>NC_064924.1:306898911-307523911 GCF_023897955.1 Schistocerca gregaria | reverse complement strand
CTGGTTCTTTCAGTTTATCCAGGTCCCATCTCCTTAATTTCCCACATTTTTGCAGTTTCTTCAGTTTTAATATACAGGTCATAACCAATAGATTGGTGTCAGAGTCCACATCTGCCCCTGGAAATGTCTTAAAATTTAAAACCTGGTTCCTAAATCTCTGTTTTACCATTATATAATCTATCTGATACCTTTTAGTATCTCCAGGGTTCTTCCACGTATACAACCTTCTTTCATGATTCTTAAACCAAGTGTTAGCTATGATTAAGTTGTGCTCTGTGCAAAATTCTTCTAGGCGGCTTCCTCTTTCATATCTTAGCCCCAATCCATATTCACCGACTATATTTCCTTCTCTCCCTTTTCCTACACTCGAATTTCAGTCACCCATTACTACTAAATTTTCGTCTCCCTTCACTATCTGAATAATTTCTTTTATTTCATCATACATTTCTTCTATTTCTTCGTCATCTGCAGAGCTAGTTGGCATATAAAGTTGTACTACTGTAGTAGGTGTGGGCTTCGTATCTATCTTGGCCAAAATAATGCGTTCACTATGCTGTTTGTAGTAGCTTACCCGCATTCCTATTTTCCTATTCATTATTAAACCTACTCCTGCATTACCCCTATTTGATTTTGTGTTTATAACCCTGTAGCCACCTGACCAGAAGTCTTGTTCCTCCTGCCACCGAACTTCACTAATTCCCACTATATCTAACTTTAACCTACCCATTTACCTTTTAAAATTTTCTAACTTACCTGCCCGATTAAGGGATCTGACGTTCCACGCTCCGATCCGTAGAACGCCAGTTTTCCTTCTCTTGATAACGACATCCTTTTGAATAGTCCCCGCCAGGAGATCCGAATGGGGGCTATTTTACCTCCTGAATATTTTACCCAAGAGGACGCCATCATCATTTAATCATACAGTAAAGCTGCATGTCCTCGGGAAAAATTACGGCTATAGTTTCCCCTTGCTTTCAGCCGTTCGCAGTACCAGCACGGCAAGGCCGTTTTGGTTAATGTTGCAAGGCCAGATCAGTAAATCATCCAGACTGTTGCCCCTGCAACTACTGAAAAGACTGCTGCCCCTCTTCAGGAACCACACGTTTGTCTGGCCTCTCAACAGATACCCCTCCGTTGTGGTTGCACCTACGGTATGGCCATCTGTATTGTTGAGGCACGCAAGCCTCCCCACCAACGGCAAAGTCCATGGTTCATGGGGGGGGGGGGGGGGGGGGGGGGGGAAAGGAATATAACGTCTCAAAAATGAGATCGACAGGAAGTGCAAAATGGTTAAGCAGGGATGGCTAGAGGACAATTGTAAGGATGTAGAGGCTTATCTCACTAGGGGTAAGATAGATAGTGCCTACAGGAAAATTAAAGAGACCTTTGGAGATAAGAGAACCACTTGTATGAATATCAAAGAGGGGAAAGCAGAAAGGTGGAAGGAGTATATAGAGGGTCTATACAAGGGTGATGTACTTGAGGACAATATTATGGAAATGAAAGAGGATGTAAATGAAGATGAAATGGGAGAAAGAGGATGTAGATGAAGATGAAATGAGAGATACGATACTGCGTGAAGAGTTTGACAGATCACTGAAAGACCTGAGTCGAAACAAGTCCAACAGAGTAGACAATATTCCATTGGAACTACTGACGGCCTTGGGAGAGCCAGTCCTGACAAAATTCAACCATCTGGTGAGCAAGATGTATGATACAGGCGAAATGCACTAAGACTTCAAGAAGAATATAATAATTCCAATCCCAAAGAAAGCAGGTTTTGACAGATGTGAAAATTACCGAACAATCAGTTTAATAAGACATAGCTGAAAATACTAACACGAATTCTTTACAGACGAATGGAAAAACTAGCAGAAGCCGATCTCGGGGAAGATCAGTTTGGATTCCGTAGAAACACTGAAGCACGTGAGGCAATACTGACCTTACGACTTATCTTAGAAGAAAGATTAAGGAAAGGCAAACCTACGTTTCTAGCATTTGTAGACTTAGAGAAAGCTTTTGAAAATGTTGACTGGAATACTCTCTTTCAAATTCTAAAGGTGGCAGGGGAAAAATACAGGAAGCGAAAGGCTATTTACAATTTGCACAGAAACCAGATGGCAGTTATAAGGGTTGAGGGACATGAAAGGGAACCAGTGGTTGGGAAGGGAGTAAGACAGTGTTGTAGCCTCTCCCAGATGTTATTCAATCTGTATATTGAGCAAGCAGTAAAGGAAACAAAAGAAAATCTTGGAGTAGGTATAAAAATCCATGGAGAAAAAATAAAAACTTTGAGGTTCGCCAATGACATTGTAATTCTGTCAGAGACAGCAAAGGACTTGGGTGAGCAGTTGAATGGAATGGACAGTGTCTTGAAAGGAGGATATAAGATGAACATCAACGAAACCAAATCGAAGATAATGGAATGTAGCCGAATTAAGTCGGGTGCTGCTGAGGGAATTAGTTTAGGAAATGAGAAACTTAAAGTAGTAAATGGGTTTTGCTATTTGCGGCGCAAAATAACTGATAATGGATCGAAGTAGAAAGGATATAAAATGTAGACTGGCAATGGCAAGGAAAGCGTTTCAGAAGAAGAGAAATTTGTTAACATCGAGTATAGATTTTAGTGTCAGGAAGTCATTTCTGAAAGTTCTCTCCGACAGTGCAGACAGCTGTTTGTTCAGCTAGACTGGCCAGATGCAGACTTTTCGCAGGGTGGAGGGTTCCACGCAGGATAGTATTCGATCGACTGCACATACACTCCTGGAATTGAAATAAGGACACCGTGAATTCATTGTCCCAGGAAGGGGAAACTTTATTGACACATTCCTGGGGTCAGATACATCACATGATCACACTGACAGAACCACAGGCACATAGACACAGACAACAGAGCATGCACAATGTCGGCACTAGTACAGTGTGTATCCACCTATCGCAGCAATGCAGGCTGCTATTCTCCCATGGAGACGATCGTAGTGATGCTCGATGCAGTCCTGTGGAACGGCTTGCCACACCATTTCCACCTGGCGCCTCTGTTGGACCAGCGTTCGTGCTGGACGTGCAAACCGAGTGAGACGACGCTTCATCCAGTCCCAAACATGCTCAATGGGGGACAGATCCAGAGATCTTGCTGGCCAGGGTAAATGACTTACACCATCTAGAGCACGTTGGGTGGCACGGGATACATGCGGACGTGCATTGTCCTGTTGGAACAGCGAGTTCCCTTGCCGGTCTAGGAATGGTAGAACGATGGGTTCGATGATGGTTTGGATGTACCGTGCACTATTCAGTGTCCCCTCGACGATCACCAGAGGTGTACGGCCAGTGTAGGAGATCGCTCCACACCATGATGCCGGGTGTTGGCCCTGTGTGCCTCGGTCGAATGCAGTCCTGATTGTGGCGCTCACCTGCACGGCGCCAAACACGCATACGACCATCATTGGCACCAAGGCAGAAGCGACTCTCATCGCTGAAGACGACACGTCTCCATTCGTCCCTCCATTGACGCGCTGTCGCGACACCACTGGAGGCGGGCTTCATGATGTTGGGGCGTGAGCGGAAGACGGCCTAACGGTGTGCGGGACCGTAGCCCAGCTTCATGGAGACGGTTGCGAATGGGCCTCGCTGATACCCCAGGAACAACAGTGTCCCTAATTTGCTGGGAAGTGGCGGTGCTGTCCCCTACGGCACTGCGTAGGATCCTACGGTCTTGGCGTGCATCCGTGCGTCGCTGCGGTCCGGTCCCAGGTCGACGGGCACGTGCACCTTCCGCCGACCACTGGCGACAACATCGATGTACTGTGGAGACCTCACGCCCCACGTGTTCAGCAATTCGGCGGTACGTCCACCCGGCATCCCGCATGCCCACTATACGCCTTCGGTCAAAGTCCGTCAACTGCACATACGGTTCACGTCCACGCTGTCGCGGCATGCTACCAGTGTTAAAGACTGCGATGGAGCTCCGTATGCCACGGCAAACTGGCTGACACTGACGGCAGCGGTGCACAAATGCTGCGCAGCTAGCGCCATTCGACGGCCAACACCGCGGTTCCTGGTGTGTCCGCTGTGCCGTGCGTGTGATCATTGATTGTACAGCCCTCTCGCAGTGTCCGGAGCAAGTATGGTGGGTCTGACACACCGGTGTCAAGGTGTTCTTTTTTCCATTTCCAGGTGTGTATTTGTATGGAGTGTAGCCATGTATGGAAGTGAAACATTGACGACAAATAATTTGGACAAGAAGAGAATAGAAGATTTCGAAATGTGGTGTTACAGAAGAATGCTGGAGATTAGATGGGTAGATCACATAACTAATGAGGAAGTATTGAATAGGATTGGGGAGAAGAGAAGTTTGTGGCACAACTTGACCAGAAGAAGGGATCGGTTGGTAAGACATGTTCTGAGGTATCAAGGGATCAGCAACTTAGTATTGGAGGGCAGTGTGGAGGGTAAAAATCGTAGAGGGAGACCAAGAGATGAATACACTAAGCAGATTCAGAAGGATGTAGGTTGCAGTAGGTACTGGGAGATGAAGAAGCTTGCACAGGGTAGAGTAGCATGGAGAGCTGCATCAAACCAGTCTCAGGACTGAAGACCACCACAACAACAACAACAATAACAATAACAACAACAACAGTTCATGTTAAATAGTATGGGTAGAGGTTATACCTTACAATTGGACTAAATTATTAATTGGATCGTTTTACCGAGCCCCCCACTCAGAAGACATAGTTGCTGAAGAGTTCAAAAAAAACTTGAGTCTCATTTCAAATGAGTACCGCGCTCATACAGTTATATTCGGTAGTTACTTGTATCAAGCCTCGTTATGCTGGAAAAATTATACGTTTAAAGCCGGTGGCAGGCATAAAGCGTCATACGAAATTATACTGTATGCTTTCTTAGAAAATAATTTTGTACTATTAGTTCATGAGCCCACTCGAAACGTAAATGGTTGTGGAAGTATACTTCACCTTTCAGAAACAAATAATCCTGTATAAATATTGAGTGTTGTGACGAATACAGGGATTAGAGACCACAAGGCAGTAGCTGCTAGGCTGAATCGCTGAATAATGTTAACACAACCATGAAAAAGAAAGGCAATCTATTTAGAAAATCTGATAAAAATGCTCTTCACGCTTTTTTAAGAGACAGGTTTCACTCCTCACGATCTGCTCATGAAAGTGTAGAAAAGTTGTGGAATGTTTTCAAAGAGATAGTATTGACGGCAATTGAGAGATATATACCACATAAATTAATAAGTGATGGTCCTGATCCCTCATGGTACACAAATACAGAAGTTCGATATATAGTGCGTTCTTCAATGCGAGATGCTTTTAATAATTTCGACAACGAAATTCTGTCTTCAAATCTGGCAAAAATCCAAAGAGATTCTGGTCATACATAATGCACACCAGTGGCGAGACGCAATCAGTACCTTCACTGCGCGATAACAACGGTGAAGTCACTGGTGACAGTGACACTAAAGCAGAGTTATTAATCACGGTTTTCCGAAACTCCTTCAGCAAAGAAGACCAAGTAGATATTCCTGAATTCCAATCAAGAACAATTGGCAAGATGAGAAAGATAGAAGTAGCTATCCTCGGTGTAACAAAGCAGCTCAATTCACTTAATAAAGGCAAGGCCTCCGTCCAAATTGTACACAAGTCAGATTCCTCTCAGAGTATGCTGATAAAATAGTACCACATTTAGTAACCACTCGCTCACAGTAAGATCCGTACCTAAAGACTGGAAAAATGATCAAGTCACACCAATACCCAAAAATGGAAGTAGGACTAATCCGATGAATTACAGGCCTATATCACTAACGTCGATTTTCAGTAGGGTTTTAGAACATATGCTGTATTCGAACATTATGAATTTACCTGAAAGAAAACGATTTATTGACATATAGTCAGCACAGTTTCAGAAAATGTCGTTCTTGTGAAACACAACTAACTCTTTATACTCATGAAGTAATAGGTGCTATCGACAGGGGACGTCAAATTGATTCAATATTTTTAGATTTCCAAAAGGCTTTCGACACCATTCCCCACAAGCGTCTTCTAACTAAACTGCGTGTCTACGGAGTATCGCCTGAGTTGTGCGACTGGATTCGTGATTTCCTGTCAGAAAGGTCACAGTTCGTAGTAATAGACGGAAAGTCATCGAGTAAAACAGAAGTAATATCCGGCGTTCCCCAAGGAAGTGTTATAGGCCCTTTACTGTTCCTGATCTATATTAACGACATAGGAGACAATCTGGGCAGCCGTCTTAGATTGTTTGCAGATGATGCTGTCATTTACCGTCTTTTAAAGTCATATGATGATCTAAACGACTTGCAAAGTGATTTAGATAAGATATCTGTGTGGTGCGAAAAGTGGCAATTGACCCCGAATAAAGAAAAGTGTGAAGTTATTCACATGAGTACTAAGATAAATCAGCTAAAAGTACAAAGAAGGGCTGCTCGTTTAGTATGATCGTGAAATAGGGGAGGTAGTGTCACAGACATGATACGTGAATTGGAGTGGCAGTCATTAAAACAAACTCGTTTGTCATTGCGACGTGATCTTCTTATGAAATTTCAATCACCAGTTTTCTCCTCTGATTGCGAGAACATACTATTGGCACCCACCTACCTAGGGATAAATGATCATCACGATAAAATAAGAGAAATCAGGGCTGACACAGATAAATTTAAGTGCTCGTTATCCCCGTCTGCCGTTCGAGAGAGGAACGGTAGAGAGACAGCATGAAGGTGGTTCATTGAACCCTCTGCCAGGCACTTTATTGAGAATAGCAGAGTAATCACGTAGATATAGATGTAGATATTTTATTCAGGAATAATGTTCACGACATAATTGCGTGTGGAATGTGAATGAATGTTCTCGTCGTATTAATAAAAAGGACTTCATTGTTAATAAAATAATAATTACTGTCAATAACATAAGTTAATATTCGGTAAAAATTGTATCTCATACGATATTCTTGGAAAAAGATAATGAAAATCTCCATCTTTTGTTATCTGTGATTCTGCTAGAATAATCCCTCTTCTTGTTCGAACTGTTGTACTGATAGGGTATGACTGATGTAACACAGTAGCCTGTAAAAAACTGTATTATGTTGCTAATTTAATATTTAAAAAATAGAGTTTATGTGTCACTGAATTGAATCTTCTTGGTTTGGGGTTTTACTTCACTGTGATTTTCGTCCTATACACTCGTAAATGTTTTCTGATCAGCTATAAAGGAGCGCAGCTACCAGCGCTATTGATCTACACAACAGGTTATTGGTAAATGCTGAATAATAAGCGATTAACATTCAGAAATATTTTCAAATGTTTATGCATATAGTGAAGATAGAAAAAGATTTGATATATATTATTTGTTAGTAGTAAAACTGGGGTTGAAGCAGAGTCGACAAATGATTGTCTTGTGTTAGCCGCAGTGGCACTCTTAAATTCATTTTCTATTCAGACATAAATGTTGTTAGTCATAATTGCGATAATTAATGTGTTTTGGCTGCCCAAAACCCACACTGACGTAATAAATTCCAGTTAGACAGTGAATAATCTCTTAATGTAGCGAATTTCTATGAATGCAAACAGCATGTTTCGTAATACAAATTCTTACATGCTGATGTATGAAGCCTGGTTATTTCGTAACAACTTTAATGAAAAATTTAGAAACGAAAAAATACTCAAGTGTTATGTGCGTGTGGTATTGTATGAGAAAGGTGTTCATTTTGCTTAAAGAAAAGTGCTGGCACCTCGAATAACAGTAGCGTAAATTCGATAAACGATCTGTCACTAGTAAAGAGACTATTATCCAACAGCACTGAAAACTACCAAAAATCATTACTCTTGTTTAGTTCAGATTACTTATCATACATTTTGCTTGTTTGCTGGTTATATGTGATTACTTCTGTGCATGAGCTTAGTGCCATTTACACTGATTGACAGAACAATGCCACACGTTTCCAGGTGGAAATTTCTTTAAGAAAATAACGATCATTAGCCGCGAAAAGCAGTGATTAAATATAATCTCATGTTATATTAGTAATAAGAAACTAGTTTTATTGTAATATTACTGAAATTGTGAAATATGCAATCAAACAATGTATCCACGCCACAATGTACATGTAGACTAGCTTAACTTTTAGACTGAGTAGCTAGTGATTGGTCAGATTTACTACTCCGCTGTTAACACAATGTATTTAAATGTTTCAACAACAGTAGTCCAATGTTGTGTGTCACAGAAAATGAGGACCGTGGCTGCAAAGCAGTACAGTACAACAGAATACACCACAGTAAACCTAAAATCGATGAGGTCATGGAAAGATATGTCTGTAAATCTTCACAGAGTGGCATCCTCTTCGGTCCACGTAGTCATTCATGAGTAAGGAACACAATTCATCGAACCATCTGATAAAAAGTGCAGCTCAACTCCTGTCATGCTCTGCAGCTAATAATACAGTACAGACAAAAATGACACACAAACTCAGATGCTTAAACAATACTCTTCATCAATCAGCAGCCGTATCTCTATGGAAAAGAAAAGAAGTATCCCATTCCTTTAGCCACCTTTTATGTACAGTACATCACAAGGTTTGAAAACCTACCAGGTTCAAATATTCAGCGAATGCTAGTAGATAGTAAATGACAAATTGTTGCACATTCAGAGAACATCGCTGATGTTATTAATGTGGAGAATAATATCTGAAAGATAATGAAAACTACTGGGTTCAAACTAAAATTATTCAGCATCACATTGGACAGTTCGCACATGTATTTACGCAAGAAATCTTTGAACCACCATTACTCTGGGTAGGATAGACTAAATGATTTAGCACTTCATCGACAATCTTTCAGCAAGTGGGTAATACTACACTCCTGGAAATTGAAATAAGAACACCGTGAATTCATTGTCCCAGGAAGGGGAAACTTTATTGACACATTCCTGGAGTCAGATACATCACATGATCACACTGACAGAACCACAGGCACATAGACACAGGCAATAGAGCATGCACAATGTCGGCACTAGTACAGTGTATATCCACCTTTCGCAGCAATGCAGGTTGCTATTCTCCCATGGAGACGATCGTAGTGATGCTGGATGTAGTCCTGTGGAACGGCTTGCCATGCCATTTCCACCTAGCGCCTCAGTTGGACCAGCGTTCGTGCTGGACGTGCAGACCGAGTGAGACGACGCTTCATCCAGTCCCAAACATGCTCAATGGGGGACAGATCCGGAGATCTTGCTGGCCAGGGTAGTTGACTTCCACCTTCTAGAGCACGTTGGGTGGCACGTGATACATGCGGACGTGGATTGTCCTGTTGGAACAGCAAGTTCCCTTGCCGGTCTAGGAATGGTAGAACGATGGGTTCGATGACGGTTTGGATGTACCGTGCACTATTCAGTGTCCCATCGACGATCATCAGAGGTGTACGGCCAGTGTAGGAGATCGCTCCCCACACCATGATGCCGGGTATTGGTCCTGTGTGCCTCGGTTGTATGCAGTCCTAATTGTGGCGCTCACCTGCACGGCGCCAAACACGCATACGACCATCATTGGCACCAAGGCAGAAGCGACTCTCACCGGTGAAGACGACACGTCTCCATTCGTCCCTCCATTCACGCCTGTCGCGACACCACTGGAGGCGGGCTGCACGATGTTGGGGCGTGAGCGGAAGACGGCCTAACGGTGTGCGGGACCGTAGCCCAGCTTCATGGAGACGGTTGCGAATGGTCCTCGCCGATACCCCAGGAGCAACAGTGTCCCTAATTTGCTGGGAAGTGGCGGTGCGGTCCCCTACGGCACAGCGTAGGATCCCACGGTCTTGGCGTGCATCGGTGCGTCGCTGCGGTCCGGTCCCAGGTCGACGGGCAAGTGCACCTTCCGCCGACCACTGGCGACAACATCGATGTACTATGGAGACCTCACGCCCCACGTGTTGAGCATTTCGGCGGTACGTCCACCCGGCCTCCCGCATGCTCACTATATGTCCTCGCTCAAAGTCCGTCAACTGCACATACGGTTCACGTCCACGCTGTCGCGGCATGCTACCAGTGTTAAAGACTGCGATGGAGCTCCGTATGCCACGGCAAACTGGCTGACACTGACGGCGGCGGTGCACAAATGCTGCGCAGCTAGCGCCATTCGACGGCCAACACCGCGGTTCCTGGTGTGTCCGCTGTGCCGTGCGTGTGATCATTGCTTGTACAGCTCTCTCGCGGTGTCCGGAGCAAGTATGGTGGGTCTGACACACCGGTGTCAATGTGTTCTTTTTTCCATTTCCAGGAGTGTATTTATATAAACGCGCCCTCATTAAGTCATTTATGAGTAAAAAGCGTCGTAAGCTTCAGGAATGGAATAAACAGCCTAACGAGCTCAAAATATGGATGCATAATACGTTTTTGCAACCGTCGTCTGATTAGTAATCAAAATGCCCTCGGTTCATGGTTCGAGCACCATCATTGTTTGAATATTGAATAAAATCATCAGCAACGGTGACCAAAGACTTCCGGCATAAGAAGTCACCCTCACCTGCCAATGGCCTTGTCAAAGAGGGCGGAGGAGCGGACACAGGTTCAGCGCGCTCTCTTGCCCTTGGGCTGGCAAATTGCCTCTAAAAGGTGGAAGAAGTAGCGATAATCAACGGCATGAGAATGTAGGAGGCAATGGAAGCTACTGCATTAAAAACGCGTAATGTGTACCCACAGGACATGTATCAGGGGACTGAAGGACTGTCATGAAGATCTGTCCATTGGCAAAAGATTCCGATTTAGCCCCGTATTCGGATCTCCATAAGGGAGTTGCCAAGGGTGGGCTCACCACAAGAAACCCATTACTGAATAACCAACTAGACGATGGCGTTGTACGAGTGGGGGCGTGGAATGTCAGAAGTCGGAAAGTGATTAGAAAATCTGGAAAGGGAAATGATATTGCTCAATCTATATACAGAAGGCGCCAGTGAGAAAACAAGGCTTTCTGTTCAGACGAGTGTAGGGTAATATCAACAGCAGCAGGAAATGGAATAACAGAGTAGGATTCGTTATGAATAGGAAGGCACGAGGGAGAGTGAGTTGCTGCGAACAGTTCAGTAAAAGGGTTGTTCTCATCAGAATCGACAGTAAGCCAACATCGACCTCAGTAGGTGAGGAATATATGCCAACATCGCATAGAAGATGGGGAGATGGGGAACGTATATGCGGATACTGAATGGTTAATTCAGTACGTAAATGGAGAAGTAAACCTAATAGCCATAGGGGATGGAATGTGGATGTAGGTAAAAGAATCGAAGGAAGGCTTACGGGAGAATATGGGCTTGGTAGATGCAATGAGAGAGGAGAAACTCTTAACAGAATTAACAATTCAGGTGGTCGACGAAGGAAGGAAGTACAAAAATGTTCAACGAAATTCATGAGTGCATAGTGTCACTCTGGAATGAAATAAATAGCAATTGGAGGGAAGGTAAAGCGAAATTCCTGGCTGGAAAATGCGAAGGAATCTAAAAAGAAATAACTGTCGGAAGCATTGACTCAGTACACAGAAAAGAGGAAACAACTTTCGGTGATATTAAAAACAATAGTGGTAACATTGAGAGTGCAATGGAAATTCCACTGTTAAATGCAGAGGGAAGAGCCGGTAGTTAGAAAGCGTACTTTGAGGGCTCTAAGAGGAGGAGATCTTATCTGACGATGTGGTAGAAGAAACGGGAGTCGAGAGAGAAGAGGTAGGGCATCCAGTATTGGAGTCGGATTTTATATGTATGTACGACGTAAGATCGTATGAGGCAGAGGGATATGTAACATTCCATCGGGATTACTGAAAGCAATGACGGTTATTCACTTTGGTGTACATGGAAATGGAAATGATGGCCGGGAGGCCCCGTGCAGGACAAGTCCGGCCGCCTTGGTGTAGGTCTTATTACATTCGACGCCACATTGCGCGACCTGCGCTCCGGATGGGGATGAAATGATAATGAAGATAACACGATACCCAGTCCCTGAGTGGAGAAAAATCTCCAACGCCGCCGCGAATCGAACTCGGGCCCGTAGGATGGCAATCCGTCACGTTGACCACTCAGCTATCGTTGCGGACCTATGGTTTAAGTAATGTATTACACTGACGATATACGATCATGCATCCGCAGAATCGTCATTCACACATTTCCCACAACGGCAGGAACCAAAAATTGCAAGAATCATCGCACAGTCAGCGGAACAGCTCATCCATCCCAGTTGCTGAGAAGAATAATATATAGAAGAATGAAAAATAACTTTATGATCTCTTAGATGACGGTAAGTTTTTTATTCACGAACGGTAGAGATACTAGAGGTGCCGTTCTGATGTTGGTATTGGTAATGGAAGCAGTACTGAAGAAAAATCAATAAAAGTTCACAGGACTTTAAGAACAGGAAAAAGCGTTCGACAATAATGGTATAAGATATTAAAAACCCTGATAAAAATAGTAGCGAGCCACAGAGAAACACGGGAAAATACAGTATATACAAGAACCAAGAGGGTATAAAACTGGAAGAAATGGTCGTATTAATAAGAGTGTAAGACACTACTCACTCCATACGTCGAAGAAAACATAACGCAAATAAAAATAAGGTTCAAATGTGGGATAAAATTTCAGGGTGAAAGGACATCATTGATAGTATTCACTGACAACATTTCTATCCTCAGTGAAAGTGAAGAAAAACTGCAGGACCTGCTAAATGGAGTGCACTGTCTAATGAATAGAGAATACAGATGGAGAGTAAATCGAAGAAAGACGGAAGTAATGACGTGTTAGAGAAATGAGAGTAGTGAAAAACTTATCATAACTCGTGATCACGGAACAGACGAAGTGAAAGAATTTTGCTACTAGGCTGTTAAGTAATGCATGATGGACGGAGCAAGAATGACATAAAAAGCAGACTAGCACTGGCAAAAAGGGTATTCCTGGACAAGAGAAGTCTGCTATTGTAAAACACAGGTCTTAATTTGAGGAAGATCTTTCTGAGAATGTACGTTTGGAGCACAGCATTATATGGTGGTGAGACGTGGACTGTGGGAAATCGGAACCGAAGAGAGTCAAATCATTTGGGATGTGATGCTATAGAAGAACGTTGAAAATTAGAGTGACTGCAAGGTAAGGAACGAGGAGAGCAAAGGCATATGTGGAACACACTGACAAGAAGAAGGGACAAGACATTTGTTAAGACATGAAGGAATAACTTTCATGGTGCTAGGGGGAGCTGTAGACGTTAAAAAGTGTATAGGAAGACAGAGACTGGGATACACTCGGCAGATATTCGAGAACGTTGGCTGCAAGCGCTACCATGAGATGAAAAGAGTGACACAGGAGAGGAATTCGTGGCGAGTGGCGTCAAACCATTCGGAAGACTGATGACTCAAAACTAAATGAAAGCGGAGAGTAACGAAAGTATGTTGTAATAGCAGAAACGAAATTATTGATGAACTTAACGTAAAAACTGAACTCTACGTCATGGACGATGTCAAGGATAACTGCGACAGCGGTAAAGAATAACGCGTGGCGGATGAAACAACGGGGATATAAGATCCGCACTCACACTGGCGTAGGGGACACCCCTCGCTGAAATATTTCCTATCATCGAACATAAGCTTCAATTTAAAAAGAAAGAAAAAATGGTTGATGGGGTCGTGGTAGAGCGCGTGCCTCGAAACCAAGGGGTCGCGTGATCGAATTGCTTCCGGAACATGGAAGTTTTCTATGTAGCTACAGTCTAGCCTCTAACTCTCAACGAAGTGAAACCGTCGCCAGGAGCGACTAGTGGTTTGTATGCCACGTACACTGTACGCCCCGTCTCCCCGGTTCAATAACTTGGATAGACTTGGAAGATGCAAGTAACTGAATGACGGCCAATTGGAAGACTTACACCAGACCACTCAGCCACACAGTTATTATTTTTATGCAAAGAAGTAAGTTCTGAATGTACATTTGGAGTACGCCATTGTACGGAAGTGAGTTATGGACATTAATAAAATTAGAAAAGTGCATAATCGAAGCTTGTGGACTTAAACAGTCACGCTGAAAATCAAGAGGACTGTCAAGATAATAAATGAAGTTTCGATTAATAACAGCAAATAAAAACATATGTGGAATAGACTGGGAATAACTTACATGGTGCTAGGTGTGGATGTAAAGGGAAGAACTCTACCAGAAATATATCCAACAAATAATCGAGAACGTTCAGTGCTGGTGCTACTCTATCTGGAAGACACTGGCGCAATAGATGTGGGCTGTACGAAAGCCGTTAGTCGCTCTGAGCACTATGGGACTCAACTTCTGACGGCATTAGTCCCCTAGAACTTAGAACTACTTAATCCTAACTAACCTAAGGACATCACACACATCCATGCCCGAGGCAGGATTTTAACCTGCGACCGTAGCGGTCTCGCAGTTCCAGACTGCAGCGCCTAGAACCGCACGGCCACTGTGGCCGGCTCTACCATCTGGTGAGCAAGGTGTATGAGACAGGCCAAATACACTCAGACTTCAAGAAGAATATAATAATTCAAATTCCAAAGAATGCAGGTGTTGACAGATGTGAAAATTACCAAACTATTCGTTTAATAAGTCACAGCTGCGAAATACTAACGCGAATTCTTTGCAGACGAATGGAAAAACTGGTAGCAGCCGTCCTCGGGGAAGATCTGTTTGTATTCCGTATAAATATTGGAACACGAGAGGCAATACTGACCTTACAACTTATCTTAGAAGAAAGATTAAGGAAAGGCAAACCTACATTTCTAGCATTTGTAACTTAGAGAAAGCTTTTGACAATGTTGGCTGGAATACTCTCTTTCAAATTCTAAAGGTGGCAGGGGTAAAATACAGGGAGCGTAAGGCTATTTACAATTTGTACAGAAAGCAGAAGGCAGTTATAAGAGTCGAGGGACATGAAAGGGAAGCAGTGGTTGGGTAGTGAGTGAGACAGGATTGTAGCCTCTCCACGATGTTATTCAATCTGTATATTCAGCATGCAGTAAAGGAAAAAAAAAATAGAGTTCAGATTAGATGTTAAAATCCATGGAGAAGAAATAAAAACTTTGAGGTTCGCCGATGACAATGTAATTCTGTCAGATACAGCAAAGGACTTGGAAGAGCAGTTGAACGGCAAGGACAGTGTCTTGAAAGGAGAATATAAGATAAACATCAACAAAATCAAAATTGGTGTAAAGGAATGTAGTCGAATTAAGTAGGGTGATGCTGAGGGACTTATATTAGGAAATGAGACACTTGAAGCAGTAAAGGAGATTTGCTATTTGAGGAACAAAATAATTGATAATGGTCGAAGTAGAGAAGATATAAAATGTAAACTGGCAACGGATAGGAAAGCGTTTCTGAAGAAATTTGTTAACATCGAGTATAGATTTAAGTGTCAGGAAGTCGTGCCTGAAAGCATTTGTATGGAGTGTAGCCATTAATGGAAGTGAAACATGAACAATAAATAGTTTCGACAAGAAGAGAAGCTTTCAAAATGAAGTGCTACAGAAGAGTTCTAAAGATTAGATGGGTTGATCACATAAAGAATGAGGAGCTATTGAACAGAATTGGGGAGAAGAGGAGTTTGTGGTACAACTCGACAAGAAGAAGGGACCGGTTGGTAGGACATGTTGTGAGGCATCAAGGGATACCCATTTTAGTATTGGAGGGCAGCGTGGAGGGTGTAAATCGTAGAGGGCGACCAAGTGATGAATACACTAAGCAGATTCAGAAGGATGTAGGTTATAGTACGTACTGGGAGATGAAAAAGCTTGCACAGGATAGAGTAGCATGGAGAGCTGCATCAAACCAGTCTCAGGACTGAAGATCACAACAACAACAACACCTTTCCTCGTTGTGATGATGCTGTCTGACACGACGTGTAGTTCGACAGCCTCTTGTATTATACTGTGCATACATTTTGGGAGGTCGATCTTGGTTCTAGTGCTTCCTTTGGCTTTGGTGTTTTCTGAAGATGTAGCGCTGTCAGTCTCTTCGCCCTTGCCAAATATAATATTCCATCGTGTACCGGTGATGGGATGATAGGCCCTTTGGTTAGTCGGTCGGTTGGCGCTTAAGCTGCCTCTAGTTCGAGTTTTCATCCTGTTAACTGAGTACAAATCTTGGCTGCCTGCCTTACCTTACCTTATGTCTGAGTTATCTTTCCAGTCCGACCCTTGGAACACTTGCTGAGAACCGCTAGCCCTGATTCCTTAGATTATGATGTTTCTTTTAAGGATATTTGTAATTTTCTAATTATTGTTGTTGTGACATTCAGCTGAGCAATAATTTCAGTTTCTTTCGTGATAAGGGCTTCAGCCATGTTACAGGAAGTTTTTGTAAGCGCATTTGTTTGAAAGGCAAGGTATATTTTTAAGGTTCTATTTGGAACTGTTTTCCTGGCTTCTAAGGACTTCAGCAGTGTTACAGTTTCTTGTAAAAAGAAGTAATTGTCTTCATATGTGCCATTTGGAATTGTTTTTCTGGCTTCTAATTCAGGCCTTTCAGCCGTTTGTTGTTTGAGGTATTTTTGGTGGCATTGGGCCCCCAAAATTGTGGATTTTTTTTGTTCTTGTGACAAGAGAGATTGTTTTAAAATTTTAATTTCTTTAAATAAGGTTTACGTATATGTTGTGCAACCGAGAGTAACTGATTATAACCCCGTCCACAATCGTAACCCTCTTCTGCCCCAACCTGAGGACCGAGCTCTCAAACGGTTTAGTAAACTTTCGGAAACTCTTTCTAAAGTTGTCTCTGGATTTTAGGCCAACGGCCTTGCTGCTGTGGTTACAATGGTTACTGGATGATCACTGAAATAAGCTCTGTCGGGCATGGCTTGCCATTGGATAGGTGGTTGTCCAGTCTGCCGAGCGCTGTTGACAAGGGGCGTGGTCTCAGCCTCTGAAAGGCCACTTGCGGAGTTACTTTATGGGAAAGTAGTGGCTCTGATCACGAAACCTGACAACGGCAGGGAGGGTGGTGTGCTGACCACATACCGTCCCATATCTGCGTCTTGTGACGCTTGCGGGCTGAGGATGACACGGCCGTCGGTCGGTGCGTTGGGCATTCAAGGCCTAATCGGACGAGGCTGTGCATTGTGGTCGATTATTAACTTCAGTACGTCAGTTTTCAGCCAGCGTTTCGTACCGTTTATAGTGAATTGTTTTAGTAAAATCTTTCACACAGTATGTTTAATTGTGGGCCCTTGAACTTTTGGTTTTAGATAAGAAATTTGTGGCAATTGTATTAGTTGTTTAGTAGTATTTGTTTAGTAGTATTTATAGAAGTAGTTTCTTTTGAGGTCGCTATTGCTACTTCCTTAAGTCGTTCTACTATAGTAATTGAACTTATAAAATGGAGACATTAGGTTTTTTCAGTAATTGTTGACGTTTTACCAGTAGTGACAAGTGTGGGGTTTGTCGTAGGTTTGAGAGTAGTGGGTTATGGTCGGACAGTTTTCATTGGGGAGGGGGAATGCAGTTTGGAACACAGTGGGCGTTCTAACGAAATCCTCTCCTGGAAATGTAGAATTTGTAGCAAAAATAATAGAGGAACAAGAATGTAAGATCTGTGTCCTTCAGATGCAGTTGCAAAACGCAAAGGAGAATGTAGATAGGATGAGGAGGGAGAAGGGCGCTGGGGAAAGGTAACTGGCCTTTGATAAGAAGGCAGCTTGGAGGAGGAGATATTCAGACTCTTTTACTTCGCCTATCTTTAATAGATTTGACTAACAGTAGTATTCTAGTGGAGGGGAGCCCCTTGCCGCTGAAATTGTAAGAAAAATGAAGCAGACCTCAGTAGTTAAAGACCGTAAAACAGCTGCAGTTTCAAATAGGAAGAGGAAGATTCTGCTGTAAGTTAGTTCTGATGGTGGCGGTGTAGCCCAGCAGTTGCAATTAAGTGGTGGGGATTGAGTACCAGGTTACCAATATTGTGCAGCCTTGTGCAGGGTTGGCTCAGATGAATGTCAACTTAGGCAAGTTGTGTAGGAATTTTATAAAAGAGGATCAGGTAGTGACTGTGGGTGGAGCTGTAAGTAGTCTTGATAGAGACAGTGAGTATGATGTAGGTGGTCACCTGGAAAAGGCAGCTAGTCAAACTGGTGGAGCAAATGTGCACTTTGTGCCACTGTTACAGTGTCATCATTGCCCTTGTACTAATGCTACTGTTAGACTTGTCAACATAGGTCTTGAGAAGGTTCGGATGGCGGAGGTCATGACTCATATTGGGGTGATGCCAGTTTATCAATAGATCAGCTTTCAATAGCATGGCCTGCACTACAGTAGGTAGGGGAGGAAGGTTGGCAAATTGATAAGTAATAGGTTAGTGGACGGTGGTGGGATCACTCATGGGAAAATTCTTGTAGTGGTTGGTGTTAGAGCTGCACATTTTTTAGGTTGATATCAGCTAATAGGTATCCCTGCTTAAAGGAAGTCTATCTAGAAAGGAACCACCTTTAGAGAAGGTTATGTATCCAAGTAGTGAAGGAATTAGCATATTTCACCAAAATATAAGAGGTATTAGAGATAAAGTTAGTTTACTGCTTATAGGTGTTGGCTTTGACATTATTGGTATACCAGAGAACCATTTAAATAATGTGACGGTTCAGAGGGTTCCCTTATCGAGATACAGATTAGCTCCGTTTTCAAGGAGTTCTTTGTGGAATAGGGCAGTGGCCATATACTTAAAATACAGTATTCCATTTGAATCTGTAGAGGTAACACACTGCACTCTGGGTATTGGCCATAACGACTGAGAAAATTGTAAATCTTGCTGTCTGACGTTGTGATAGGTCTTTAGGGAACAATATCATTGCTGATGAAATTTCAGTACATGTTTTCTTATCCTGACTGTACGTAGGATCATATTCAAATGTGCTGGAACTTTGATAGTTTTTCCGCTAATAGTTCCAAGTATTTTGTACTTCTTGTGTATTTATACGAATGAGTTCGAGTGAAAAATTCAGTAACAGGATTGTTCTCATTAAAATCGACAGCAGTCTAAATCAGACATTAATAACAGGTACATATGCAGACGCCACAAACAGAATACGAAGATGTAGTGAAAGTATATACAGGCAGAGGATAACCTAATAATCATGATCGAATGGAACACGGTAGTAGGAGAAGGAACAGACAGCTATTTACGGGAGATTAGGGACTTGGTAGTTCCAGTGAGGGAGGAGAAAGTCTAACTAAGGTCCTCAATAAATTTCATCTAGTAATAATGAATGCATAGTTCAGAAGGCACAAGAATAGGAGGCGTACTTAGAAAATGCCTGAGGACATTGGAAGATTACATCACGGTCAAACAGAAATTCCTTTTTGGTAACAATGAAGCAGAAGAAGTTAAGGAATTCTGCTTCTTGAACACATGATAATATTTCACGGACGAAGCAAGGCGGCCATATAAAGCAGACTCGCAAGTGCAAATGAGTCTTTCCCGCCAAAACAAGTCTACTCTTATCAAACATTCGACATAATTTGAGGAAAGAATTTGTGTGAATGTACATTTAAAGTTCAGCATCGTATGGATGTGAACAATGGAAGGTGCGAAAGTAGGGGAAGCCGGCGGTTGTGGCCGAGCGGTTCTTGGCGCTTCACTCCGGAACCGCACGACCGCAACAGTCGCAGGTTCGAATCCTGCCTAGTGCAAGAATATGTATGATGTCCTTAGGTCAGTTAGGTTTAAGTAGTCCTAAGCTCTAGGGCACTGATGACCTCAGATGTTAAGTTCCATAGTGCTCAGAGCCATTTGAACCATTTCAACCAAAGCTGGGAAAGAAGGGAATCGAAGATTTTGATATGTGGTACTACAGAACAATATTGAAAATTAGATGGACTGGTAGGAAAGTTTTGCGCAGAAGCGACGAAGAGGGTAGCATATGGAAAACACTGGCAAGACTAACAAGACGTTGGGATAGGGTGATACAAGTGTCCAGGCACCACAGAAAAATTTCAGTGCTACTGGCGTATGACTAAAAAATGGATTTAAGTCCCTCTGTTTTTACCATTCATGATAAAAAGCACGTTTCATCGAGTATAGAGCTTGGTACACTATTGATCAATTTCAAAACTTGCACCGACTCATTTGGCTGCAACCAAATTCTATTGTGAATATACTCACAGCAGTATGCGTGCATCGATCATGCTGTTTTTTCTTTAGGCTCGTGAAAATCAGTACTCTTCGAATCGAAAACACTCTTCATCCGAGTTTAAGATTCTTGTAGTGCTATTATGGAGCCGATTAAGGAGCAGAAGTGCAGTAGAGAATGAGGAAGGTACAGGTTTACACAGAATGCCTTATGTTTGGCTGTTCACTCTGAGATTTTGATAATATCGGATACGGAGAGGCGATTCTCTTCTCTTATTGCACGATGTCGAGTCTTACAAAGAATTAGTTGAATGAGATGACTTCAATAATAATTTTTCATGTGACTGTACGAGAAAAAATATGTTGGGAGATGTCGTAAATTCATATGATCTGTCTGTGAAATAGCCTGGTGCGGATTGGCTGCAGCAGTGACCCGTGCACTCTGCCGTGTGTTGACATTGTAAGGCAGCAGAGTTGTGGCGTCATCAGGACGCCTGCAGTCCACTCAGTGGCCTGCATCCCTGCCGATTAAGCGCCGCTTGGTGTGACCAGCTGGCGCCCAGCTCCGTGCTTCTCGCCGGCGTGGCTAAGATGATGGTGACAACAATCGTCAGCGATCTGGAGTCCAAATCTGCGGCCCTCGCCTCAGGATGCCTCCGGCGTGTTTTGCAAGACAGGACGACTGCTTGCAGTAGCGAGCCATGGAGTGACCCGCCACTGGCTGGCTACAGAACCCGCTTCGGCCTCAGAGCGTCGAACCAATGACCCGCTATGGGCCCGCATCTCGTGGTCGTGCGGTAGCGTTCTCGGGTTCGATTCCCGGCGGGGTCAGGGATTTTCTCTGCCTCGTGATGGCTGGGTGTTGTGTGTTGTCCTTAGATCAGTTAGGTTTAAGTAATTCTAAGTTCTAGGGGACTGATGATCATAGATGTTAAGTCCCATAGTGCTCAGAGCCATTTGAACCATTCTTTTTAACCCGCTGTGGACTGGAATGCTGCCGCCCCATCTGCTGCTGCATGTAGCTCGTGGTGTGACACCCCCGAACAGCCAGAAGAGATACCACACTTGAATGAGTCTCGTTAGAAACTCGGAAATATTTATATCTGCATATGCGCCTCTGTTTAGCCATACACGCCGTTTTGCGTCACGTACTCATAACACACTAGGTTGGCCAGTTCGCCCCTTCTGCCTGTGATTTGCGACAATTTGACTGCCCTGTGGCCTCTATTCTATTTCACAACTGTCGGTATGCATAAACCCACTGCAATCCGGCCCGCACCTGGCTGTAATTTTGTGCTCAGAATATTGCACAAAACTAACTTTCCCTATCCTAAACGGTGGTGTCGCTACAAGGTGGTGAGGTTTTTCTACTCGAGAAAATGTTATATATAATTACAAATTATGTAGAAAAGCTAAACCATCGGCAACAGAGAGTTTCTAAAACACGTTAAACAACCAGTGTTGCGGTAGATTTACAGCGCTGATAACATACATGACAAATATAGTGCTTTCCTTAACACATTTCTCATGCTCTTTGTAAGTTTCTTTCCATTAGAACAAACTAAACAGTGTACCATGCGGTAAAAGGCAGCCAGAGTGCATGACTAGTGGGATAATGATATCATGCAGTAGAGAATGAGAATTATATCAAAAAGTAAGAAGTAGTGATAATCGAGCTAAAGTAGCCCACTACAAACAAAACTGTAAGGTGTCTATAATGTTTCTAGGAAGGCGAAGTGTATGTGTACGCAAATAAAATACCTAATTCACAGGGAAAAAGATTATGAATACACGGTCAGCTGTGGAAACAGTATCTGGAGAGCAGCACACGGTCGAGGATATAAAGTCTGTACTTATCAAAGATGTTTCTGCTACTGATAAGTCAGACATATGTACATTATTTGTCACTTTCTGAACCTAGCTGGTGAAATGAATAAAAACTGAGTTCCTAGAGTCAATCACAGAACTCTTTTGGAAAGGGCCTTTTGAAGACTGATATCTGAAGTATTCCTCTGTGATATTGACATAGGGGACGCTGAGTCAATAATTCACTGAAGACTAAGGACTCTCACGGATATGACGGAGTATGCAGCAGAATATTGTGATTTATTGGCTTATTTGTGGGAGGGAACCAAATAGCGAGGGCATCGGTCCCATCGGATTATGGAACGATGGGGAAGGAAATCAGCCGTGCCATTTCAAAGCAACCATCCCAGCATTTGCCTGAAGTACGGAAATCATGGAAACCTAAATAAGGATGGCGGGACGTGGGGTTGAACCAAATCCAGTGTAAAGTACTGTGCTGCAAATGCTAGCCCTGTACTTATATTTGTAATTTTTTCTTTAGGAGTGGGCAGTTTCCTGAACGATTAAAGTACTCAGAAGTAAGACCACTTTACAAAAAGCGAAAAAGGGATAATGCAGACATTTTTGGACATATTTCTATGCCTCCCTGTTTACTAAGGTTATTGAAAAGCCGTGTACGTAAGGATAATTGATCATTTCATTCCACATAATTTGCTGTTAAATGTACAATTTGGTTTTAGAGGTGGTTTAACAACTGCAAAAACTATATTTTCTTTTCTCTCTGAGATACTGGATGGATTCAATCAAAGGTTTCGAACGCTAGGCATCTTTTTTGATTTAACTAAGGCGTTTGATTATGTTGGATCACAAAATATTGCTCCAGAAGCTGGACCATTGTGGAATACGGGGAGTAGCTCACAATTGGTTCACCTCTTATTTTAAGAACAGACAGCAAAAGATCATTCTCTTCAGTACTGAGTATGGCTGTGATGTGGGGTCAGAGTGCGCCACATTCAAAACGGGGTGCCCCAAGGATCGGTGCTGAGGTCATTCCCGCTGATTTATATAAATAATTACATGTGATGCTAAAATATTTCTATCTGCTGACGATACTTGCTTTGAAGCAGATTGTATGCAACTTTGGAACTTTTTCAAATATCGCCGTTCAGCACATAAGTTCATGGCTTGTGGAAAATAAACTAAAGCTAAATCACAGTAAGACTTTGTTTTTATGGTTTATAACAAACAGTTCAACAAAACCTGACGTTTTAATTACTCAGAATGGTGATATGAAAATAAAATAACGCTAAATCACAGTAAGACTGAGTTTCTATAGTTTATAGCACTCAGTTCATCAAAACCTGAAGTTTTAATTACGCTGCCTGGGTATATGATTAGTGAATCGTAACAGGTTCTAATTTCTAGTTGCTCAGATAGATAGTATACTGCAGTGGAAAGTCCACTTTCAGGATCTTGTTCAATGACTTAAAGCTGCCATTTATATTATTGGAACAGTATCTGAAGTAAGTGATAGTTCCACACGAAAAATAGTCTATTCTGCTTATTTTCATTCGCTTGTGACGTATGGTATTATATTTTTTAGTAACTCTTCCCATTCTCAAAGGGTATTTTTGTCTCGAAAACGGTCCGTTTGGGCAATAAGTGATGTAAATTCGCGAAACTTTTGTCGACCCCTTTCAATAGTCTAGATATTCTGACACTGACCTCCCAGTATATATACTCCTCGTTGTCGTCTCTTATTGACAATCTGAGCTTTTTCCTAAGAAAAAGCAGCTTTTGCTCAATTAATAGTTGACAGAAATCCAATTTGCATTTAGATCGCACTTCCTTGACTCTTAGCGGCGTGGGGTAGCTCCAATGTCTTAAGCGCCTTTCCACAGTTCGCGTGGCTCTCTCCGTCGGAGATTCGAGTCCTCCTTCGGGCATGGGTCTGTGTGTTGTCCTTAGCCAAAGTTAGTTTGAGTTAGATTAAGTAGTGTATAAGTCTAGGGACCAATGACCTCAGCAGTTTGGCCTGATATGAACTTACCACCATGACTATTGTGCGGAAACGTGTGCAAGGTTCTCCTACATCCACTTTCAATAAGGTACCACAAGAATTCCAAAACCGTTGCAGTAATCCTTGTAATTCCAAATCACTCCATCGATTCAGCCGAGGGCCGTCCGCTATGGTCGAGGGATTCTAGGCCCTTCAGTCCGGAACGACGCGGCTGCTACGGTCTCAGGTTCGCAGTTTCGATCCTGCCTCGTGCATGGATGTGTGTCATGCCCTTAGGTTAGTTAGGTTTAAGTAGTTCTAAGTCTAGGGGACTGATGACTTCAGATGTTAAGTCCCATAGTGTTTAGAGCCATTTGAATCTTTTTTCTACCGAGGAGTTACTTGAAAAATTAAGCTCATGCCTGTGTTACAGAAAATTGCATTTACATAAATTTATAGTTTGAGATCCTTTTGAGATTCATTAAGTTTTTATTTTATATGTTATTAATTTTCTATAGCAATTTCATGTACTAACACACTCCATGAGCGTGGATACTTGCTCGAAAGTAATGGAAACTCAATGAAGTGGGATTAAAATTCAGGTTGAAATAATAACAACGATGAGACTCACACGACAACATCGCACTCATCTGTAAGACAAAGGAAGAATTATAGCATGTAATGAGTGGATCTATTGATGAATCTCCTTTATGTGAGTAAAACAACGTACGAAGAAAATGTTTAGGAGCGCAGGTTTGATATATGGGGTCCACGTAGTGGACGAGGTGAATAAAACCGTTGGCCTTGGCAGCAAACTAACGCTTGACGATGTAAGATGGTTCTAAAGACTAGGATGGGAATAGATGGCATTCCACACTGAAAGTAATAATAAGGAACATGGGTCTTAATTTGAGAGCAATGTCTGAGGATGTAGAGAATTTAGTTTTGCAGTTTCTATTTCACACAACTGCATTTCTATGACGTCATATATATCAAACAATGTATCTTACAATGATGTAATTTTGCACGTATATTGAGTGGTGTAGCCGGCCGTTGTGTGCGAGCGGTTCTAGGCACTTCAGTCTGGAACCGAGCGACTGCTACGGTCGCAGATTCGAATTCTGCCTCGGGCATGGATGTGTGTGATGTCCTTAGATTAGTTAGGTTTAAGTAGTTATAAGTTCTAGGGGACTGATGAACTCAGATGTTAATTAAGTCCCATAGTGCTCAGAGCCATTTGAACCATTTTATTGAGTGGTATATGTGACTATTGTCCCTAAAATCTGTTGTAAATACAGTTCGCAGTAAGAAGTAATAAGATAAAATTTCACGTCTGACGCCGCAGTTTTACTGCATGATTATCGAAAATGTAGTATGGGATACACATTTTTCCTTTGATTATTTTGAGGGGGTTGTCAATGGCTGAAAATTTCATGAATGTTTGAAATTATATGTAATGTTTGTTGCAGTTCGTTGTGTGCTCACAGTGTCAAATACTGAATGAATAAATTCTGCGAATTAGCGCGAACGTGAGCTATACTACTTTTTTTTTCTTAGCTCCGCACCCATTCCCTCCTGCCAGTAACTGATATGTGTACCAAGTTTGGTTAAAATTGATCGAGTGATTTTGCAGGAGATGTGAAACATACAGACGATATATACGTAAATTCATACATACGTTCTTATAAAATGTGTGGATAAATATCATTCAGGTAGGTAGCTGTTGTTATTACGGTGAGATGAAAAGATTTTCTTGGGTGAGGAAATCATATTGGGTGGCATCAAAGCACTCGGAAGACCGATAAACGATAAACATCTCGCGTCGAAGTTCTAGTGTGTTTACATCGGTTCCACAGTTGTGTTAAATATTTAGATTTGGTTCTTCGGGTGTACAATCACATCGCGATGCGGGAGGTGCCAGTTTCACTCAGTTAATGCCAGACGTTGTTGTTAAACTGAGGCATTTCCGTATTACGCACACCCATTCACTCCGCTCCACGCAGCAGAATGGGTGCAAAGTGGCTTGCAAGTTAACTCAGTGAAGGAAGAGGATATTGAGTAACATCTTTCAAGCTTAAAGCTGGGACAATCTCGTTCGCTGCGGGAAATTACATCCTGCGCGCAGCTTCCTTCTTGCAGGCGTGGGCGGAGAGAGGCGTCTGGAAAGGAGGGTTGGGCAGGGGGGGGGGGGGGGGGGAAGGAAGGGGGAGAGGCAATATTGTAAAGGCAAAGGGCAGCAGGGGAATCTGATGGATTCCTAATCTAGCAATAATAGCCTAGGCGAGATTACGACCGAAGCGCAAGTAATGCCGCCATCTTCGCCGCTGCCTCATCAGACTGCAATTCTGACACCGGAAGAGATCCGGAATTCGATTAGAGGGGCCGCCTACTGGTCGTTAGAGATGTACAGAGCCTACAGCCTCCACACCGGACTTGGCTATTACTGTTCGTTAGTATTTTGAGATTCGAATGACAGACTAGCATTGAGGCTCACATACATGTATCGTATTTGTTGCTAGCAATAGCCATATACATATTCCACCACCATCTTGGCTAGAACACTTCTTCAAATTATATAATACTAGCTTAGCTTCTGCTGCTTCGCTGCCTTAGACTGTATGGTCTGCACTTATATTTGATTTTTTATTTAACGGAATTTTTATGTTGTTCACAAATCACACTATCTTCTACACTTTTCACGCAAATTACGGCCTTAGAAGCATGATGTTTCCTGAATGAACTTCTGACCACAAAAGAGATTCCGTTACCTGGTGTCGGAGGATTAGCTGGAGTCGGAGGTCATTGTTAGTCATACCTTTTGAGTTCTTGTGTTTCCGTAGGAACTCTCATCCCCAACACATCTTTCTTTAAAAGTCAGACACTAATTTTCGTAGATTCAGCTGTCAAAATATTTTCAAAAACACTGAAACACGTATTTTTTATTTATAAACGAGAAGCCAAATACAAATTTTCTTAGAGGTACTTTAAAAATGCTTTCATAATGACAGATAAAAGTTTTCATCCCCTATTTCACTTTCATAGGTGTAGAACTTCCAACAAAACTGAAAAACCTATTTTTTATGATTTCTATTCGAGAAGTCAAATATTGGTGTTCAATGACGTTGTTTTAAAATTCCTATTAGTACTTTCATGCAGATTTATTTAAAAAAAGACTTACACCCTCTATTTTACCCCATTATTGGTTGAATTACCTAAAATGCGTATTTCTTTTTCTTTCTGACCTAGGAACCAGATACCAATGTCCGTAGTTGTAGCTTCAAAACTGCCTTGTGAGACGTATTTTCGAAAACTTTTCCTCCTATACTTCACCCCCCCCCCCCCCTATTGTATTGTACTGTATTGCATGGAACTGGGGACCTGGAAGCGATAGAGAGGCTTCGTCACCGACATAGCCCTCAGTGGCTCACGTACATGGAGAAAGTGTTTGCGCAGCAATCGCCAACATAGTGTAACTGAGGCAGAATAAGGGAAACCAGCTGGAATTCGCCGAGGCAGATGGAAAACCGCCTTAAAAACCATTCACAGATTGGCCGTGTAACATTCCCTCTTTCTGTTTATTTAGGTTTGATTTGTTTGATTGTTATTCTTTATTTCTATTATTCGGAATCTTTTTTTTTATTAAATTGAGCCTGAAACTTACGTAATAAATACTTCGCGTGAAGTACGATTTGCAGCATAAACAAAAATTAATTTCGGAAATGTAATCCACTGAATATTAAAAGTAAAGCTTTTGAACAACGCTCGTGACTGACTAGATACATTCAGAGGGTACGTACATTCGCGTGCGAGTGGTTGCGGTCTGATGAGAAATTTTCATTGTGAAATAATTTCGTCGTAACACACTCAGAGATTGCGAACGTACATTCAGAGTAGAGGCACGTACGTTCTATCATTCCCCGTGGCCTGGGTAAAAGAATGGATATTATTTAAATCTAAGAGTATTTCTTTTGCATCGGACTAGTATTTTTATAAGAAAAAGAAGATTGCAGGTTCTGAATGTCTCGGCAAAACGAATCGGAAGTAATTTTAGCGGCCACGAAAGGAAAGTAGAGAGCATAATCACGTACATCTATTGTTAAGCACCGCCGTTTTGAAGATCTTCGGTTCCCTCTAAAACTCGCCTTCTCTGCTTAACATAAATACTCCATAGGCATGGGAATAAGGCTTGTTGTGCGATGAAAATAATATAAAACACATCTTGCGTCTTTTAACTCATTCATTTACCACACACACACACACACTAGTAATTGGACAGTACGACATCCCACCAGCCCATCAGAACAAAAAGTAGTCGTTCATACAAGAAGAAAAAAACGAAGGGCGAAATTGTTCCTATGTCTCTCAAAGATAAAAAGTTTACCAGATATTTCTCTGGTGTGTCACTGGAACAATTTTTCAGCACCTTTGCGATTAAATCACAATATTTTCAGTTCCTTTACAGCCGGCACACCGGACCTCGATGCTAGTCCGCCGGCCTTCCAGCCCGTAAAGCAGTGCCTTGCAGCGCACCGTTAATCGGGCGCGCTTCACTCCCCTTATAGGTAGAATTTCGAACAATTCCTATGTAAATAATGTCTGCAGTAAAAGACCAAGTTTCTCTCCAGCGATGATTAGCCGGTCACCCAGTCAGTCACGGCATTTCCTTTTACACAGAGATTAATGAAAGGACAACTCCAAATGAGATCAGATTTAGAAAGTAGTTTTTCTATCCTTTGAGTTTCTTTCTAAAACAATCAGTGCTGTCTGTAATTCTGTCAGTTTGAAGTCACGCAAAGGAGTCTATTAATGATATTTCTGACGTTCTACTCATCTTAAAATTAAGTTAACGTGAACTGTGTTGTGCTTCCTCACTCGCAGAACTTTGTAGCAAATCTAAGTTTCTTGCAGGAGACGAAGATCCTCTGAGCAGCTTCAATTATTCTTCGAAATTTCTTCGCATGTCTGTTTCGGAAACTCATATTACCATTGTCAGTGCTTTATGATGTGACATAACGACTTTAGAATACATATCAGAACCACCATTTTACGTGGCATGAGGTTCTTTTGACATTTCTGATATTGGTTTACTAACAAAGTTAAAAAAGATGTAGCAGATCTTCCTATCCTACAAAATTGATTACACAGCTTCGGAAGAAAATCTGGCATCCATCACATGGAAATGCATGTTTGTTTAGAAACCTCTGTACGTCCTCCACAAGAGAGCGACAATCGATAAAAAAATTCAATAAATCCGTAGAAGCTCAACTTATTTCTAACAATTCGCGGTACCACGACACGCAACGCACTTTACATTGTAAATATAAACTGCCACTGTATGTAAATCATTATCATAACAACACACGGTGTTACAGGAAGAATAGCAAATATTGTAGAAAGCTGTTGTAGAATCTAATTCGAGTGAAAGTATTCCGTGTTACTTCTGTGCATCTTTTATTGTTCTAGAGATACAACTGTTTGCAAACCCTCCAGTTTCAAGGGCTTACTTATCGACTGCTAACTGCCACTTTTTTGCCAGAAATTACATATCTTAATTATTCAACTGTAATTCCGATTTTTGAATAAAACCGTCCAGATTACATTATTACATTATTTCCTCTACTCCCATGGTCAGATAAAAACATAGAACTCATAAAATAACATTCAGTATCCATAAAGTCGATATGTAAGCATGGCGTCCCGAGAAAGGCACATGGTTTGATTACGGTAATGGAAGAACATTTCAAGGTTATAGCTTGGCTGGCAGTGGAAGAGAAGGTTTTATGTGAACATGCTGGGTTGCATCTGAACGCTGGGTTGCATATGAAACGCCCTCGCGTAGTCTCGTAGAGTGGGACGAGATACGACGTTGATGGTAATCTGTCCATTCCAAGGGGAACAAACTTGTATTGGCTACTGAGACTATTAGGCTATAAGTTAAGCACTCAGATGTGTTTCAGACTCTGTTACAGTTGTCGTGAAAAATCTGATGAGGTTTTATTTTTCACAGTTTGATTGTGTCGTTCATATGAAACAGTAAACACATAGGCTGTCGCGTCAGTGAGTCTATTTGTTGCTCACAGTTTGACTTTCTTGTATGAACCGGTTCCTGCCTCTCGACACCATGTCGTGTGACTAGTTACGATTAATAACGAGGTGTATGGTTTAAGAATGGGCAAGTCAGCCAGAAACCGGTAACCGCTGCAGCAATAAATTATATCTTCATGCAACTGAGACGGACAAAATAAAAATTTATGTAATTTTCCTCAGTATTACAAGTTACGGGCCTATCATTCATAAGCAGCATGCCTCGAATCTGCAACTATTATTATCTGCGCCAGAAACTTCCAAAATTTTATATGCACTCACATAGTCATTTGCACTAATCGGTTGTATTTGATTAAAATGTGTTCACAATAAAATAAGGTGGATCAAAATTTAGTGTGTACATATAAAGCATTCCATCATCCATTTTCTATTTGTTATACCATTTTGGCCCTCGTGGACTCGTCATGTTATGTACTTCCTTCGATCCCGAGTCGAGTCTCTTGCTGCTTACATTCATGCAATGAATAGTTGGGAAATTTTAAAACACAAAAAATGAAAGAGAAACATTATAAAATCAGTGAAGTGTTGAAAAGTACACCATATAAGTAAGCCGACAAATTCAGACACTTTGAAATGTAGAGTACTGTAGTGGATTTAGACCCACATCAACTGTATCAAAGCGAAACGAAAACGTTTCAACGATTCGGCTAATACCAAGACTGCGCTGTGTCTTCTAGGAAATTTCTTACATTTATTCACGCATATTATTCATTCTAGATTGTTTTTCAGTTTTCCATGCCTTTTTGTCTTTCGGCGAAGGATAATCTTATTTCAAGAGCTTGACGCATACAAAAGTAATAAAAGTGAATACAGAAAATGGAGAAATTCTCCATGGGCCCCCACGTGCGTTAAATAGCGGAGCAAAATATGTCTACTCTTACTTGAGACATAACGACTGTGTTTTGGTAATGAACACAATTTATGTTTCTGTCGAAAGGCTTCACACTATTAGTGACATCCTTGTAAGACACGCTGTACTCACTATTCCATAATCCACATGAAAACTAGGTCATTTACAAAGATCTTTTGACATCTATGACTATTATTGTAACACCTGAGAAGTGTTTATGTTATTGCCGTTTTTCTTTCTTAGTCCATAATTGCATTTAGCGTATAGTTGGAAAATTAAAATGATTACTTTTGTGTTATATGCCCAATTTATTATCGTCTCCAATAGAACATTAACATCATAAAGACCATATAAAATGTGGTACTCTTCAGTTTGTAAGTAATGAATGAAGTACATAACACTTCAAAATTTCAATTGTCTATAATGACTCTGATCAGTCATCTCGATGTCATTTCGCACTTTTGGTAATATCTCTGTAGCTGGATCTAACCGTTGCAGGACTGTTCACATGATCAAGTAATACTACAATGTGTGACGCTTCATTTTATATGTCTCGAAATTTAATAGGCTCTTAAACCAGTCTGCTTCTGATCTTCTTAGATTTAATATTCGTCATACTTTCGTTGAAATCACCCACGTTGGGAGTTTTCATTTCCCTTGAGGTATATGCCACCTCTGCTGCTAGGGATTTCTTTGAGCCAGGGGCCCACTCACATCGATACCTGGCTTGCGAAAAAACTTTCGGTTTCGTTACCTAGGTACGGTTTCCGTGGTGTCAAGGTAGACGAAATCCTCGTGGCGGTTCGAGCTAGATCTATGTGCACACATAGCTCACACTTTTAGGTCTGTCTGCTGGGAGTTGAGTGAGAAGGTGTGTCTGGATCGCGGCTTCAGCTTGCTACCAGTGGAGGTCTGCTGGCCGAATTCGGATGCTGGGCGTTTTCTACAAGGAACGTACCTGCACTTGCTGGAGAGTTACCGTTTCCTTAAGCCTGTGCGGTATTGGGCCGTATATTGGAGTTCCACTAAGCCTGTTTCCTGCTGCTTTGGTTATTGGACGTGGCCACATACGCTATCTTTAATTCTCCTGACACAGGAATAATGATGAGTACCATTTCTTGTGAGCGTTGAAATGTCCGTTGCTATTTGTGCCGATCACTTTGCTTTTGCTACGGAATTTCTTGTGATATTCTTGTCATAAGATGATTTGACTTATACTGTTGGGCGTTGTTTTGGCCAAAGCCCTTAACGTTGGTCACCATTCCGGTAATAAGGACGTGCCCAATTGCAAGAGGGTTTTCATTTCACCGTGTTTTTTCTTTGTTTTTACCTTGACTACTGGTCCGTGTGTTTTCTAGGTTTAGGTGAGTTATACATTTTCGATTTGTTTTATTATGATTTAATGTTATTTGGACTACATGTGCGCGTACTTACTAAAGTTAGGTCTCTTAAAAAAAATGTACTGTGTGTTAACCTTGATCTTGATCTTCAACTGCACTTCTGGCACGTGTGATTTCTAGGTTTAGGTTTCCTTAAAACTTCCTCATTACGATTTAATGCTGACCTGGAAAGATTTGCTTTTACGTTTATTATTGGTGGGTGTACTCTTCTGGTTTAGGTACCTTTAATATTTTTCATTGTCAGTAACCATTAAGAGGTCCATATGTGTACTGCAAATTATTCACTTAAGTAAATTCTTCACCGTTAACCCCAACTACTTACGTGCCCTTATTTTCTCTGTTGTGGTTTGGGGTACGTGTGCTATTTGTCATACATATGTTGTGTATATTTAAAATGTTTCCTGTGTATAAGTTTTAGAATCTGTACTGAATCAAACAAACCGTTCGGGACGTCGGCTGAGCACAGTCCTGTTACAATGCAATGGTTAATTCTTGTTTCAAAAAAATGGTTCAAATGGCTCTGAGCACTATGGGATTTAACATCTATGGTCATCAGTCCCCTAGAACTTAGAACTACGTAAACCTAACTAACCTAAGGACATCTCACAACACCCAGCCATCAAGAGGCAAAGAAAATCCCTGACCCCGTCGGGAATAGAACCCGGCAACTCAGGCGTGGGAAACGACAACGCTACCGCACGACCACGAGATGCCGGCTAATTCTTGTTTCAGTACTAATTATTTTCTTTTGGATTTTTCCTTGGTTATCCTGGTTAATAATTGCTTCTGCTTGTTGATCTGTTGATGCTCACATTCTTATTTTGTACGCCATATAGAAGTTGAATATTCCGTTATCGTGAAGCTTTTTTACTCCCCAGTCGGGCTTATGGTTTCGACTGACACTATGGCTCCTTTCAGTTTTGTCAGTGATTTATGTACGTCACAAATTCAAAGTTACACTGAAGTTTGGAATCCGCAATTCAACGTATAACTGGTTGAGTAAGTCAACAGAAATATCCGAGGAAGGCAAGAACTTACCACCGTAAGACCAAATCTAGTAAAACACTACCAAGTTCACTCAAACCTTCGAGTTGAGAATAGCTTTACAATATGCTTGGGTATCTTCTGAATCCTCAGACATGCCTTGTTTAGAGTAATTTAATAATTAGTAGGGGTAATTGCTACGACACCTAGATTCTGGGTATTAGCCATAACGACTGGGCAAATTGTGGATCTTGCTATCAGGCGTTGCGATAGGTCTTTAGAGAACACTATCATTGCTCATGAAATTTCCGTACGTGTTTTCTTATCATGACTGTACGTAGGAACATATTCCAATGTGCTGGAACTTGGTTAGGTTTTTTTTTTTTTTGTGTACTTCATCTGGATTTATAGGAATGAGGTCCTGTCAAAAATTCAGTAATAGGATTGTTCTCATTAAAATCGACACCAATCTAAATCCGTCATCAATAAAAGCTATACATGTAGACGCCACAAGCAGAAGACGAAGATGTAGTGAAAGTGTATACATGGAGAGGATAGCCTAATAACCATGAGCGAATGGAACACGGAACTAGGATAAGGAACAGGCAGCCTTTTACGGGAGATTAAGGACTTGGTAGTACCAGTGAGGGAGGAGAAAGTCTAACTGAGAGTCGCAGTAAATTTCTGCTAGTGATAATGAATGCATAGATCAGAATTCACAAGAACAGGAGGCGTAATTAGAAAAGGCCTAAGGACACAGGAAGATAACATCATGGTCAAACAGAAATTCCATTTTGGTAACAATGAAGTAGAAGAAGTTAAGGAATTCTGCTTCTTGAAAACGATAATATTTCACGGTCGTAGCAAGAAGTCCACATAAAGCAAACTCGCACGGGCAAATGAGTCATTCACGGTCAAAACAAGTCTACTCTTATCAAACATTCGACTTAATTTGAGGAAGGAATTTGTGTGAATGTACATTTAAAGGGCAGCATCGTATGGATGTGAACCATGGACGGTGCGAAAGCCGGGAAAGAAGGGAATCAAAGATTCGATATGTGGTACTCCAGAACAATATTGAAAATTAGATGGACTGATAAGAAAGTTCGTGCAGAATCGACGAAGACAGGAGCATGTGGAAAACACTGAGAAGACTAACAAGACGTTGGGATAGGGTGATACGACAAGTGTCCAGTCATCAGGGAAAAATTTCAGTGCTACTAGAGGGAACTGGCTTATGACTAAAAGAAATGGATATAAATCCCTCTGTTTTTACCATTCATGATAGAAAACACGTGTGATCGGCTGTAGAGCTTGGTTCTTGATCGTTGTCAAAACTTGCGCTGACTCGTTTGGATGCAACCAAATTCTATTTTGAATATGCTCATAGCAGTATGCTTGCGTCTAATATGCGTTTTTTTAGGCTCGTGAAAATCAGTACTCTTCGACTCCAAAACACTCTTCATCCGACTTTAACATTCTTGTAGTGCTATTACGGAGATCGATTAAGGAGCAGAAGCGCAGTAGAGAACGAGTAAGTTACAGGTTTGTACAGGAAGCCGTATGTTTGGCTCTTCACTCTGAGATTTTGATAATATCGCATACGGAGAGGCGATTCTCTTCGCTTATTGCACGATGTCGAATCTTACCCAGAATTCAGCCGAGATCAATGCTCCACGCTTTGCAGAACAGGGAATTTTTGGCCACTTACCCATGGAGTCGCCTCAAAAAGAAATCCAGTCGCTTTCATTTGACGTTAAGAATCTGTGGTCCAATTCGTATCCAGTTACGCATATTGTTGATAGTTTGAGAGATACCTCAAGATGTTGTCTTTTTCGTTTTGATTTGTTTGCATGGCTGGAGTGTAATGGAGGTAGGTAGGTGTGGAGGATTTGGCTTCGTAGCTTACTTCTCTTAAATCCTCTCTTTTTATAAGAATCTAGATAGAGTGGCGACTTGTGTGAGCTATTGGATCAAGTTACAACTTCCGGCGGTGTGGTAGTAAATTCTTACTAATAAATGTGAGTTTGAAGTAATTTTTGTGTAGGCTACCTCAGCAGTACCAGAAATATGTGCCATTTTTACATTTATGAATTACTGGTGAAATTAATTGCCCCATGCTGAAAAAGCCTGTCGTTACTTCGGAAGGGTCAGATGGCTGAAAGCAGATATACTTACGTACCTTGAGCACGAAAAGGCGAATACTATACTCAGGCCTATGCGAATTATCCATTAGTGTACAAAAACATTACAAGCAATTAATAAATAGCTTTTATGCTAGGAGGAAATTAGTTTTTGGTCGCCAGCCTGTTAAATCAAGAAACAAGGCAACAAATAAAACTATCACATCTGGAAAAAAATTATACGTTGGAAAACTGGTATTGCTACAGCCTAAGTGATTTTCTCGCGGTATGCGAAATTCTGGGAGTGGGTCCTGGTTTTAAACACAATTTTAATTCACCACAAAGATCCAAAAGTAGTACATACGGCGCTACGGAGGGAACTCATTCTGGACGAAAAAATACCTTAACGATGTAACTGCCTGTGAGATATCATGACAGGTTTCAAAAAAAAGAACGTGATGAATACGGTTAAAACCTTTACTGCTTCCGACTGGAGCCGTTAATACGAGGGTTGGAACTTTAACAGTGGCAACTATATATTTACTGCTCGTACAACATAGATACGTGTTTCAAAGTTTTACTGACCTTCAAAGTAGTCACAAGCATTGTGTATAACCAGTTGCCAGCGATGTGGAAGTCGTAGGATACTCTTAGCAATGTCAGTTCTGTTATAAGTTCGAGCGGCGTTGTCTATTGCCCGACGAATTTGTAGCAGCTCTGAAGCAAAGGCCATGAAGTGTTTCCTTCAGTTTAGAAATCTAGTTGAACTCAGAAGGGCTTAAGTCAGGTGAGTGCAGTAGGAAGTACAGCACTTAGTGGCCCCATTAGTCAAACAAATCAGTAACAGCTTGCACTGCACGTGTTTGAGCATTGTCCCGCAAAATGGTAGTCAAGTCCTGCAGAAAGTGTCATCACTTCTGTCTCAAAGATGGTCGTGGTTGTGTTCCAAAAATGAACAGCATAGAGACAGAAGTGATGACACTTTCAATTCATAAAACGCAACACAGCTCTTTCAGCATCTCTGAAACAAAGTTCATACCCTGACCTGTCGTTAAGGTGTTAGGTGATCCAAATTTCAATATCCAACCGTTAACTAATGCTATGATACGGTACTCGCCTTTTGATCCGTAATTGTTATCTTTGCCAGCAACCATGAAAAATGGTCGATCATCATAAGAACCTAACTATTCTCCATAAACATTTTGTTCGACGATCCGACAGTATCGAGCCCAAGCATTTTAAATGTGTTTGATACCTCTGGAAACCTCTAAAAATGGATGTTCTGATGCAAAATATCCGCTCTCTACATGCATGGTACACAGGTCTTGTCGTACTGCTTCACTTCGTCCCCTCACCGTTCCACAGTACGTTTGTATGTTGTTCATTCGTTATCATGACCTAACAACACATGGCCATGTGTCTGTTGTAGCACTTCCTTTTGAGAAGCTCCCCAGCAATAACGTATGGTTCGCATCTCGTCACTTTTCATAAGGAGTCCTCGTGTACAACAAAGTGCAGCCATGACCTAATAGCCTGACAGTCCTAATCCTCTACCTGTGCTGCCTGCTATCTAAACACATTTCTGCCCAGTATACCCAGCACGGCTACTTAGCGACTTAATGTGTTCGTCTTTGTTTGTTTCCTACCTGGCTTATGGCCTTCTAATCAGATTCATTGAGCTTCAAAGCCAACATATCGGATGACTAGATCGTTCCTCCAGACTATGCAGCCGTTTCAGTGACGTATGATCTGTCACAGCTTTCAATTTTATACCACGTCTCGATGGAAATATTTCATACCATTAATGACCACTAACATTTCCTTTTCGGTTATTAAGTAGCTGCCTTACTTAAATGTATCAAAATATACGCCACTGGATACTCCTATTCATTAACAATTTGACCCAAAATACAACTCAATACTTAGTTGTAAGTGTTGCCTGATAGGATGAACTTTTTTCAAAATGGGGGAAAATTAATACCTTACCCGAAATAAATTTTTCGAACGCTAGCTGACTCTTCAGTGTCCACTGAATCTTTACACTCTTTTTTTAGTAATCTGTTCAAAGGTTTAAATATTTTTGTGAAATACTTTACCATTAGTAGCTACATTAACTGATGAGACAGTATCTGTTTGGTTGTGAATAGTGTTAGAAAACTCTGAATTAATTCTTTGAGATGAGGATCAGTTTGCATACCACGCTGACTAATTACATGTTCTTGAGCAAAATGGCAATTGTCCGTGCTCAGTGTCAAATGTGCTGAATATAACGTACTAAATTATCCTATAATTGTCCAGTACTCTCTGATATCTCCAACGAAGAAAACTACTACGTCAATTAAATATACAGTTCTTAAGATTTTAACACCCTTAGAACTCCATTCAGCAACCGCTTTTTAAACCAAATGGCATCTGCTTGTACTGATATCCACATGCTAAGATAAATGCAGTAACAAAAATGGCTCTGAGCACAATGGGACTTAACTTCTGAGGTCATCAGTCCCCTAGAACGTAGAACTACTTAAACCTAACTAACCTAAGGACATCACACACATCCATTCCCGAGGCAGGATTCGAACCTGGGACCTAGCGGTCGCGCGGTTCCAAACTGTAGTACCTAGAACCGCTCGACGTAAATGCAGTCCTTTGGTGTCCTTCATGTGCTACTTCTAACTGATGATAAACAATTTTAGATAGACTTTAGTAAAGTAACGACATCGAACAAATTATACAACATTTCCATGTTGTTTGGGATTGGATAACCTTCTGTAAAATGCACCAGCGTACCACATGCAACACTTTCTCACAGGAGATGTTGAATATGCCCTCTGTGTCTATTGATAAGTGCTGCAACCCGCCATCTTAGAGAATCCCAGATGCGCTGTTAAATGTTGGAGTATTGCGTACGGTTTTGCAGCTTTCCATAATATGAGCGCGGAGGCTCTGAGATCCTGTACTTGGGTTCCTGCACAAGAGCTTTCAAATACCCCCACAACTAAAAGTGCAGTGGGTTTAGGACCGGAGTGCGTGGAGGTCCATGTCTACATGTCTACTTATCCATTAGTCACCTTATCTGTTACTTAGAAGCCGACGGACATTATCACTAAAATGAGGAGGTGCTCCATCATGCATGAACTACGTGTTTTTTCACACAGCCAAAGCCACATCTGCCAACAGATCAGGTAGAACATTTTCTACTAAATTATGATCACTTCGTTCGTTGAACCAGGGTGGAAGAAAGTGAGACCCTACGAAACCGTCACCAATGATGCCAGCCGAAACATAGACAGAAAATCGTTTTTGATGACTTGTTTCAACGATGGCGTATGGCTTGACGTCTACGTGGAGGTTGTAAATATTTACAATCTGATGTCACTGAAACGACGCCTCCAGTGTGGACAGCGCTGTTGCACTAAAATTAGTGAGATGTTGAATAAAGTATTTGGAGAAGGATACCTGCGCAAAGAAACCAGCGAGTGTTAGTGCCTGCACACGCTGTAAATAGTATGGATACTGCTGGTCCTCGTGTAACAGTAGCCAGAGAATCATGTATTCAACATTAAGTGGTGCAGCTACAAGTCTTGTATTGACACGAGGGTCGTCGTCAACTGCATGAAGAATTGCCGCGTCCCTTTGCAGTGTCCTGATCCTTCTAAATCTCCCCCAATCGTAAGTATCAGGCTTAAATGTCCCATGTTCCCTATGACGACGATCAGTGGCTTCAATCGTTTTCATGTTGGGACACCTTCGTTCTGGAAACCTCTCCCTGTAAAAACGTTTAGCGTGAGCTACATTGCTCAGCTAACCCATACATTAAATGGGCAGCTCCCATCTCTGTATTTGCGTGCCATTGCACCAGCCAAGTTTGTGATTAACTCCACGTAGTAACTCGTGTGCTTGCAACGGCCGTACTGATTGCTGCGACATCTGATGTTACCCGTAAACAAGCAATGACGTACATCACATGGCAACAGGACATGAGAAGCAAAATAATGGCAGTGCAAAACGCAACCGAACGTCGCCAAGATTATGTTTCAAATGAGTGTAAGGTTCCCTTATGATGTGTTTCCCAAGATTATTGAGCTGGATAAAATGAGTTGTAACACGAAAACAATGAATTTCTTCGTCTATGTGTATGAAATGTGTCCGATTTGTGCGGAACATTTTTGTTAGACCCGATATTCCTTCTTTCCATCTATTGGTTTCTTAGGCATAATACCCATATTTGCTCTCCAGGGTCTGTCACTAGATTCTATAATCCCATCTTGTAGTTTCTATTGAATTAACGTCTCCATTAATGGCTGTAACTGTCTCATTATGTGATACCATTCCCTATAAAACAGTGTATTATCCCCTGTAGGTATACAGTGCAGAGTTGTCGGAGTTGCTGGTAAGCACCTATCTGTACTAAACAAGTCTCTAAACTTCAACAATACTTCCTCCACAACTGTGCGATCACTGCCGTTCAAGGACCCACTTTCTCGCCTAACCCTGGTGCGTCAACAGTTTGCTTACGGCTATCATTATAACTTTTGCCATGCTAACTTCATATTTGCCAAAGTTATCTACGCTGACTGGGACATATATTCTACATAGTACACGCTTGCGCTATGCTTCTGAACACCAAACAATGTGAACCATCGAGCTTTTCGTTCTTCAGAGTGGCTCAGCCATATAGAAAGCCCCACGATGTATATCAGTCCCTGCCAAAACCCACAGTGTTTTTCCCATATCTGCCGGCATTTTATCCTGTTGATCAACTGACGTGCAGTTGGCTTGCATCACCTTCATGACAGGTGAACCGCGCGACATTGCTTTGATTGCACCTGTATCCCACAACTGAAACAAAGATTCACTGAGCTCAGCCAGGAGCTGCCAAAGATCAATCGTCAAGATGTTAGTCGAGAAAATCTAGCGCAAAGATCACTGAATGTCCTTCAACGCATAATTCAGTAAACTTTGTTTTCCCAACAGTAAAATCAAGTGTTGCTGTACCTAATGACGTAACACTGCTATCTACAACTCCACGTAGCTTATGTCGTGGTGGCCCAAGACTCCTCCTGTTCATTAGGTCCAGACTGATAAGGGGACACCTGTGCTCCCACGTCTACAGGGAACCTTTCTTACACAATGCTCATTTAAGCCACTACGCGGCATCCCACCTGGCACTAACTTGTTCGAATTAGGATCTATCAGGACTGTTCGCCTATGATCGAAACATTGCCATTTGAATTTAACGACCGCTTCTCCCGACGACGCTTCCTGTTTTACGATGCTTCACGTTCTTCTTACCCTGACGTTTGGTGGCCAAGTTTCCCACATGACTTGCGGTCTGTTGGCCGATGATCTTTCTTTATATGACCCTTACATCCATATTTGGTAAAATTCACATCCGAAGGGAACACACGCCGATCTATCTGTTGATTTGTCGTAAAATCTCCTCCATCTGTGCTGACGATCTATCTGTTGATTTGTCGTAAAATCTCCTCCATCTGTGCTGCTATTCTGACAGCTGCCCTTAAATCACTGGGATTCTCAACACGAACGCTTTTTCACATTTCTGTGTGTAACGTCTAACACTCTTTGTTTTTGATACGTGCAGTAACGTCTTATTAGCATCCACATTCTGTATAGGCATATACGTAATCGCAATGACTTCGTGAATTCTATTTGAAAAGACTTCCATAGACTTATTATGTTTCAAAAGCAAAGTACAGACCTTTTCGCGATAAAAACGTGTGCTATTTCGTAATTGATAACGTTGGCGCAATACAGCGATCAACTGCTGAAACGACTGCGCTTTATTGAGGGTCTACTGATATAATCCATATATTTTGACTTCCCCTGTGAAACACAAGTTGACCACATGAAGGATTAACTCGTATGACCAACCACTCATTGGAGCAGTAGCTGAAATATCACTAATGAATATTGACACATCTTCAGTTGTTTCACCGAAAAGGGATTGATAAATGCTGCTGCAGAAGGATCAAAAGAGGAAGAAGCTAGCTCCAGCTATGTCTCATTTTCTCCTAGCTCCGAATCTGATAGAACTGAACGGAATAGAAAGACGACGTCTCTTCAAATTTCGCGCTAGTCACGTAAGAGGGACGGTAGTGACGCCACTATGACGATTCAAATCAGATTTGCGTTACATGCGCGGTGCAACGGTCGTGAGCGTTATTTTTCTTTGAGGGTAGACGTGGTAAACTGATGTGGGTCAAGAATGTCTTTAAAGCGACAAATACGTCATTATGAACACCTCACTGAATTTGAACGAGGTCGTGTAGCATTGTTAAAAGAAGCTGGAAGTTTCTTCTGCGGCACTGCAAAAGGGTTGGCGACAATTTAGCCACTGTACATGATTGTTGGCAACGGTCATCGCGAGAATGTATGGTCACAACTTAACGTTACCAAAATACACTATCGTGTTCGGCATATGGTTGTGGCACATCATACTGCATCTGCAGCAGCAATTTGAACAGCATCTGGTACCATTGTCACAAAACGAACTGTTACATATCGGTTACTTCAACGATAGCCTGAAGCATTCATTCCATTAACTGCAAATCACCGCCATTTGCGACTTTAGTGGTGTCAAGCGAGAGCTCAATGGAAGGAACGGTGGAGGTATGTTGTGTTTTCATATGAAGGCTCAGTGCAAGCGACAGCTGTGTGTTGGTTAGAAGTGGGCCAGCTGAGGGGCTCCTACCAACCTGTCTGAGGGCTAGAAATAATAGACGTACGCCTAGAGATATGGTGTGGGATGTCATTTCGTATGACAGCAGGAGCACTCTGATGGTTATCCCACGGACCCTGATAGCAAATTTGTACGTCAGTCTGGTGATCCGACCTGGTGTGCTGCCATTCATGAACAGCATGCCAGAGGGGGTTTTACAACGGGATAATGTTCGCTCATATACCGCTGTTGTAACCCAACGTAGTCAACAGAGTCTCTGCATGGAGCCTTCCCATGCTCGATTACTAGATGTGTCTCCCCATTCGAGCACGTGTGGAACATCAGCAGAAAACAACTCTAGTGTTCTCCACAAACAGATGGTTCAGATGCCTCTAAGCACTATGGGACTTAACATCTGAGGTCATCAGCCCCTAGACTTAGAGCTACTTAAACCTAACTAAGGACATCCATGCCCGAGGCAGGATTCGGACCTGCGACCGTTCCAACAGCGCGGTTCCGGACTGAAGCGCCTAGAACCGCTCGACCACAGCGGCCGGCTCTCCACTAACAGCATTCACCGTCCCTGTAACAGGCAGGGTACTCCATCCCACAAACTGACACCCGGGCCCTACAACAAAATGCATACACATGTCGATGCTTTCATTAAACATTCACAGGTTATTAATGTACTAGCATTTCACATTTGCAATGCTTATCTCATGCTTACATTAACATGCGATCTTGCTACGTTAATCACTTAAATATGTTACGTAGGCAAATGAATTCCCGAAATTTCATTATTCTACATTAATTATTTTTCGATGTTGGGATTTTTTTCCGTCAGTGGAGATACTAAAAGGTATCAGATAGATTATATAATGGTAAGACAGAGATTTAGGAACCAGGTTTTAAGTTGTAAGACATTTCCAGGGGCAGATGTGGACTCTGACCACAATCTATTGGTTATGACCTGTAGATTAAAACTGAAGAAACTGTAAAAATGTGGGAAATTAAGGAGATGGGACCTGGATAAACTGAAAGAACCAGAGGTTGTACAGAGTTTCAGAGAGAGCATAAGGGAACAATTGACAGGAATAGGGGAAAGAAATACAGTAGAAGAAGAATGGGTAGCTCTGAGGGATGTAGTAGTGAAGGCAGCAGAGGATAAAGTAGGTACAAAGACGAGGGCTGCTAGAAATCCTTGGGTAACAGAAGAAATATTGAATTTAATTGATGAAAGGAGAAAATATAAAAATGCAATAAATGAAGCAGGCAAAAAGGAATACAAACGTCTCAAAAATGAGATCGACAGGAAGTGCAAAATGGCTAAACAGGGATGGCTAGAGGACAAATGTAAGGATGTAGAAGCTTATCTCACTAGGGGTAAGATAGATACTGCCTACAGGAAAATTAAAGAGACCTTTGGAGAGAAGAGAACCACGTGTATGAATATCAAGAGCTCGGATGGCAGCCCAGTTCTAAGCAAAGAAGGGAAGGCAGAAAGGTGGAAGGAGTATATAGAAGGTTTATACAAGGGCGATGTACTTGAGGACAATATTATGGAAATAGAAGAGGATGTAGATGAAGACGAAATGGGAGATACGATACTGCGTGAAGAGTTTGACAGAGCACTGAAAGACCTGAGTCGAAACAAGGCCCCCGGAGTAGACAACATTCCATTAGAACTACTGACGGCCTTGGGAGAGCCAGTCGTGACAAAACTCTACCAGCTGGTGAGCAAGATGTATGAGACAGGAGAAATAGCTTCAGACTTCAAGAAGAATATAATAATTCCAATCCCAAAGAAAGCAGGTGCTGACAGATATGAAAATTACCGACCTATCAGTTTAATAAGCCACGGCTGCAAAATACTAACGCGAATTCTTTACAGACGAATGGAAAAACTGGTAGATGCAGACCTCGGGGAGGATCAGTTTGGATTCCGTCGAAATGTTGGACAAGTGAGGCAATACTGACCTTACGACTTATCTTAGAAGAAAGATTAAGAAAAGGCAAACCTACGTTTCTAGCATTTGTAGACTTAGAGAAAGCTTTTGACAATGTTGACTGGAATACTCTTTTTCAAATTCTAAAGGTGGCAGGGGTAAAATACAGGGAGCGAAAGGCTATTTATAATTTCTACAGAAACCAGATGGCAGTAATAAGAGTCGAGGGGCATGAAAGGGAAGCAGTGGTTGGGAAAGGAGTGAGACAGGGTTGTAGCCCGTCCCCGATGTTATTCGATCTGTATATTGAGCGGGCAGTGGGGGAAACAAAAGAAAAATTTGGAGTAGGTATTAAAGTTCATGGAGACGAAGTAAAAACTTTGAGGTTCGCCGATGACATTGTAATTCTGTCAGAGACGGCAAAGGACTTGGAAGAGCGGTTGAACGGAATGGACAGTGTCTTGAAAGGAGGATATAAGATGAACATTAACAAAAGCAAAACGAGGATAATGGAATGTAGTCAAATTAAATCGGGTGATGCTGAGGGAATTAGATTAGGAAATGAGACACTTAAAGTAGTAAAGGAGTTTTGCTATTTAGGAAGTAAAATAACTGATGATGGTCGAAGTAGAGAGGATATCAAATGTAGACTGGCAATGGCAAGGAAAGCGTTTCTGAAGAAGAGAAATTTGTTAACATCTAATATAGATTTATGTATCAGGAAGTCGTTTCTGAAAGTATTTGTTTGGAGTGTAGCCATGTATGGAAGTGAAACATGGACGATATCTAGTTTGGACAAGAAGAGAATAGAAGCTTTCGAAATGTGATGCTACAGAAGAATACTGAAGATAAGGTGGATAGATCACGTAACTAATGAGGAGGTATTGAATAGGATTGGGGAGAAGAGAAATTTGTGGCACAACTTGACTAGAAGAAGGGATCGGTTGGTAGGACATGTTTTGAGGCATCAAGGGATCACAAATTTAGCATTGGAGGGCAGCGTGGAGGGTAAAAATCGTAGAGGGAGACCGAGAGATGAGTACACTAAGCAGATTCAGAAGGATGTGGGTTGCAGTAGGTACTGGGAGATGAAGCAGCTTGCACAGGATAGAGTAGCATGGAGAGCTGCATCAAACCAGTCTCAGGACTGAAGACAACTACAACAACAACAGTGTATTTCCTTAATTTTTATCATGACGTGGGACAACACGTAAATGGAAAAAAATAATATGAGTGATCTGTAATGTCAGATCATATCAGAGTTTCATATCTGAAGCAATAAATGTGTTTTTCTACAATTTCTTTTTCAACAAACAGGACAAGTAGTTTACTTATAAGAACAAGTTATCAGAACCGGTATTTCAACAAATCTGCTACGAAATGTGCAGGTGTTGTGTGTCACTTAAGGAAGTTCCTTAAAAAAAAGGTAGGTTCTTTCTACAAGATCTTCACACCAGCTGCATTTTTAAGTACTTCAGTGCAACATTTTCGATACTCGGAGGACAGAAAGTATTTTATAATAGTAGCATATATCCCGTAAGTCAGTCATTTGTGAAGACAGATTTAACTCAAAGAGATGACTGTAACTCTCCTTCTTAAGACTTATAGAAAGATATAAACTTTCATGCCCACTTAAGCATTGTCTGAACTCGAGAAAAAAAACATAGCTGTGACGACTGTGAAGAGCAGTGGAGTCTCTCCGACGACTTTCATTGCTAAAGGTACTTTTTTTCACTATAAGTTTCATCATCCGCTTGTAATTGCTGCAAATGAGTTAAGCTGAGACCTTGTTATAACTGTGCCCTAATATTCCCCGTATAAGGAGCTCTGAGAAAGTTTAGTGACTGTAGCTCTAGTACTCACCCTGACGTACACAAGTGTTTCAATTTGTGTTCCACTATTTCTTATAAGTACTCTGAAATTGTTTCTGTACCAAATGACAAACTGTGGTCGTAATATTGAAATTCGCTAAATAATTTGATCCCAATAAGTTAGCAAAGCTTGTATGACAAATTGTCATTTCACAGTAACTGCAACCTACGTCTGCATTTATTTGATTTTGTGTTAAGTGCTTTTGCCGAAGAAAAAGCTGGTAGTAATAACTTTACAGTGCACCATATATGATGACAGATTCCTTTTTGAGTAACTTACTTACTTTCTGCTCGTAGCGATACATTACACAAGTGACTTTTGCCAGAAAACAGTTAAAGGATAGAATAAAATATTATCGGACTTCTACATCTACATCTACATCCATACTCCGCAAGCCACCTGACGGTGTGTGGCGGAGGGTACCCTGAGTACCTCTATCGGTTCTCCCTTCTATTCCAGTCTCGTATTGTACGTGGAAAGAAGGATTGTCGGTATGCTTCTGTGTGGGCTCTAATCTCTCTGTGTTTATCCTCATGGTCTCTTCGCGAGATATACGTAGGAGGGAGCAATATACTGTTTGACTCTTCGGTGAAGGTATGTTCTCGAAACTTTAACAAAAGCCCGTACCGAGCTACTGAGCGTCTCTCCTGCAGAGTCTTCCACTGGAGTTTGTCTATCATCTCCGTAACGCTTTCGCAATTACTAAATGATCCTGTAACGAAACGCGCTGCTCTCTGTTGGATCTTCTGTATCTCTTCTATCAACCCTACCTGGTGCGGATCCCACACTGCTGAGCAGTATTCAAGCATTGGGCGAACAAGCGTAGTGTAACCTACTTCCTTTGTTGTCGGATTGCATTTCCTTAGGATTCTTCCAATGAATCTCAGTCTGGCATCTGCTTTACCGACGATCAACTTTATATGATCATTCCATTTTAAATCACTCCTAATGAGTACTCTCAGATAATTTATGGAATTAACTGCTTCCAGTTGCTGACCTGCTATTTTGTAGCTAAATGATAAGGGACCTATCTTTCTATGTATTCGCATCACATTACACTTGTCTACATTGAGATTCAATTGCCTTTCCGTGCACCATGCGTCAATTCGCTGCAGATCCTCCTGCATTTCAGTACAATTTTCCATTGTTGCAACCTCTCGATACACCACAGCATCATCTGCAAAAAGCCTCAGTGAACTTCCGATGTCATCCACCAGGTCATTTATGTATATTGTGAATAGCAACGGTCCTATGACACTCCCCTGCGGCACACCTGAAATCACTCTTACTTCGGAAGACTTCTCTCCATTGAGAAGGACATGCTGCGTTCTGTTATCTAGGAACTCCTCAATCCAATCACACAATTGATCTGATAGTCCGTATGCTCTTACTTTGTTCATTAAACGACTGTGGGGAACTGTGTCAAATGCCTTGCGGAAGTCAAGAAACACGGCATCTACCTGTGAACCCGTGTCTAAGGCCCTCTGAGTCTCGTGGACGAATAGTGCGAGCTGGGTTTCACACGACCGTCTTTTTCGAAACCCATGCTGATTCCTACAGAGTAGATTTCTTGTCTCCAGAAAAGACATTATACTCGAACATAATACGTGTTCCAAAACTCTACAACTGATCGACGTTAGAGATATAGGTCTATAGTTCTGCACATCTGTTCGACGTCCCTTCTTGAAAACGGGGATGACCTGTGCCATTTTCCAATCGTTTGGAACTCTTCGCTCTTCTAGAGACCTACGGTACACCGCTGCAAGAAGGGGGGCAAGTTCCTTCGCGTACTCTGTGTAAAATCGAACTGGTATTTCATCAGGACCAGCGGCCATTCCTCTTTTGAGCGATTTTAATTGTTTCTCTATCCCTCTGTCGTCTACTTCGATATCTACCATTTTGTCAGCTGTGCGACAATCTAGAGAAGGAAGCACAGTGCAGTCTTCCTCTGTGAAACAGCTTTGGAAGAAGACATTTAGTAATTCGGCCTTTAGTCTGTCATCCTCTGTTTCAGTACCATTTTGGTCACAGTGTGTCTGGACATTTTGTTTTGATCCACCTACCGCTTTGACATAGGACCAAAATTTCTTAGGATTTTCTGCCAAGTCAGTACATAGAACTTTACTTTCGAATTCATTGAAAGCCTCTCGCATAGCCCTCCTCACACTGCATTTCGCTTCGCGTAATTTTTGTTTGTCTGCAAGGCTTTGGCTATGTTTATGTTTGCTGTGAGTTCCCTTTGATTCCGCAGCAGTTTTCTAACTCGGTTTTTGTACCACGGTGGCTCTTTCCCATCTCTTACGATCTTGCTTGGCACATACTCATCTAACGCATATTGTACTATGGTTTTGAACTTTGTCCACTGATCCTCAACACTATCTGCACTTGAGACAAAACTTTTGTGTTGAGCCGTCAGGTACTCTGTAATCTGCTTTTTGTCACTTTTGCTAAACAGAAAAATTTTCCTACCTGTTTTAATATTTCTATTTACGGCTGAAATCATCGATGCAGTAACCGCTCTATGATCGCTGATTCCTTGTTCTGCATTAACTGATTCAAATAGTTCGGGTCTGTTTGTCACCAGAAGGTCTAATATGTTATCGCCACGAGTCGGTTTTCTGTTTAACTGCTCAAGGTAGTTTTCAGATAAAGCACTTAAAAATATTTCACTGGATTCTTTGTCCCTGCCACCCGTTATGAACGTTTGAGTGTCCCAGTCTATATCCGGCAAATTAAAATCTCCACGCAGAACTATAACATGGTGGGGAAATCTACTCGAAATATTTTCCAAATTATTCTTCAGGTGCTGAGCCACAACAGCTGCTGAGACATCCATTTACCATGTCTGAGCCTACTTTAACCGTGACCTTCACCCAAATCATTTCACAATTCGAATCTCCGTCAATTTCCTTCTATACTATTGCACTTCTTATCGCTATAAACACGCCTCCCCCTTCACTGTCCAGCCTATCTCTGCGGTATACATTCCAATCCGAGTTTAGGATTTCATTACTGTTTACGTCTGGTTTCAGCCAACTTTCTGTTCCTAGTACTATATGGGCGTTGTGACCGTTTATAATGAGAGCAGTTCTGGGACCTTTCTATAGACGCTCCTGCAGTTTACTATTAGCACATTAATATTGTTATTCCTTGTTGCATTTTGCCTACTCCTGCCTTGCCGCGTCTCAGGAGGCGTCTTGTCGGGCCTAGGGAGGGAATTCTCTAACCTAAAAAAACCCATGTGCACTCCACACGTACTCCGCTACCCTCGTAGCCGCTTCCGACGTGTAGTGCACGCCTGACCTATTCAGGGGGACCCTACATTTCTTCTTGCAGCGTCAAATCTTGGTAAAACCCCGAGCTTTCGACGATATTCACCACCATCGTCATCGTCAGGAAACTGGCTGGCTAAACAGCAACTGATAGCGATATCGCTCCCGGAATATCGAAGACCCGCGGCGAATCTCTCTGACGCTTCTCCATATCGAGGGCTCGCTTCCATTCACCACTAAGATTGTAACCATTGTCACGATTAAAATTGTTATCGCACATTCTAATTTCTATCGCCTCTTTAATTACCGAGTCCCAGTATGTGGAGGCATGAGACAGAACTTTTGTTTCACCAAACAAAATTTTATGTTTCCTAGTGAGGCTATGCTCCGCAAGTGCCGATTTTTCCAGCTCTCTATTTTTAATGTGATGTTGATGTTCTGTACAGCGATCGGAAATGGTCCGGACTGACTGACCGATGTAACTACTTCCACATTCACAAGGAATTTTGTAAATACCAGGAATCCTGAGACCGAGGCAGTCCTTCACAGGACGCAACATCCCCTTGATTTTCCTTGGAGGTCGAAAAATGTGTCTTAAACCTCGTCTACGATGGATCCTGCTTATTTTACTGGAAATAGAACCGAAAAAAGGAAGAAACACGATAGGTTGTTCATCATGCGAATAATCATTATTTTCACGTTTCTTTCTCTTGCAGAACGCTGACTTTACATCCCGTGAACCATAGCCGTTCCTACGAGACACGTATTTAAGGTGATTAATTTCAGAATTTAAATGGTCTTTGTCAGACTCAGTTCTTGCTCTATATATCAATGTAGTTAGAACGGCTTTCTTCTGAGCTGGATGATGGAAACTCTTTGCGTTTAGATATAGATCTTTGTGCGTTGGTTTGCGGTGCACAGAGTGGCCAAGCCACCCATCTGCTTTTCTTTGCATCAGTACATCTAGAAACGGCTGTTTTCCCTCTCTCTCTATCTCGGCAGTGAACTGAATATTCGGGTGCACACTATTCATATGTTCCAGAAAATTCTAGAGGGCTCCTGCGCCATGCGGCCAAACCAAAAACGTATCATCCACATAACGATAAAAAATAGATGGACGGAGTGCAGCCGAATTTAGTGCACGTTCCTCAAATTGTTCCATGAAATAGTTAGCCAATCAGGGGATAACGGAGAACCCATGGCCATTCCATCCCTAATTTCATAAAATGGCGATAGAAATTAGAATGTGCGATAACAATTTTAATCGTGACAATGGTTACAATCTTAGTGGTGCATGGAAGCGAGCGCTCGATATGGAGAAGCGCCAGAGAGATTCGCCTCGTGTCTTCGATACTCCGGGAGCGATGGCGCCATCAGTGCAGGCGTCGACAACATCTGCGACACCGTGACGTATTCGCCGTCCAATCAGAAGCCGTCCAATCACAAGCCGTCCTGGGGCTAAATAAGGTAAACCACAGCTGCTGTTTAGCCAGTCAGTTTCCTGACGATGACGATGGTGGTGAATATCGTCGAAAGCGCGAGGTTTTACAAAGATTTGACACGGCAAGAAGTCCGAGAATATTTTATTCAACAGTGCCGTCGCGAAAGACTTCGTTCTCATATTACATTCCTTTACGGCGAGGACATTGCACGCCAGGTTCGTCAATTGGAGAAGCTACGCGTGGAATATGCACAGTTGCGCAGCAATTTGGCATTTCTGCAACGATGTCGGGATAAGGAGATCATATCCAAGTTTGCTGTGGTTAAACATCACATAAGGTCGGCAGGAGTGAGTAATATTTTACGGATAACCAGCAAGGCTATCGTCAGAGAAAGGATACGACACACCAGGTATGAACTGGATACTAATGCTCGCTGTTTGTATAACTGCCATCTCCATTTGTCTGCATTCATCTCAGCTTTAGATTGGGAATGGGTCGATATGTCGACGGCAGCTCATCAAAGAGCTCATTATAGCAATACAACGGCTAAACAAACTAAGAAATTTGAGTGGCTTGCAGGCACGGAAAGATTGGGTTCATCTCATGAACCAGCATGCACTGTCGTCAACTTGTCAAGCAAGAATTTGGACGAAGGAACTATTTCGGACCTTAATAAAGGACTGAATTTTGCTACTACACCACACACTGTTCCTATCGTGGATTTCATTAGTGGAGTGGGACAGGCTGTTCAACATCTTTCACAGGACGACGCCGACGAGGTAAGACTTACCACCAGTCGCATTTTAGTCTCAGCCAAGCCTCCCAAATCTAATGTTAGTAGAGAAGAAAGAGAGGGTCTCCGTGCGTTACAGAGGGATGAAGATCTTGTTGTTCTGCCAGCAGATAAGGGCAAGGTCACAGTGGTTCTTGATGATAAAAATTATCATAGCAAAATAGCATCTTTATTGGAGGACAGCACTTATAAATGTTTGGAATGGGACCCAACACTATCATATAGTGGAAAAACAACGGAGCTCTTGAAAAATTCTGGTCTTCCAGAAGATGTCATAAAAAATCTTTAAGTTCGAGCCCCTAGGCCTCCAAGGCTTTACGGATTACCTAAGATCCATAATGTCCCTTTAAGACCCATCATTAGTGCCATTGGATCTTCTACACACAGGCTAGCGAAATTCTTGGCTAATTTAATGACTCCCATAGTTGGCCATTGTGAACACAACATCAAAAACTCTCAAATGTTTATTGAAAAAATCAAACAGATTAGAGTTGGTCCAAATGATATTTTAGTTAGCCTAGATGTGGTCTCGCTTTTTACCAATGTTCCTATTGAGGACACATTGCAATTTCTGACAGAACACTTTCCTCCGGAAACTGTACAGTTGTTTCGACATGTCATAATGACCACCTACTTTCTGTATGGCGGGAAATTTTATGAAATGAGGGATGGAATGGCCATGGGTTCTCCGTTATCCCCTGTATTGGCTAACTATTTCATGGAACAATTTGAGGAACGTGCACTAAATTCGGCTCCACTCCGTCCATCTATTTTTTATCGTTATGTGCATGATACGTTTTTGGTTTGGCCGCATGGCACAGGAGCCCTCTAGAATTTTCTGGAACATATGAATAGTGTGCACCCGAATATACAGTTCACTGCCGAGATGGAGAGAGAGGGAAAACTGCCGTCTCTAGATGTACTGATGCAAAGAAAAGCAGATTGGCGGCTTGGCCACTCTGTGCACCGCAAATCAACGCACACAGATCTATATCTCGACGCAAAGAGTTTCCATCATCCAGCTCAGAAGAAAGCCGTTCTAACTACATTGATATATAGAGCAAGAACTGAGTCTGACAAAGACCATTTAAATTCTGAAATTAATCACTTTAAATACGTGTTTCGTAGGAACCGCTATGGTTCACGGAATGTAAAGTCAGCGTTCTGCAAGAGAAAGAAAAGTGAAACAAATGATTATTCGCATGATGAACAACCTGTCGTGTTTCTTCCTTTCTTCGGTTCTATTTCCAGTAAAATAGGCAGGATCCTTCGTAGACGAGGTTTAAGACCGATCTTTCGACTTCCAAGGAAAATCAAGGGGATGTTGCGTCCTGTGAAGGACTGCCTCGGTTTCAGGATTCCTGATATTTACAAAATTCCTTGTGAATGTGGAAGTAGTTACATCGGTCAGTCAGTCCGGACCATTTCCGATCGCTGTACAGAACATCAACATCACATTAAATATAGGGAGCTGGAAAAATCGACAATTGCGGAGCATAGCCTCACTAGGAAACATAAAATTTTGTTTGGCCTCCACATACTGGGACTCGGTAATTAAAGAGGCGATAGAAATTAGAATGTGCGATAGCAATTTTAATCGTAACAATGGTTACAATCTTAGTGGTGCATGGAAGCGAGCGCTCGATATGGAGAAGCGTCAGAGAGATTCGCCTTGGGTCTTCGATACTCCGGGAGCGATGGCGCCACCAGTGCAGGCATCGACATCTGCGACACCGTGACGTATTCGCCGTCCAATCAGGAGCCGTCCAATCACAAGCTGCCGTTTTGCCAGTCAGGTTCCTGACGATGACGATGGTGGTAAATATCGTCGAAAGCTCGAGGTTTTACCAAGATTTGACGAGGCAAGAAGTCCGAGAATTTTTTATTCAACAGTGCCGTCGCGAAAGACTTCGTTCTCATATTCGTTCTCAGTTTAAGGATAGTTAACCGTACAATGCTTTTTGTGAGGGCGAGATTAGTGGTTTTCCTTAACGCATTCTGACTAACGTGTTGCCACATTACGGTACAAAATTAACGTTCTGTGTCTCCAAACATGGCACGGTACATTCATCATTAGTAATTGACTTTATGAGGATTCGTCTGATAAACACCAACGTCCCCAGTGGTTACACGAGTTTCACTCTATTTTCTCGGCGGCATAGGCTACATCAGAAACGGTACCAGGAACGTACTCCCCAGCAGTGTTTAAAAAACCATCCTGACATGCTTCGAGGTGGTGCGTATGGAAAGCTTGGATACATGCGTCTGAAGTGCTGTCTGTGGAAAGCTGAGATACACTGTGAGTTATATATGCTCCACAAAAAGAATAGTGAGTAACTGCTATATCACTACTCTGCTCTATCACAGCTATTGGTACTCCCAAATAAATTCTACATCTGATTTCCGCTGTGAAATAAGACACAAAATACGTTTTGGAGCTTCTGTGGCGTAGAGCTGTGGTTTAAACAATAATTTAAATATTTCATACGTTTACTTACATATGGTGATGCGTCTATAGAACACACATTACTTACAACTACAAAATAAGGAAAAGTATTTTTGTATCAAGTGAGTTTGCTTTACATACCATCTTTGAAGATTCTAAACGAAGGAGGGAGCTGTTCCAATTGATTACAGTAAGTCATTTTTATGGAAGGCTCAACGCTTTTTCCTTTTCGAGGAAGATATGCCAGAAAAGAAGCAATTGACGATAACAGTCATCAGCTAATCGCTCGACAATTACCTGCCAATTGTTCGAATGAATTACCCCCTTCATTATTGTCTCCAATAAGTGATTCCCTTTCAAAGGCTCCCTAATGACAGAAAATAACTCCTCGGCAATTCTGTCTTCAGCGTAAGCAATCTGATGCACATTGTTTATTGCGTAGCGGCACAAATTTTGTAGACCATGGAGTTTCTAAGATTTATGTGAGAGACAGGAAATTTGTCTTTAGTGAATGAAACTTACAAGTCTTATGCACAGTCGACCTTGTCAGGTACACTATTAGTAGAAGAAAATCTACGTGAACGATAAACAGCATTACACTGACTTTTTAATTCAGAAATTAGACGTCAGCTGCCGAGAAGACTAGTAAAGGGACATAAACGAAAGATAACACACAACAACTACGAAATATAACCAAGACAGACACAACAAAAATGAACCGAAGTGTAACAGAACGCCATATACTCTTGGTTGAAACACAGTGGTGAGGCAATTATTGTCGTAGACTCTATCTCAAGATCACATACACAATTGTACAAACAATGGATCTTACGAAAAGTTGAGGTGGAAAAATGAAATATACCGAAACAGTACTTAAACGAGCCGGCCGTAGTGGCCGAGCGGTACTAGGCGCTTCAGTCTGGATCCGCGCAACCGCTACGGTCGCTGGTTCGAATCCTGCTTCGGGCATGTATGTGTGTGATGTCCTTCGGTTAGTTAGGTTTAAGTAGGGGACTGATGACCTCAGATGTTAAGTCCCATGGTGCTCAGAGCCATTTGAACTATTTGAGAAGAAAAACGATACACAATATGGAGCGCACTAATTAGTTTTAACTTTCACATCTCGGTATAACTAAGAATCAGAATTTGCATCCAGAAACTGGCACAGATTAGCAGAAAACGCATTTGCTCCTTATTGACTTATAATTATTGTATCAGAACCTTTAATTTTATTCACTCTAAAATTTTAATCATACTAAAGTACGAAAAAGAATGTGCCGATGTCACAAATATTTGTTTGCATTAGATCGCTGTGCTTACTGTATATGTGTGGTTAGAAAACATAATGATAGAAAGAGATAGAGAAATAATTATATTCAGCGAGTGTGAGTCACTAATAATTGCTAAAATAACTCAGACGCTATGGCAGTTCATGAGTTGAAAAGCACGCAGTGTTACATTAAAATAAAACGGTCCTGGGTTTGGCACTGAGAGAAATAAGAAAACTTACTATTAGTTTTGTTGAAGTGTATTTTGGTGTTGTTGTTGTAACCGTGAGAAGTCTCCCCGAACTCCATAGATTTACCCAGTTTAGTGGCTGTTACGAATTCGCAGTCTCGTCAGTAAGCCCCAGGGTACTACAGATAATGCCAAACTTAGTGAACCTTTAGTGTCTAGTGATTGAAGGAAACTATTTGTCTAATGCCTTGACCGGTAGAGACACATGCTCGAAGCATTTAACGGTTAGCAGGATCGATCAGTACAACATGTGCCAAGGGATTCAAGGATTGGTCACTAGGTAGTGAAAGGAATGAAAGAGAAAGGCGAGTGGAGACAAACATGAGTGCTAGATGTAAATTCCTCCCAATTGAAAGTCCACTAACTTTACAAATCCGTCATATCCTACATACAATGGCCTGTCATTCTCAGACTTTCTGGAACAGCAAAATAACGCAACGAAAAGTACTGCAAGTGTCTGTGCCACGAATGAAACTAATGATGTTTTGTTGCAGAAATGGGAGCAGCGAACTTCCATACAGCTGAAAATATCGTCATACATTGGAAATAGCGATACACACGTACATAAAGCAGTAATAGATTTGTGCATGGCAAATATTTTTTCATCTGTCTTTTCTTACCGAATTTCTCTTTACAATAAGTGGCGTTATCAGCATCCGCCGAAACGATGTACATTGCACTAATGCAATTCGAACATTCAGGTGTTATCTTGAGACACAACAGACTGACAATCTACCTCACACTTGCCATCAGCTCTCAACAACATCAAACGATGACCAGTACCTACAATTTGCTGTTTTCAATTTTCCGCAACAAGGACGCAGCTGAGAGATACGAACTACCCATGTAGCTGGGCAGTGTCGACTCAGATTGTACAAAGCCGTCTCCACATGATAAATGTGGTCTGTAGGCGTCCATTAAAAACGGAAGAGTACAGTACGTTAGTTCCGGTTCGCCAAAGTGTGCAGGATTTTTCTCGTGTCTGATGCTGATAGATGTAATATTAGTAATTTTCGCCTCACAAACATTAATATACGCTCAATAGTAAATGCCTGATCTCCTAAAGTTATCGAGCAATTGTAAAGTAAAAGAAATGAACCATCGCATAGCAGCGACAGAGTCTATTATTCTTTACCTTTGCCTTTCTTGCGCGGTGCCTGTAAATCTCTATGTACGTGTATCAATTAATGGTATAACAAAGAATTCTGTTGTTTGAAGACAAATGAGGCATTTGGCGCCTCACCTTTTACTGTTGGTATTCCATGAAAGGCGGACGCGGACGTGCTGCGTTCCGCAACTGTATTTTATATTTTATGTGAGAATATTGAGTGAATATGCTAACTGTTATTTTTTCAATCAGAAAACATGTAGTTTCTTGTAACTGATTACGAACAGAAAGCATCAAGAGGACATTTTGACTGTTATGTATAAAGTATTTAACCACAGTGGTCATCTATTGTAATTTAATATGAAGAGGTACGTAGCATTAAAAAAAGGTGTGTTACAGATAAGTGTGCTTATTTTAGTAAATTAACCTTGATGATTTCCATCTCCTTATTTACCTGAAGGATAATTATTTTGTGTTACTTCGTCACCCGAAATTACGATCACGCTGATGAGCCGAACGCAGCATGAGGCAGAAGGAACATTATCGTTTTCCTATTATTTCTGCACCAAAAATTTTTTAATTGTGTTGTGTTGTATTTCTTTTAAAGTCTATAAATCTTCTGGTCCATTAGTGTTGATCCGGGTATGACTACATCGCGACTATAAAAATGCACAGAAATAATAATGTTTCTTCCGAACGATCTCAAATATATATCAATATGCTGCTCTTATTCAGGTATTTAATGCTCAACGTATAGTATTATAATAGTGTAATCAATCCCTGATTCTGTTGCCAAGTGGTCCACAAAAATATTCACTTTTTCGACATTAAAAAAGAAATACCAATTCTTTTTATTTTCGTCCCCCAAGAGCAACGCTACATAGACCATGGAGGAGACTAAGTATCAACGCGTGTCTCAGGCACGCAGTGCCACACATTCAGCAGATACGTGAGTTTTGGGTCTGTATCATGCACTGATGATGTACGCCTCCCATTTCTTTTCTTCGGATCATCAGTCTTCTGACTGGTTTAATGCATTTCACCACGATTCCACCTCCTGCGCCAGCTTTCACAGAGGGTGGTGTCAACAATGCATCTTGTAGATCTACATCTATATGGTTACTCTGCAATTCACACTTAAGTGCCTGGCAGAGGATTCATCGAACCATTTTCATACTACTTCTATACCATTCCACGCTCGAATGGCGTGTGGGAAAAAGGAACACCTAAATCTTTCGTTCGAGCTCTGATTTCTCTTATTTTATTATGATGATAATTTTTCCTACATAGGTGGGTGTCAACAAAATATTTTCGCATTCGGAAAAGAAAGTTGGAGATTGAAATTTCGTAAATAGATCTTGCAGCAAAGAAAACCGCGTTTGTTACAGTGACTGCCACCCCAACTCGCGTATCGTACCTGTGACACTCTCTGTCCTATTGCGCGATAACACGAAACGAGCCACCCTTCTTTGCACTTTTTCGATGTCCTCCGTCAATCCTACCTGGTACGAATCCCACACCGCCCAACAGTATTCCAGCAGAGGACGGACAAGTGCAAGTGTAGGCTGTCTCTTTAGTGTGTTTGTCATATCTTATAAGTGTTCTGCCAACAAATCGCAGTCTTCGTTTTGCCTTCCCCACAATATTATCTATGTGGTCTTCCCAATTTAAGTTACTCGTAATTATAATTCCTGGGTGTTTTGTCGAATTTTAACCCCTTAGATTTGTGCGATTTATCATATACACAAGATTTGTCGGATTTCTTTCAGTACCCATATGGATGATCACGAACTTTTCGCACCATACAGAAATTCTCCCTAGATCATTTTGTAATTGGAATTGATCGCCTGATGATTTTACTAGACGGTAAAAGACAGCATCATCTGCAAACAATCTAAGAGGGCTGCTCAAATTATCACCTAGATCATTTATGTAAATCAGGAACAGTAGAGGGCCTGTGACACTACCTTGTGGAACGCCAGATATCATTTCTGTTCTCGTCGATGATTTATCACTACAGACCTCTCTGAGAGGAAATCACGAATCCAGTCGCACAACTGAGACGATACTACATATGCACGCAATTTGATTAATAGTCGCCTGTGAGGAACGGTATCAAAAGCATTCTGGAAATCTAGGAATACGGAACCGATCTGAGATCCCTTGTCGACAGCACTCATTACTTCATGGGAATAAAGAGCTAGTTGTGTTGCACAAAAACGATATTTTCTGAATCCGTGTTGATTATGTATCAATAAGTCATTTTCTTGAAGATGATTCTTATTATTGATATGGTTCACTTTGAATTTTAATCTCAATCCTAAACCTATGTTTTTGTCCTTATTGCTTCTTTGACCTTTGGGCGGAACACTAGTGGAGAAAGACTTTAATTTCACTTAATCTTCCAATTTCACACACCGTGCAACAACATTAAAGTATCGCTCTTTCCAGACTCCATAATTGTCTACCTCCCGACGCATAATTTTAAAATTTGATATGAAAGTGCCTACAACATTCCTCTGTAATTGTGTAAAGGCTTGGAACCTCCACCTCACGCTGGGGCTCAGGTCACACTTCAGGCAGCAATGTGACGACAAATACGAAGTTCATGTGAGCCTTGCGGTGAATTGATGATGTGACATTGGCACCAAAGTTCACCATAATTCTTCTCAATGCCACCGTGGACGCGTCACACACTCGGAATGTCTTGACAACCCCTGTTACTCCTTCTTCTGCCGCCTCTGCAATGGAGGTCAAAACCGTGACCCCCAGCATTGAAATCACGTGGTTTTTTATGGGTGGCCAAGGATAAAGTTTCAGACACACCGCCCCTCAGAATCGACAAGAAAAAGTCTCAAGGAGTGGCATAAAAGGCGACAATGGAAACATCTCTTTTGTTGGGTCATTCATTCCCACACATTTCGCGGTCTAAAACGACAATGTGCAGTGCGATGAGTAACAGAACGACGTTGCTGACGACATTTGACACTGCTGCAGCCTAGTGAGCGTTTCAATCATACTCTACGGACACCGTGGAGCTCCAATCCCATTGAATCTTCGTACATCCATATTTAAATTTGATGATGGTGGAACATCAGCTGGTATAATATTTATTAAAATTGAAACTCCTCCAAATGTACTTAAGATTTCATATTTGTTTGGCTACTAGCTACGGCGCTGAGTCAACGCCATCTTCTGGACCGTACACTTTGATGATACGTGCTCGACATGGATGGCGCGCAGTATTGGTCGCACCGCGGACTTCTAGTATTCAGTCACACTCAATTGATATCATCAAAGTGTACGGGCCTGAAGATAGCGTTGATGCAACGTCGAAACTAGTATCCAAATAGATACGAAATTTTTAGTACAGTTGGAAGAGTTTAGTTTTTCATAAAAATTCCATTGAACGTGATTGGACTCATTTGGAGTGAAGCGCGATCGCAAGTTTTGCTCTAGTCTGGGAACCACTAGGAACCATTCATAACCATTCGACGGAATTTGAACATGATCCGAAGCAGCAAAGGGGTTTTACGCTTCATCTGCACTTCTGTTTCACGCTCTGATGTAGCGTGATCATGGAGCGACGGAGAGGCTACATAAGATGTGCGTGAACAGAACGGCAAGTGTCTCTCTAAGACACCCACCCTTCCAGTTAGACAACATCCTCGGTTCCTTATACGCACCTCTGTTGAGCACATTAAAAAATGCCCCTGGTGGGGACGCCGACACCAATTTTGTCTCGCGGGTGCTCTAACGTCTGAAGGTAGGAAAGTTCAACATGAAGGGTGTCGAAGGGGTTGCGTAACGCTAAGGACTAGGGCAGCACAGAGGGTAAGTGTGTGTCCAAGTTCCTGGCAAGTATATTCGTTACTTGCCAAACTTTGGATAGTGTACTTTCATCAGGCAAATGTTAATATTTATCTCCCTCCCTCTCCCCCTCCACCCCCCCCCCCCCCCCCCATAATCGCACCACTCCAGGACACAAACCTGGAGGTGAGTGGAAGCAGAAATGTCCTTTGCTGATTCGGATCACATTCAGGATGGTATTTACTGGTCCCTACTAGGTCCTCCCTGTACTCAACAGGAACAATTGCTGTCGCACAACACTCCAGAGGGACCCGATCACGTTCAGTGGAGAGTCGCTGAGCGCTTTGGTAAAGCTGCAGGGCGCCATATTTTTGTATCATTGTACAGGAAGTTTGTAGGCACCTTTGAGCCAAATTACAAAGTTATACGTATGAATGGGAAAGTTTTTAATTGCGCAATGTATCTGCTTCTTGGTTTTTATGAATTCTGCTTGTACTTAGATAGCTCAGGATATCAAACATGTTGCACCAGTTTACCCTGTCGTGTGCTTCTCCAGATTCACAAATCTTATGAAGCCGTAGTGATTTCTGAAATCTTCTCCGTTATCCAGCACATCGTCAGAACAACTTCTCTCAAGCCTTTATCTTTCCAGAAGCCAAACTGTTTGGCAACTAACAAAAAATCTAATTTCTTTTCCATTCCTCTGCATATTATTCCTACCAGCAACTCTGATGTATGAGCTGTTAAGCTGATCTGTGCGATACTTCCCGCATTCAAATGTCAGTCACATCTTCAGGATTATGAATATGATATTCTTAATACAGTCCGATATCTCAAGCCTCATATTTGCTACACACTACCTTGAACAACTGTTTCCTTCGACTTCCACTCAATGGTTTTACAAATATCAAACGAGTGCTATCTACCCCTTCTTCCTTGTTGGTCAAGAATCTTCCATAAGCCCGTAAGTGCCAACAAAACTCTAATTCTGCCTTCGAAATCCATAGTCATTTCTTCTTCAGTCATGTCAAGAGACAGATTCTCAATTATTTCTCTACATCAATAGAATTCCATTCGCCCTACTAAAGTTGCGACCAATCCTTCCAACGAAAATTTATTTTTCAATAATTTCACATTTGTCCTACAATCATTTCGCTATAGGTTCCATGCACTTCCTGTTTCGTAAATTTTAAGTGCCTTATTTTGGTGTATACCTTATATTTTTCTGGGCGTCCAAGTATTTTCTTCCTTTATTCAACAACCAGGTACGCTGCCTCCAACTGCCCTTAACTCTGTCTGCAACTTCTTCTCCTCCATTACAGCGTTCAAATCTTCCGTGACGTTGGACTTTTATCTCCCTCATAGCCCTCACATTCTCTCCTCTCATCGTTGTCGTAGGTAATTTGAGGTCTACGCAATATTTTGAAACAATTCTTCAGTGTATTCCACAGAAATACGGTAAACATTTTCGCACGCGTCCATGTCTGAAGATTACAATGCACGGGAGTATGGAGTGCATGTAGTGTACACCTTCCCCCAGCAGGCGCAACTAAGCTCAGTGGAACGACCTGAGGTATTTGCTGACACGAATCCGTTTGAACATGCTTGAGCTAGCTGAATAGTGCTGCGCATCACTGCAGTAGCTATCCTCACATCAACTACCCAACCAATTTATGGAAGCTTGCTAATGAGCATCCCGGTATTTTATAATGCTCAGGGTGCAGCAGCTCAGAGATTAATATGAGGGTTGTGCAGAAAGTAAGTTCCGATCGGTCGCGAAATGGACACCAGAGCGAAAACCCGATGAAGCTTTGCACAGATGTGTTGGGTAGTGTTCTATTATGACCGTCAATCACATCAAGACGCTCTTTTCAGTTGTGAGAGCAATGTGAGTGAGTAAAGGTGGCTGGAACAACGATGTCTCCCACCAAGTAGGAGGGCCCGCTGAGAGGCTTCGCCTTAATGAATGCAGCCCACCTAACACAACTGCCACGCATTTCCTCTCCATGGCAATTCTCAGCCGCACCCTGCAGGGGCAGTGAAGACGCTGCTGCACCCTTTTCGATGGGAAGTCGTCGATCACCCACAACACAGCCCTAACTGGCCCATCCTGAGTATCGTCTCTGTTCACATGAATTTGTGGATACGAAGACAACATTTGGGCTCACGCTACACGGCATAGAACAGCGTAGAGAATTATCGGAGAGCACAGGCAGCTGTCTTTTATGACGATGTTGTTGGAAATTTGGTATAACACTACTAAAAATATCTAAGTCGGAGCGGCGACTATGTAGAGAAGTATCTGGAAAGTGTAGCTAACATTTGAAAATAAAATATTTCTGATTTTCCCTGTGGTTTCCATTTAGCGACAGTTCGGAAATTTTTTGTTATTTCACAGTATGCTTTTTAGTTTGAAATGGTTTATTTTTTGATTCCTGGTCAGCTTGAACCTATGCTCACACAAATTAGAGGATGTGCAGTTGGTTCAAAATTTGATTTGGTTAGTTCACGTCTGGAACTCAGCGTATTACATACATGAGGTTTAGATAATGATAATTTCATTCAATTAAAAAATGGAAGCAATTAAATATGTCATTGTGAAACAAATTTAAAAAGTAAGTCGACAGATAATATTGGAAACGAAAGCGGCAAAATGTTAACGGCACAGCTAGTACAACTTCACCGAATGATGACTTTGTGTAGGAATTAGCAGCGGAGAGAGAGAAACTGTAGGAGCACACAAGAAGATATTATAGAGTATGTAAGCAGTGGTGGAAGAACAATGATTTAAAGATTGCCATAATCGAGGATAATAGCTTCATACCATTTGAAATTCTTCTTTTTTCAGAAAACTTTTACTTCTAGATCCATTATCGCCATTGAAACATTTCCTTCAGAGGCTACAGAGATTTTATTTATGTATAAAGATATATTCCTGCACAAACGAGTAATACCGAATGACAAAAGTTTTGTGTTATGCACTATTTTCTATTTTTCAAGAGGATTCAAATAGTTATTAACGTTGTCTCCCCTAGAACGCATTATGGTCAAAGGAGGTAGTGATAAACAAGTTAAATAATTACTACTGGAGGAGAACAGAAATCCCTCGCACATAAAGTATTGACTGGACCACAGTGAGTAATGAAAATAATATTTGGTGCTCACTTACAGTTATCTTGTAGTTCCCTCTTCAAGAAGTTAAGCACTTCAACTGCATTCTTCAAGACATGTTCTCACTAATGAAATTCGCCCTACAAACTCATCACACTTTGAGAAGAGTAGCGACGTCCTGATCCCCATCACACATTATTCAGTATGTCAGTGGCTGAAATAGGATTACAACATGAATCCACAATACTTTTTTTGTCTTTTCCCAGTAATATAACGTTCCTGTAAGAAGTTATGAAAATTTTAAACCTAGTGTATAATTACATCCTCTGTTCATCTCCTTACGTGCCACTGAGGAATTTTTATTTAGAAACTGTCACCCTATAAAAAAATAAACAACTTTCATGTGTAGTTGTATAAATGGGACTGAACACTTATCGGATCATTAATGTTAAAATTTAGAACATGTTCCAGTAAAGAACTTGTAAACGGCCATCACGTAGCCATCTATGGGAATCAGTTATGTGTGCTGACTCGTTCCACTCCTTTTCCATAAAAAATTTCGTTCAAATGATCTCTGGTACAAGTAACTTACTAACCAACCAGCAATTATTACTGCTGGTAAACGTTCCCATCACAATTTCGTTATATTTCTGCATTCATGGGTCAGTCTCTTGATTGCTTCCTTGAATGTAAGTGAAACAAAGGCACTCGCATACGTTTTTTCTCAATACAAACTGGCATACACTTCTTTTTAATCTAATTGCCTTAGTGGCTTTTCTAGGTGTTATCATATCTTTCTGTCTTGAGAAATGCGGCAGATGGAACTTAATATTGAAGTGAACTGAACATTGCTTCGTTGGTTCTAATCTGATTATTATCCACATATCTCGTCCAGAAGAAATGAAATGAACTATTATCCTGGTCTTTCCTTCTAAGTGGATGTAGCAACAATGCGTACTGTTGATGGGAAACAAGAGATTTCAGTACGGTTGGGATAACCCACACCGGTATGCCGGCTGCTGTCTCTCTCTCTCTCTCTCTCTTTCTCTCTCTCTCTCTCTCTGTAGACTCACACTGCTATGCCCGTCCCATATATTCAGGTCGCTGTATTAAATAGGTTGAAAGAATAGACACATATTGCTGAACTACCATAGAATCCCACACAGTGTCCCATTTCACTCTTGGCTGCGGTATAGTGCCAATGGTAAACGACGCGTGAGAACACGAGAACGTAAACTAACTTCCAATAGTCTGTTCTGGGCCGTTACAGATTATGCTCGATATGTTTTTATATGGGATCAACCATATTTTCTTCAGAGCCAGTCGAAAAATCCCACAATATTCTCGACGTGTAGCCGTTCTTGAAGAAGCCGTGGTTACTGCCGTTGAGTCTATCTCGTTACCGTTTGTACCATCTGCCTGTGCAACCTGTCTTTATGACGCTACCATCTCCAAATTTCCACCATGTACTCGTACCTTTCTTCGTATCTAGAAGCGGTTTCCTTTTGTTACTGAAAATAAGATCCCACAAGGACAAAATTTTATTCAAAGTAGCCCAGAGTTACGTACGTACTGGAGTAATAGTTTGGTATGTTCAGAAATGGAGTAAGTAATTAACGAAGGTATCGTTTTGCCCTTATTATCTAACTACACACTTTAAAAAAAGTTTTGCATTACTCTTGTTCCCAGAACTCCTGCAGATGACTGTGATTTTGTATCACAGACGCAGTCACTTTGGATGTTCCAAGATGTCACTAAACCCACCCAAAGACTTAAACAGCCATGCATGAGCAGCACCTGTTAGACGTAGGTGGTCGCCAGCCGATCAGTTCCAGTCATTCTACCGGGAAGTAGGTATATGGCTCGTGGTGTCTGTATTTCAACCTTGCCTAGACGGTCAATAGCGTGGTTCTATCTCGTCCGCATTGCTACTTTGTGCTAGGAAGGGCTCTCAATAACGGAAGCGTCTAGTCGTCTCGGAGTGAACCAAACCGATGACATTCGGACATGGAGGAGATACAAAGAGACAGGAACTGTCGATGACATGCCTCGCTCAAGCCTCCCAAGGGCTACTACTGCAGCGGATGACCGCTACCTGTCGATAATTGCTCGAAGGAACCCTGACAGCAACGCCACCATGTTGAATAATGCTTTTCGTGCAGCCACAGGACGTCCTGTTACGACTCAAACTGTGTGGAATAGGCTGCATGATGCGCAACTTCACTCCCGACGTCCATGGCGAGGTCCAGCTTTGCCATGCAGCGCGGTACAGATGGGGCCAACAACATGCCGAATGGACCGCTCAGGATTGGCATCACTTTCGCTTCGCCTATGAGTGTCGCATATGCCTTCACCTGACAAACGTTGGAGACTGTGTTTGGAGGCAACCTGGTCAGGCTGAACGCCTTAGTCCAGCAAGTGCAGTAAGGTGGAGGTTATCCGCTCTTTCGGGGTGGCATTATGTGGGGCCGACGTACGCCGCTGGCGGTTATGGAAGGCGTCCTTAACGGCTGTACGATAACTTAATGCCGTCTTCCAACCGATATTGAACCACATCGGCAGCATGTTGGCGAGGCATTCGTCTTCATGGCGAGGTGGCGCAGTGGTTAGCACACTGGACTCCCATTCGGGAGGATGACGGTTCAATCCCGTCTCCAGCCGTCCTGATTAAGGTTTTCCGTGATTTCCCTAAATCGATTCAGGCAAATGCCGGGATGGTCCTTTGAAAGGGCACGGCCGATTTCCTTCCCAATCCTTCCTAACCCGAGCTTGCGCTCCGTCTCTAATGACCTCGTTGTCGGCAGGACGTTAAACACTAACCACCACCATGTCTTCGTGGACTACAATTCGCGCCTGCATCGTGCACATCTTGTGAGTGACGTACTTCGACTACTGTGGCCAGCATGTTCTCCAGACATGAACCCTATCGAATATGCCTGGGATAGGTTGAAAAGGGCTGTTTATGGATGACGTGACCCACCAACCACCCTGAGGGATCTAAGCCGAATCGTCGTTGAGGAATGGGACAATCTGGACCAACAGAGCCTTGATGAACTTGTGGATAGTATTCCACGACGAGTACAGGCATGAATCAATGCAAGAGGACGTGGTATTGCGTATTACAGGTACCAGTGTGTACAGCAGTCTGGAGCACCACCTCTGAAGGTCTCGCTGCATGATGGTACAACATGCAATGTGTCCTTTTCATGAGAAATAAAAAGGGCAAAGATGTTGTTTATGTTGATCTCTGTTCCAATTTTCTTTACCGGTTCCGGAACTCTCGGAACCGAGGTCATGCAAAACTTTTTTTTGAAGTGTGTATTATGACTACGCTGCTACACTATTGGAACTTTTTGTCAGAACTTGCGAGAGACGATTGTTGGTTACTCGTCGCTAACTTGTAGACCGGAGAGAGTCAAAGTATTCTAACAATTAGTATCATCGTCACCACAATCGAATTAATGCCTGCTAGTGCGGAAATCACTTCTCTGCATCCTTTCTCCAGCGTTTCGTCAGTATGTGTCCACGTTCCTCCTGTATCTTTTCTGATGTAAGCAATATAACTTCCATTTTGTCTTTTGCCTCTTGCAGATCACCAAAGAGCGCCCTTGGTTCATAAACTATCAATTCGTCTCGCTACTTGTTCCAACCATCTCCATTTGATTCTCATCAGTCATAACTAAAGACCACGTCAGCCGCTTCCCTTTCCAATTCGCTTATTTCCCTGCCTCTGCTAGTAATTCAAAACACAAGTCTCTCCATTATTCAGTAACCGATACTCGGCTTTTAAATTATTCAATTCCATGTATCATTGCTGTATGTCAAAACTGGTATATTAAAATTTCTTTTCCTAACGAAACTAAGTTTTGCAATTCCTATTCATCAAAAGCGTTTTCGGTCAATGTTCGTCTTATTTCCATTTAATTCACAGTCAGTTCAGTGGTTATTTCCAGTTGCCCTAGACCTAAAACGTCATCACCACTTCTCAGATATCATCGTAAACTTATACTAATTTCTTGTCGATGTTTTCATGCTACATTAATCTCTTGGTAAGTGATTTTTAAGCGGGCTTCCTAACAAGTTAAGTTTCTCCACTACTTTTTAAACTTTATCGACACTAGAGATTAACAGCACAATGTCAACAGAAAACTGAATGTGAGTTAGGTATGTTGGAGCAACATACCTAACTTTTCCAGTTCTAGGACTTCTGAGTATACTTTTAGCACATAGTTTACAGACCTATCAAGCAATAAAATATAGATGTTGAAGAAAACTGTTGAGCATGCAACTGAGCAACATATAGCTGAACTAAAGCTCGTTAATTGTCTATAGCTGTATTTATTGGAGTCCCTGTAGACTAGAGTTGACAAGGATTTCAATAAGTAGAGCAGTAGAAGATTAATGAGCCTTAGTTCAGCTATATATTCGCAAGTTTTATTCATTTCAACATCAATATTTATTGCTTGAAAGTTTCACAAACCATGTATGAGTATTTAGCTGTGGCTGTCCTTGGATTAAAATTATCTGTAATATTTTTAATAATAGGGAATATCACTTCGTGTGTCGTCTTTCAGTTCTACATTGGCCATTGTGTATTTAAAGTCTGGTGATAGCTATTGCATTCACATATACACTGATGAGTCGAAACATTATGAGACTGAAAGCCGCCCAGTGGTGTTGCAGGCGTTCCATATCGCAAGGGAATTTTTCCATCCTACACGGCATAGGTAGAACACAGTTTAATACATCTCTCACTGGCAGTGACGCAGAGACCGTTGGACCAAATCGGCGTTTTCTGTGACGGCGGAGTTCCCAAAATGTATGGCTAGTCAGACGCAAAGTCCAACCATAACGAAAGCCGCCGTTAGTGTGCGCAGACAGTTTAAGGAGCGATCCGAATCGGAAAACGAAAACACAGCAAGGCCAAGTACTCTACTACCAATAGTACATATGGAAGGCTTCAGAAAATGGCGAGAGGTGCCGGACAAGTATAGAGCCGCGGCACTCTACTGAATGCCCTGTAGCATTCGAGCAGTATTCTCAACCAGAAACCCTAGCAAAACACTTTAAAAAATCATGACAAACGACGCTTGGAGCAGAGCTGTGTGTCAGTGCAGAATGTGGGCAGTGGAGAAGACAGAGAAGAAATCATCAAAAGTGGTCTTACGGGAGCTGTTGAAGATGTGACTGACTGAGTAAAAAAGGATCCTGCGACAAGGACAAAAAATATTCAACAAAGAAATTAATGAAACCGAATAGTAAGCGAATCATTTGTTGCTGAAAAAAATATTGAAAATGTGGTAGGGGGAAAGACTGACTCTAATTATGTACATAAGGCAGATATCTAATGATATTGGATCCAGCAGCTTTTCTAAAAACCAGAAACTGAACGTTGTCAAAATCTAACATAAGTGTTTACGATAAAACGAACGATCTAGAATTCATACCGCATGTATTGCGAAATGAAAGGATATGTAAATGAAATGTGAAATGTATTTGTGATATTGCCTTACAAAACAACGGGAAGCGTGTTTTTCGAATGTTACGTTGGATTGATTTTCGAATACGTTGCAATGCGTAGGCGAAATTAGAACATTTTGGTCGCAGCAAGCACTCAGTAGTGGCAAACGCGTTCAATAAGCTAAGGTACCAAACCTGTGTTGTACAGGTACTGACTCGCTTTGAAAAAGGGCCACAGTTCTAAATCACACTACATACAGATGCTTCGCTACGCCAGCGCAGCAACTCAACGCTTTGCTCTCTCTCTCTCTCTCTCTCTCCTCTCTCTCTCTCTATGCAAATGCAGCTGTCGCACGGGACTGCACGGTACTCGCTTCAGCAATTTTTATTTCTGACTCATCGTGTTACGCCAACGCGAGTCTCCCTCCTAATTGACGGAAAACATTTGTACAATATATATATACCCTCCACTATTTTCCTGCTCCCTCCGCTCCCTGGCTCTTGTGCATCTGTTGGGTAACATTCAATTTTTATTTCAGAGTAACGCCCATTATGGACGCTTAAGCGTACTTTAGTGTAAACAGTGCATTGAAAAAAGTGGTCGCTGAATTATAAAGCAAATTTTTGACAACCCATCTGCCTAAAATTCCTTTGGGACTCGGTGGATCGAAATCATTTATTCAGTTGCTCAGCGATGGTACTGGCGATGATGGTAGATAAACAGAACAAGAAGGTGAAAAATATGAAATATTGAATTCAATATTCGTAAATTGATGCACTGTGGAATAGAGATACGATTCTTGATGTCAGTCATCATACCATTCGCTGCTCCGTGAACTGTCATAAATCTGCTTCAGTGTTTATATATATGTTTGGTGGATACCTCTCTCGAGGAGCGACATTTTGGCAGAAGTCCTTACTGAATCTCAAACTGGAGTCTGTCTGATGCTGGTAACATGCATTAATGTGTACAACATTCTGATTACTTGCATAATATAGTGCTGACTCGTCTTTAGAACGAAATCTGCATGGATTGGATTCGAGAGGTCCTTGGTAATTTTCAGAGGGTTTGTAGTACTAAATGTGTAGCCACAGGTCACGCGAACCACATAAACTACCGGCTGGTGGTTCGTATGCAAGGAGCTTGTGCGTGATTGCGTCTGGACTGAGTTACATCGGATTCAGATTAGACGAATTTAATGGCCCAAACATCAACACGAGTTCACTGTGATGCTACTCAAACCGTTGTTGGTAACATAAGAGTGCTATTGGAATTCCACAGTTAAATGTAGAGGAGAGAGCTGAGAGGCGGGAAGAGTACACTGAAGTCGTCAATGAGGGGGAGGACTTATCTGATAACGTGGCAGAAACAGTAGTCGATAGGGGAGATATAGGGTATATAGGGGAGATATAGGGAATCCACTCTTAAAATCAGAAATTAGCTCGGGAAGACTGAAAATCAAATAAGACCTAAGGAACAGGTAACATTTCATCAGAATTTATAAAATCATTGTGGAAGTGGCAACAAAACGTCTACTCACCTTGGCATGTAAAATGTATGAGACTGGCGATATACCATAAGACTTTCTAAAAACATCATCCACACTATTTTTATTCGGAATATTCCATGAGCCGACAAATGCTAATTATTGCACAGTCAGCTTAACATTTCATGCATCCAAGTTGCTGACAAGAATAGTAAACAAAAGAATGGAAAAGAAATTTGAGGATATGTTAGATGATGATCGGTTGAGGAAATTTAATGGCACCAAAGAAGGAATCCTGACGCGATTGCTAATGGAAACAAGATTGAGGAAAAATCAAGTCACGTTCGTAGGATTTGTTGACCTGCAAGTAAAGTTCGACGGTGTAAAGTGGTGCAAGATGGTCTAATTCCTTAGATAAATAGAGGTAAGCGGTCAGGAAGGTGTGATAATGTACAATATGAACAAGAACCAAGAAGGAACAATTAGAGTGGAAGACCAAGAGCGAATTGTACTGATTAAAAGGTTTGGAGGCAAGGATGTAGTTTTTCTCCCCTACTGTTCAATCTATTCGCGAAGAAGCAATGACTGAAATAAAGATTATTGTCCATTATGAATAAGAATCACTGCGACTATCGCATTTTCATTTGACTTCTATTTCTATTATCACATAACCGTTTCGAACCACCTAGTTATTCATCATCACATGATAGATATGCAACAGTAAGGGAGTCTTGTAGCAATGGAGAGATGTATAAGCGAAACATGTAGGCAGTGAGGATGGCGAGAATTATTCACATTATAAGAGCGATTTACTTGCGTTACTTACAGTTATTACTAAAAATTTGTTGGTTAGTGGTACATACAGTATTCTGACACACATAATGAATGTTTTCCCGTGACATTAATTTTACGTCTCTTCAAAAACTTAGCCACAGATAACACGTTACACATGATTTACAAAACATAAATAAACCACCAGTATAGCTAAAGTTATGTCAAAGTGTCTCTTTGCCAATATCTTGTGATACACACCGGTGACACTTAGTATGTATCTACTGTAGTTCTATACTGCAAAAATAAAATGTAGTTTTATGGAAACATTGGCATGTGTTATTTGGAAAATATATCAGCCAATGAGTCTGGAAGATCTTACATCTATTATTTTAAGACTGAAATTTCGTTTGAGATTTCATTTACCTATTGTTTAACTAAGATTGGTGAACACTTACGAAATAAACAATAATCATCACAGCATTACTTCTTCTTTTAATAATGAAATGTTAAGCAGGGTGTCATGGGAGGAGAAGATTTTATGTGTGTGTGTGTGTGTGTGCGCGTACAATATGTGTCCGTGAGTGTGTCTGTATGTGTGTGTGTGTATGTGTGTGTGTGTGTGTGTGTGTGTTTGTCTATTAGAAGGTGAGAGTGATGAGTACGTGGGTCAATGTTCCAGAGGGAAGGTGAGGGAGGGAGGAGAGGTAGAGGTGGTCTTTTTTTTGTTTTGAGTTATTTGATTTTTTGACTTGAATGATTCTTTGAAATTTCGGACAAACAGATTATTTGCTAAGTCAATTTGTTCTGGTGTAGGGTGATTAATTGTTATGGGCGAAATGTTCTCATTGTACTAGGAGATCCATTTTTATTCCTTTGTCTGCAATATGTAGGATAAGTAGGTTTGTTCTGATGTTTATAACTGAATGACTGTTCTTTCTAGGTGGGTTGCAAAACTGGATATACTTACATTTTTTAAATGTAGTGCATCTATGTGTTCTTTGCATCGAATATCTTTCCTACTGTTTGCCCTATGTAGTAGCAGGAACAGCTATCGCAGGTTAATTTATATATACCAGATTTGCGGAAAGGTGGCTTTGAGGTTTTAGTGTTATGAACTATTTTGTTGGTTCTGTGATAACTTATTTTACTTTGTGTAATTTAGAAAGTCCAGGTGAATGTTATGGGTAGCAAAACATTGTCCCCACAGGTCTGTGACGCGGTGCAGTGCATGTTTTGAACTGCCATTAGTTAATGTCCTATTCAGACACAATGATCAACGTCGAATAACAAGAATCGTGATTTATCTAACTGGGTGATACTTTTCCACTCATCTACGGTCGAATCGGTATAGTCCCATGCCCCCGCCGAGAGAGGTGGCGCATTGGTTAGCACACTGGACTCGCATTCGAGAGGACGACGGTTCAAATCCGCGACCGGCCACCCAGATTAAGATTTTCCGTGATTTCCCTAAATCGTTTCAGGAAAATTCCGGGATGGTTCCTTTGGAAGGACACAGTCGACTTCCTTCGCCGCCCTTCCCTAATCCGATGGGACCGATAACCTCGCCGTTTGGTCGGCTCACCCAAATCAACCAACCAACCCATGCCTACTGCATTCGTAACTGGCTATGTCACTCGGTCAGGATGGGAGCTCGAAAGGGTTGTCCGTACTCAACGCATGATCAAGAATTTGCGATGTATTGTGTGCTCTTAATCACGTGTGGCTACACCAGCTTTATTCTGTCATCACATTCACTATAGACCGCCACCCATTCTCGTTTATAGAGTCCGTAAGCATCCGGTATACACATTCTGTGCTGAGGACTAGTCGCCGTACACCTATTCGGCTACTTGTACTCGTGGTTTTGCAGTCCTTCAACCACTCTCCGAAGACGCATACGGCAGTAGGACGAGAATAGCCTATCATGTTTGCTGCGTCTGAGGCGCTCATCCCCAGGTGCTAGAACGGGACCGCCTGCTGTTGTCGAAGTCGGTTATGTTAGTAACTTTCCTATTTTTTGGCCAGTACGGGCTCTACAACGATTTCACATTTGTCTTTTCTCGGTCTGTATGTTGTATGATGGTGTCACGTGCCCGCTACACCACCAGAAGATGTTCACTCTCACAGTGGGCCGTGTTCATAATGCTTTGGCTCTTCAGGGTGAACGCAAAGTTACGCGCCAAGCACATTTTTATATACACTCCTGGATATTGAAATAAGAACACCGTGAATTCATTGACCCAGGAGGGGGAAACTTTATTGACACAATCCTGGGGTCAGATACATCACATGATCACACTGACAGAACCACAGGCACATAGACACAGGCAACAGAGCATGCACAATGTCGTCACTAGTACAGTGTATATCCACCTTTCACAGCAATGCAGGCTGCTATTCTCCCATGGAGACGATCGTAGAGATGCTGGATGTAGTCCTGTGGAACGGCTTGCCATGCCATTTCCACCTGGCGCCTCAGTTGGACCAGCGTTCGTGCTTGACGTGCAGACCGCGTGAGACGACGCTTCATCCAGTCCCAAACATGCTCAATGGGGGACAGATCCGGAGATCTTGCTGGCCAGGGTAGTTGACTTACACCTTCTAGAGCACGTTGGGTGGCACGGGATACATGCGGACGTGCATTGTCCTGTTGGAACAGCAAGTTCCCTTGCCGGTCTAGGAATGGTAGAACGATGGGTTCGATGACGGTTTGGATGTACCGTGCACTATTCAGTGTCCCCTCGACGATCACCAGAGGTGTACGGCCAGTGTAGGAGATCGCTCCCCACACCATGATGCCGGGTGTTGGCCCTGTGTGCCTCGGTCGTATGCAGTCCTGATTGTGGCGCTCACCTGCACGGCGCCAAACACGCATACGACCATCATTGGCGCCAAGGCAGAAGCGACTCTCATCGCTGAAGACGACACGTCTCCATTCTTCCCTCCATTCACGCCAGTCGCGACACCACTGGAGGCGGGCTGCACGATGTTGGGGCGTGAGCGGAAGACGGCCTAACGGTGTGCGGGACCGTAGCCCAGCTTCATGGAGACGGTTGCGAATGGTCCTCGTCGATACCCCAGGAGCAACAGTGTCCCTAATTTGCTGGGAAGTGGCGGTGCGGTCCCCTACGGCACTGCGTAGGATCCTACAGTCTTGGCGTGCATCCGTGCGTCACTGCGGTCCGGTCCCAGGTCGACGGGCACGTGCACCTTCCGCCGACCACTGGCGACAACATCGATGTACTGTGGAGACCTCACGCCCCACGTGTTGAGCAATTCGGCGGTACGTCCACCCGGCCTCCCGCATGCCCACTATACGCCCTCGCTCAAAGTCCGTCAACTGCACATACCGTTCACGTCCACGCTGTCGCGGCATGCTACCAGTGATAAAGACTGCGATGGAGCTCCGTATGCCACGGCAAACTGGCTAACACTGACGGCGGCGATGCTCAAATGCTGCGCAGCTAGCGCCATTCGACGGCCAACACCGCGGTTCCTGGTGTGTCTGCTGTGCCGTGCGTGTGATCATTGCTTGTACAACCCTCTCGCAGTGTCCGGAGCAAGTATGGTGGGTCTGACACACCGGTGTCAATGTGTTCTTTTTTCCATTTCCAGGAGTGTAGCATGGTCATTAATGGAAAGAGTCAGCTACAGAATTTCCAGAAACCACGTATTCGTTTGTAGTTCAGCAAAATGTATCTGACGATAACTATGCCAAGTGTATATGTGATTGACATATCCCTTTTTGTACGTAAGTAAAAGGAGGATGTATATTCATTCGTGTCTGTAGCCTAGAAGTGGCTAGCAGTACTAAGCCAAGTGCTTACACTAAACAAACACCTTGGTAGCAAATATTTTATTTTTTATTTTAATGTGTCCAGGTTGTTCCTCCCCCCCCCCCCCCCTCACCCCCTTTCGACCACCGAACCCTGTTCACTTCTCCGATATAATTTATTACAGTCTCTCGTGGATGCTAGAGAAATTGACAGTTATTCACTGTGTCTCTGGCACTAATTACTGCAAAGTCTAACGATGAAAGAATATATGTGTCAGACTACCGATTACTGTCCTCAGAGTCAAAGTAAACTCAATACGTTCCTTTAAGCTCAACAGCCGAAAGTATTAATGGTTAAAATCATGATTCTGACGGAGTTAGATTTTATCGTAAGTAGCTTAAAACGTCCTTTTTTGGTGACTGAGGTTTTCAAATGATCCTAAGAAGTAGGTAAAATTGCCGCAAAATGAAGGACTAAACTGGTCGGTCATGTTTCACAAATAAATATATATTTTCAGGGAAGGCGTACAGTCCATTTAAAGCCGTGTTGGAATAGAAAATTCAAGGAAAATGACTTTTTCTTTTTAAGTCGAAAGTGAAGAGAGAGAGTGAAACATATTTTTATTAAGTGACTGCAAAGAAACTGCCATGGAAGGCCGCAAAGTATTGTAAGTTCGTTGCCGCTTTGTAAAGCGGAAATTACTGTTCGGAGCTCTGCCTCGAACGTTTGTTTGTGTTTACAGGATCCCAGTGCCGAAAAAGTCGTAAATTTTGTCTCCTCGGAGAGAAAGTGCCTAGTTCAATGAATGGGAACAGGAAACGTGTATTTCGACTAGCATTTCTTCGCAGACGTCGGCTAAAATTCCAATGATAATTGTTTCGACGTACTGTTTTATTTTTCTGACAGATTTGATGTGACCTGCCACTATTTTCTAACTTAACAGTTAAGAATTTAAGAGTATTAAATGCACACACCGCTATGAATGCCTATCTTTCGCTAAACTCTTTGTCTCAGAAAAGTACTTGCACGCTACATAGTTAATTATTTGAAGGATATATTTTTCAGTCTCAGCAATCTCTTACTATTTTTACCATTTACTGCTCCCACTAGTATCATGGAAGTTACTACCGAATGCTTTAACAAATGTCCTATTACCTCCTCCTTTCTTGTCAGAGTTTTCCAATATTTTTTTTCCCTCTCCGATTCTGCGAAGAACCTCCTCATTCCTTACCTTATCGGTCTACCTGATTTTCAACATTCTTCTGCTGCACCACATCTCAAATGCTGCGATTTTCTTCTTTTCCGTTTTTTCTACAGTCCATGTTTTTCTAACATAAATTGCTGTGCTCCAGATGCACATTCACAGAAATTTCTACCTCAAATTAAACCCCATGTTTGTTACTAGTAGACCTCTCTTGGTCCCAAATGCACGTCTTTCCACTGTTAGTCTGCTTTTGATGTTCTTCTTGCTCCGACCGTCATGGGCTATTTTCTACCTAAGTAACAGACTTTCTTCGCTTCATCTACTTCGTGACCATCAATCCTGATGTTCTCATATCTGCTACTTCTCATTAGTTTTGTCTTTCTTCGATTTATTCTCAACTCATTCTCTGTACTCAATAGACTCTACATTCCATTCAACAGATCCTGTAATGATTCTTCACTTTTAACTGACAATAACCATGCCAGTAGCGTGTTTCAATATCCTTTCAGCTTGAATTTCAGTCCCACACCTGAACATTTCTTTTCATTCCGTTATTGCTTCTTCGACATGTACTAGGGTTGGAACTTAAATTTTGGCAACTATTTATTCACAACCGATACAAAAACGTTACATATTAGTACTTGTTACTGTCCTTCAAATTAGTCACCAGCGTGGTGTATAACCAGTTGCCAGTGATGTGGAAGGCGTAGTACACCGTTAGCAGAGCCTGTTCTGTTGATGGTGCGAATGGAGCGGTCTAAAGCTATGGTGATTCTCGTGTACGACTTTGACAATCAATGCACAGTAATACTGTTCGTTCTTGGAGCAGCTGCGAAAGAAGCGGCGACACTTTCTGCGCAACCCATCCATCATTTTGCACGACAATGGGCGGGCGCATACTGCGCAAGCTGTGGCTGCTCTGTTCGGTCGATGGGACTAGGAAGTACTGTACCATCCACCATACTCTCTGGACTTAAGTCCTTGTGACTTTGATTTTAATCCGAAGATGAAGGAGCCACTTCGTAGCATTTGCTTCAGTACTGTTCCAGAGATTCGACAGGCAGTAGACCGCCACATTCGCACCATCAAACCATCAACAGAACAGGCTCTGCAAACAGTGTACTACGCCTTCCACATCGCTGGCAACGGATTCTACACAACGCTTATGTCTACTTTGTAAACGTGTAACTCATTTGCATCGGTAGTGAATAAATAGTTGTCACTATTTAAGTTCCAACCCACGTATATTGAGCAAAAGGGGTGAAAACCTCCGTCCCTGACTTACACCATTTTTAAATCATGCACTTCGTTCTTAGTCTTCCACACTCACTGTTCCCTCTTGATTCTTGTACATATTTTTTATTACTCGTCCTTCGCTTCACTATGCCTTACCCCTATTTTTCCAAGGATTTCCAACAACTTGCACTACTCCATTATCGACTGCAACGTCAGAACCTCCTCTCTGGTGCCTTCACCTTTCCGAAAGTCATACCGATCATCACTAAACGGATCCTCAATTTTCTTTCCAATTCTTCTGTATACTATTCGTGTCAACAACTTGGATGCATGATCTGTTAAACTGATTGTACGATTATACTCGCACTGGTTGATTCTGGCACTCATTGGAATAGTGTGGTTGGTGTTCCTCCGAAAATCTGATGGTATGTCGCCAGTCTCATATACTCTACACAGAAATGTGAATAATCATTTCGTAGCCACTTCTACCAGTGATTTTAGGAATTCCGATGCAATACAGGGTGAGTCACCTAACATTACCGCTGGATATATTTCGTAAACCACATCAAATACTGACGAATCGATTCCACAGACCGAACGTGAGGAGAGGGGCTAGTGTAATTGGTTAATATAAACCATAAAAAAATGCACGGAAGTATGTTTTTTAACACAAACCTACGTTTTTTAAACAGAACCCCGTTAGTTTTGTTAGCACATCTGAACATATAAACAAATACGTAATTGTATTGAATTGTAAAATGTTAATTACATCCGAAGATATTGTAACCTAAAGTTGACGCTTGAGTTCCACTCCTCGCCTGTTCGATCGTGTGTATCGGAGAGCACCGAATTACGTAGGTATCCAAAGGGAGCGGTGATGGACCTTAGGTACAGAAGAGACTGGAAGAGCACATTACGTTCACATGCTAACACCTTTTTATTGGTCTTTTTCACTGACGCACATGTACATTGCCATGAAGGGTGATGTACACGTACACATGTGGTTTCCGGTTTCAATTACGAAGTGGAATAGAGTGTGTCCCGACATGTCGGGCCAATAGATGCTCAATGTGGTGGCCATCATTTGCTGCACACAATTTCAATCTCTGGCGTAATGAATGTCGTACAGGCCGCAGTACATCTGGTATAATGTCGCCGCAGGCTACCACAACACGTTGTTTCATATCCTCTGGGGTTGTAGGCACATCACGGTACACATTCTCCTTTAACGTACCCCACAGAAAGAAGTCCAGAGGTGTAAGATCAGGAGAACGGGCTGACCAATTTATGCGTCCTCCACGTCCTATGAAACGCCAGGCGAACATCCTGTCAAGGGTCAGCCTAGTGTTAATTGCGGAATGTGCAGGTGCACCATCATGCTGATACCACATACGTCGACGCGTTTCCGTTGGGACATTTTCGAGCAACGTTGGCAGATCATTCTGTAGAAACGAGATGTATGTTGCAGCTGTTTGGGCCCCTGCAATGAAGTGATGACCAATGAGGTGGTCGCCAATGATTCCGCACCATACATTTACAGTCCACGGTCGCTGTCGCTCTACCTGTCTGAGCCGGGATTGTCCACGGACCAGTAATGCATGTTCCGTAAATTCACTGCCTCGTGGTTTGTTAAACCCGCTTCATCGGTAAACAGGTAGAACTGCAACGCATTCTCTGTTAATGCCCACTGACAGAATGGCACTCGATGATTAAAGTCATCACCATGTAATTGCTGATGTAGCGACACATTAAACGGGTGAAAGCGGTGACGATGCAGTATGCACATGACACTACTTTGACTCAGTCCACCAGCTCTCCCAATGTCCCGTGTACTCGTGTGTGGGTTCACGGCAACAGCAGCTAACACACCAACTGCACCCGCTTCTCCTGTGTGAGGCCTGTTACGGACCCGTTTGCGTGCTACGACCATACGTGTTGCATACAGTTGGCGGTAGATGTTTTGGAATGTGCGGCACGTTGGATGCTCTCTGTCCGGGTACCGTTCTGCATACACCCTGCAGGCTTCACCGGCATTTCGTCGACACTAGCCAAAGATGAGTATCATCTCGGTCTTTTCAGAGTTCGAATACACCATGGTCAAAGTTCCTACAACACTACACTATCACAGACTTCTGGTAACACGGTGTACTACAGTTGGTCTGCGTGCGGAGAGGAAAGCAGAAAAATAATAGCAGCAAGCGCTACATGCGGACACTGCGACAGCTAAACCAAACCATAACAGTGCACTACAGCCACACTCGTAAACACGGTTGTCATCGTAAACATGTCCCTGCAGATGCTGCTCGCCGACCGTGGCCCGTGTTTGTTACAACTCGCAACTGAACGTCGGAGGTTTCAAGCGTCAACTTCAGATTACGATGTCTCCGGATGTAATTAACATTTTATAATGCAACAAACGGCACTGATTACGTATTTGTTCATATGTCCAGATGTGCTAACAAAACTAACGTGGTTCCATTTAAAAAAAAAACGTAGATTGGTGTTAAAAAACATACTTCCGTGCATTTTTGTATGGCTTTTATTAAACAATTACACTAGCCCTTCTCCTCACGTTCGGTCTGTGGAATCGGTTAGTCAGCATTTGATGTGGTTTACGAAATATATCCAGCGGTAATGTTAGGTGACTCACCCTGTATTTTTTATCAGTTGCACCACATCTCAAGCGCTTCGATTCTCTTCTTTTCTGGTTCTTCCACAATACCAGGTTCACCTTCACGCAGTGCTGTGTTATAGACATACATTCTGTGAAATTTCGTCCTCACTCAGGGTTATGTTTTTTACTATTAAAGGCCTTTTGTCCAGGAATTCCCTCTGATTGTGCTAGTCTGCTTTGAGTTGTTCTTCCTTTGTCCGGCGTGTGTTACTTTGCTTCAAATGTGGCAGAATTTCTTCACTTCATTTACTTCATACTCACCAAATTTATTTTTTGCTAACTTCTATGTTCGTCTTTCTCCGTATAGCTCTCAGTCCATAACATGTGCTCAACAGACTACTCGATTCTTATGTCCTGCATTTCCAATTTCATTGAGGGGAGCAACGTCTACCCCAAACCTCGTCGATGGTCTCCTTTTTCCCTGAATTTTAATCAGACTCTCAAACCATTACTTTATTCCTATTAGTGCTTCTTCGGTATACACAATGAACAGTAGAGGTGTAAGACTGCATCCCTGTCTTACACCATTTCAAATCCGAGCACATCGTTGGTCTCCCATTCTTAATGTTCCTTCTTCGTTTCTTGTACTCACTGTACATTACCCGCCTTTCCTTTACTGCTGCGTTTTCCACAATTTCGAACATCTTTATCCATCTTACAGCGTCAGAGGTGTTTTATAGTTCCACAATCCTATGGACATAGCTTGATTTTTTTTAAGTCTTGCTTTCATGCCCAATAGCAAGTTAAGATTTCCATCTGTGATGCCTTTAGGATTCTTAGAGCCGTACTGATCATCATCTACAGACCGTCAAATTTGTTTTCCTCTCTTCCATGAACATTCTCTTGTATTCTTGTTTTGATCCTTCTGTTTGATGATTGTGTCTTACCATTTCCTTTTCCATTTATTCACACTTTTCTTGCATCTTTTTTGCTTTGTATGTCCTACATATTGCATCCTAAGTGATTTGTACGGCTGTATGTCAGTCGTATACTCTTTTACTTCTTTCTTTGTTACGTTATACATGGTCCTTGATACCTACATCAGTAACTCCAACTATTGTGACACCTCTTTTTAGAGCTGTCCATTCAATTCAAACGAACCGCTTATTATGGTATTCATTATCGCAGTATTTATAGCATTAGAGGACTTCAAATGAATCTCATCAGTTTTCGTAAACTTAAACTTCGTCCACACTCTCATCTGTACCGACCGACTCTCGTGTCACCGTCCGCCACTTGCTTCACTGCGTCACTTGCGACCTGGGGCAGCTACTATTCCGGTGAGTAGGTCACTGCTCTAGTTCTTCCACCAGGACAAGACCCCTGGAAGCAATAGCTGTCGAAGTCGAGACCTCCCCATGGGAGTCAGCCACGCTAACCAGAGACGAACCTCATCAGTCCTCAGTACGTCGGCATTACACTTTTGTCTGCTATTTACTGAGGTATACATTTCAGCTCTCAAATCTGTGTCTGAGCCGTATACAGCACATAATGAAGTTAGCTGAAAAGAAGCACCTCAAGGCACAGAAATACACGGACTGAACGGGATCGATAAAGCAGAGCCAAGAAATGTAGGCGCTATAGGGCCAGGGCAGAAAACTGAAACCTTCCCTTAGAAAAATATACATGACTGTGCTTAAACTGACACACAATATTTTTAGCGCAACGCAGTCTGACTCTGAAAAATCCCTACAAAAGAATGGCCCTGACTAACATTAACCTATACCTTTCACAAATCACTTACCTCACAAAAATCTTGATTACTCGAACTACTGCAGTGCAGCGAGCACCACTACTGCCAGCTAAATAAAAGATTCAAACTACGGAAGTATAGTTAGCAAATGAAAGATTTTAATAGAGAACAAATAATGTATTTACATTAATAGTGTTCAAATGTCATAATATATATAGCAGTTCATGGCATCCAGTCTTACAAATTTCAAAACTCCACCATCTCTCTCCCCACATCCACCACTGCTGCCGGTTCACTCCCAAATGCGCAACGCTACGCGCTGTTAACATCCAGCTGCACAACACTACAATAGCAGACAACATTGCGAACTAGCCTCAGACTGCACACAACACAGCCAGTGATTTTCATACAGAGCGCTACGTGGCGTTACCAATAAGAAAACCTAAACAGCCTACTTACATAGCCCCCATGCTCCCCACAAAAAATTTTCCAAATTGTTTTGGGCACTGGCCAATACAGATTTTAAAACGTTTTTCATAATTACAGTAAGAAAGATATCAAATGCACACACTTATTAATACAATGTTGGTCAAAAGCTAAAATTTTCTCACAGTCCATAAAGACAGTCCTGATCATTCATCACAGTAAAACTGCCGTTTGTTTTCTCAAAGTCTGAGCAGTAAAAGACAATGCACACGGAAGTAGTGGATTTGCATGCAGTCTTGAAGAAGTAGTGTTGTCCTTCCAACGGAAAGACAGTGCTAACTCTAGACATGTTGACAGGTAATGGGCCACAACAGAGCAAACCCACTGCAGAGTCAGTCGAAGTTTTGAAGAATATTGGTAGGTAGGTCATCACAGAACAGACCACTGTAGTTCTGGTAGAGATTGTGTTATTGGTGGGCCACCAGAGGCGAAGACCCACTGCAGTCCGTGTAGAAATAATAGTATTGGGGAGTCATCAATGGTGTAGACCCACTGTGGTCCTTGTAGAGATGGCCAGCAGCCATCTGTTTAACTGTGCAGGTGCACAATCACCATTGAAGAGTCTTGTAGACAATATTGCAAGTCCATAAGCCACCCCTTGTGCACTAACAAAAAATTATTTTTGAAATGTCCTTAGAACCAGCAATGCTGTTAAACAGTCTCTTGCTGAATTATCAACACATGTGCAAACACTATCAGTCCCTACTTCTCACATATTGTCCATATACTATGACCAACAGCAACGTGTGCAGTGAAATTTAACTTACAAGTTACTTAATTTGATGAACTGGTGTCAATTAAAATTTTATAAAATGAGAATACAATAACAAAAGCACAAAATACTTCATTAAAGAACATAACAATACAGATGACATTTGTAGTAATAGGGGCTTTACAAAAGAACAGAAATAAACATATACATCGGTGTTACAGGAATTATGACATAAGTAAATACATAAAATAATGAGAATAGTTTTAGAAACATTAATTTCACACATGAGCATTAAAACAGAACAGAATAAATAATGTCTAAACATCTTTACAATGAAAATAACATAGTATTTGAAAAATTCTACAACAAAAATCTTATTATCTGAACACATAAAGACAGGCAAAAGACAAATACACAAGGGCGCACAAACACATAGCAGAATAACACAGGAGAAAAGGACAGGGTTTTTACTGCAGTATTTTGCAAACATAACTTTCTTTACTTCTTGGAGATCTCCCTTTGTTCTTCATTGTTTCCAAAAAGTCCTATTTATACCTGCTTTCTGTATTCTATTCATATTTATTTCAAAATAATTATTTCTCAGTGTACAATACTCATTTCGGCCCAAGTCTTTTTCATATAACTTCTCAATGCATTCTGTCCCAATTCCTCATAGTTAGTTTCTTATATAGTCTACCCCCTCTAAAGCTAACTCAAATCTACTGAGCTTAGATATATATACTAAGGGACGAGGCAATGCAGCAGTACAAAACAATTAACACAATGATAAAAAAAATGGAAACTGGCAAAGCAAGCTACAGTAAATCTAAATTACCAAGCAAATGCAACATTACAACTAATATGAGTCAATGTGCAGCAACAAGAAAAATAAATCAGTAGTAAAACTAGCTTAACAGAGTAATATAAAGTGAAATTTAGTAGCGCTATGACTGGCAAACAGCAGCCGCAAATGCAATAACTTATACCTAAACATGACAAAGCTGAAGCAGAAAAAAACATTACACTAAAGACAACAATGCAGATAAGGGAAATGTCTATTCACACCCTAATGTATATGTAATTAAGGTGGTGCACCACAGCTTATTCTAAAAAAGAAATTACCAACTACTTGAAAAGAAAATTATGTATGCAGTTCCTGTGAACGGAAATGTCTTTTTCTGCTGCCTCATTTTTTTGGAAGTATATCACAAAATTATTATTTACTGGATCTGTAGACAGAAAATATTTATATTAGTACATCTATAAAATTTTATTTTAACCAATGCTGCAGTGGAGCTAGAAACTAGATATTAAACAAAATAGGCAAAGCAAGGCGTGAAACGTCATTCGCTAGCCATAAGGCATTTCATAATGTAGTGGACAATCTTCCAACTAGCGAGACAATAGACATGAAATGTTTCTTATCATTTCATTTCAGTAAATATCATAAATTAAGAACTCTACAGTGTAATCATGTTTTCAAGTTTGAGGGGGTAGTATTTACGATGCTTTCTACAAAGGAATGTCACTACCGAGGATAATGGCCTCTTTTTTTTTATCACCTGTGCCTCTGAAAGGCTCACACTAATGGCTTGTTTCCAGGCGACTGTCGCGCAGCTGGGTGCCCACGACGTATTAAGTGCAGGTGGTCACTTAACTTTCTTACCGAAATATTTACGACACCAGTTTCCGCTACAGTGGCATTCTCATATAAAAATTTCACAGTTCGAAATATTTGCGTTACAAATCTGTAGAAACAAAATCTTATAAATATAACAGTGTCCAAAAAAATTTCGGCGGCATTGTAATACATTCACACACATACACACATTTCATAGCTCTTAAAGTACTATTCTTGGTTTCCAACATCCTTTTCATAAATCAGAGTCCCTAACCACTACTCCTTATTCCTTACCTTATTACACATATACATATTCGTCGACACTTCTTCAATATTTCATCATAACAGATACGTAGCATTATCAAATTCCTCATATAGCATCAGCTTATTGATCATAAACATACCTCAGCAGCACAATGCACGTCGTCATCTTTATAATATCATAGAAACTCAGCCAAATCTCAAAAAAATCGTAGCTTCCTCCAATAATTTCAAAACGTAAAGAAAATTCTCTGCTCATTTCAGCAGTGACATCCACCTCAAACGTGCTTTAAAAATCATGACCACAGACCAAATGCGACATTCAAAGCTCTCATATTATCACAATGGTTCCAAAAAAAAAAAAACCATATTAACAGTTCACAAAGTACAGACAAAATACAATTTCATAAGTGTGAAATTATCCAACTGAGTAATTGCGGAAACATCTGTCACTGATGTAGTAAAAAATGTTTGTCTCTCCCAGTTAAATGGTTAGATAGCTGTGTAATGTATGTGTTAGAGAAATATGGTGTCGATGTGTAAAGTTGTATAAGCAAATACCATATTAGCTAGGGCTCCTTGTGCTTGCCCAACACATGGTATACAAAGTAAGCTTGTACCCCCCTGAGGATTAATGTAATTATGTCCTCAGGTGTTACAGATTACAGCAATGGAATGAAATGCATCACGGAAAACCTTTATATCATTGTACTTCAAATATCTTTAAAAATAAATCGTTTTAAGTACAAAATTAATCACTCAAATACGTGTACTGCAGCGCTAAACTGTGCGTCTTGTTGTAAGATAATCTCTGTGGAAGTGTCGTAGTTATCGTCCTCCGAAAGCTAAGTTCTGCAGAAGTCAATGTACTTACCTCATGATAAACAAAAGTGAAATGCTATGCGTATAGATATCGTAGTTATTACGTACCTTATCGTGATCAAGAAAGTACTAAAATGTAACGTATTGTTGTGCTACGGAAAAGGCTGTCTCATTGTAGCTATACCACGAAAGTTACCAGTACAACATGTTTTACTTTCCAGAATAATTCAGAAAAACTGTGCACATATAAAACAGATACACCGCAAAAGCAACATTGTAAATTGTCACTTATTAGTAGCGGCGTAATATAATCGAGTAGCTGTCACATATAATAACCACTGTGTTCTGGTATCTCATAGAAAGTACTTTAAATCCAGAATGTATTTTCAAGTAACCCAAAATGTTGCATTAAAATCTCATTGGCAGTACTGGTAAATGTTCTAAGTATGTGAGCCTTATGGTCGTTACGTAATCGTGCCACTAACAAGCATGAATGTACACACACAATAACACTGTGTCGTCTGTTCACAATAACAATCCATTCGTAAATTCTGTTTAAATAAGTTCTCTTGGTTCTTGATTTTTTCTAAAGGGACGTTTCATATGTCGACCCTTAGCCGAGGATATCTCACTGGAATCTTATGATTTTGTTCTTGTTGTTTGTGTAATTACTGTAGTTTTTGTTTATTGCTAGTGCGTAATTGTAGAGAGAATCTCCATGTAGTTGTAGTCTTTCATTGTTGTACAGTAAAACAGTTTTGGCATGCATGTAGATTTGCAGCAAGTATTTCGCAGCTGCGCTTCCAATTAACTAGATATTATTTTCAGTGCTATGTTAATGTATTCTCTTATTTTTGCTCTTCAAATAGTGTTTTTCTGTGTTGTCATGTGAAATATTGTGACAATAATGGCGTGTGAAAAACATAATATCAGGCTCCAAAGTAAACTGAGAAATGACAGTGAAGCCGAAAGCTGTGTGTTAGCGCCACCATGTAATGAATTAACTAATGTTCAAAGTAGTAATTTGGTAATTGTGCATAGGGAAATTGAGCGGGCTGCAAATAATGGTGTAGGCAGTGAAACATTTAGTGAACAGGGAGGCATTATCAATCGATCGGTCGGCATCAGCTCGCCTCAGGAATCCGAAATGAGAGGACACAGTCTTGCAAATACTGTACATTCAGGTTTTGCGTCCTCGCCGTTTTCTCAAATAAGTCAAGACACATTTTCTGCTTGTCAAAATGTGAATGTTGCCGGTGCAAATGCACTGCCGAAGAGCATAGAGGAACAGATTCCAGACACTAATACACTATTATTGCAATGAATGCAACAAATGAAACAAAATCAGAGACAAAAACAGCAACAGGTGGACACAATGGAACAAAATCAGAGACAAACACAGCAAAAGCTTCAAAAGTTAGACACAATGGAGGAACACCAGAGACAAACACAGCAATAGTTAGACACAATGGAACAAAATCTTTGGAAGTTAGACACCACACTTGAACAAACATGTGAAGACTTAACTACTGAGTTACATAACATTGAATCGAAATGTCAAAAAGTCTGTAATGACGTAAAAACACAAATTTGTAAGCATTTTCAACCTACTTTTTTGCACCATGAAAATGTATTACAGTATCACGAAGCAGCCATAAAAGAACTGCAAACTATCGTTCATGAAAATCACGACACCTTGAAAGCTAAAATTTACTCAGTTGCATCTACCGATTCGGTTATGCAACCTGCAAAAACTCAAGACAACGTAAAGGACACAGTAGATTCCAGGTCGAATCGGGGCAGGGTCGCCATATGAAACATCCCCTTTAAATGATTATACATGACTGTGCTTAAACTGACACACAATATTTTTAGCGCAACGCAATCTGACTTTCAAAAATCCCTACAAAAGAATGGCCCTGACTAACATTAACCTATACCTTTCACAAATCACTTACCTCACAAAAAATCTTCGTTACTCGAACTACTGCAATACAGCAAGCGCCACTACTGCCAGTTAAAATAAAAGATTCCAACTACTGAAGGCACTAACTACTGATAGTCATAGTTAGCAAATGAAAGATTTTTATAGAGAACAAGCAATGTATTTACCTCAATATTGTTCAAAAGTCATAATGTATATAGCAATTCATGACATCCAGCCTTACAAACTTCAAAACTCCGCCATCTCTCTCCCCACATCCACCACTGCTGGCGGCTCACCTCCAACTGCGCAACGCTATGCGCTGTTAACATCCAGCTGCCCAACACTACAATAGCAGACAACAATGCAAACTAGCCTCAGACTGCACACAACACAGCCAGTGATTATCATACAGAGCGCTACGTGGCGTTATCAATAAGAAAACCTAAACAACCTACTTACACACAGTGCTCAGAGCCATTTTTAAAATGAGAATATATAAGAAATCTCATACTAAGCCTTAGCCGAGGATATCTCACTGGAATCTTGTTGTTTGTGTAATTACTGTAGTTTATGTTTATTGCTAGTGCGTAATTGTAGAGAGAATCTCCTTTGTAGTTGTAGTCTTTCATTGTTGTACAGTAAAACAATTTTGGCATGCATGTAGATTTGCAGCAAGTATTTCGCAGCTGCGCTTCCAATTAACTAGATATTATTTTCAGTGCTATGTTAATTACCCTGTCTCCCAATTTAAAAAAATGAAATGAATCAGTTAATCTGACAAGGCTCTAGAGTTTCTAGAAAAACGCCTTTAAAGTTTGGAGTAAAAAAATAAAAAAATATTTTTTTCTATAAATTGTGGTTAATCTGCGATCCCAGGACTATGGAGGCATCATACCTCTTCCTCAGACTTGCCGTGGCTTTCAATTTGGAGATGTATTTTTTCAGTCTGGGCTCTTTTAACAATCTGAGACATTCCTTGCTCCACTTCGGCTTTGTGTTTCCTTTCAAATACCTGCACGAAATTTCTGCTGTCCTTCCCTGACAGGTTTGTGGTCTTTAGGATAGATGAATAACCTTCGGTGACTATATCTGCAGCTATATATGCTGCAATGTCAACAGATTTTTTTGTTCCACAATGAAGAGGTTTCGGTACCAGCTTCCAAACGTACGCACTGAAGCTCTCGTTCTCATATTGCGTGATGGCACCCGTGCATCTTTGAATGAAATCTTCCTTGGACAGAAATTCGTAAAACGGTGGAATCTTTTCTTGAAGTAACTCATCAATCGCCCACAGCTGCCTATATTTCGATCGTCGCATGGCTCCATTCGACACGTTGTAACTTCCAAAAGCATTCACAAACAAAAAATCATTTTGCAGACATAATCTGTGTACTTCAGGGATGGAAATTCGTAAAAAATCCATTTTTCATCGGCCTCGACTATAAAGTGTCCTTAAATCACTTTACACACTACTATGTAGTCAACATTCTTGCATCAGAGATATCGCTATCGGCAGCAACAGCGTCAGTCATACATAAAAATTTATGCGTTTGAGAGTGAAACAAAGCAAGCACAGAGTCAGTAAATCCACAGTGTGGTTGATTACTAAAATGGATAGCCTTTGTTAGAATGGCAGGCGGTGAAGCCTCAGAACAATAATTCCACTGAGAGTACTGGTGTGAAATGAATGGTTTCTATGATTTGTCGAGTTTGAGCAGATTAGCTAGTACACCCCTGAATCCCAATACTATGATGCCGTGGTCAGTACCTCGACTTTTGCGTGATACACTGGATTACCAATGGGAATGCAACGTTCAGCCACATTAGATTTCTTGGGCTGTAGAAGGCGGGTGTGTCGTTGATGTTTGATGCGCTGTTCTTGTAAAATGCCTATTGTTTGTGCTACCTACCTTTTACCACACTGACAAGGGTGTCACATAGACCGTCTTTCGTAAACGTGGATCATCTTTCTCACATTCCAGAAGGACTTCCGTCTTGGTCAATGGAGGAAGATCATGTCTATTTCGAACTTCTTTATTATTCTCGCAGTTATTGAAGAAACATTTGCTACATATGGTTGAAAGGCCGTTTGCTTCGCATCTCTTTCTTCTTGCTCTTCCTATGGCTGATTTGACGTTTCGTCTCGCAGAGCATTTTTTACAAAAATGTGTGTGAATTCCTGAAGGACCAAACTGCTGAGGTCGCACCACTTAAACTAACTTATGCTAAGAACAACATACCCACCCATACCCGAGGGAGGACTCGAACCTCCGGCGGGAGGGGCCGCGCAATCCGTGACAAGGCGCCTCAAACCGTACAACCACTCTGCGCGGCGAGCTTTCTTTGGCTATCCACTCTTATTGAGCACCACTTCTACGTGTACCAGTTCACCCTATAGACTGTCAAAGTAGGATACTCAGTGGTCCACTCTACTAAATTTTTAGGAGGATAAAGTGTAGCATTTTGGGAACGCACTTCATACTTTCACCTCCAGTCAGTTTCATCATATAAGTTTCACATATTTTGTTATTAAATTCTGAAATAACAGTATTCTCTCAATATGTGGTGCAGTTTTTTCCTGATATTACAAAAATTATTCCTTGAAAGTAAGGTTTTTCGAAATGTGAATAACTGATCCAAGGTATAACGTGGTCATGTACACAGGACCTATATTCCACTCACATTTTAAAGTGCTTCAGCAGGCAAAAATCTTCAGTGTTGTTTTTAAAAATCTATATGTTACATTATTAATCTACTCCACACCAATAATGAGTCAGTGAAATCTAAGAATTATTATCAAACACGAGTTATTATTCATATTTTCTATTTCCCATGTCCGCCTCTGCATGGGTACGGCAAGGTTCACATTTTGGGATTGGCATCATTAATTTTAAGAGTGGGCCGGATGCACTTCATGTCGCCATCTGGTTACCCTCCGGGAAGCATTCGTGTGTCCCAACTGTCTACGTACAGTGTTATCCATGTGAAAGCATGCGGACGTTTTCTAAATGTCTGAAAGCCATGCATTTGAGACGGGACTTGGCTACAAGCCTGGCATTCAGCTATCCGGATGGGGAAAACGTCCTGAATACCACATCCAGGCTCCCGGCACATCGACCCATGTCGTTAATCAGCGAGTCGGACTCAATCCGGACCGCGCATTCCTCGTCCAGGGAGCTTGCGTTAACGCGCTCAGCTATTTGGACGGGTCATTATAAAAAATCAGAAGTTCAAAACATTTTGAAATAGATGCTACTGGCAAAAAAACATAAATTTTCATATTCAAGGCAGTGAGAATTTGTTGAGACATTAAAGAAACTGCATTTGCAAATGTAATGAGTGCTAACGTAGAGATTCTTGCGTTTGAAACTACAAAATGTAGCGCTCCTAGGTACGCTATCATCCAAGTGGCACCTAGGACCTTGCAAGTACAAAACGGCATGGATGACTTAAGACACATGCATAGCCATAAAACTCTACACTCATTGCGTCGAAGTAACACATCCGAAAGGGACAGACAGTCCTTAGTTCCCCATTTCATAGCAAATCAGATATTTTGCAAATGAAGTTAATATGCTGAAGAAAATATCAGTTTGTCCTCTCCCTGGGGCAAAAATGTATGTGTACTTCCTGTCTTCCTGTCTTCAGAAAACTCTATAAATTAATTAGTTAGCGTGGGTGAGAGAAGGCTACCCAGGGTGACGCTATCAATCACTTGATTATGAAATAAAAGTAAGCCGAAGTTATTGCATCCTTAAGTAAATCGGTTACGTCGAACTTCAAACTTGATGTTAATTAGTGATAGAAGGTCAACAAAGTTTTGAAGAGACTGATGTCGCTATGGGTAGCCTTCTCTTATCCAAACTAGCAATTGTATTTGTGATGAATGTTGGAAAAAACTGCTCAACCCCGCAGTTTTAAAATCGTCAGTGTTCTCTAGATATGTGGATAATGCCTTAACAGTTTGACCACATGGTGATGACAAACTGATGGATGATCTTAAGTACTCGAACTCCATTCATGAATACTGACCTGTGGATGGTCGCTTCAAGTCGAGCTGTGTGTAAAGCACACTCTTAGGTCGGCTGCCGAAGCTAGGAGGTGCTCGGACTGCGGAGTGGAAAGTGAGCGACAGTTGGTGGGATGCAGCAAGTCAGGAAAAAATTTATATGTGGGTGACTTGATTGACTTGTTAAAAGACTTTTGCCTTACTTAAGAAACAGCTCGTTGTCATACTGAATATATTATACAATGTAGGTTTTCACCGCCGGTGTTGTCTTCAATTGAAACTTCCGGGCTGAGAGGCAGTGGTCGATGTATAAAGTTTCCCCTAACGTTTCGTCTCCATAAGCGGGAGACTTCTTCTGAGGTCGCCTGGCGACTGCCACTGAGGCTCCAGGTACTCTCACATTTTCAGAGCGCTTAGAGGGCACCACCATTCGTCACGTGATGCAAACGGTATGCCTATCTTTGGAAAGCGTCATCATTCTCGATTAAGAGTAATCGATTGTCATTCTGCTGGTGACACGTAGACATCCATATTTTGTCCGACTTAAAAACTTCTTCTTTTCTGTTAAAATTATTATGGTGTTTGTGAATCGCTATTGCTTCTCTATACATGCGCGCATGATAATGGGATGTTCATGCTAGAACGCTTGTCTCATTAAATTTAAATATCGAAAAACATGCTAAGCTACGGCCGATTTTTCGATATGTCCTAAGCGACAGTTTCTTTTATGTTTGGCTAAACGGGTGTTTACATTTCTTTTCGTTGTTACAATATATACTTGTCCGCAACTTCTTGGAATTTTGTATACCCCAGGTGTTGCTAGGGGATGTCGGGCGTCTTTTGCAGTTCTTAAATATTCCATGATCTTCTTGGTCCGTCTGAAGATTGTTTCGATCCCATACCTGGCCAGAACTTACCCGATACGAGAATGAGATTTTCACTCTGCAGCGGAGTGTGCGCTGATATGAAACTTCCTGGCAGATTAAAACTGTGTGCCCGACCGAGACTCGAACTCGGGACCTTTGCCTTTCGCGGGCAAGTGCTCTACCATCTGAGCTACCGAAGCACGACTCACGCCCGGTACTCACAGCTTTACTTCTGCCAGTATCCGTCTCCTACCTTCCAAACTTTACAGAAGCTCTCCTGCGAAACAGGAAACATTCTGGAAACATCCCCCAGGCTGTGGCTAAGCCATGTCTCCGCAATATCCTTTCTTTCAGGAGTGCTAGTTCTGCATGTTTCGCAGGAGAGCTTCTGTAAAGTTTGGAAGGTAGGAGACGGATACTGGCAGAAGTAAAGCTGTGAGTACCGGGCGTGAGTCGTGCTTCGGTAGCTCAGATGGTAGAGCACTTGCCCGCGAAAGGCAAAGGTCCCAAGTTCGAGTATCGGTCGGACACACAGTTTTAATCTGCCAGGAAGTTTCTTACCCGATACGGTCTGTGACTTTATTAATGAACGGTAGGAAAACTTTTCCAGTAGGTGACCGTTGTTGCTCTCGACTTTTGGCTTCTTTTCTTCTTTGATGGAGGGCTCGGTCAATTTCCTTTCTGGTGTATCCGTTTTCATGAATGCTGACCGTAAGTGATTTAGTTCATCTTGCAAGTAAGCCGGCTCGCAGATTTTGTTGGTTCTGTCCACCAAGGTTTTCATGACACCTCTTTTTTGCCTAGGATGATAGTTTGATTCCTCGTGGAGGTATCGATCCGTGTGAGTGTTCTTTCTATATACCTTGTGGACCAGCGTCCCATCCACCCGTTCATTTACCGACACATCGAGGAAAATGAGTTGACCGTTGCTCTCTTTCTCCATCGTAAACTGTATCTTCGGGTTAATACTGTTCAGATGCACCAAGAAGACATCCAGCTCTTCTTCTCCATGAGTCCACAATCCAAATGTGTCATGAACAAGTTTTAAAGTTGGACAAACATGGATGTCGACGTTACGCAAACAGAATGACAATCGATTACTCTTAATCGAGAATGATGGCGCCTTCCAAAGATAGGCATACCGTGATGAGTGGTGGTGCCCTTTACGCGCTCTATAAATGCCAGTACCTGGAGCCTCAGTGGCAGTAGCCGGACGACCTCAGATGATGTCTCCCGCAGATGGAGACAAAACGTTGGGTGGAAATTTTGTACATCGACCACGGCCTCTCAGCCCGGATGTTTCAACTGAAGATACTGAATATAATTCGATGCCATGGATAGCACAATGTTGCATTTTAGAGTGTTTTACTGTTGCCTACGGAGCCCAGTTAAGATTACAAGTGCGACTCCGAACACAGCCAACGCAACCGCAGACCACAGAATGCACTGACCGGCTGCCGGTGGCACCATTGGTTCCCATTTTTCGCTCTGTGTGGTGCGAGGAACCAGGCGACCGCGGCATCTGCCACCGCGTCCCTGCTTCGGCTCAGACTGCACATGCGGTCTGGATACGATAGTGCCGCTGCCATCGAACTTCATAGCTACGGGAGACTGCTTTTACTGCCCGAACATACACAATTCAGTGAAAATGAATTTGTCGGATGTCGATGAACAAATGTTAATTAATAAGATGCCAAAATGTTCTGTAACTTGTGACGCAGGATATGAAGAATACAGAAATCTTTTAGTGACAGATAACCTCTGGAATGCTGTAGCACAGTAGGAAATACACTCCTGGAAATGGAAAAAAGAACACATTGACACCGGTGTGTCAGACCCACCATACTTGCTCCGGACACTGCGAGAGGGTTGTACAAGCAATGATCACACGCACGGCACAGCAGACACACCCGGAACCGCGGTGTTGGCCGTCGAATGGCGCTAGCTGCGCAGCATTTGAGCATCGCCGCCGTCAGTGTTAGCCAGTTTGCCGTGGCATACGGAGCTCCATCGCAGTCTTTATCACTGGTAGCATGCCGCGACAGCGTGGACGTGAACGGTATGTGCAGTTGACGGACTTTGAGCGAGGGTGTTTAGTGGGCATGCGGGAGGCCGGGTGGACGTACCGCCGAATTGCTCAACACGTGGGGCGTGAGGTCTCCACAGTACATCGATGTTGTCGCCAGTGGTCGGCGGAAGGTGCACGTGCCCGTCGACCTGGGACCGGACCGCAGTGACGCACGGATGCACGCCAAGACTGTAGGATCCTACGCAGTGCCGTAGGGGTCCGCACCGCCACTTCCCAGCGAATTAGGGACACTGTTGCTCCTGGGGTATCGACGAGGACCATTCGCAACCGTCTCCATGAAGCTGGGCTACGGTCCCGCACACCGTTAGGCCGTCTTCCGCTCACGCCCCAACATCGTGCAGCCCGCCTCCAGTGGTGTCGCGACAGGCGTGAATGGAGGGACGAATGGAGACGTGTCGTCTTCAGCGATGAGAGTCGCTTCTGCCTTGGTGCCAATGATGGTCGTATGCGTGTTTGGCGCCGTGCAGGTGAGCGCCACAATCAGGACTGCATACGACCGAGGCACACAGGGCCAACACCCGGCATCATGGTGTGGGGAGCGATCTCCTACACTGGCCGTACACCTCTGGTGATCGTCGAGGGGACACTGAATAGTGCACAGTACATCCAAACCGTCATCGAACCCATCGTTCTACCATTCCTAGACCGGCAAGGGAACTTGCTGTTCCAACAGGACAATGCACGTCCGCATGTATCCCGTGCCAGCCAACGTGCTCTAGAAGGTGTAAGTCAACTACCCTGGCCAGCAAGATCTCCGGATCTGTCCCCCATTGAGCATGTTTGGGACTGGATGAAGCGTCGTCTCACGCGGTCTGCACGTCCAGCACGAACGCTGGTCCAACTGAGGCGCCAGGTGGAAATGGCATGGCAATCCGTTCCACAGGACTACATACAGCATCTCTACGATCGTCTCCATGGGAGAATAGCAGCCTGCATTGCTGCGAAAGGTGGATATACACTGTACCAATGCCGACATTGTGCATGCTCTGTTGCCTGTGTCTATGTGCCTGTGGTTCTGTCAGTGTGATCATGTGATGTATCTGACCCCAGGAATGTGTCAATAAAGTTTTCCCTTCATGGGACAATGAATTCACGGTGTTCTTATTTCAATTTCCAGGAGTGTATAACATGTAAGTATATGCAACCAATTATTTACTAACAAGTAGATCTGTATGTGCAGTAACAATTGTTATACAAGAATATTAAAAAGAGAAGATTACATATATTTCGTCTTATATAAATAATTTTTTACACTCGAGTAATTATTCAGAACCCATTGTTAACAGCTGCCTCTTGCCACACCACAGAAAAGCATTCACTGGAGATAAAAACCTTTAAATTTGTCTCTTATTTCAAAACCATAGCTATTCAAAAATCCTCCGAAACGAGACAAGCTTGGCGTGTTCTTTTGGCTGGTTGCTTCGTTAACATTACGGCTATAAAATGGAATATCATTTTCTTCAAGATAACCGTTTCGAAGCAAATTGTGTAAACAACATGCCGATAAAACGAGATCGTCATCCACACCGGGCCGGCCGCGGTGGCCTCGCGGTTCTAGGCGCGCACTCCGGAAACGTGCGACTGCTACGGTCGCAGGTTCGAATCTTGCCTCGGGCATGGATGTGTGTGATGTCCTTAGGTTGATTAGGTTTAAGTAGTTCTAAGTTCTAGGAGACTAATGACCACAGCAGTTGAGTCCCATAGTGCTCAGAGTCATTTGAACCATTTTTGAACCATCCACGCCGGGTGTCAAAGCAACAGGATTATAAAGTACTCTTAATACTTCGCTCAATAGCGAAGAAGCGTTGTCTGACAAAGCACGGCATAGTCTATTGTCATAGAAATATAGTATAGCTATAGTTATAGAAATATAGTATAGTTGTCCCAATGTGGTGTAGCAACTTTTCTGGAATAAGGTTTCATCATACAACCACTGAGATGAAACGCTTTATCTCTTATGAGGAAATGTGGTAACATCACATTTGTGCCAGGCAGACATCTTGGTGAAGGTATGTAGAACTCCCCTGTGCCTGTTTTCCTGCTCATATCCCATATCTGAAATATACAGTTATTACACTCCTTTTGTAAGCGCCCATATCAGCGCCAATGAATTAACAATTTGCGTCCAAAATAGCAAACAAAACAATCAAAAAAAATCTTTGTATTTATAAAACAGCGATCCACTCTTACGCGAATATGTTTTCCAGCTATAGCACCTACACAATTAGGTACATTCCACTTAAGCCAAAGTATTTGTTCAATACGTCTGAAATACGACTGAGTAGAAGCTGGCATCAACAAGGGCAGCAGCCTTACTCTTAAAGTCTTCTAAACATGTTTCACAATTCTTATATACGATACACAAATGACAAAGACGGCTAACTACCGCATGTGGTCAAAAACGTGAAAAAAACGAAAATATTAGTTAATATAATTTGCATTTACAGGTGATGACTGTAAGAAGAAATCTAAGTTTTTATGGGACAGTTACCAGAGGTTAAAAAATTAGGAAGGGCTCTGATACTTCAAAAATTTAGGAACCGAAGAGAGACGAACAGCTGTCGTCCCTTTATAGTGTTCCACAACAGGGATCTGGAGGAGCAAATATTACACTGACGTTATCAGAGCCAACGACACAAGAAATCCAAGAAGACAACGGAGATCTAAGATATGGCAGAAACACATACAGTAGAAAATAGTGGTAAAACATCAGAGGTAACAAACGATGAACGTCGTGTGCTATTACGAGAAGAAAAACGTAATAAAATTCGTAGTAATGGTGATAAAATATTAAAAACGTGGAAATAAAATGACGAAACGAGGCAAAAATTATTAAAAACGCTTAAGGAACACAATGAAAGTGATACTGAATTATTTTACCGCCACATCAACGCAGTTTTAAGGAGTTAACTGCAGTTTATAAGACAGGAGCCAAAAGAAAAATTAGTAATATTGTTTCTCATTATTAAGTAATGGCTGTGCAGTGCAACACACATCAGCCGAGTGATACCAGCGGCTCTCCAACATTCACACCTCCCTCACCAATTCTTCGAACTGCAGCATAAGGCGATAATTTATAAAGTTTTTTGGATTTACCTCAGCGTCAAATATAATTTTCTTCTGCTCTCACTGCTTTTCCTAGGCACTGTGGTTTTGTGTCATCTTTAATAAATATTAGCACGAAATTTAAATATATATTTCTTACATTCCAGGGAAGAAGAATCCTGCTATATATTGTTAGCTTTCTTCTTTCCTGGAACGTACGAGGCGTGTTTTTTAAGTAAGTACCGTTTTAAAATTAAAAAAGAGATGCTAAAATATCTCAATAATTTAATTTTTACATGAAAGCCTGTACTTTAATCTAAGCACTGACGCCATTACACTCTGATTCTTCCTTGTTTAGTTGTGTAGTGAGTGTTTAAGATGGCTCCGATAATCGCGAGTCCCACCGACTGCGAAATACGGGCTGTTATAAGATTTCTTAGTGCTACAGGCCTAAAAGCGATCGATATTCATCGCTAGATCTGTGCAGTTTACGTAGAAAACGTTATCAATGATGGAATGGTAAGAAAAGTGGGTGAGAGCATTTAAAGATGGCCGCACAAGTGTGCATGATGAACAACGGAGTGGGCGTCCTTAGGTCGTTAATGAAAGTTTGGTGCAGAAAGTAGACAATAAGGTGAGAGAAAACAGACGCTTTACGATTTCCTCCTTGCGGGATGCCTTTCCTAATGTTTCTCGTAGTGTTTTGTTTGGCATTGTGACCGAGCACTTGAATTACCGAAAATTGTGCGCACGTTGGATACCTAAAATGTTGAAGGATGTGCACAAAACCAAACGTTTAGACAGTGCATTGACTTTCCTTGAGCGGTAACACAACGACGGTGATGATTACTTAAGCCAAATTGCTACGGGCGATGAAACATGGGTGATCTACGTCACACCAGAATCAAAGCAACAGTCCATGGAAGTTGATCAAGGGCATCGTTTTACTGCAAGACAATGAACGTCCGCATGTGACTAATCAGACCAAAGAGCTCATCACATCTTTTTGATGGGAAACTCTAGATCATCCTCCGTACAGCCTCGACCTTGCGCCCAGTGACTAACATTTGTTCCTGTACTTGAAGAAACGCCTGAGCGGTCAGCGTCTACAAGACGAAACGAAGTCAAAACAGTGGTGATGCAGTGGTTAACATGTCAGGCGGCTGACTTCTATGAGGAAAGTATTCTAAAACTGGTACAACGTTATGGCAAGTGCCTCAATATTGACGGAAATTATGTAGAAAAGTAGATTAAGGTATAGGCTTTCATGTAAAAGTAAAATTATTCAGATATCTTAGCATATATTTTTTAATATCAAAACGGCACTTACTTTAAAAACTCGCCTCGTAACAATAAAATGTCATCATCATCCTGTGGAATTGCCAGACATCTCGCCTCGCGAAATTCCTACAAGCGACTGGGTTGGTTCTCTGCCGCTGCGTTCCACAACTCACCACTCAACGACTGAAGGCGACAACGTTACCGTCTGCAGTCTGCTGTTGTGGACGGTCGCTCTGCCACGTTTGGAATCGCACATTAAGTGTGTACTGGGTTATCATACGGTTGTGCTGATTGATGTTCTGGTCGTGAGGCACATTTGCTACTCGTCAGAGTATTTAAGCCCTACTGAATTTCAGTCTCTGATATATACCCTCAGGGGTCTGAGCTGTTTACCGTTACAAGATTTTGTGAAGATGCTTTGAATTCCTGATTACTAACAAAGGCACTTGAATCGATCTTCATGCTTTGCTGTGGTCTTGAGGCGAAAATTGTTTAAGAGATATTATTTTTTGCTGCTTAGTCGATACACGACACTTAAGTCTCTAAACTGAAGTCTTAATTGTACTTAGGTCCATTTGTTTGGCATCCTTGTTAGCGCGGTCGTAAGCATTACGCACGAAATGCTGTTTCAGCTCCACTGTAGATATACATTCGCTGCAATACCTGTATTTCCGATGCTTGTGTTCGTAATCAAAATTTACAAATGGCCTCAAGTGGACACGTGACATTTGTGCATCAACTAATAAGTCCTTACTTCAGGTGCGACTACCACATCTGTTATACTTGGTAAAGATTTGTTCGGCATACGTGTTTGGCGTGGCCGGGCCTTGCAGCCGATTGAGGAAGCGGGACTGCCTTCCGGAGTGATCGGTCGGTTAGAACGATTCTTTCATAACTGGACAGAAAACCGACAGATTGGAAGCCTGTGCCGGCGTGTATAACGGTGGCAATTAAAGGGTACTTCTTCCAGTTTGCGGCATCTACAGAGAAGCTATGTTTCATTAAATTGGAGTTCTTGGCTAACTGATCTGTGTTTCCTTTTAATTGGGCCTTGGTTTTTGAAAGCCGTGGTGGATTAGCAGTGGTGGCTACAATTATTGTTGTCATCTTTTACTCTGTATATCTAATAATCTTACGCAACAAATTTTGTATTCTGTTGCTTCTTACAGAAAAAGAAAGCGTAAGTGAGCCTTACTCACGATTTCAACGCTGTGATTTTCTATTTTCAGGGATAGACTTTTTTCAAATTATTAACCTATTTCCAAGTTGTGTGATGGATTCGTTTTTGCGTCTTTAGCTAAATGGAGATCGTGTATTTCCTCAGAATGTTTACATCGATTTATAACTTTCATTATTACAAGCTTAGGTCCAGTTAATTTTTATTAGACGTCTTTTGAAATATTTCATCTGTTTAACGTGTTATATATGCTTTCGCATTTTTTTGTGTAATAACGTTGTATTTATATTTTTGTTGAAACGGTGAATGTCGCTGACACGAAAACCCCTGGGATCCAGTCGTCCCACTTGGGTACTTTCCAGGCCATTTTTGGACGTTATTTCTGATATCAAGTATTACGCAACGTTCTGTTCACCAGGAAAACTTCAAGGAATACTTCTGCTGCATTTTATAGAAGATTTACGGCCAATTGCACCAAACACGATTAAAAGATAACCGCCGTTAAGTCGGCATTTTTTTGGGCCTCAATCTTCTCACTGGTTTGATGTGGCAGCCACGTATACCTCTCCTGTGCTAACCTAATCATCTCACAGAAGCATTTACATCCTACGTACTCAATTATATGCTGGATATATACCAATCTCTGTCTTCCACTGTAGTTTTCCCCTTCTACAGCCACCCTTGCACCTTGGAAGTCATTCTCTCACGTCGTAGCAGATGTCCTATCATCCAGTCCCTTCTCCTCATCAGTGATTTCTACATATTTCATTCCCCTCCGATTCTGCGGAAAACCTCCCCATTCCTTACCTTATCAGTAAGCATAATTTTCAACTTTCGTCTGTAGCATCACATGTCAAATGCTTCGTTTCTCTTCTGTGCCAGTTTTCCCATACTCCATGTATCACTACCATACAATGCTGTATTCCAGATGTACATTCTCAGAAATTTCTTCCAGAAATTAAGGCCTATGTTTGATACTAGTAGACATTGCCTGGCCACGAATGCGCTTTTTGCCATTGGTTGTCTGCTTTCCATCTCCTCCTTACTCCGTCCGTTCTCGGTTATTTTACTGCCTAGGTAGTAGAACGACTTAACTTCATCTACCTCGTGTGCACCAATCCTGATTTTAAGTTACTCGCGGTTCTCATATCTACTATTCATTACATTCGTCTTTCTTCGATTTACTCTCAATCCATATTCTGTACTCATTTCATTGTTCATTCCATTCCGCAGATCATGTAATTCTTCACTTTCACTCAGGATAGCAATGTCATCAGCGAATCGTATCATTCATATCTTTTTACCCTGAATTTTAATTCCACACCTAAACCTTTCTTTTATCTCCATCATTGCTTGCTCGATCTACCGATTGAACAGTAGGGGAAAAAGACTACATCCTTGTCTTACACCCATTTTAATCCGAGCACTTCGTTCTTGATCGTCCACTCTTATTATTACCTCCTGCCTCTTGTACACGTTGTATACAGCTTACTAAAATTTTTCTCAGAATTTCGAACATCTTGCTCCATTTTGCATTGTCGAACGCTTTTTCCAGCTCGATAAATACTACGAATGTCTTTATTTTTCTTTAGTCTTGCTTCTATTACCAACCGAAACGTCATAATTGTATCTTTGGTGTCTTTAACTTTCCTAAAGTCAAATTAATCGTCATTTAACACATCCACAGTTCTTTTCATTCTTCTGTATATTTCATTTTTCACCAACTAGGACGCATGAGCTGTTAAGCTGACTATGCGTTAATTCTCCAACTTGTGAGCTCTTGCCCTCTTTGGAATTGTGTGGATAATATTTTTCCGAAAACCTGACGGTATGTCGCCAGACTCATACACTCTACACATCAACGGGAATAGTCGTTTTGTTGCCATTTCCCCCAACGATTTTAGAAATTCTGGTGGAAAGTTATCTATCCTTTCTGCCATATTTGATCTTAAGTCCTCCAAAGCTCTTTCAAATTCTGAATCTAATACTGGGTCACCTATCTCTTCTAAATCGTCTTCTGTTTATTCTTCTAGCACATCAGCAAATGTTCCCCCTCATAGAGACTTTCAATATATTCTTTCCACCTATCCGCTCATCCCTCTGCATTTAACGATGGAATTTCCGTTGCACTCTTAATGTTACCACCCTTGCTTTTAGTGTCACCGAAGGCTGTTTTGGCTTTCCTTTATGCTGAGTATCTCCTCCTGACAATCATTTCTTTTTCGATTTCTTTACATTTTCCATAGCCATTTAGTCTTAGCTTCCCTGCAGTTACTTTTTATTTCTTGTATTTCTCCATTATTGAGTTTCCCGTAACATTTTTGTATTTCTTCCTTTCATCGATAAACCGTAGTATTTTTTCTGTTAGCCATGATTTCTTCGCGGTTACCTTCTTTGTACCTATGTTTTTCTTTCCAACGTCTGTGATGACCTTCTTTAGAGATCTCCATATTCCTCTTCAAATATAATACCGCCTATTTAGCTTTTCCTTACTGATATATATATATATATATATACGGCTTCAAGCGTATCTCGTCATTCCTTACTACTTCCGTATTCCACTTCTTTACGTACGGCGGCGTTAAACCTGTTCAGCTCAGTATTCTGGTGGACTGACCTCGATCAAAGCTAAACGAGGTAGACAGTCGTTGTTAAATTTGACCGTGGTTCACGCCCGGTTTTCTCGAGATGAACGGGTTTGATAAGCGCATGGTATTACGATGGTGACGCGTTGCTGTGTTGTGGATGGTACTGAAGAAGAACTGTTATACCTTAACCATTTTAATCGTGACCGAAAACCAACTGGAGTTATTGTAGAAACGGGAAACTCTGTTCAGAATTACGGTGGCAGGAAATATCAAGAGCAATTTCGTAATTCGAAAGAAACATGATGGTAGTTTTTAAAGCAAGTTAAAGGAATTCGTTAAACTTCGATTACACGATAAATCAGTCAAATCTGAAGGCCGTAAATTCAACTAAATATCTAGGAATTACAATTACGAACTACTTAAATTAGAAGGAGCACAGAAAATGTTGTGGGGTACGCGAACCAAAGACTGCATTTCATTAGCTGGACACTCAGTAAATGAAACAGATCTACTAAGGAGACTGTCTACACTACGCTTGTCCGTCCTCTTTTAGATTTATGCTGCACGTTGTGGGATCCTTGCCAAATACTACTGACGGAGTACATCGAAAAACTTCAAACAAGGGCAGCACGTTTTGTATTATCGCGAAATATGGGAGAGAGTGTCACTGAAATAATACAGGATTTGGGCTGGACATCATTAAAAGAAATGAGTTTTTCGTTGCGACGGAATCTTCTCACGAAATTCGAATCACCAACTTTTTCCTCCGAATGTGAAAATATTTTGTTGACACCTACCTACACAGGGAGAAATTATCACCACGGTAAAGTAAGGGAAATCAGAGCTCGAATGGAAAGATGAAGGTGTTCGTTCTTTCCGCGCTCTATACAACATTGGAATCATAGAAAATTGAGGAGGTGGTTCGACGAAACCTCTGCCAGTCACTTAAATGTGATTTGCACATGCAGATGTAGATGTATATGATAGTTTCAAACCTCCTGCTGATCGGAATAACCTTATTTTGTCGATGAACAGAGTTTTCCATACTTTAAGAGCGGTGCAACTGGAGCATCCAACAGTGTATGCTGCACCCGATACTTACGATGAATCCAGAAAATTTATTAATCGATGGATCAAATTTCCTAGGAGTAGGATTAAATTGTGTCTCCAGTTGTGAACACCTCGCCTGTTTTTCTTTTGCACTTCAGCCGTCAGTTCCATTATTTTCAAGAAGTAATGCATTCGCAGACCAGTTCGAGACGTTTACCCAACTTGTATTTCGAAACATTTGATGTTTTTCTTTTGTATTCTATTTTGCTAAACATAGATGAACGGACTAGAAGCGAGGTATAAATACACTCCTGCTCGTTGACGAAAATGAGAGCATGTGAAAATGAAGTCACTCACCCCCGATTGTCTAGATAACTCACGTATATAGGTGGCCGTGTACAAATCATATCTCCATTAATATCTTTGTATCTCCAGGACAGGGCGTTACCCGAAGTCAAATGCACAGTTGTCTGACGACGGATTGCTGGCCGCCATTCTACGTTGGTGTACCACAGAGTCATTTCAAACGCAGTTTCCTTCTAACCGTGATCGCTACGTTTGGGTCATCTTGCCTTTTTACCTATGTTGCTGCTCTCGGCCATTCGTGTGGTTTCCTTACAGTTATCTTTCTTATTTTCGTTGTGAATGAAGCGATCTGCCACTGGTCTTCCATGCCGGAACTTTGGAAGCCGCACGTACTGCGTGCGGCTTTCAGACTTTCTTCCACTGCGCGACCTTGTTACTGGGTCACTCCGCTACCACAGAGCTGGCGAGGGAGGAGCCACGAGGCGACTGCCTTGTTAGTGAGCTCGCCGCACGTCTGCCACTACTGCCGTACCTTGTTAGGCTCCGTTACTGAAGCACCAGCTATACCTATTCCAGCATCATATCCTACGATCATCTGTGAAGAGGAATCTAAGTCCCGCAGATTGCTCCTACGTTGTTTGTGTTTGCTCCCCTCCACATATGCTGTTGCCCCCATTTGTTCTTTTAATTCACTCATTGACTGTTCTCGCTTAGGACTTACGTACGTTTCCTTTCTCATCACTGCCTTCTTGTTTTGTTTTTTACGTAGTGAAAAAGTCAGTTTAAATTTTCGGAAATGCTGAACCTATTTCAAACACACCAGTCCCTAAAATAAAATCTTCGTTAAGAGTGAAATACGTTATTTCCAAGGAACAGTTTTCTCAAACAGATTGAAGAGTTACCGCTTCCACAACTTGGAAATAGGGCCGATTCCTTCATAATATTCGTTCCCATCAGTTTTATAGTACCGTTGTGAGCCGAAGACAGTTACATTGCTCCACCGCTATTGGTAACACAAATAATTGCTGGAACATCTTTAACGTTAATGGTATTACTCCCAGCTCAAAGAACACTTTTCTCGTTACTCCTTCCCTTCGAATTTCTATAAATGTTGGAAATTTCAACATTCTATGTGCATATATTACTTGTATTGTCATTATCGTATCAGTTCGAATTCACTTTCTCTTAATTTCTGATGTGCATACTCCTAGAGGACACTATCGCCAGCCGTCTCGTTTACAACTTGCAGTCTTCAATAAGAGCTTTTTAGCTGTTTCTTCCATTGTCTGAATAGACCAGGGTAACGTAGCAAATGTCCTATCTCAAACAGTCTTATCATTGTCAGAAGAATTCCAATCGACATCTTTTCGGTTCCGGAATGAATTTTCACTTTGCAGCGTAGTTGGGTTTGTTTGAACTATTAATTAACGATACATACTTGTGTCATGAGTCCACGTGATGTGCAATTATTTAATACGACGATTCGGCAATAGCCAACATCAGCTATCAAAAATATTCGAACTCACGATAAAAGGTTCAGGGTAAATATTAAAATCTGTACTGTCGTTAGGTGTAGGCTTTAATATTGGGAAACTAAATTAATATTAAATGAATGAACTTAATTCTTATTACAATGGAGTGACAAAATTCACGAGTTACCCCCTCACATAGTGTCGGACCTAACTCTGCGCGGCGTAGTACAGCAGCCGGCCGTTGTGGCAGAGCGGTTCTAGGAGCTTCAGTCCAGAACCGCGCTGCTGCTACGGTGCGGTCACAGGTTCGAATCCTGCCTCGGACATGGATGTGTGTGATGTGCTTAGATAAGTTACGTTTAAGTGGTTCTAAGTCTCAGATGTTAAATCCCATGTGGCTTAGAGCCATTTTAACAATTTTTGTAGTGCAGCAACTCGACGTCGTATAGACTCCACAAGTCTTTGCGAGTCCACTGCAGAAATATTGAGCTATGCTGCCTCTACCGCCTTACATAATTGCAAAAGTGTTGCCAGTGCAGAATACTGTGCATGAAGAGACTTCTCGATTATGTCATATAACCCGTTCGATGGGATTCTTGCCGGGCGATCTGGGAGCCAAAATCATTCGCTCGAGTGCTCCACAATGTTATTCAAACCAATCACGAACAAATGTAACCCGGTGACATGGCACATTGATTCCATAAAAATTTCATCGCTGTTGGGAATGCCTACAAATAGCCTCCAAGTAGTCGATCATAACCAGTTGTAGTAAAAGTCCTTTCTACGTAAACACAGCCCACAACTTTATGGAGCCACTACCAGCGTGCACAGTGCCTTGTTGTCCATGGCTTCGTGGGGTCTGTGTCACACTCCTACCCTAACATCACTTCTCGCCAACTAAAATTGGGAACCGTCCGATAAGGCCACGGATTTACAGTTTTCTGTGGTCCAATCGACGTCGTCATGAGCCCAGGAGATGCGTTCCTCGTACATTCCACTCTGATTTCTACTGTTATTTCAAGAACTGTTGCCTGTCTGTTAGCACTAACTACTCTTCGGAAACTCCGCTGTTGTCGATCGTTAAGCGAAGGCCCTAGCCACTTCGTTGCCCGTGGTCGTAGCTAATGCCAAAAATTTGGTATTCGTAGCACTCTCTTGGCACTGTGGAAACCGGAATATTGAATTCCCTAACGATTTCAGAAATGAAGTGTCCCATGCGTCCAGCTCCAACTACCATACCGCATTCATAGTCAGTAAATTCTCGTCTTGAGGCCATAGTCACGTCGAAAACCTTTTCTCGTGAATCAACCGAGTACAAATGACAGCTCCACCAGTGCTCTGCCCCTTTATACCTTGTGTGGGCGATACTACCGCCACCTGCATATGTGCATATCGCTGTCCCATGACCTGTGTCAACCCAGTATTATTGGAGCCAAGTCAATTCTGATTTACGTAATTTCTCTCAGTGGGTGGGCTATTTTAAGGAGATCATCAAGTTCAACATATATTTCACCTTCATCGCGTGCACCAAATTACATATCAACTATAATTAGGTAACGACATAAGCTTATTATAATGTCCTTATTTGCCATGTCGTTGGTGTATTGTGGCCGTTGGCTCGTTTGATGATGACGTAGGTTTCATTTTCTTCATAGGCCAAACCGGCTTCGAATGTTTAGTTCTTTTCAGTAGCGGGTAATACTTCTCAGTCTGTGGGTGTGTCACATCTGAAGTGAGTATCTCATGAAGGCTGCTATTAAACCACGTGTAATGTTGTGGTTTCAATCATCAGGTTAAATTAACGTTTGACGCAACTCTCCACCCTAGTGTATCTTGTGCGTATCGTTTCGTATTTACATAAATCTTCGCTCTTTACCTTATTCGTACTTCCGTCTTCCTCTACAATTTTTTCGTTTCACACTTTGAAGTTCACTTTTCATTTATGCTAAAAGGTACGACTTACCATTCTACCCTTTATTTAGTAAAATTGTACCATGTAGTTCATTTCGCCCATTTCGACATAGAACTCGTTCACTAGTAACTCGACCCACCCACCCAGTCTTCAACATTATTCTGTTGTATCACGTGCCAGAACCTTTTATTCTCGTCCTTTGCAGGAGCCCTAGACCCTGCTGCGTTGTCATGGCTTGCGTCCCTCAACTGTAAAGGTGGGCGTAGCGCAGGTCCTGCCACAATGGAGAGGTATCCGCGCAAAGCTCAAACCTTCGGCTCCCTAAGAGCGACAGAGGCCGTTTCGGTAGCTGCACGGGCAACAATATCGAAGATTCATTGATCTAGTCTTCTGACAGTCAACTGCCAACAGTTGAAAGCAAGAGGAAAGTACAGTCTGTATTTCTCCCAAAGGTATGCAGCACTATTGCGTGGTTACATGATGATGGCAACTTCTCGGGCATAATAATCCAGGTGGAATAGTCCCCCATTCCGATCTCCGAGTGGGAACTACTCGGGATATCATAAACGGATAAAAAAAATTAAAAAAATAAAAAACATTCTACGAATCGGAGCACGGAATGTTAGATCCGTTAATCTGTTAAGTAGGTTTTGAAAAGAAAATTATTAGGCTGAAGTTACGTAATTAGTTAAGAGGCAGCACAGAGTTATAACAAGAAATAAAATAGGGCTAACGCAGGGTAGGCTTACTAATGAATAACAAAATAGGAATGCGGGTAAATTACTACGAACAACCTTGTGAACGTAGTAGCGTAGAGAAGAAAGACTTGGAGACTGCACCCACCACAGCAGTGCATGTTCACAACTACGTAACTGATGGAGAGATTAGAACAATATCTGATGGGATTTCGATAAAGTGTGATACAATCGGAAGAATGAACTGCCTGGTAGAATATTGGACAGAGATTAGTTTTGTCATTGTTAGTACTTCGTGTAATCGTCATGAGAGAAGGTTGTACTCACGGAGATCCGGAGAGAATGGCAGGTTTCATGTATATAATGGAAGTTTTGATCGACTCATCTATATGAGTGAAATACCTTATTTCCAAGGAACAGTGTTCACAAAGAGACTCCAGAGATATGGCTTCCTTAATTTGGGAATAGGATTTTAAACATCTTGATCAGGATATATATGGCCGTGTCATTCATAATATTCGTTCCCATCAGTAATATATATATTTACGTATGGGTCGATCAAAAATCTTGTCTCTAAAGCTCTGACCTATGATTAAATATGTATCTATTATTATGCCACCTGTAAGAGGTGGTCCAAAAGTTTCTGTTTGAGGGCGCTGCTGCAGCATATTATGCAACTCACAGCGGCTCCGATGCGTGTATGAAAGCACCGACAAGAGCTTATAGCCGCATCGGAGGCGATCTGGGTTGCATAATACGCGTCCTCAAATAGAATATTTTTGTCCAAGTCTTAGATGTTATATAATGGTAGACAAGTATTTGTATTATAGGACAGATTTAGAGACAAGATTTTAATTAAAACTATAAAACATTCCAAATTTCTAGGTCGATGTGGACTCTTGACTTTCATTCATTATTTACTTTCATCCATTATTTGTGAACTTCAGATTGGAACTGGATTAATTGCAGTAAGTTAAGAAGGTGTAAGTTAAGAAGGTGGGAACCTGAAAACCTGAAAAAAGTTAGACTTCTGACAGTTTGATAATGAGCACTAGGTGACATATGAGTCGGAAAGGAGAAAGAAATTAAATAGTTGCCGAACGTCTATCTTTGACACACGAAACATTTACCATCTTGGTATATATCATATAAGCAGGAGATCCCGGGTTCGAGTCCCGGTCGGGGCACAGATTTTCATCTGTCTCCGTTCACGTATGTCAACGCCTGTAAGCAGTTAAGGGTATTCATTTCATTGTAATTTCATTCTAACGAGCTGCATGGCCACCGATGGTATCTGTTCCTTCTGACTCTTACTGCAGTCGGCAACGCGCAGTGAGTAATAAGTATAATGGGCGGGGCTCTACGAATGTAGCGCGGGACAATACGTTGAGAATGCGGGCTTCGCCGGAGGCGTGCCAGAGATAAAACCATGCAGTCGCGCTATCGTCTGTGTCCTCGGAGGCTCAGATGGATAGAGCATCTGCAATGTAAGGAGGAGATCCCGGGTTCGAGTCCCGGTCGGGGCACACATTTTCATCTGTCCCCGTTGACGTATGTCAAAGCCTGTAAGCAGCTAAGGCTATGATCGAATATTCCGCCTGTAACAGCTGAGAGGCGTGAATTTTGCGAAATTACCAGTTTAACAACTCATGGATGAAATATAATTACTTCAATTCTTTACTGAAGCATGGAGAATCTGGTAGAAGCCTACATCGAAGATGATCAGTTCGGCTTCCTACGAAATGAGGGAACACGTGAGGCAATTCTGAATCGACCAGTACCTGACGATGACCAAAGTAGAGAGGACGTATGCTACGTTTCCGAAGTTATCAACTGGTACCCCTAACTCATAAAAAATATTCGCTTTTACATTCCTTGTTAGCCTCGTCCAACTCATTGACTTAGTCTTGTTCACATTTATGTTCATTCCATATTCATCACAGCTAGCTACAAATTCTTTTTAACATGTTGTTAATGTCCTTTTCGTTTCCTCTTACTAATACCATAACACAAGCAAATATAATTTTCATACCTTTCCTTCTTCTGAGACATCACTTTTTGTTGGAAGCACTGTTAATTAAATTGTCTAAATACACATTAAACATAGTAGGTGAATGTTGACAACCTTTTCTAACAACTACCGCAAATTTAATTCCTTATATCATGTCATCAACTATTCTTACTTTTATTCTTTGTTTCACATAATTTGCTCATTAGCCTCCTTTCACTCTAGTTAAATCAGATCTTTTACAGGGCATCTAAATACTTGATCTACCATTTTCCAAATCAACAAAACGTGCACGAACGTCCCCTCCTTCTTCTTGGTATCATTCCCCAATTATTTCTTGTGGTTCAGTTCTATCTCTTACGTCTTTACCATGATGAATCCGTGAAGTCCTTCATTATGTTCTAAGTCGGCTTTTGTCGGCATTCTCTTATAAATTATTCTTAGTGCAATTTTTGCAGAATGAGATACGAAACTTATAGTTTCATACTCCGTAAATTTCGTGGCATTTTTTTTTTCGGTACTGGCTTCGTCACATTTTCTTCGAAGTTTGCTCGCTAAGCACCTTTTTCATAAATGTTATTACACAAATATAGTATATCTACCTTGCACTGGCTTCCACCCTGGATAAGTTCAATTGCAGTCCCTTATCGTCGTGGGATCCACATACATTGGGCCGCGTTAGAACGACTAGACAGAAAGCAGCCGGGCACACCCTGATCCCCTTTCGCCACGGTCTAGAGACCGCTACTCCGCTGTCGCAGCCGCCCCCTGCATGTTCACAGGCGTCGCTCAATTACCGCTCCAACAGGGCCGACCAGCCCTTTGTGCCTCACAAAGGATGTAAATGTTGTTGCTGTGCAAGCACGTCACATTCGCCTCTTGTTTGCTTTTGGTCTCGTTTGAGAGCCTTAATTGGCTTTAAGTATATCACACGCAACTTTGAAATTCGGTAGATTATACTTACATCAGAGAACAGATGGAACGAAATAGAGCTACGAAAGTTTATTTGATAGTTGCAAACACCAGAGGTGTGGAATTGCCTCTGTTCCTGGCAAAAGGTTTGCAACATGAGTTATATTTCCAAACCTTTCTACAATATTTGCGGCGCGTGTACGAAAAATAATGTAACAGGAAACTTTTATAACCGTTTAGTTTTTGTCTGTTTTGTTTGGCAATATTGGCATTAGCATAGCTGTCATAGAGTTTGCAGGAAAACTGAATGTTAGGGGAAATCAGGAATAGCATATTTTAATTATAGATTTTCTCATTAATGTATTTAAATAAAACTATACATCGGGAAGAGTGGTGTACCTATAGGGAACGTACCTAGGAACACACAATGTTTTCCGTCGGTACTTCAGTCAAGTAAATTATTTTGTAATTACGCAGGGAATGAACGTTTGAGACCCCCCATAAGCCGCTTCCTCTACTACTTTTCTACATAGTTGCCATTTAAATTAAGGCACTTATAGTAGCGATGGACGAGCTTGGAAATTCCTTCGTCGTCAAATATTCGGCCGCCTGCGCCTTCAACCACGTGATTACCTCTTCTTGAATCTGTGCGTCGTCATCAAAACGCTGCGTAGCCAGCCACTTCTTCATTGCTGGGAATAAGTGGAAGTCGCTCGGTGCCAGGTCGGGACTGTACGGCGGATGAGGAAACAACTCCCACTTAAAAGATTCGCAAACTTCACGAGTGGCATTTGCCGTGTGGGCCCGGGCGTTGTCGTGAATCAGCAAGAACTATGAGCCCAACTTTTTGCTGCGCTTGTTTTGTATTGCTCTTACGAGCTTGTGCAGAGTTTGACAATACCTTTGAGAGTTTATTGCAGTGCCTCTTTCCAGGAAATCCACAAAAATCACACCTTTTTTGTCCCCAAAGACAGTCGCCATCACCGTCCTTGCCGACATTGTCTGCATGCATTTCTTGGGTTTTGGGGGGGAATTTGTGTGCCCCCACTGCATTTACTGCAATTTTGTCTCGCAGTTCACATGCTTAACCGATGATTCGTCACCAGTAACGATGCGATCGAGTAATGAGTCGCCATCTTTCTCGTAAGCGTCCAAAAACGTTAACGATGCAGCCATTCGATGCTTTTTGTGAATCTCTGTCAAGATTTTTGGTATCCATCTTGCACAAAACTTGTGGTAACCAAGCTTTTCGGTAATGATTTTGTGCAACAAACTTCGTGAAATTTGTGGAAAACTCATAGAGAGTTCCGTTATTGTGAAATTACGGTTTTCACGGAGCACGGCAACGACTTTTTCGACAAGTTCGGCAGTCACTATGCTGGGTCTTCCACTTCGCTCTTCGTCGTGAACGTTAGTTCGGCCATTTTTAAATTTCATGACCCATTGATGCTCTCCACCTTCAGTGATTACGTTGTCCCCATACACTTCGCAAAGCTGCCGGTAAATTTCTATCGGTGTACAGTTTTTTGCAGTCAGAAACCTAAGTACAGCACGCACTTCACAGTTCGTGGCATTTTCAATTAACGCTGACATTTCAAACTGTCACAGTAACTCAACGGAGTACAGCATGAACCTCTCACTAGCATGGCAGGATGCCGACTGAGCGGCGGAATGCCATGACACCAAGATGGCCGCGCTAGCCCCGCCCCTAACGGACACAAACGAAAACGTAATGTACTTTGTGGATAGCCCTCGTAGTAACACTATTTAGAATATATTGTTAAATCTTCAGTTGTGGAATTTCTTGAAAAGTAAAATTTTATACATTTTAAAACTACTTACGTAACTTGGGACAGTTAAGCCATACTTCATCGGTCGGGTATCATATTGTGCCTTGAAGTAGAAGGAGATGTTTTCCATGGAACATGTGATAATTGCAATTAAACTAAGTTTCTTTAAAGTCCTCATAATCTTACTTGTCTTGAAACCGGAAGCTTGTTTTAATTTCAAAGAGAACCTTGTGTTAGTTCCGAACCTTCCATTTAAAATACTAACGTGTAACTGGTTTTTGGTCAGTAAAATGAGAACGAGACAAATGGGAGTAAGTACGTAAACTATACATTATTTCAAATGTACGCGCCATGAATGTCCATACATTTATGCCACTGTGAGCCAAGATGGTCAATGCCTTCATAGAAAACTATGCTGTACCAAGGCGGGCACGTCTTCGTCCGAAGCCAACCGACTGCCAAGAATGCCTTTTTTCAAGGCTTTATAAAAATGAAAACCGCAAGGGGGGAGGTCGGACTGAATAGAATCATTTTGAGGGATTCCCTGCGAAACTTCTGCAGCACCGTAATCAAAACGTCCTTGGCAGCATGTGAGCGTACATTTTGTTAGAAGGTCGTTTGGACTATGCTGAAGTTTCACTTCGAAATCCTCAAAAATGCTCCATACTCATTTCCATCCATCTCGTTTGCATTTGACCGTGAAATCCACTTACGTAACTCGGGAAAGGAGAAAGGACACAAGGAAGAGCGGATCAATGATAATGGAATAAATTTTTTACATTTTTTTTCTTTTTTTTCAAATAAATGTCTCACGCCACTGATCAAAGGTCCCAAACCATGAACAAGAAATCAGGAACAAAACAAAACTGAAAGCTAATGAGGTAAGATATTTGTTATTTAAAGGTATTTGACCTTGGAATAATTAAAAAATTACTCTCCCAAAATCTTACAAAACAAATCGCCACTTACAGCTCTCAAAAAGCTTTTTAAAAAAAATAAGTTAATTTCAATATTAATCAGAATTTGAGAGAAACGTGTACAACTGTGTTTACTAATTACCAAATACACTCCTTGAAATGGAAAAAAAGAACACATTGACACCGGTGTGTCAGACCCACCATACTTGCTCCGGACACTGCGAGAGGGCTGTACAAGCAATGATCACACGCACGGCACAGCGGACACACCAGGAACCGCGGTGTTGGCCGTCGAATGGCGCTAGCTGCGCAGCATTTGTGCACCGCCGCCGTCAGTGTCAGCCAGTTTGCCGTGGCATACGGAGCTCCATCGCAGTCTTTAACACTGGTAGCGTGCCGCGACAGCGTGGACGTGAACCGTATGTGCAGTTGACGGACTTTGAGCGAGGGCGTATAGTGGGCATGCGGGAGGCCGGGTGGACGTACCGCCGAATTGCTCAACACGTGGGGCGTGAGGTCTCCACAGTACATCAATGTTGTCGCCAGTGGTCGGCGGAAGGTGCACGTGCCCGTCGACCTGGGACCGGACCGCAGCGACGCACGGATGCACTCCAAGACTGTAGGATCCTACGCAGTGCCGTAGGGGACCGCACCGCCACTTCCCAGCAAATTAGGGACACTGTTGCTCCTGGGGTATCGGCGAGGACCATTCGCAACCGTCTCCATGAAGCTGGGCTACGGTCCCGCACACCGTTAGGCCGTCTTCCGCTCACGCCCCAACATCGTGCAGCCCGCCTCCAGTGGTGTCGCGACAGGCGTGAATGGAGGGACGAATGGAGACGTGTCGTCTTCAGCGATGAGAGTCGCTTCTGCCTTGGTGCCAATGATGGTCGTGTGCGTGTTTGGCGCCGTGCAGGTGAGCGCCACAATCAGGACTGCATACGACCGAGGCACACAGGGCCAACACCCGGCATCATGGTGTGGGGAGCGATCTCCAACACTGGCCGTACACCTCTGGTGATCGTCGAGGGGACACTGAATAGTGCACGGTACATCCAAACCGTAATCGAATCCATCGTTCTACCATTCCTATACCGGCAAGGGAACTTGCTGTTCCAACAGGACAATGCACGTCCGCATGTATCCCGTGCCACCCAACGTGCTCTAGAAGGTGTAAGTCAACTACCCTGGCCAGCAAGATCTCCGGATCTGTCCCCCATTGAGCATGTTTGGGACTGGATGAAGCGTCGTCACACGCGGTCTGGACGTCCAGCACGAACGCTGGTCCAATTGAGGCGCCAGGTGGAAGTGGCATGGCAAGCCGTTCCACAGGACTACATCCAGCATCTCTACGATCGTCTCCATGGGAGAATAGCAGCCTGCATTGCTGCGAAAGGTGGATATTCACTGTACTAGTGTGACATTGTGCATGCTTTGTTGCCTGTGTCTATGTGCCTGTGGTTCTGTCATTGTGATCATGTGATGTATCTGACCCCAGGAATGTGTCAATAAAGTTTCCCCTTCCTGGGACAATGAATTCACGGTGTTCTTATTTCAATTTCCAGGAGTGTAATAAGCCAGTATATTCAACTTTCAGAACAGACCAGCCACGAAATTTATGTCCCAACAATTATGATATAGCAAGATTTTCTTTTACAGGCATAGAATGAATACAATGTGGAAGTGATGGCAAAATAATAAGAAAAACATCTCAAAGATTGACACTGGAGAAAATAAGCTCAAAGTTTCCAAATACTAGCACTTTAAGTACAGGCTGAAATAACCTGATTTACAAAATCTGAAGTTTCATAAGTCGGATGGTATTATCCATGTCAGGAGAGACGTAAAATATTTGGCAGAATATAGTAACATAAGAGCTTGTAAAGAGGAGCTTAGGCTAAACAAACTTAACTTGAGAAAAACACTGATAGCGCGAATAGCTTCACTTAGATAATGTCGGGAGGCCACAAAAACTCCAGAAACACACCATGCCAGTGCGTAACAGCAACAGGTCCCCATGGCCAAGCAACGCCCCAAGTAGCGGACTCGCAGCTCGTAAAAATAAGAGCTGTTAACAAGCACTGCTCAGGTGAGACATTACCTAAAAGATAAAAGTTAAGGAAACGAAATTCGTCCACGTCTTAATAACTTAATTATATAAAACCTTCAGATCCGCCATAATAATCAGACAGTAACGTTACTCAAAACTGCACTGATAAACACCGCTTAATAGCGGATAACGGTAAAATGGTGGCGTAATAAAAGTCTCCCCCCTCCCAAAAAAAAACCTCAGCTGAATAGGGGGATAAGTCACCTATACTACAAGGCCAGAGATTTGCTTGCGCCAAACTGAAATTTCTTCGACACACAAAAGTTTATCTATTGGATGAGTAACAAAATTGCTAGAATTTACAAATAGGCTCTTTTCCATGGCACTTAGATTTCAGAACGATGTAAAACAACATTTGAACTACATACGTCAGTAAGACCATTTCCCCTAAAATAATTAAAAGATTTAATAATAAATCCAAGAAAATATCCCAAAGCGTTAAAGACAACAACTTTGACAACCAGATTTACTACGGAGCTTATGAGCAGTTTAATACCACCAAATACCAAATTTCATTAGACACTAGGGTAACAACAAAAGGTGTGACGCCTCACAGGAAAATATTGATTTGAAAGCCAACAGATTTAAAGTACCATTCAGCTTGTGCTGCAAACAAATAGGAGTAAGGCAAAACGTCTACTAAAACTACAAGGGCAAACAGCCACCATTACACCTGCGAAACAAGCAATACCCATTAAATGGATCGAACTGAAGCAGACCTGTTGTGGTTAACATCAATTGAAATAGGTGAAAAATTTTTGATATCCAGTGGAACATTTTGGGACATATTCTGGAGGTCAGTTCGAGCACAAATTCCTGCATCGAACACACTTACGCAGTTATGGACGGCTAAGGAGGCAGCACTGACAGAAAGGGCATTCCTGGCGAAGAGAAGTCTACTAGTAGCAATAGGCCTTAGTTCGAGGAAGAAATTTCCGAGAATGTAAGTTTGTGCCACAGTAGTGTATGGTAGTGAAACTCCGAATGTGGGAAAACCGGAACAGAAGACAATCGAACCGTTTGAAATGTGGTGCCACAGACGTATGTTGAAAGTATATGGACTGATAAGGTAAAGACTGATGAGGTTCTGTGCAGAATCGGAAAGAAAAGGAATATGTTAAAAACACTGACAAGAAGAAGAGACAAAATGGCAGGACATCCGTTAAGACATCGGGGAATGACTTTCATGAGACTAGAGAGAGCTGTAGAGGGCAAAAACTGTAAAGGAAGACGGAGATTGGAATACATCCAGCAATAATTGTCGACATATTTTGCAAGTGCTACTCTAAGATGAAGAGATTGGCACAGGAGAGGAATTCGTGTCAGGCTGCATCAAATCAGTCAGAAGACCGATGACTCAAAAAGAGAGAGAGGTGGTATGGCTCAGTATTTCTTCAGGGGACTTGCAACTATTTCTTGAGTCCATGCCACGTCGAGCTGCATCGCTTTTCTGACCTTATAATCTTTCCTAAGCGAAAGACTTCATTTTACATTGAGTGTGTGAGCTGAAACGCTAGAAGAATGTTGGGGACGTGGGAAACTGTCCGCGAAGCGAAATAAATTGCTTTTCACCTTCAGAACTGTGTAATGTTAATCATAGGGTATCGGTAGTCCAGTATGTTTGTCTTCCAATTGTTTCTGGTTCTGGAGGTAAGTGTAAAATCCAATGCAAGAAATAAGCAGTTTGCTGCAGTGGTTACAGGTATCTTAGATGGAGCGGCTTCCATTCTTATCATATGTCGTCTTAGAATTTCATTTTCTTATCTACGGTATCTCGTAGGTATAACTGTTACCAGACTGTCTGATTTGGAAAGAAGTTACTTCCAGGATGAACGGTCGACGTCCGAAGTCTCCCAGTTGTTAATGCCAGTCTGATACACCTTCATCCTAGCCTCAATAAACCTCCCGTACAGTGTTTGCGCATTGTTAGGTCAGGGTGAAAAAAAAATTAATTATTGGGCCTGACAATTACATGCCCTACCTGTCGTAATAGACACCATAAAACTATTGCTTTCGTGCCGGTTGTACGTGCCTCTTCAAAGACACTGACATTTGTGCGCATATCTAGGGTTATGGTCTAGCATCGCTCTTTAAGGGGCTTCCTCTAGAATGTCCAGGTTTGAGATCCATAAAGCAGAAATGAACTGTAATCGAAGTATGCAGTATTGGCATCACAGTTGTCAAACCCTCGGTATCTTAGTCTTGCGAAGGATGGTTCTACACATTTAAATCGGTATCAAATTTATGATTTTGCATTTCATGAGAAATTGCTGCCAAGGTAAGGGAGGGTGGTATGTTCTTTAAGATCCACTCCAGTAATAGTGGCACTGATATTTCCTTGTCCTTCCCCAGTTGCTGATTGCAAAGGATCCCTCTTTTACTGGTATTCAGTTTTACTCAAATCTTTGTCTATGCTATCGAGAGCGCACCCACTATTCACACAAGTTTCTCTCCTCACTGGGCTACTACTGCATTATCATCACTGTACTGTAACTCAAATAACGCTGCATAAAATGTTAAGAGTCCCTGCTTTTAGGTGGCTCAAATCAAGCTGTTCCCCATCAGTGCAGTACATTAATTTTATTACTGCGTAAGGTGTCAAACTAGCTGCATGATAGTGACAACACACAACGAAATTCACGTGGTGGCAATCACACGCCCTTCGTTAACACCAGTATCGGTATGGAATATCTCTCCAACATAGTCATTACCAATGACAGGTGCTGTAATGTCTGCATAGAGCAATTGAAATACGGTAATAAATTTTTGTGGAAAACCATCCCGGGATAGAGTATTGCATAAACATTATTGTTTACTGAGTGAGCTTATTGTAAGGGGATTTAGTTGTTAAAATGTGCGTGAAATCTTATGGGACTTAACTTAGCAGGTCATCAGACCCTAAGCTTACACACTACTTAACCAAAATTATCCTAAGGACAAACATACACACCCATGCCCGAGAGTGGTCTCGAAAGTCCTCCGGGACCAGCGGCACAGTCCGTGACTGAAGCGCCTGAGACCGCTCGACTAATCCCGCGCGGCGGGATTTAGTTCTCTCCGTTTTTCCTGAAGATGACTGGCTACGAATATCACATCTGGTGCCGGTCGCACTCGATTAAGATCTCTACATGACAGCTAAACAGTTGAATCCTCTGGTCTGCAGAATAATGGTACCAATTATAGAAGCCCGTCATAACAACAGAACAACTCCGGATCCCAGCGAGGCTGAATTCTTGATGTCGGAGTTAATTGAAACCTCGGATTTTGCAGAAACTTTTCGTATCCAACCTAACTTTGTTCATTAGCACAGCTTTTGATAGGCTTCCTAGTGGCGTTTGGTTACAGTTACTACCCCTTACACCAGAACAGCTTCTCTGGAACCTGTGGTGTGATCACGCGCGAAGGGCATTTCGAACGTAGCGCAAAGGACTCCTTCAAACCAGAAACAGCAGTTTTGGTCAAAATTACACACTTCTGAATTAACTGCAATTACGACCTGTTTAAAATAAGGACGTCACCGGCCAGGCCACTCTTGCTGTCTATTTGGCGTCATACACTCCTGGAAATTGAAATAAGAACACCGTGAATTCATTGTCCCAGGAAGGGGAAACTTTATTGACACATTCCTGGGGTCAGATGCATCACATGATCACACTGACAGAACCACAGGCACATAGACACAGGCAACAGACCATGCACAATATCGGCACTAGTACAGTGTATATCCACCTTTCGCAGCAATGCAGGCTGCTATTCTCCCATGGAGACGATCGTAGAGTTGCTGGATGTAGTCCTGTGGAACGGCTTGCCATGCCATTCCCACCTGGCGCCTCAGTTGGACCAGCGTTCGTGCTGGACGTGCAGACCGCGTGAGACGACGCTTCATCCAGTCCCAAACATGCTCAATGGGGGACAGATCCGGAGATCTTGCTGGCCAGGGTAGTTGACTTACACCTTCTAGAGCACGTTGGCTGGCACGGGATACATGCGGACGTGCATTGTCCTGTTGGAACAGCAAGTTCCCTTGCCGGTCTATGAATGGTAGAACGATGGGTTCGATGACGGTTTGGATGTACCGTGCACTATTCAGTGTCCCCTCGACGATCACCAGAGGTGTACGGCCAGTGTAGGAGATCGCTCCCCACACCATGATGCCGGGTGTTGGCCCTGTGTGCCTCGGTCGTATGCAGTCCTGATTGTGGCGCTCACCTGCACGGCACCAAACACGCATACGACCATCATTGGCACCAAGGCAGAAGCGACTCTCATCGCTGAAGACGACACGTCTCCATTCGTCCCTCCATTGACGCCTGTCGCGACACCACTGGAGGCGGGCTGCACGATGTTGGGGCGTGAGCGGAAGACGGCCTAACGGTGTGCGGGACCGTAGCCCAGCTTCATGGAGACGGTTGCGAATGGTCCTCGCCGATACCCCAGGAGCAACAGTGTCCCTAATTTGCTGGGAAGTGGCGGTGCGGTCCCCTACGGCACTGCGTAGGATCCTACGGTCTTGGCGTGCATCCGTGCGCCGATGCGGTCCGGTCCCAGGTCGACGGGCACGTGCACCTTCCGCCGACCACTGGCTATAACATCGATGTACTGTGGAGACCTCGCGCCCCACGTGTTGAGCAATTCGGCGGTACGTCCACCCGGCCTCCGGCATGCCCACTATACGCCCTCGCTCAAAGTCCGTCAACTGCACATATGGTTCACGTCCACGCTGTCGCGGCATGCTACCCGTGTTAAAGACTGCGATGGAGCTCCGTTTGCCACGGCAAACTGGCTGACACTGACGGCGGCGGTGCACAAATGCTGCGCAGCTAGCGCCATTCGACGGCCAACACCGCGGTTCCTGGTGTGTCCGCTGTGCCGTGCGTGTGATCATTGCTTGTACAGCCCTCTCGCAGTGTCCGGAGCAAGTATGGTGGGTCTGACACACCGGTGTCAATGTGTTCTTTTTTCCATTTCCAGGAGTGTATATTCGCCTTTGCAACACTCACAAAATATAGAATTAAATTATACTCAAAATTAATTAGTATCACTGCTGACCTCATGGGCTTCGTAACCTCCAATTAATCTAATTCTGATTCGGTGGTAGTCATTTGCGATTCCGGAAGACTGTGCCTTCAAATAGCTCCTGGGATCAGTCTCCTTGAAAACCAAAGGCCTTACTGTTCTCTGATTTCTGGCTTTGTCTTTACTACAGTTGCACTTTTGTAGACAATAAACTACCCCTAGTCCCTTACCATCACATATAAAAAACAGCAGCGTGTTCATGGAAGGGAAAGTCACTGTGATGGATGGACAGGAACACAGGCACACAGCTGAAATTATTTTTCTTTATTCGCATAAGCAACTGCAACAGAAAGAACTGAATAGTTTCGTCCTTTTCATGAATGTAATTGTATTAGTGCTTTTAAACTCTTTGTTCCCAGTGGTTATTATGACAATAGAAGATGCAAGGTAAGTGATCAGTGCCATCCTTAGCTGTGATTACATTTAGTTTACGTTTACCAACACAACACGGCAAGTGCCGTAACCCGATTTCCCGGAAACTTCGCTCAGCGGAAGAGGGGTCAACATAAACGAGCACGTATCTTGGCTTATCCACAGATACTGGACCATTTCTTTAAAAAAAATATAGAGTTTCCGAGGTAATTTCCATATACCATACCTGCCTCAGTACTCACTTAACCCTCAGAAAAATGGTGACACAATGGTTTCCGTCAAAGCTTCATAATATTGTGCCCGGTGTTCGAAAGCCGATTATTACTTTTATTTTTGTTTTTCATTTATGTGATAACTACAGAAGATAAGTACACCAATGTTTTCCAGTGCATCTTTAGATTGCGTTGTCCGTATTCGTATACTAACTGTACTAAGACGAACGAATCAAAAACTTGGAAACTGTTTTCGGCGAAATTCCTGTAGTGTATCTGGATTCGTAATCAATAAGAAGCGCCAGTTTCCTAAAAAATTATCCGTTATGCATGGTTTCCCGCGGAATTACTGCCAACGCACGATATCTTCACCAGTTTTAACGATGTTTCTTTCCCAAGTGGGATTCATACAAAGAAATACTACAATGGCAAACCTGCCTTGGCACATTTCTCGTAGTGTTCGGAATATCTGTGTATGTGATATCTCAACAATCTATATCATCCAAGAAAATGCACCAAATCATCCTGAAGAGCAAATATAAGTATAATATATAGGAATGGATTTAATAATTGACATGAGACTGAAATATCAGAATATGAGAATTATAAAATATTGTAATCCCTCAACATAACAAACATGTATATACTATGTAAAAATGTGTGACACTTACTACGAAATACTGCAGCAGTTTTACAATTAATGTAACGTCCTTGTTTCCCGTTATTTCATAAGAAACATTTCTGCAGTAACATTCTACGGACATGAGTAGATAAATGAAAGCAACAAAAATAAAATAAAATAAATAAAGTAAAAACACTAATCCGGTTTTGAACGAGTGGCGCAAACTGAAGAAGGGCCATCTCTAACCTCTTTTTTTGCCCTTTTTTGTAATTTTGTTTCTCTAACCACTTCTTTTATTTTCTTTTTTACCAATTAATTGAATAAAAATAACAACCAAAGTAATTTGATTAGATTTTAAGTCTAAGTGACTTAAATAAAGGAAATGAAAAATAAAAATTTGTTTCACCAGGGGGACTCGAAAAACGATCCTTTCGTTTTTTTCCCCAATTTTTAATTGGCGAACTAATTACAATTTCCAATTGCTGTGAAACAAGAAAAGCATCTGTCTTATTTTAATCACGGAGCCACCATTTCGCCTGAAGTGACCGTCCCGAAAGGCTCATAAACTACGTTGGAAATGCCTCGGTATCTTCGACCGTTGCTTTTTGAGAAACGGTCGAGTATCTGCGGATAAGTCGAGACAGGTCTTCGCTTACTTAGGCTCCTTTTCCACTGAGTGAAGGTCCTGGGTAGTATGTTGAAACATTTGCCATGTTCTCCTCGAAAGTTAATGTTATCAGGTGATGTTTGATTAGTAACCATCAACAATGGCGGTTGGAGACCTCCGATATAATGTGTCACACTTATTCTGCGAACGACAATTTTGAAAATACGGGGAAGCGGAAAGAGGCTCAAAAAATGTGTCTGAAATGTTATGGGACTTAACTGCTACGGTCATCAGTCCCTAAGCTTACACACTACTTAACCTAAATTATCGTGAGGACAAACACACACACCAATGCCCGAGGGAGAACCTCCGTCGGGATCAGCCGCACAGTCTATGACTGCAGCGCCATAGACCGCTCGGCTACCCCGCGTGGCGAAAGAGGTTCGCGGCACGTTTTAGACGTTGGGGTGAGAAGCAGCCCGCCAAAGATAGAGGAACTATAAATAACAGTAGGACCCGTAAATAGATTATGGAACATCAGATAATTAAAACGAGAAGACAGTAGTGTAAGTTCAATACGGAATGATCTTTAAGTCACAGAAGCAAATGCTACCTCTTTTTCCCTTTACAGTCCAAACGAACAAAGTAATGCAACCCAAATAAAATATTTATTTATGAATTTCCTTATTTAAACTGATTTGATTTGGGCCATGAGGCTCTCTCTTACATCGGACCTGGATTTCACACATACAGCAAATTTTTTACATCTACTCCGCAAGCCACCTTAAAGTGGGTGGCGGAGGGTATTCTGTGCCAGTACTAGACATGACCTATCCACTCGCAAATAGAGTGGGGGGAGGACGACTGCCTGTATGCATCCTATGAGCCCTAAGATGTCTGCGGTGTAATTGACTAGTCAGGGTAAATCAGTGTGCAAACAAGTGGGATACGGAAGTATTAAGGAATGAAGAGGTACGCTAGATGTTCTCTAAAGTCATAAATACTGCGATAAGGTATGGCTCAACAGGCATTTCAGTAGAAGAGGATTAGACATATCTAAAGCTGATAATCAAAGAGGTTGGAAAGAAAAACACAGGTAAAAAGAAAAGAGCTACGAAGAAACCACGAGTAACAGAAGAAATACTAGCCTTTCCGGTGAAAAAAAGTAAGTGGAGAAATGCTCAAGGAAATTCAGGACTACAGAAACGCAAGTCACGTAGGAATGAAGTAAACAGGAAATGCAGGGAAGCTAAGGAAAAATGATTGCATGAAAAATGAGAAGAAATCGGAAAATAAATTATTGCCGGAAGGACTGACTCATGAAGAAATCAAAGTAACCTTGGTGAAATTACAAGTAATGGTGGTAAAGTTAAGAGTGGTCCGGAACTCCATTGCTAAACGAGAGAGAATATGGAGGGAAAGTGTACTCTGAAGGCCTCTGTGAGGGGGAAAACGCGTCTGATGATGTGATAGAGGGAGAAACAGGGGTCGCTATGGAAGATATGAGGGATCAAAAATTAAAAGAGCCTTGGAAACTTACCACAGAATATGTCAGAACGCGTAAATAATATTCCATCAGAATTTCTAATATCAATGGGGGAAGTGACAACAAAAGGTTTATTCACGTTGGCGTGCGGAATGGAGGAGTCTAACTATACACCATCTGCCTATCAGAAATAAAACAACCACACAATACGAAGATTGGAAGAGGCACCAAGTGCGAGAATTATCCCACAGTCAGCTTAACAGTTCATGCATTAAACTTTCAGACAAAAAACAGATACAGAGGCATGTAAAAGAAAATTGAGGAGGTGTTAGATAACGATTAGTTTGGCTCTAGGAAAGGTGAAGACACCAGAGACCAGATCTGACGTTCAGACTGATAATGGAAGCAAGACTAAAGAAAACTCAAGACACGTTCATAGGATTTCCCGACATGGAAAGAACTTTGACAATGGCAGCTGGTGCAAGATGTTCGAAATTCTGAAAAATATAGGGGTAAGCTATACAGAAAGACTTGTAATATAGAATACGTACAACTGTCAAGATGGAACAATAAGAGTGGAAGACGAAGAACGAAGTGATCCAATAAAGAACGGTATAGGACAGGGATGTTGTCCTTCACCACTACTATTCAATTTAGACATCGAGGAAGCAATTAAGGAAACAAAAGAACGATTCAAGACTGAAATTGTAATTCAAGGCGAAAGGATATCAATGGTAACATTTTCAGATGACATTGCTATCTTCACTGTATGTAAAAGCCGGCCGGGGTGGCCGAGCAGTTCTAGGCGCTACAATTTGGAGCCGCTTGAGCGCTACGATCGCAGGTTCGAATCCTGCCACGGGCATGGATGTTTGTGACGTCCTTAGGTTAGTTAGGTTTAAGTAGTTCTAAGTTCTAAGGGACTGATGACCTCAGTAGTTAAGTCCCATAGCGCTCAGAGCCATTTGAACCATTTTTGTATGTGAAAAAGAATTACAGGATCTGTTGAATGGAATGAACCGTCTGATGAGTACAGGATATGGACAGAGAGTAAACCGAAGAAAGACGGAAATAATGAGAAGTAGTAGAAATAAGAACAGCGAGAAACTTATCAGGACTGGTAATCACGAAGTAGACGAAGTTAAGGAATTGTGATACCTAGGCAGCAAAATAATTCACTGCGGACGAAGATGACTATCGCCGGCAAAACGGACATTCCTGGGCTAGTGAAGCCTTTTAGTATCAAACATAAGCCTCAAACCTTGGAAGAAATTTCTGAGACGGTATGTGTGGAGTACCAGCATATGACAGTGGAAACATGGAATGTGGGAAAATCGGAACAGAAGAGAATCGAAGAGTTTGAGATGTGCAGTTACAGAAGAATGTTGAGAATTGGGCGCACTGATAAGGTATGACGTGATTCTACGGAGAATCGGTGAGGGGAGTAATGGAAAACACTCTCAAGACGAATGAACAGGAATGTAGGACATCTGTTAAGACATCACGGAAATACTTCAATGGTATTGAGGGAGCTATAGTGAGAACGTAAGTTCGAGAAGCTACTCTCAGACGAAAAGGTTGGTACCGCAGATGAATTCGGATGTGTCAAAAGGGACAAGTAATACCGATGACTCAAAATAATCCTCAATTTTTCATACCTTCTCTTCTTCTTCTTACTCGAAATGAATGCTGGAAGCAGTAGAAGCGTTCGCCAATTAACTTTAAAAGCTGCTTCTCAGATATGTTCCTAGAAAATAAGGTCGTCATCCCTCCACGGATTCTAATTTCATTTCCTGGAGCATCTATAAAACACTTGATAGGTGCCAGAAGTTACCGGTAGCAAATCTGGCAGCCCGTCTCTGAATTGCTTCGACGTCTTCCTTGGATCTGGCCTGGTAAAGTTCCCAAACAATAGAGCAGCACTCAAGAAAAGGACGCCGTAACATCACGCATTCATGCATGCGGTTTCCGTTACAGATGAACCACATTTTCCAAAATCCTCCCAATAAACCGAGGTCGACCACTCATCTTCTCTACTACAATAATATCGTGCTCGCTCAGTTTATATCTTTGCAACGTCACCCCAAGGTATTGATACGACGTGACTGTGTCAAGCTGGACACTACTAATGCTGTATCCGACCATTACGGTTTTTTGTTTTCTGTTCCTCCGCATTAACTTACATTTTTCTACATTTAGAGCCCGTGGCCATTCATTAGACCAACTAGAAACTTAGTCCGAAATATCTTGTATCCTCCTATAGTCACTTAGTTTAGACACCTCTCCGTAACCACAGATTCAGTAGCAATAATCACAGACTGTTATCAACCCTGTCCGCCACCCTATCACTTTGGAAGTCTCCCAGCTACTCACATATCTATGAACCTATTGCATTTGCTCGAATATTCACTAACAGCCTGCAGAGGGCAACGTGCCAAATGCTTTCTGGAAATATAGGAACATAACTGAGAAAATGACAGGATGAATTCTGCACGAGCGATGGTCCCTAAAACCATGCTGATTCGTGGACATAAGCCTCTCGGTCTCACAAAAGTTAATTACGTTGGAACTGGGTGTATGTTCAAGGAGTCCTCAGAAAACCGATGTTAGGGTTATTGGTTTATGATTCTGCGAGTCCTCTCTTTTACTTTTCTTATATACTGCAGCCACCTGCGCTTTTTTTGAGTTGGTTCCCACTGTGCACCGTGAGAGACCTTTGCGACAAATGCAAGCTAAGGAACGGGCCATTTGCCTTCGAATACTCTTGGTTAGATCGAGTTAGGATTTCATCCGAACGGACGTTGCTCCTCTATGCCACGGATGCTCATTATTATGTCGTCCGCACGAGAATCCGTTCGAAGGTCAAACAACGGTTTGTTTGTACGATTCTCCTGCATGAACGAATTCTTAAACACCAGATTTAAAATTTTGGCTTTCGTTTTTTTGCCTTCAGCTGCCACACCAGACTGGTCAAAGAGTGCTGGATGGAAGCCGTAGATTCGCTTAGCGATTTTATACATGGGACCAGAATTTTCTTGGGTTCTCAGCCAGAGCTTTTTCTGACGGCGGTAGTTGTTGTATGGTTCGCACATATATCTTTTCACAGCTCCACGAATCTCTGCTAACCTTTATCTGTCGTCATTTGCTCGTTCTCTTTTGAACCGAGATTACTACAGTCTTTGATTCGCCAGCATTTTTGAAGTTTCGTTTTTAAACCTTGGTGGGTGTAGTAAGAAGTCCTTGACTAAGGAAGTTATTGCTAGCGCATTGGTGCAGCAGTGGTGGCAGCTCACAGTTGGGCGGTTGGGCCAGTCGTGCCTGAGCGATGTAGTACCAGGTAAAAGCGGACGCGCGCGTATCTAATTTGTTAAACTAAATTTGTACTATTGTTGTATCAAGTCCCATGTAAATGTTTTAAAAAATCTTATAATAATAATAATTTGTATAAAATTAACTTTTTGACAATCATTCATCTGAGTTTAAAGAATTTACTAATTTTTGCAATCTATGGTCATCCTCATTATCGTAAAGAAAAATCAGTTGTTTATTTTTATACATGACAAATCTAGCGGCCAGCATTGCACTGGGGTGTGCCAGAAAGTATTTTCAATTTATTCAGTATGATCTTTCAGGGCCATCACGCAGCACAGCTGACGTCCAAATTTACCAGTTTAAATTCACAGTCAGTTAATTATTGAAAGGTTATATATGAGTTACACTTTTTTATTGGGAGGTTAGTCACGTTATTATTGGGAGGTTACGGAATAATAAACTGTTGGGAGGTTACACTAAATGTGATTGTTATATACAATGGGACAATGAATTCACGGTGTTCTTACTTCAATTTCCAGGAGTGTATATCCTGTTGGGAGGTTACAGTGTTTACCATCCTTATTCTACTTACTATGGAAAAAGATTTCCAAGCCACAATCTATAAGCTATTTGAACTCTGTCTGTGGCTCCTTTAGGTCCATCTTACTGAAAATAAGTGGTGTCTGTTCACTGCCTAACAGCTGTTTCTCTGCACTTTCTAGCAGCAACACTCCTCTAGGCTTTTTGACTGATTTATTAACTTTCGTAACCATAGTTGCTAGAATGACATCATCATCACTAATCCGCATCTCTATATTGACGCTGCGATAGAGTCCGACCTGTTTGTAGCTACAAGATCTAAGATTTCTCCATTGTGTGTGGTCTGCCGAACTAGCTACTCCAGACAGGTTTTGGAAAATTGTAAAATAATAGTTACACATCATATTTATTAATCGTAGTCACCTAAGAAATAACAATTTTAATACGGCATACAGTATTAAAATGATTTAAGTGTCTATATTGACAATGTGAGTAAGTAACATTGAATATTAATAAGTTAATTCTGGTAGAACTTCTACCACTCGTGCTGCTGCCACTAATTGTGCTAACAGTAATAATAATAACGCTTAAACTGACTTATACCTAATGTAACACCCAAAGAAACCCGAAAACCCAAATAGGAATGTCTTGATAATTTAAAGTAGGGAACAGAGTTATACTGACGCGTATGACAACTTGGACAATACTATAACAACTTAACGTTTTGATGAACACCAATTTCAATAATTACTGAGTATGTCATTATATATAGGTAGAAAGAAAGAAAAGTTATTTTAATTAGCTATCAAACATCTCAGTAATTACTGCAAATCAGTATGATGAAAGTTAAGTCCAAAGTAATATGTCGGTCAGAGATAACATTTATTGTGAAAGAGAGTTGTAAACGTGGCGAAAAGGAAATTCAATGCGTCTACAATGTTCGATCATGGAAATGTTAGTCGCTTGTTAGCTTGCTTACTATCAAGTCGTGAGAGAGGACCGTTTGTTATAGTACTACAAACGGAACGCCACGAGATTGTTTCTATTTAAAAAAAGTACTTTTGCGCGGACTTTGTTCTTCACAGTTTCTCTGACTTGAGAACTTGAACTGACGTGATACTCTGATAGTGTACGACGAGTTAATGAACTTTAATTATTGGATATATTATTGTTGGACCCAACCTTCTTCAAAGTGAACAGTTGCAACGAAGAATGGACATAGTATCGAAGACTGCAATACCTGATTAGCCTTGAGTAGCAAACATTAATACGACCACACGAAGATAATACAAATACGCCGACTGTAAAAGTTGTCGCAATCGTCACGATCACCCAACTGAAAAGAATCATAATTAATCTGATCCATCGGAGTGCATGTGGTGTGATTATTATAAACTAACTGCTGAGAAGGAACAATAAAAATTGTTCGTCAGTAATGCAAATCTCACGTGTTGGCTCCATCATTAATTGAACTGTGTGATAGTTGATGATGGAAATTAATTAACTGTGAACGCTTTAATTGAAAGAGTGACTTCATGAATATTGAGCATTGAAAGGAGTGTTTTGCCGAAATAATATTATGACGCACGAAACAAAGATAGTATTATAGATTATCTCTGGATTTGCGTCTTACCGTAGTGAACAATTCTGCCCAGCAACGTAACACCAATTACTGATACTGACCCGCAAATGAATTTTTCCTCGCTTCACTAGTGTGAAACGACGCCGGTGATGATTGATTCAGTCAATACTGCAATAACTAACTAACCAGCCGGCCGTAGTGGCCGAGCGGTTCTAGGTGGTACAGTCTGGAACCACGTGACCGCTACGGTCGCAGGTTCGAATCCTGCCTCGGGCATGGATGTGTGTGATGTCCTTAGGTTAGTTAGATTTAAGTAGTTATAAGTTCTAGGGGACTGATGACCTCAGAAGTTAAGTCCCATAGTGCTCAGAGCCATTTTTCAACTACCTAACCTTGCATGGCAAATCATCATAAAACCATAAGAGACAATTAAAATCAGCAGTTCGCATCGCTGAGAAGATTGTGCGGAGTCTCAAACGGACTTTCATACATTACGCGAGGAACAATTTCCTTTAGAGGTTTTCAGGTGCTGTTCCACTTTATCCGACGGGGACGACCACCAGTGCGAATCGGGTCTCCATTCCACCGACCGAAATGTAGCAATAGCGGCTCAACATCAACAGCGGCAACAAAGAGGGGAGTGGGGACGTCACACTAGCTCTGATCTGCAAAATACAATTCAAAAACGTGCTAGTTAAATCTTATATACATGTAATATGCTTTTACGCATTTCACTGTAATACCTACACACTCCCGTGAAATAAACTGAGCTTTGCATAATTGTAATTATTTGAAAAGAATCACTGTGATGCTTCCCTTAACTCTCTTGACGTGTGGAAGTATAGCGAACGGGCAGAACTTCGGGGACCAGGGGCTAAGACCCGGTTCACTAGAGCAGTCGGCGTGGAAAAAAAGACGCTCCTGGGACTGTTGTTTTCAATTCGAGAATTTATTTCTTGATAGCAATTGAGACGTTAAAAGTTCGCGGCTGGCGTTTTTTGTGGAAAAGGTGTTCCCCATTCAGTTGCTTTCGATCATCCATGGAGAAAAGAAAAAGAAAAATTTACGCACTAGATCAGAAAGTAGCATTCACACGAGAGGTGGAAGCTAATCCACACAAGACGAAATCTGATACTGCTACAAACTTGGGAATTTTCTATACCACAAAACGTATAGTCGTCAGAAGAATAAATAAATAAATAAAGAAGGAAAACGGCATTTTCAACGAGTTTTTAAAGTTGAGTGCGAAATCAACAAACAGCAGCTGTCAGTAGGAAGGGAGAAACGTAGACTTAGTAAAGGCACTTCTTACATCAAGGATGTAGCCAAAGTGGAGGTCCTGGGGGTCCAGACGCCCTATCATGTACAATAAATTAGAAACGATGGGTAACTTCCTGATAGATGAAAACTTTGGGCCGGACCGAGACTTGAACTCGAGACCTTTGCCTTTCGCGGGCAAGTGCTCTACCAACTTAACTACCCAATCACGACTCGCGACCCACCTTCACAGCTTTAATTCCGCCAGTACGTCGTCTCCTACCTTCCAAACCTCACAGAAGCTCTTCTGCGAACCTCGCAGAACTAGCAGTCCTGGAAGAAAGGATATTGCACAGACATGGCTTAGCCACAGCCTAGGTAGAGCACTTGCCCGTGAAAGGCAAAGGTCGCGAGTTGGAGACTCGGTCCGGCACACAGTTTTAATCTGTCAGGAAGTTTCATATCAGCGCACAACACGCTGAAGGGTGAAAATCGCCTTCTACAAACGATGAAATTGCCGTGTATTCAAACTGAATGACACAAGGTAAGATCAAATTTTCCGTTTGAGATCAAATGCTTCCAAAATAGGACCAATGTGCTGTTATTACTTTCTTGGCTGCGGAAAGAAACATTGGTAGCCATCCATTGGACAATGAAAAATGTGTACGAGGTAGCATTTCTGTCGAAATCCACCGTTGTGGAATGGTGCGACAAGGAGTGCTGTTGCTCATGATAACGCACTCCCGAAATCGCAAATGTCGTAATGCAGCAGTTACGGCGAATTCAAGTTGGAGATACTCATGCGATTATGATCCCTTCGGTTCCTTAAAACAGGCCTTTAATAGTCGACGGTTCCTGTAGGACGAGAAGGTGCAGCAGGCAGTTACCGACTTCTTCAGGCAGCAGGAAGGTGTGGTTTACCAAACCGATAACTCTAACAAGATGCGTCAATATGATGACTGCCTCAGTCCCCAACGCAATTTTGCCTGAGTGTCATACCAATTGCGAACTGTACGGCCTTCGAATGGAAATTTTTTTATGGCCCTTGCTTTCTGATTTTCAATGATATGACGAAATATGAATATGCACTGTCGACAGTGAACAAGGTCATAGATAGGCTTAAAAATCTACATATCGACAGCACAATCTTCTGTCGCCTATCTCTGATTTAGCCAAGCCCATCCGTTGTGCATTGTCGACCTTACCTGAGCCCATTTGTTGTTTTGTTAATCAATTCGGTTATTACTTGAAGTTGAATTTAATGTAAGTGCAGTAGTTTATTGTTTTTAGCTGTGTGGTCCTGATAATTTCTTATTATGGGTAAGTTAATAATAAGAAAGTATAGGAAAATGGATTTTGATTCGTCGAGTAGCGTTAAGATAGGTTAAAAATATGTACGCTCTACTATAAAAGCCTAATTGCATTTCCATAGCAGTTTAATGTTAACACTGGAGTCGTTATCTGGAGATGGACAGAACTTTCGGGATGCAATATTGCCGGCCGCGGTGGTCTCGCGGTTCTAGGCGCGCAGTCCGGAACCGTGCGACTGCTACTGTCGCAGGTTCGAATCCTGCCTCGGGCATGGATGTGTGTGATGTCCTTAGGTTAATCAGGTTTAAGTAGTTCTAAGTTCTAGGGGACTAATGACCACAGCAGTTGAGTCCCATAGTGCTCAGAGCCATTTGAACCTTTTGGATACATTATTTCAGTATTTTACAGGGGAGCGGTGCGGAAAAGTTCATTACAAATAACATTAAATTAAAATCAGTGGATAAAAATTCACTTGTATTTGCTAGTGTCGCCCAGAAATCCCACTGATCAACAAAAATATCTGCCAAACGTTGATGGTTGCATTTATTTGAAGCGTTTGGTCTAAATTCTACCATTATTAGCACAAATGGCAATATGTTGTCCAATTTGGTCAGCTGGGTGGTACTCAGTTATTGAAAGTGGTTCCAAAATGGAACGACTGGAGGGAGGGTGTGCGGAGAGTTTGCTCTTTTCTAAAAGACTTTTTCAGCGGGCTGCTTGAAATCGTCCTACACAACTGCGCCCCGGGTGTACCCTTATCCTGTTCCAAATGTGTTTATGTTCTTCTATACTGTAGCAACCTAGGCCACGAATTCCCTTAGGAGCTTAACGTTAAAATATTCATGCTTTCATGCACTATCAAATGACTGAACATGTACGATTAAAGGAAAAACACGCAGTATCTGAATTTTACGAACTTTCAGGATGCCGGAAAGCAATGTACAACAACCAGTCTCTTTCAAATTCTCCACCGATCACAGCGTTCCTTGAGGTGCTCAGTTAGTAGTCCTTAAATTCGAGAGGTGAGGTGAGTTGCAATAAAGGGGAACAAAACGGGGCGAAGAATATCGTCGACGTACCGTTATGATGAAGGGGTGCCGCAGATGACTGCTCAAGGGGCCCTGATGTGAAAAGAAATGGCATTCCAGAATATTACTCCTGGCAGCCAGGACGAATGGCGTGACATGTTAGTGTCCGATCGTCGTCTGGAGCCTCTCCAGACGCGTCTTCGGCGTAGAATATCATTGACTGGGGTAGAAGTGTCTTCAGTTGTGAGTCTCGCTTCGTAGTGAGTTCCGATGACCGGCTAGCCGTGCCTGGAGGCGTCCGAGACAGCAGTGGAATCTAACCAGAACTGTCGTCCACCGTAAGGTCTGACAGGGAGGAGTGATAGTCTGTGGTGCCATTTCGTTTCATAGCAAGACCCCTTTGGTTGTCATCCGCTGCACCCTTACAACACAGCGATACGTTGACGATATTCAGTACCCCATTTTGTTGCTCTTCAGGGCAATCCATCGTGATATTTCAGCAAGATAATGCCCGACCGCACATGGCAAGAGTTTCTACGACTTGCCTCAGTCCTTGCGAAACAGTACCTTGGTCAGGAAGTTCGGCGGATCTCTCCCCTGTTGAGAGAACTATGGGCAGCGCCCACAGCCCAGCTCCTGATTTTGACGATCTAACGCTCCAATTGGACAGAAGTTTGGCAACATATCTTTCCGGAAGACATCCACTAACTCTATCAGTCAATTTCAAGCAGAATTATTGCTAGAGTAAAGGACAGAGAGGGGCTTTCTCATTCTGTGAAGCACTTTCTCTTCAATAAATCATCCTGCCTTTGTGAAAATGTAATCATTTGTTTGTATGTACTGTACATGCACATCGCATTTACCGATTGCCGTCCCCTTTGCATAATTCATTCGTCATGCGCCTTTTTTGTCTAAAAGTGTATTTGTTGCAGCATGTAAGCTACATGTACTAGTCTGTAAGCTTAGATGTCAGTAGTTACATTGTAGTATTCATGAAGTATAAATCCCATAAGCGGAGAATAATGATTTTATGATACAAATTTTAATTACTTTGAAAAAGTCATTTGCTCGATAGAAGTTAGTGTAAACGCTATCTCAGTGAACATAATTTCCTTATCTTTTCTGTGTAGGTTATAGAAATTACCTATGTATATATACGAGTATATAGATACTGTGTTTAATCATGTACGAGGGTAAATGAGGCATGAATTTTTCTATAAACCTCACCTATGTAAATGCATACATATGACGGTTGTTAGTTGCGTATTAGTTCGCGTGTTTGTCCTTATCCGCATTATATCTTTATGAAGCATTTTCTTTTTGTGTGCCGTTTTCGGTACGTTATCATTACGTGGTTGTCTTTTCCGTTTGCGCTCGTGAGCTTTTCTCTTGTTAGGTGAACCGAATTTGGTCATCTGTCCCACAATGTGGTAATAATTCTAGCAAGAGTATGAATGCATGAGTGTAAATGAACATAAATAAAATGTATGCATTCAACTATGGAAATTTATTGGTATCTACACAGGCCAATGATGATCCTATGGTTAGAAGAGTGTAGAGAATTCCAGCAGTCATGGTGTCATATTTCTTGACAATATGTGACCTCTTTCATCATCTTATTAGAATATGGAACAATGTGAACATGAAAAATATCATACTTTGTAAAGTCTCGATTGTATAGAAGATTGTCTGCCTCGTGCTTTATAAGACACTAGCAATTATCAGGTCAGTGAAACGTGTCTCAAGAATTATGAAAGTCTAGTGGAGGCGTGGAAAACTGTGTTTTCTTTTAAGGAAAGAGATGAACAGTGACTGTAGCTCTGATCAGCGAACGCATAAACGCTCATAGAGTGTTAATCATAGCAGTAACATCATGGACGTTCAAAAACTGCTACCAATAAAAAAATTGATATAAAGATCCAGATCTTAAATAAAGCTGTTACGAGTCATCTTCGCATGTCAGATGTTATGAGACAGACTGTTGAAATGTTTCAAATGGTTCCAAGCATTATGGGACTTAACATCTGAGGTCATCAGTCCCCTAGACTTAGAACTACTTAAACGTAATTAACACATCCATGCCCGAGGCAGGATTCGAACCTGCGACCGTAGCAGCAGCGCGGTTACGCACTGAACGGCCTAGGACCCCTCGGTCATAGCGGCCGGCAAACAGGCTGTACAGCCAGACGCGCAGCAACAACATAATGCAACGCTAGCTCCCCAGTATCTCGCGAATATATTTTCTTACCGCACAAAATAAAGTACACGAGGGACACCAGATTGAAAAACGGTGCAGTGTCGTACATGCGCATAGCTCATTAAAGCTGGCAATGAATCACTGCATTCAAACGAACAGTGTTAAGATGTAGAACACAATCAGAAAACGAACTGTATGATTTCGTGCGAATAAAAGTGAACTTGAAACTAACACTTCTACCGCAGGATGAATTTAATGATTACCTTGTTACTGACACCCCTTTTCTACATTTCATATACCCACCTTTAACGAGAGGGACATGGAACGAGGGAAGCAACACCTGCTTCGGTAATACTTCCAGACAGCAACACGTCCAGACGAGGGTTCGGCCGACGGCAGCCAACACTCCATCCATGCCGTCGGGGGCGTTCCAGCAGCGGTCTCCACCTGCCTTCGATCCAGCGGCAAGAAGAGGGGGCGGTTTGACAACCGTTGGGGAATCGTCCAATGAACTTTGGTTATTTAGAACTACATCAAATTATAATTTTCATATCTAACCTTATTGAAAGAATCTTTTGACCTCTGATGCAACTGAAGACATATTAATACTCGTGTTCAAATTTTTTCTGTTATAATCATGCCAAGCCCGGTATAATCATGTCAAGCCTGACACATAATAGTAGGTAACTGTATTCTCTTGAAGCCCCTTTGATGGTTAGTTTCTAATTTGCCGGATCCAGTGAACCCAGATTGGGAGGGGGAAGGGGGATAAGTTAATTCGGGAAGTCTACGTCTCCTTTTTCACTTCACAGTAACTGATGACATTTACACAATCACGTAAACACTAATTGTGTCGTGTGTTACTCAATATTATATCTGGCCATTTGTATTATGGGAACAGCGTGTTAATGAAATTAAAGTGAACAGTAAGCAACATGGGTATGGTGGTCTGATAAAAAAATAAATACAATACATCAACTAGTTCTTTTTTTTCTCAGCTCAAGGGGCAATGTAATATCCACGTCTACATTTTGTTCAAAATAATATCCATGACAGCACTGTCTGTGGAATGTGACAAATCTTTGATCCTATTCTTGTAATATAATAATAAGGAACTCATCGTTAATTAAAAAATAAATAGTCATTGTCAACGACATAATTAGTACTTGGTAATAAACTGTACCTCCGTCAGTACCCATGTAAAAGGATAATGAAAATCTTAATGTCTTGTTATTTATGATTTTGTAGAATAATTATTCTTCTTGTTCGAATTGTTGTACTGATAGGATGTGGTTGATGCGTCGCCCGGGGTGGCCGAGCGGTTCTAGGAGCTACAGTCTGGAACCGCGCGACCGTTACGGTTGCAGGTTCGAATCCTGCCTCGGGCATGGATGTGTGTGATGTCCTTAGGTTAGTTAGGTTTAAGTAGTTCCAAGTTCTAAGGGAGTGATGACCTCAGAAATTAAGTCCCATAGTGCTCAGAGCCATTTGAACAATTTTTTTGTGCTTGATGTCTCATAACTCAGTGGTCTGTAAAAAACTTTATTATGTTCTACATCTACATCTACATTTACACTCCGCAAGCCACACAACGGTGTGTGGTGGAGGGCACTTTACGTGCCACTGTCATTACCTCCCTTTTCTGTTCCAGTCGCGTATGGTTCGCGGGATGAAGGACTGTCTGAAAGCCTCCGTGCGAGCTCGAATGTCTCTGATTTTACATTCGTGATCTCCTCTGGAGGTATAAGTAGGGGAAGCAATATATTCAATACCTCATCCAGAAACGCACCCTCTCGAAACCTGGCGAGCAAGCTACACCGCGATGCAGAGCGCGTCTCTTTCAGATTTTGCCACTTGAGTTTGCTAAACATCTCCGTAACGCTATCACGGTTACCAAATAACCCTGTGACGAAACGCGCCCCTCTTCTTTGGATCTTCTCTATCTCCTCCGTCAACCCGATCTGGTACGGATCCCACACTGATGAGCAATACTCAAGTATAGGTCTAACGAGTGTTTTGTAAGACACGTCCTTTGTTGATGGACTACATTTTCTAAGGACTCTCCCAATTAATCTACTGCTACCAGTGTTTGTTCCGCTATCATATAATCATACAATAAAGGATCCTTCTTTCTATGTATTCGCAATACATTACATTTGTCTATGTTAAGGGTCAGTTGCAACTCCCTGCACCAAGTGCCTATCCACTTAAGATCTTCCTGCATTTCGCTACAATTTTCTAATGCTGCAACTTCTCTGTATACTACAGCATCATTCGCGAAAAGCCGCATGGAACTTCCGACACTATCTACTTGGTCATTTATATATATTGTGAAAAGCAATGGTCCCATAATACTCCGCTGTGGCAGGCCAGAGGTTATTTTAACGTCTGTAGACGTCTCTCCATTGATATCAACATGCTGTGTGCTGTGTTCTTCAATCCAGCCACACTGCTGGTCTGATATTCCGTTGGCTATTTCTTTGTTTATCAGGCGACAGTGCGGAATTGTATCGAACGCCTTCCGGAAGTCAAGGAAAATAGCATCTACCTGGGAGCCTGTATCTAATATTTTCTATGTCTCATGAACAAATAAAGCGAGTTGGGTCACACACTATCGCTGTTTCCGGGATCCACGTTGATTCCTGCAGAGTAGATTATGGGTTTCCAAAATCGACATGATACTCGAGCAAAAAACATGTTCTAAAATTATACAACAGATCAACATCAGAGATTTAGGTCTATAGTTTTGCGCATCTGCTCGACGACCCTTCCTGTGGACTAGGACCAACTGTGCTCTTTTCCAATAATTTGGAACCTTCCCTTCCTCTAGAGACTTGCGGTACGCGGCTGTTAGAAGGGAGGCAAGTTCTTTCGCGTAATCTGTGTAGAATCGAATTGGTTTCCCGTCAGGTCCAGTGGACTTTCCTCTGTTGAGTGATTCCAGTTGCTTTTCTATTCCTTGGACACTTATTTCGATGTCAGCCATTTTTTCGTTTGTGCGAGGATTTAGAGAAGGAACTGCAGTGTGGTCTTCCTCTGTAAACAGCTTTGGAAAAAGGTATTTAGTATTTCAGCTTTACGCATGTCATCCTCTGTTTCAATGCCATCATCATCCCGGAGTGTCTGGATATGCTGTTTCGAGCCACTTACAGATTTAACGTAAGAACAGAACTTCCTAGGATTTTCTGTCAATAGAATTTTACTTTCGAATTCACTGAACGCTTCACGCATAGCCATCCTTACTCTAAGTTTGACATCATTTAGCTTATGTTTGTCTGAGAGGTTTTGGCTGCGTTTGAACTCGGAGTGAAGCTCTCTTTGCTTTCGCAGTAGTTTCCTAACTTTGTTGTTGAACCACGGTGGGTTTTTCCCGTCCCTCGCAGTTTTACTCGGCACGTACCTGTCTAAAACGAATTTCGCAATTGCCTTAAACTTTTTCCATAAACTCTCAACATTGTCAGTGTCGGAACAGAAATTTTCGTTTTGATCTGTTAGGTAGTCTAAAATCTGACTTCTATTACTCTTGCTAAACAGATAAACCTTCCTCCTTTTTTTTTTTATATTCCTATTAACTTCCATATTCAGGTATGCTGCAACGGCCTTATGATCACTGATTCCCTGTTCTGCACTTACAGAGCCGAAAATTTCGGGTGTGTTTGTTATCAGTAGGTCCAAGATGTTATCTGCACAAATCGGTTCTCTGTTTAATTGCTCGAAGTAATTTTCGGATAGCGCACTCAGTATAATGTCACTCGATGCTCTGTCCCTACTACCCATCCTAAACATCTGAGTGACCCAGTCTGGTTAATTGAAATCTCCACCTATGACTATAATATGCTGAGAAAATTTATGTGAAATGTATTCCACGTTTTCTCTCAGTTGTTCTGCCACTAATACTGCTGAGTCGGGAGGTCGGTAAAAGGAGCCAATTATTAACCTAGTTCGGTTGTTGAGTGTAACCTCCACCCATAATAATTCACAGGAACTATCCACGTCTACTTCACTACAGGATAAACTACTACTAACAGCGACAAACACGCCACCACCGGCTGCATGCAATCTATCCTTTCTAAACACCGTCTGTGCCTTTGTAAAAATTTCGGGAGAATTTATCTCTCGCTTCAGCCAGCTTTCTGTACCTATAACGATTTCAGCTTCGGTGCTTTCTATCAGAGCTTGCCGCTTCCACAGTTTACAATTACAATACCGATTTCTGCTTGGTCCCCGTATGTCCTGACTTTGCCCCACACCCTTTGAGGCTGTTGCCCTTTCTGTATTTGCCCGAGGCCATCTAACCTAAAAAAACCGCCCAGTCCACGCCACACAACCCCTGCTACCCGTGTAGCCTCTTGCTGCGTGTAGTGGACTCCTGACCTATCCATCGGAACCCGAAACCACACCACCCTATGGTGCAAGTAGAGGAATCTGCAGTCCACACTGTCGCAGAACCGTCTCAGCCTCTGATTCAGACCCTCCACTCGGCTCTGTACCAAAAGTCCTGTCGACGATTCTGCAGATATTGAGCTCTGCTTTCATTCCGCTAGCGAGACTGGCAGTCTTCACCAAATCAGATAGCCGCCAGAAGCCAGAGAGAATTTCCTCCGATCCATAGCGACGCACATCATTGGTGCCGACATGAGCGACCACCTGCAGACGGGTGCACCCTGTACCCTTCATGGCATCCGGAAGGACCCTTTCCACATCTGGGATGACTCTCCTCGGTATGCACACGGAGAGCACATTGGCTTTCTTCCCCTCTCTTGTTGCCATGTCCCTAAGGGGCCCGACGTTGGAGCTCCCAATTACCAGTAAGCCCAGTCTCTGCGACCGCCTGGATCTTGCAGACTGAGGGGAACATTTGGAACAGGACAAGCAGTCATGTCCGGCCGATGATCAGTATCAGCCTGAGACAGAGCCTGAAACCGGTTCGTCAGACAAACTGGAGAGGCCTTACGTTCAGCCCTCCGGAATGTCTCTCGCCCCTGCCACACCTCGAGACGACCTCCCACTCGACCACACGTGAGGGATCAGCCTCAATGTGGGCAGTATCCCGGGCAGCCGCAGCCGTAGTCCGATCGGGTTATGCGTGGGAAGAGCTGGCCGTCCCCGACAACCCCCATCCGGACCCCCACAGTGATGCCTCAAGCTGTGTGACCGAAGTCAACACTGCCTGAAGCTGGGAGCGAAGGGATGCCAACTCAGCCTGCATCCGAACACTGATATTTAAAAACAGAGTCTGTGTTATCGAAATGAATCTTCTTTGTTTGGAATTTTATGAATTTAATTTCATTGTAATTCTCGTCCTGAATAAAGGTTGTCTTCTCTCCTCCATGAATTGAGGTATTTCTTCAGTTATCATAGGATTCTTCGTAGTTACAATCTCTGTATCTTTTATATATGTGAATAACTTCTGTGATTGACCATTTATGGAATTCCAAGCTAGTTCACCAGCACTGCCTCTTGTCTTATTCATTACCACATATCTGTGGACTCAGAAAATTTCCAGCGAACCTCCGCATTCGTTATTAGTTCACTGTCCCAGTTATTTCCGTATTTATTATTCCTGAAGTTTCAGTAGTGTTTTTATCATCACTAAATTGTGAGCTGAGTTGACATACGCCGCTATGTATGTCTTACAGTCTAACAACTGTTTTCTGAGTCTGTGTCTGACCGTAATGAAAACCGGTTGGAATTTTACCGTATTAACAGGCCTTTTCCCAGCTTTTTGAACAACATATTAGCTGTTACCCGCTGAAAGCTCTACGGATATTGAAAACAACCTGTTAGAACAGTCTTTCTCGTTATGTATGAATATTAGAGTTTCGAGGCACTCGCACGACGCAAAGTCTTACTCTTCTCAGTAACTTGGATGCATGAGATGTCAAGCTGATGGTGTGATAATTCACAGTTATCTGCCCTTTCAGTCTTCCCGAGGGGTGTGCATGATATTTTAATGAAATTAAATATAGTTCGTTCTATCCTCTCATAGAGATAATGTATCTTTGGTTTAGCACGAAATGCTGCACTTTGAGCGCAGAGCTTTGTCACGTTGTTTGTCATAGAGTTTCAACTTCGAATAGGTCCATCTGGAGAGATTTCTCTTGTGGCCGTCACCCGGAATGGATAACAGCGTTCTCCAAGCTGATAACTGTTTAAGTTCAGCAAATGTGTCCTGCATAGCACTACGATGGACATTTGCCAGCTGCAGCGTTTATTATTTGTGGTGAACACATTGCCTTTTGGTGTTTAGGCTGTGTAAATCTGTTACGTGATTTTCATGTTTGCAAATATGTTTCTGTGAGCGATGCACGCGATTTTTTCGGTTCACGTCTTTTCCTGACTAAGGGTTAGTATCCATTTTTTCTTGAGTCATCTTCATATGTCAGCCGTTTCTCATTTTACTTTCCCACTCACTGTTTAGTATCATCAGCAATTGAATGATAATGGGGACAATGTTTTACATTCGTAATTTTTTTTAAAGATTTCGTGATGTCTTCAGCTGCCAGTAACTTTATTCAATGTACAATTGTACAATTTTTGCCTTAGGCCATTTTCAAGTATTTTATGGATAGTTTTTAGTAGTAAAATATGCCATCTATGTCGTTGCTCCTATGGCTCCACGTTATGCTCACAAAACCAATACCAGATGTTTTACGCTATTTTAGGATAACGTTACTTTCGAGCTGTTGTTGCAAAATTGTTTGTAATTGTGTGGTATTCTGCTGTCACATGGACACTTGGAAGATATTTGCACCTATTGTTCGTGAAATTTTGCCCCACAAGCCCAACCAACCAAACTGTTCGTGGAATTTTGTGCCTATTTACTGAATAATAAGTTGAGTTCAGATCTATCATTAATTACTTTCCTCCTGAAGTTATCTCTGAATACTACGATTTCTCATGTTCAGTTGCACATGTGCTCGTTTAAGCTTGGTTCGCGTTAGAAACCGGTGCGAACTCATCAGGTAGCAAATGATCTGCGTTCAGAAGAATTTACAGTAGTACAACCTGCCTTCTGCAGAAACCAGCATTTCTTCTTAACATGTAATTTTTTAGTTGAACCAGGTAGGTCTGAGGCGCAGGAAATTTTCATACACGTGTTGGATCCATGAATAATCAAGATTTGGAGTTTTAGTGATTGATGCTACTGTTCATCAGGCTTTACGCTATAAAAATTGTAGTACACTCCACAACCCGCATCTCCTATACAAGAGAGACGTATTTACATTTGTAGGTTGTATTATATTCTGTAGTGCTATGAAAGTTTGCTTGCTACCTTATATTTTATTAACAGTGTTCAGATTGCTAGACTATTTCTTCACGAGCCAGATCTTATACAAAGAGGAGTATTTTCTGGGCAGTAATAGCGAAGTCATAGCCACTATGCACACTTAGGTTAATCTGTAACAGATAATAATAGTATTCAGTTTCATGTAATCTTTCTGCTCCCAGCCATACTACCAGACCCACGTTCTCAGGATACCCTGTGTTGTGTTCCTTTCTCTGCGCCAGAGTTCCAGTCATCCAAGATTATTTAATTTTTATCTCCATTTTAATACTGAAATATACTTTCGTCATCTACATATCTTTTCTCTGTCTACTGACTATCGCGTCGAAATGTATTCCTGAATTATTATTATTACAGTTGGTCTGCTGTTGCTTCTGGTGATAATCACTGAACTGTTCACAGTAGCTCTCCCCTACCTTCCTGTTCATACAAGAAACCATTCCCTTTATCTTCTGCTGTTGTTGATATTATGGTACTGTGATCCCACCGGAAATTCTCAACATCTTCCATTTCACTTTACTGAACCCCATTTCCCTTTTCAGATTTTCTTGCTTCCTTGCTACGAAGAAACCTATTGTAGTCATGTATGAGGGATTACAGTGTTGCATGTGTTGTTATGTGGTACAAGATTTAATTTCGAGTTGTAATTTAACATCTACCCTCCTTCGATGGTTCTCGGCTGTACTACTGAATCCAGTCGTTGAAAGTCCACGAGTTTTCGGTGAACAACCGTTTCGCCACCATCAGATGGTGTAGACAGAATGAAATATCTGCTGCGGGCGCCCTATGTTTATAGGTGCCGGTCCAGAGTTCAGGGCCTCCGGTTCACAGTTCAGGCCACGTTTTCTGATGGCTGTGCGTGGTATTACTATGTTGGAGGGGCTTTAATGGTGCCTTGCTTGGAAGCCAGTGTTCATATTCTTTAATTTTATCAGTCACATGAATTTCAGTAGCTTCTATGAAAATCTAGTCTCAAAATATATTGGTGGAAACCATGAATTTCATTTGCTGGTATTCCATCTTACGTCCGTTTTGAATGCAGTGTTCTGCTATAGCAGACTTGCCGGGCTGCAGTAAGCGCGTGTGGTGCTCATGTGCTGTACATCGGTCTCCAGTTCAGATGTTCTAAAATATTCTGTAAACCTGTTTGTTCCTTTCCGTACATTGACGACACATTTGACATTTAGCCAAAATGATCCGAAAAACTGCAGCATGTCGGATAACATTTGATTCCACACATGATAACATCCAGTTTACGATAGAATTAGAAAAAGGTGCCAGACTTCCTTTTCTCGACCTCCTACTTTGTTGTACGGCTCGTTTGCCTTATGTGTATACCGTAGACCAACGCATACGGATTTATATCTCCAGGCCTCCATCTGCTATCATCCCTCACAGAAGAACAACGTGCTCAGTATTCTAGTACACAGAGAATACCCCATCTCCTACGAAAAATGTCTGGCGGTAGAGTTGTGCCGCCTGGGATCCGTCTGCTGCGAGAATGGATACAGCAACCGAAACACGGGAAACGACCCGGAGACGAGAACAGGGAACAAGCTTGTAGGAAGACAGTTTTCACACGTGTGCTGGTAACTTGTCGTCAAAATTTTAATGAACACCACATGACACCAGTTTTCCGCCCGCCAGTTGAAACACGGACTTTGTTAGGGACAATAAAAGACGACTTGGTTCCAAAAATGCTGGTGTGCACCAAGTTCCGTGTGAATGAAGAAAATCTTATATTGGACAAGCGACGTGCACAACTAAAGATCGATGTATAGAACGTAAGCGACAAGCGCGCTTACTACAGACCAACAAGTAGGCAATAGCAGAGTTGTGCCGCCTGGGATCCGTCTGCTGCGAGAATGGATACAGCAACCGAAACACGGGAAACGACCCGGAGACGAGAACAGGGAACAAGCTTGTAGGAAGACAGTTTTCACACGTGTGCTGGTAACCGTAATCCTGGCTACCACCCATAATTTTGGAATGGCAGTTTCAAAAGATCAATTGAAATTCGTGTGACTGATAATTTAATCAACAGATACACTGGCTTCAGAGTAAGGTATGGGAGCCAATAGTATGTTCCACCAAAGCACAACTTCGAAACCTGAACGTGCGATGCACCACGCATCGCCACCAGCAAGCTTGGCGCGCTGGCGATAGGTGAACTCTGCACTAGCAGATATAAAAGTATCGAATTGAAACTTCATTCCATCAGCTCCACCTGCTGATAGTGGAATACACCGTAGATTTTTGACAACTGGAATCAGCAATTCATTGGAGAACTATGGAAGCAGCGTATACACTGGGAAAGCCTTAAATCACGAATGTCTGCCCTTTTGAAACCTGATTTATTTCTCTTTCACTGAACACGATTCACGTGGAACAAGTCCTATGCATCGAAGGAAGCTCAGAATTAGTCGTCAGTGTACTGTAAGCGAGAATCCAGCCAATACAGTAATCCGTAGCCAGTTCGTGGTATAGGCGACGGGCGTCGTCGACAATACGGCCAGAGCGTAAAGTAGTAACATTAAGCCGGAAACACAGAATACGACTGTGCTTGCTTTTGCTCCGTTCCCTGCCACTGAAGCCATAGCGGGCTGCTCAAGTAATAACTCATTCAAGAGTCTAGACCTTTCAACCAAATACAAGGCGAACTGATAGTAAGACAGAGGGAATTGCGAAATTTTCTTTAAAACCAAGTGAAAACTCACAAAAACTTTGGTGTCCTGGATAAAAAATACGCGACCTCGTGTCTGTGTGTACAGAGTAATGTCGTGGAAGTCATTAAATGCTGGCGCCATCCTGCAAAACGCCTCTGTTAGACGGGGTACAGCAATCACAGCCCCTGACTCAACGATTGTACAGACCAACGAGCCAAGAAATTTGCAGTCCTGCCTGCAGAGGGCCTTCACTCACACCAGAGACGAAGAACAGGAGGCGCACACGACAGCAACAGAGGATACTGCTGCCAAATGCGATCGAAAAAGCTATTACTTCTAGCAGACTCCCTTTTTCGTTTAAGCTCACCCTGACCTAGCCTCTCGTGCAAAAAAAATTTAATGACAAAATTTTTGCATGGTCTTGTGTGTCCCACGGTTCGCTGTATTGAATGCAACGGATAGCAAGTTCCAAAACTGGTCCAGATGCCTTCGATAACGCGAATGGTAAATGATCAAGGCATCTGGGGATAGTAAGGAGTGAATGTGAGACCCTACGGTAGAAAAATAACCTTTTAAATTCTGTAGACATACAGGCAAGAGCATTGTTGTTCACTACAAACGCAGGGTAACTAAAGCTAACAAATAATCTTCCAGAAGTTGAATACTTAGGGCGGATGTAGCGCTTGTACAGGGCATCAACCATGCAAATCTAGTAAAACCGTTGACTACTATGAATACAAAACCTTACCTTTTTGGGTGTGAGATAACATACTTCGCACTTCGGCTGATATTCCCTAGTAGACTGAAAAAAACTCCTCTTTGCTTCTGTTTCAGGCTCAGCCCTCTTACAGTATTCAGAATTTGCAAGCAGTCGGTTTATATCACAGTTCATCCCCTTCCAAGTCAACTTTTCTCCAATCCTAATCTAGTCTTGCGGGAACCCAAATGCCCCTCCAAATAACTACTCATGGAATAATACCTTGGATCAATCATCTGGTCACACAAATCTTCGGCTTCCCATTGGACAGGGTGTGGAAGCACAACATACCCTTACCCAAAGAATAGCCCTGCAATGCCTCGCCCCTTTTGATCCTATTGCAAACGGACAGCAACGTCACATCTTGACGTTGCTTTTCCTTCAAGACCGCAATGACGTCTTACAACTCGACGCTCGGATTTTACTAATGTTCCTACTCGAGCTCTTGGATTACCCGGATCAAGGCATTTGCAGTCTAATTCTGACTGTCTCTAATATGCCTCAACTCAAACTGGACCTCAGAAATGTGTTCAGACCAACAGGCTATGCACAGTTTTCCACTGTCTCTCCAAAACCCAACTCAAGCAGTAGCAATCGGTCACTAGGCGAAATTTACGATGTTCCAAATAAAACTTGTATTTTTCCGCAGAAAAGAGGATCGCCAAGATTTCATAAATCGACTATTTTTCCTCGGCAGGAGATGACGGATGTAACTCAAATGCCAATGTCTGCCTTTCGTAGTTATATTCCTGTAAGAAGACTGCTGCTACATCCCCACTGGATGCATCAGTCTGGACAATGAAAGACAAGTTAAAATCGAGAATTCCTAAAATAGAAGCGCCACTGTGAGCTTACTGAAGCGAATCACATGCATCCCGCTGGGAGACAGTCCAAACGACGCAGCTGATTGATGGGAGGAGCTAATTGTGCGAAATTCGGTACGAATTTCTAAAAAGATTGTACTTAGAGATAAAGCTAGCAACAGCCTTCTTGTCGCATACTACTGGAATATCATAAATGGTCTTTGTTCAAGTATGTCTCTCTGAAACAGCGTGCCGCACAAAGGAAATCTCTCTTCTAGCTAACGTAATCTTGCACCAAGACTTGTCCTAGGTGATCTAGGTGTTTCTCAAAACTGATTCTGTACTCCACATTCTAACAGATGCGACAAAACGGTCACACCTGTGGCCAGACCAAAGGGGCCCATGTTAAATTCAAGTAAGACGAAATCTGAACGCCGTCACTACCTTAGAATCTTTCGAGAATGGTATCTGATCATATGCGTGTTTGAGTAAACACTTAAGCTCATCACACCAAGTAAAACAATTACATAGTTTTGTGATAGGAACAGACTAAAACAACTAGTAAGTTGAATGCTTGGTAGTCCACTGTGGTGCGAAACACTTCACCATTCTACTTGGGCACTAAAAGAGTTGGGGAGGCATATGACGAAATCGAAAGCCAGATACAACAATATTCAAGTAACTGATCTACAATTTCATGTAATTGTTCTGTCTTCGGAGGTGACAGTCTATACAGTGTCTGTTGTACCTGACCGATCAGCCTAATCTGTTATTTAATTTTTTAGTCATTCCCAAACGGATAGTGCGAACCTCAGGAAAAATTTTTAATACTCCAATGAACCAAGACGGTGGGTGGCGCCGGCGGAAAATGTCCCACAACGGAACTCGAGACAGAGCCACTAACACCGCACCCTCCGCACTCAAACCACGAGAACAAAAGATGAAATGTTCATTAGGTTGTAATGTAAATGAAAACAGGTCCGGCGTAATCACTAACGCAATGTCTGGCCTCCAAAAAATCATACCCTAGCAAAATTTAACAGCCAGTCCTTCACGATCAGACAATTCGGCGCCCAAGTAAACCCCTGAGTAGACAACTTAAATCGGGTTTGGCCGACTATCTGTAATGTCTGGTCACAAACCGAGTGACAATGTTGATTTACAGGTAATAGCTTTGGTAGGACAGCTATTTGACTGTACCTCGAATACTAACGACACGTTACTATCCAAATCGAGCAATACGCACTCTTAACCAGAACCACGAGCAGCGCACACAAAGGGCAAGCACTGCACGGCCAACAGTAACCCGAGGGAGATTTTGTCCAATTTACAGAACGTATCCTTAACCTTTAGTGTTAGGAGAATGACCACCCATTCTTATGCAGCTGTCATTCTATAACAATCTGCCCTTGCTTCCCGCAACAGAAACAGGCAAAAAACTGGCCATTCTGTGTCCTACTCTGATCCCTAAATTTAGCCAAACTATTAACCCTTTCATGAGGTCCATAACTCGGTTCACCCCGCTCCTCGTCTCCATAGCAAATATTCTCAATACCAAAGAGTAAGTCACCAATATCAGCAAAGGATTGTGGTTTATTACCAAACAAAATTCTAGATTTGTTTTACGGTCGCATTCCTTCCAAAATGCTTTCTACGGCATCTCTTTCGAGCAGCTAAATGCGAGAAGCCGAAACGGCAAGTCGGGCAAAGCTAATTTATTCGCCCAACAGCCCTGCCTGTACTCGAAGGATGTGTCGTTCGCTAACTGATTCATTCTACCATTCCCAATCTACATAAATAACATCTTACGAAAATCCACTAATGTGTCCCTCTTTTCCAAAGCTTTAGCCACTACCTTACTTAAACTATCCACCATCAAAGGAAAAATAGCACGAAGAACCAACTACAGTCACTTGTAGCCCATAGGCTTGCTCTTGCACTAGTGCAGTTCTTAAGTTTCACGGTGGGATTGCAGGATCAAAAACTCTAACCGTGAAGCCTAAGAACTGTTCAAGTACTACGCCTTGTCAATGTCAGTCGGTTTCAAACTCGACACGAATTGATATTGTCAATGACTCCAGGTTTATCTCACTCACTTCCGAATGACGTTTGCAAAGGAAATTGAAGGCTATGGATGTTTGGAGTAGGATACCTCGCAAAATGACATTTCTCACTGTGGTAATTTTACTCTAATAAATCAATATGTGTTGTTGAAAATACTGCCAATCATATTATATTAAGCTATCAATTGTATTAACAATCACTTTGCGTAACAGTCACACACAACTGAAATAAAATATAAAATCCGAAAATATTCACAGCAGTTAGCCGCACTATGTACGTCTCCTTCTATACACTCTCACCTGCAGCCTAAACATTCCTTATTCGCAGGCCGTTCTCGAGCCTCTATTCTGAGTGCCAGAGATGCTACGAAAGACAGTGATTCTTTATAAGGTCTTGCTCTGAAAAAGTAATGGGCTTCAGACAGTCGGTCGCGCAGCCATCGTGTGATCAAGAGGCGGCAGTTGTCGTCTACTTGTTTATCTCATAACAGCTCAGAGCTCATTGCTTCGCTCTCGTAGGCTGTAGGATCTATAGATTTTGTTTTCCTTCAATCAAATTTTTTTGTTTTCCACCAATTTCAACACTTTCGAAACTCCTTACGAAAATTAAGGCTTTACAAGCATAGTCTGTCCCTACTGTACTTCTGACCAAATACAGTTCTGATTTTTGGTGTCCCATGTTTTTGTTAATTATGCCTTTTGCGTTCTTGTGGCGATGTTTCCATAGAAAGTTTCATCCCCTAACACATTTCGTTATATCTATCCAGGAGGTCAAATACCAATTTTTTCTTAAAATTTCCAACCTAAATTTGACCCCTTAGGCGCTGAATTTCCAAAAACGGTGAAAGACGCGTTTTGTCATTCAACCGAGAAGCCGGAAACCAGTTCTCATAGCCTTCGCCTTAAAAATGGTTTCAGAGTAACATATTTTCATAAAACAATCCCCTCCCCTCCCCCCCTATTTCGCCCTCTTAGGGTCTGAAGATCCAAAAACAGTGAAAGAACTATTTTTATTATTTCTAACCAAGAAGCCCGTTACAAATTTTCAGAGATTTAGTTTGAAAAATCATTTCAAAATAATTTTTTACATAAATGCATCCATCCTCTATTTCACCCCCTAATGGGCTGAAGTTTCAAAATATTGAAACACTTATTTTTATTTGTGACTATGGAGCCAGACACAAATCGTCGTAGGTTCAGCATAAAACTGCTTTCATAATGTATTTTTGTAACAAATTTTAATACCTTGTGTCTTCTCCCAGGGCTGAATTTCCGTAAACACTGGTCAAATGCGCATTTTCGTAGGTGTACCTATAAGAAGGCTTCACTAGCTTTTTAATAGTGATTTATCTTCAAAAAATGTTTCACCACTATTTTGCTATCGTACCGGTTAAATTTCCGAAAATGCTAAAACACATATTTCTTTATTTCTGACGGAGAACCCAAATAACAGTTTTCTTAGTTAGAGGCTCAGAGTTGCCTGAAAATCGACATATTTTCCAAAAACGCTTCCATCCCATTTTTCACCCCCATTCACCCCTATAGGGTTGAATTTGCGTAACATCATTTCTTAAACGACGCCTACAGTACAATATCAACACGCTACTAATTTTCAAGTTTCGGTCAGCGCTTTGGGCTGGACCATGACCAGTCAGTGACGACATTGCTTAGTTGGTTGGACTACTAACCTGCCTAGAGTTAAGAAGAAGAAGGTTTTGGTTGTTTGGTTATAAGAAGAAGAAGAAGTTCTTAGTTTATTTTGAAGAAGAAGAATTTTGTTACATAAGGAAAATTAATAAAGAAAATTAAAAAGAAAGCCTCGTGTACCAAAGGGTCTCTTTCGGAAAGGGGAATGCGTCGGTCCCGGATTGAATACGTTGGACAGATTTATGACTAGGGTCTGGTTGCCACTCAGAATGGTCATGGTTTTGAGGCGCTTTCCGACATCCCACTAGCTAAACACCCGGCACGCATCAGAGTTCCGCGTCAGTTAGACGAGTCGCATACGTTTAGCAAACTTTCATCTACTTTCACATGACTAATACTGCGCACAAACTGCTGGGCTACACAATACACTCCCTCCTGTGGTGTAACTGGTTGGTGACAGGAGAAGCATCTGACCACCCTTTAAAAGATGCCAAATCCGTTCATAAGCAGGTTGACCCTGCGCCGCTACTGAGCGAAGGTCCAAGAAAAATGAATCTATTACTAAACGACTAACAGCAGTGCTAGTTGCCTATGTAAAAACTTGTAGGGGGCAATAAAACTTGATATCCAATGTTTCATATAATTACTGCTCGAATTTAAAAATTGATATGCAGTCTAATTTAGTGACGAAGAGGTACAGCCTGAGGTTAAAGGTACAAAATAAGATAATTACTACAGATAGAAACTGTGTATGCATCTGGAGACAGCGTAGCTCTTGATGAGTAAATTACTAAAACTATAATCATCCAGTATTTGAGAATGAGAGCAGTTTGTGGCTTCCATCAAACTTTACGTGTGACCTGAAACCTTTACCAAACGTTTTGTCGCTGACACTCAACACAAAATAAAGAAAGGGAAGGTTTATCTCTTACTATAAGGAGCGATCAAAAGGGTTCCGTTGGAGGTCATACAGTCCAAAATTAATATACCAATCAGGCAAAACCACCGTGAACATTGAAGCAATCATCCCACTGTCACATCAGCTTAAAGACACACGTTTGGTGAAACGCAGTGTCCTTCTTCGTGAAAACGTCCGTCTGTTTGCTTCACATCACATCCGACAGGACTTTTTTTAATGGAAAGAAGGCGTGATAATTGAATGGAGAGATATCATGACTGTATGGCGGCTGCTCGAGTGTCTCGCACTTGAGCTGGCGATCATGTGCGTTACGATATTTGAGATATGAGAACATGAAAGACCGAGGACAGAAATTGTTAATGATTATCGGGTGAGGTAGCATAAACCCTGTCTCTCTGCTTTTCGACAAGCGAGACAGCAACTTCCTGGCAGATTAAAACTGTGTGCCGGGCCGAGACTCGAACTCGGGACCTTTGCCTTTCGCGGGCAAGTGCTCTACTAACTGAGCTACCCAAGCACGACTCACGCCCCGTCCCGAGTTCAAGTCTCGGCCCGGCACACAGTTTTAATCTGCCACGAAGTTTCATATTAGCGCACACTCCACTGCAGAGTGAAAATCTCATTCTGGGCCACCATCTCTGTTTATAAGGTTACTTGGTAATCTCATTCCAACACCTTCTTAACAACATTATCCCAAAAACTGGAAGTAAATGCCAGAATCTCCGTATTGTTATTTTCCGTAGGATGACAGGTGCCAACAAAAAGTTCTGCAATAACGGACTTTTTCGGATTTGGCAGCATGTATGCCGCTTATGTTCAGTACATCGGTCCTCCACAGTCCTGACAGACTGATCAATATACGACATTCCACAACTGCAAGGAAATCGGTACACAGCCGCCTTACCAAAACCGATATCATCCTTTACGGAACCTAAAAGGACAGTGATCTCAGGAGGTGTTCGAAAAATACAGATCACTTCATATTTCCGCAAAATGCGACCAATCTTGTTCGAAAGGTTTTCCCTGTGTAAGGGAAAAAGGACGTAGATCCTGGTACCACCTCGGCATTATCACCACTCAGCCGATGCACAGTGGGTCGATAGCGCAATGCATACCTAATCTGTCTTCACTGTAACTATACTGACGAAAGGTGACTTCGAGATCAGCTGACAAACTCTCGGGGTCCGAGATGACATTGTTCCTGTGAACCAAGGCCCGAAGTAATCCTTCGCGATGAGCCAGATGGTGACAATTGTCAGCCTGCATATACAAATCAGTGTGAGTATGCTTCCTACCAACCGTCTTCCTCCTCACCAACACATCAAGGAAGGGAAGAAGGCCATCCTTTCCCAACTCCATCGTGAAACGAATATTCTGAAGAGTTGTTCAGATTCTCACTGCTTTGTGGCAAAACAACAAAAGTATCGTCTACATATCTGAAAAAAAAAACACGCATGTTTGAAGCCAACGACTCCGAAGCACGTTTCTCGAAATGTTCCATAAACAAATTGGCAATAGCAGGTGACAACGGACTTCCCATTGCCACTCCATCTGTCCGTTCGTAGTATTAGTCATTGAATAAAAGGTAACCGGAACCAAACACATGTCGAAAAGGGTTCCTTAAATCAGCTCCAAACCTAATGTCAGTCAACTGTTACGAATCGGACAGAACACAAGGGTGAAGAAAGAGGCCACACTAAAACTTATAAGAATATCAGAGTCTTTCAAAATCATTCTCTCTAACCGACGTAAGAAATACACAGAGTTCTTAACGCGGTGCTCACACCTTCCTACTAAAGGGCTAAACAGGGTGGCAGGGTCTTTTGTGTGTAATGTGTGTAAAATCTTATGTGACTTAACTGCTAAGGTCATCAGTCCCTAAGCTTACACACTACTTAACCTAAATTATCCTAAGGACAATCACACACACCCATGCCCGAGGGAGAACTCGAACCAGCCGCACAGTCCACGACTGCAGTGCCTAAGACCGCTCGGCTAATCCCGCGCGGCTCTACACAAAACGTAGCAACTCCAATGTTACTTACAATCGGACGGAATGGAACCCCTTCCTTGTGGACCTTTAGGAAGCCACCTACGCCATATACGCCAGGCTAAACTAAGTTCTTGTAGTCTCACAGCTTTGGGGTCGCTCGTGTTGGCAGCAATCTGAAACAGACAACAGTTCCACGAAGTTCTCCGATTGCTGAACGATCATTACTTGCGGCCGGTAGTCAGTTCATCACGTCCTTCCTATAGCTTAGCAATTGGCGGCTCATGGCGTACTAATTTATGTGGGTTATAAACTACTAATAAGATAGGTGCATATGCGGCCGGACATGCCGCCCCATAATGTCAATATTGGCTACTGAGCCAAAAAGCTTAATGACCACTGCTCTAAACAATTGGAGCTTTACTGGACTTTCACATGTATTAGTTCTCTGAACATGGCGAGTTAACGAAATATATCGCAAAGTAACATTCACAACTCTACTTTCTCTTTTTAGGAGTTTATTTTTGTGTTGTGCCCAGTTCAGAACCTGAGATATGCAGCGGCGCGTTTAAAGGGGAGCACTAATACAGAGCTCTGGAGCAACAATAGCCATCAGTAATGGGAGTGCACTACACGGATAGGTGGCCCGGCGAGCCGGCGAACACTGCATGACAAACGCGGGCCATTAAGACTGGGATTACGCGGGCTGGAGAGGCTCCGGGAGGATTTGGAAGGCACGCGCCGGCACCTGCCCGCCAAACCTAATTACGGCGGTGCACGCGATCTGCGGGGCGCCACTTGTGGTTTCGTCATTAGCCGCGCTGCCGACCGCAGAGGCCGTCTCCGTCGGCGACACGGCGCGCCGGGGACCAATGAACTGAGCCGCGTCACTAACGCGACGGGCCGCGAACCGTCTCCTGGCAACAACTACCGGCGCACTCAACAACACAATGCGTCAGGCTTACAGGGTTCCGTACCTAAATCGGTAAAAACGGAACACTTATCGGATCACTTTATTGTCTGCCTGTCTGTCTGTCCGACTGTTCAGAACCGTGTTTCTCAGCCACGTGTAGACATATCGAGTTGAAGTTTAAGTCACTTATTAACGCCTATTGTCTCTTGGCAGTATGACAAACGTTAGCCTCTAAGTCAATGCAGTAAAAAGATACCGTCATTTGTGTCACATATTGTCACTCTCGCAAACTCACTCACTAAAATCTATGGGGTACCTCTCTTTGGTCTAGAATCAAAAAATTTGGGAAGAAACAACACTTCACATTACAACCAAAGGAAAAAATCCGAAAATTCTTAATTTGTAATTACATCACACGAAAAAGATATATATATATTGCGATTTGGTGTCAGACTGTGCGTCCGTTTGTTAGGAAAACTTTTTATCAGAAACGGGTACATGCATCAAGTTGAAATTTGTGTAACATTCATAAGTCTACTGTCACTTTATGCTATAATACAAGTTAGCTTTTAAATCAATGCATTAAAAAATGCGGCCTTTTATGTCACATATATTGGTACTCGCAAACGTACTTACCAAAACCTATAGCATACTTCCCCTTGACCTAGAATCATGAAATTTAGCACGAAGCAAGGTTTCAGACTACAACCGAAGAAAACGATGTAAAAATTGTCAGTTTGTAATTACATCACATGAAAGAAAAACATAATTTGTTATCACACTGTCTGTCCGTTCCTTTGAAATGACCCCAATTTTCTTAGGAACGAGTAAACGTATCAAGTTGAAATTTATGTTACATACTCAAGTCTATCGCCCATTGGCTTTATAATAAACTTTAGCTTCTTAGTCAGTGTAAAGATAGGGGAATTTACGTCATATATTTTGATGCAAACTCGCTCATCAAATTCTACAGGCTAGTTCCCGCTATTATAGAATAATGAAATTTGGCAAGAAGCAACTAACGGAACAAATCCGCAAATTGTTAATTTGTAATTATATCAGACGAAAAAAATTTACTGTCACCTGTTATCAGACTGTCTGGCTATCCGACCGTCCATTAAGACTCCTTTTTTCTCAGGAGCAGGTACATGTATCAAGTTGAAATTTACATCACATACTGAAGACTATAGGTCTAGGTCTTTGGTGGTACAAGAAAGTTCTGCTTCTAAATCTATGCAGTCAAAATATACGGCCATTGATGCCACTTATTTTGATATTCACAAACTCACACATTAAAACATGTAGGGTAATTACCCCTGACGTTGAATTTTGAAATTTTGCAGGAAAAAATATTCCAAAGTAAGTAAGGAAGAAATTGTTAATTTATAATTATATCCAATGAGAAAAATTTCTTTGTCATTCGTTATCCGACTTCATACTTGAAATTAAAACATTCTCGAACGCCAAGGAATTTATTGTACTCATATCTTACCAATATCATTGTCGATAACAGGCAAAATTCGTAGACACCCTCAAGTCTCGGAATAGATGAACTGTATACATTAAGATTGTACGGTACCCTCAGTGCGCGAATCCAACTCGCATCTAGCCAATTTTTAGTGCCTGGTTAGACAATTTTGAGGGGGTATGTATTACAGGAGGTTATACCACAATGTCCCTGAAATTTTACAATTAACAAGTAAATAGATACTGAGAAGGCAATGGCTAATACAGGGAACAGCAACTTCTATAAGATTTAGTTGGTGACTTAGCGAAGACTGTTAGTCATATGTTCAATTAATATTTACATAAAAACATTGTCAGATACTGAGAAGGCAATGGCTAATACAGGGAACAGAAACTTCTATAAGATTTAGTTGGTGACTTTGCGAAGACTGTTAGTCATATGTTCAATTAATATTTACATAAAAACAATGTCAGATGAGGGCTACGACATCGCGAGAATTTGATACACCATTGAAAGACCTGAGTCAAAACAAGTCCCCTCATATTATTAACAACTTGGGGCACGTACATTGCACCTGATGTGCAAGATTTTTGAATCTGACGAAATACCACCAGGCATCAATAATAATGTAATAATTCCAATTCCAAAGAAGATAGAAACTATTAGGTGTCAATATTACATAATTATAAGTTTAATAATTCATAGTTACAAAATTCTGATAGGAATTATGTACAGAAGAATAGAAAAACTAACGGCGGCGTGGAAGATCCAGCTGAAGGAAAAGGGCTTTTGATAGCAAACATAAAGAGGAATGAAGAGATAAAGAAGGAATTACAAAACAGTCTTTGAGTTCAAGATAATGAATTCGTCACTGAGGCAGTAAGAAGGCTTGTGGGAAGACGGAACAGATGAATAGGACTTTCTCGCAATTACGGTGAAAACTAGAATAGAAAATGGTACTAACTTAATGAATCAGTTCTGCTGGATCGCTGTTTCAGTGTTTAATGACTTTTGTATTTTATTTAAAATCATTACCTTTTACGTAGATATTATTTTGCAACATTACCTTCAACTTACGCCACTCGGGAGAGAGTCCAGTAATCCCAAATTTGATACCACTCTTGAAAGGTATCCTGGAAATGTCTACCAGGCTATTGAGCATCATCTGCAAATCTGCAATATGACTTGAAAAAAAAAATAGTTCAAATGGCTCTGAGCACTATGGGACTTAACATCTGTGGTCATCAGTCCCCTAGAACTTAGAACTACTTAAACCTAACTAACGTAAGAACATCACACACATCCACGCCCGAGGCAGGATTCGAACCTGCGACCGTACCAGTCGCACGGCTCCGGACTGAGCGCCTAGAACCGCTGGACCACCGCAGCCGGTAATATCAATTGGATCTCCTCCACTAAACAAATGTTCTCCCCTGCAACCTTATTTTTACCCTGGAGAAGAAAATTACGTGACATTTAGGTACCTCTGGAGAGTACAGATTGTAGGAAACAATTGTCATGTAGTTATTAGTCAAAAATTACTGAGTGACGTACGCCGTTCTGCGGTCGCTAAATGTTGTATTGTGGTTCCCAGTTAAGGACATTTGCTGCTCATGTACTCCCCCAAACAACATAGAACATCGTGAGAGAACTTTTTATGGGCAGTCTGACAAGCAGTGACGAAACCCTTTTGAACACTTTTTGCAATATACAGTCACGCCTTACCTGGTCTAGGTGATAAGGACTCATCCATTCCGTCAACTGGTACTTAGGTTCAAGATTTTATACATAAAACCAACGTAGTTTATCAGTGACAAGTTTTTAAAGAAAGTTTGAATTGTCTAGAAGTAAGTGCCTATGTTCGCCACAGATTTTCGCACGATGTTGCTTCTGATCGTCTTCAAATATCGTCATATTCCCTTTCATATTTAGTTCTTACGACAGAAAACATTCACATGCATCATAATTCATTCTCAAGGCTTTGTAAAGTTTTAGGATTGTCTGCAATCTTGCACAGTCAGACGCTACATTTGCCGAGTATTTTCCGGTGTGATGCCAGATGACGGACTAGCTGATACGTCATCAATAGCAGTAAACGTTCAGCCGTTTTTGAAACGCTTATATCCACCGCAAGTCTGTGACTGACCTAAAGGGTTATGTACAAATCCTTGTTCCAACATTTGGTGTATTTTTCATCGCCACGCGGGACTACCCAAGCGGTCTAAGGCGCTGCAGTCAAGGACTGTGCTGCTGATCCCTGTTGAAGTTCGAGTCCTCCTTCGGGCATGGGTGTGTGTGTTTGTCCTTAGGATAATTTCGGTTAAGTAATGTGTAAGCTTAGGGACTGATGACATTAGCAGTTAAGTCCCATAAGATTCCACACACATTGAACATTTACTTTGTTTTTCATCAATTTAACCAAGTTAAAAACAAAATTTATACAGCCCCACTGATCTTTGAGGTCAGCCATCCCAAAACCGCAGGTTCATTGAAACACAAAAACTGAAATACGCTCATCAATCCACTCATCTCGGAGACACTTGTACAGAAGACTGTATGAAATGGGGAAGTGACAAGGAATGACACTTACACTTGCTCGCAGAGTTAAAATTTAGAGATTTTTGGATACCATATTGTATCTGTGCCTAGGGTTGTTAGTGAATGCAGATGCGAAACTGCGCACTCTTAGGTATATGAGATTAACTGGCAACATCTTATAGTAAAACACAGTTTTATGTTTGTGCTCTCCCAAACATATTGCACCGCAGTTTTGGCACTGTCAGCGAGAGTTTACTTAGCTTTCCATTGAATGCAGATGAGGCAAATTTTTCATTTTTAGATTATGTGAACAGTACTAGTTTATTATAAGTGTTCATGTAATTTAGACAATACGAATAAACTGCTATTCACATACTTTTAATAAGAATTTTTGTCAATTGTGTTTCTGCATACTGTAAACAGTAGCAAAAACGACGCGTTCGCATTTTCAAAATACACAAAATTTCTATTACTTCTATTATGAGTTAAATTAATAAGCATGCACCATATACGCCAAAAATGTGGTGCAACATTTTTGAGCATAAGCAAAGACATGACACTTTTGTTGGAAGTCGAATCCTTTCAGTCATATTTTATGCAAACGCCGTCACAAATGTTGAGTTTGTTGTATGTTCGGAGAATTTTAATTGACAAGTTGCCTCTGCTCTGCTGTATTGAATCTGTCGTTCTGTTCTCAACTGTCAGTAATTACGAGACGTAAAATCACAAAGTTTTATGACCGGCAAGAAATGAAGTAAGTTAATCAAGTCCGTATAACTACGTTGGCTTTCGAGGCCAGTCAGTTCACACAAAAGTTTTATGAGTATCACACCGCCTCATAATGTAAATAAAATAAAAACTTTTCGGCCACGGTTACAGTGGACTTCTTGTATGTCTACTGATGTGCTTTCGCTCTGAGGGGTCGCTTCCAACACAGAATTACGTCATAATTTACCAGGTCGCAGCTATGATTGGTCATTTGAGGTGGAAGGAGCGGAAACTTGCTTTTGTTAGGTTTCTATGATGAAGGAAGTGGGAAACCGCTGTTGTCTATAGCTTCTTGTATTGTTTGCTATATTCGGTGGTGATCGGAGAACGAGGCGCGGGCTCTCCTGTTTTCCTCCTGCTGGGCGCGGGCCACGCGGCGGCAGTCACTCGCCGTTAGCGCTCGCGCCTCGAATTGTTGGCGCGGCCTGTAGGACTCTGAGGCCGTGCAGCCAGGATGGGGAAAGCCTGCAGACATCTTTTCTGTTCATGTTGCTGGGTGTTCCATTATTTATATTGTTTCTCTGATCTGGCGTTTCGTCAAAGCTGCGTACTTGGCCAGTGCGCATATTTCGTTAATTTGATTTCCTTGCCGTTGCTTTATTTTCCGTTAGGGGGTATATGTCTGAAGTCGTGATGTACACAGAAATCCACGTCTCACATTAACCTAATACGGCGCTGGAGGAGGCAAAGGAAACCGGCGTGGCCCATTCATAAAGTGGAGTATTGTGTCACTTACTGCAATGATCCACGCTAACTTGTTGAAAGTGTGTGGCAACAATAAATTGTGATATAACACATCGATTAGGTGATACAGATGCTTCCATTGCGGTCGGAAGAGTCTGAAAGACGAAGTGACACACCATCTCTTTCTGAAGAAATGGGAACCACAAGATCGGTGGAGACCCCGGTGATCGAGTCAATAGTGGAAAAAGTGAACATTAGTTTTCAAATTGTTATTCGACATTTTTAACACGACAAATGTGACTGCTCATTTCGTTCTGCAATGGCTCCCACCCTTTCTACAGGCTCGCCTAACCATGGCTCCATCGAAAATGTTGCAACTGTGCCAGGATAACCAAGGTTATGTCTTCGTCCACCTAATTACAATGGCTGCGATTGCTGGATATAGGACACGGTAGAAAGAAGCAAAGCAAGCAGTGGCTTGTAGACTCGCCACGACCGAAACAGTCGAAGACCCAACCAATGCAGAAAAGTGTTTTCTGCTTGTTAATTTATTTATTTGCTGCCATGATGTGATGCTAACAGAATTGTAATACGCTGGTTTAGGTTAAACCATCACAGCAGCATAAAAATGAAGTCTCTTGGAATATGTAAGTTCTCAAGGCCAAGTGAAGTGGGTAATTTCGCTCCACAACGAAGGAGGAGCTTACGAGCGCTCGACCTCCAGGTTGTCAGAGCTATAATTGGGAACAACTCGCTGCAAGGAATGAATACCGCTCCCAGTATTTGTTATTTTGAATTTGTTAGGGAGAGTAAAACTGCTACCGAGGGAAGAATGCCGTGTTACAGTTAGTCTTTAATGCTAGAAGTTCGTTGTGCATGATAATAGCGATCACAATCGGACATCTTTATAAATAGGCTGCAAGTTGGACTTACAACTGTTGAAATGGGCAGATAACAGCGCTCTCATGGCGCGCTGTCGTCGTGTTACCGAACTAACTATTTCCAACTGATTCACAGGCCAAGAATTATACAAATCCTAATTCATTAGTACAGGAACGCAGGTTTTCGAACAATGGCATCAAAATAAAGGGGAAATAATCAAACTGCTTCAACACAAAATACATGTTGTTGGAGTGATACAACCTCATATTATGGATGATCGAAGAAGAAGATAGGAATATCAGTTCTATTAGTTTAATAAAAAAGGATCGAAAATAACTTTCACAGATACAAAGATTGAAACTGATTTTCTGAGACGTAATTTTATCTTTGATATCGTAATAACAAGATCAGTGAGGATGAGTTCGTAATATTAAATGTTTCGCTACATTTCCCAGTTATTAGAAATTGAATTCTCTAATGGTACCAAGCCTGTGGTGGTACCAATTCCTAGCTCTTCACAAACTTTCACGGAGCCTTCACTCTTCACTCCCCTCAAGGCAGCTGGCCGAGGAAGGTGTCGCATTAGCAGAATTACTGAAACCTCTTGTACATAAGGTTGAAAATAAATTTAATGCTCTTTCTGGAATTTCACGTAATGCTGGCCCTTACTTCAGCTTATATCTACCATCGATCAATATTATGCAGCCCAGTTAACAACTATCCAAATGGCACTAGTAGAGTATTCTGAGAACTTTTTGTTTCTGAAAAAACGTAAAGCCAACAGGTGATTACATCGTGGTATTTCAGAGGTCACCGACATTAGGACGGGAGGAAAGGAGTGGTGTAAGACACTAAAAAGCAGCTCCTAAGGACGTAAAAAAAAATACTGTTTGGACCAATAGCGACCCCGACCTTCACAAGGACAATGTGGAAATAGAATGGTGGACACCCACATAATGTTCAGTTGCACTGCGATGCCATGGTAGTCCACGTTCTTCTATAGCTATCACACTACGTACTACGTACTAGGATGATCTGTTTCCGCTGAAATCTACCGTCTGATATACGAAGCCTCCTATAGGAGATTACGGGGCAAGAAATGATCACACATTAGTGATGCCAATACAATCGTCGCCATATGGAGCTTTTATTCTTCTGTGAAACTGAATTGGAGAAACGTTTCCAGCAAGCTGTTATTCATTGACGTAGGTTAGGCATTGTCATGTTAAACGCTACATTGCAGGGCCCTCTATTCGCAGACAATTGCAACTCGAATCAGAGAAGCTGACTGGGTAACAGGGATGACATGTAATATCTCTGTAGGATGTACAATAATTATGCATAATAATTACGTCTTATTTGTAGTTGTGTATAATAATTATGTGTCATTCATAGTTGTTAAAAGCAGAGATCTGACAGAAAAATACGTAAAGGCTTATAATAGATTATGTGTACATTTGAGACACTTTGACACGTTAACCCACAATATTCGGAAGCATCAACAGTCGAACGAGGAGGCCGATGACCAGCGGAGTTTGTGCAGAAGCAGTCAGCATTTCGACAGATCAACGACCGAGTAGATGGGCAATGCTTCCAATTAGAACATCGGTAATGTTGGAATTCACTATGTTGTTGGCCCACCCATAGCCTTGATGACAGCTTCCACTCTCTCAGACATATGTTCAATCAGGTACTGGAAGGTTTCTTGGGGAATGGCAGCCGATTCTTCAGGGAGTGCTGCACTGAGGAGAGGTATCGATGTCGGTCGGTGAGGCCTGGCACGAAGTCGGCGCCCCAAAATATCCCAAAGGTGTTCTAAAGGATTCAGGACAGGATTCTGTGCACGCCAGTCCATTACAGGGATGTTATTGTCGTGTAACCATTCGGCCACAGGCCGTGCATTATGAACAGGTGCTCGATTGAGTTGAAAGATGCAATCGCCATCCCCGAATTGCTCTTCAACAGTGGGAAGAAAGAAGGTGCTTAAAACATCAATGTAGGCCTCTGCTGTGATAGTCCCACGGAAAACAACAAGGGGTACAAGCCCTCTCCATGCAAAATACAACCACACCATAATACCATCGCCTCCGAATTTTACTGTTGGCACTACACACGCTGGCAGATGACGTTCACCGGGCATTCGCCATATCCACAACCTGCCATCGGATCGCCACATTGTGTACCATGATTCGTCACTCCACTCAACGTTTTTACACTGTTCAATCGTCCAATGTTTACGCTCCTTACACTAAGGGAGACGTCGTTCCTCATTTACGGGCGTGATGTGTGGCTTATGAGCAGCCGGTCGACCACGAAATCCAAGTTTTCTCACCTCCCACCTGTCATAGTACTTGCAGTGGATCCTGATGCAGTTTGGAATTCCTGTGAGATGGTCTGGGTTGATATCTGCCTATTACACATTACGACCCTCTTCAACAATTGCCGGTCTTTGTCAGTCAACAGACGATGTTGGTCTGTACGCTTTTGTGCTGTACGTGTCCCTTCACGTTTCCTCTTCACTATGACATCGGTAACAATGGACCAAGGGATGTTTAGGAGTGTCCATAAACCAGACATCATTGACAGAACTGCCTCACAATTTTAAAACATTTTCGCTTTCAACAGTAGACGTCTACTTGCTACATGGCTTCAGCAAATATAATGTCCAACTCAGTTTTCTATATAACTGAGGAACTACTTGGATGACACATACACTATTAGTGTTGTTCATCTCGACCATTAACCTCTTAAATTTTTTGCTTGAAGAGTAACATAGTACAGATAAACTTCAACATCTAATTATAGAAACTATCTGAGCACCTTTAAGAGCCGAGTGGTGTACATAACATGTAATAAATCCACCTAAAATAGACAAATTAATATTTCACTCAGAAGAAATTGAATCCTTGTATCTGGAAAAGAAGTGGGCAACGACTAGACAGTAAAGGTAATAAACGAAGAGTAAATATAACGAATTCCTTGGGTAAAGGTAGTATAATTTGATTACTAGGCTCCACAACTGCCTGGAATTCTATGGATGTAGAGTTTTTACTAACTGCAGTGTGACATCTACTTTTAATACGACAACAAAATTACTCACCGACCAATCTGGACATATACTCTACATACACTGATTAAAAATTCCGGGAAATTGACATAAAATTTCATGTCTTACATTCTTACCATTCTCTTACACTGAAATCCCTTAGCTCATCAAGCATCTCATCACAGTTCCAACACCACAGCCGAGCTGTATGGTACATCGCTAAGAAGAGAGGTCTCTCATTCTTTCTCCATTGCTGCAGTCCGGCTCTCGACCGACAAATACACTCCGAATTCTTCATATCTGTAATTAACATCATCATCATTATGAAGAATCAGATGACATTTTCTCTATGATGACGGCTTCTTTGGGAGTTTTCATGCATTATGCCCTTCCCATCCGTGTTTCTTCTAATATTGTTGATTGAGGGCAAATTGCTAAGTTCAAAGTTAATTTTCAGTCATTTCACCTCTAATTTCAATGCAGTTTTCAATGCTCTTTACAAAACAATGTGTAGCTATTCTGAGAGCATCTTCACAACGTTTTTTGAGGGCAGCACTATTCATCATCGAAGAGATCAGTTCGTCTCTTGTGTTTACTTTGTTTCGTAGACTCTGCCTTCAAATCATCTCTGTGGTAAAAATCTAAAGTGATAATGTTTTGTAACTTTGGCGGCCAGGAAATGTCATCGTTTCTGTTGAAATATCTTCTGGAGAATATTAGGTTTAGATTATGTGTCACATGACTAGTGGAATGTGTAGAGACTCTGTCATGCATTAAGAACATACCTATTCCTATAGGAACTTTTGCCAATAATGCATTAGCGATGTAGGGAACAGCTCAGCTGTGGTGTTAGGACTGTGATGAGATTCATGAGTTAAGGGATTTCAGCCTAAGGGAATGGTAAAAATTTCAGCATCATCAGTATTCTGCTAAAAGAGAGGTTTTCACATGGTAGTTCTCCAGGCTGTCCGGTCTTCTGCCATCAGATCTGCATAATTTCCATTTCCCTGTATGTCGTCTATCATCTTGTATCTCCTTCTTGCTCTCAGTCTTCTCCCACAAACCAACACTTCCAAAGCATCTGCTAGTAAACATTCCCTTCTCAATGAATGTCCTAACCGTTCTTTTTCCTTTCTCTTACAACCTTCAGCAGACATCTTCTCTCACCAACGCTTTCCAGTACTCTTTCATCACTCACTCTTTACAACCACCTTATTCTCTCCGTTCTCCTCCACATCTACATCTCAAATGCTTCTAACCTTTCTTCATCATCTCGGCTCAGCGTCCATGTTTCTGCCCCATATAGTGCGACACTCCAGACAAAACATTTGCCAAGCCTTTCCCTTATTCCCTCACATAATTTGCCACATAAGTGTTTCCTCTTTCTGTTGAATACCTCCTTCGCTAAGACAATTCGAGTTTTCACCTCCTGGTGACATCTCACGTCTTCACTTATTGTGCTTCCAAGATATTTAAATCCACTTACTTGGCTAATGGTAGACTGTCCAATTTTAATATTGGACAGTCCGCGTCTTGTACTGATGGCCATACACTTTGTTTTTGCTGTGTTTATTTGCAGCCCATATTCCACACTAGCTTCATTCAGATCTTTCAGCATTTATACACTGTCCGCTCAATTTCTGACAATAGTGCCATGTCATCACCAGTCTTATTTTAAGACATGAAATATTTATGTTAGTTTCCTTGATTTTTCAGTTTGTGTAAATGGTGTAGGTTAGGTCCTGTAAGGCGATTCGGTAGCTGAGCAAGCCTAATCAATTGCTAGGCTATCATATCACACCTCACATTTACAGAGATGGGTTCTTGACGATGTTTGTTCACAAAAATATGAGGATTTTTCTCAGACCACCTGAGGGACAATGGCTGTCTTAACACTTCACATCATGAAGTTGATAATTATTTGAATTAACAAATTAAGCATAACGATTAATAACAGTAATTAGCTGGAAAATTTGACATTTGATGCAGTGCTTTAGTACAGTAAGAGTCATGAAACTCGCTTAATGATAGAACTATCTATCGTGGAGAGACTTGAGTTTTAAATCAGTTAGCCTATCAGAATTACTCAGAGGTACCTGTAGTGCGAGGAGTCCGGACGGCACGTTTGGGGGTGGTTGCAGACGGTGGGTCCCATTATTCCCAGTCAGTATTCTGGGCGAAGTGAAAAGTGGTGGAGCAGGCGTAGGGGTGCTAAGAAAGCACTAGAAGTACATGTTGAGACGTATTTAAAGGGTGTAGACACTCCTTCACTTTTATTCCTGAGGACAAATCCATCAGTGGATCGTGCCGAAAGGAGAAATAATCCATATCACATTTTGTTGTGATGGACAGTAGAGTATGTGCAGTAGTTACTAAAGTAAGTTAAGAGTTTTCTCCATGTCAGACAGGCAAACTTCTGTGGCTACATGTAATTACAAGTAAAGGAATGAAACTTTCAGGCAGATTAAAACTGTGTGCCGGACCGAGACTCGAACTCGGGACCTTTGCCTTTCGCGGGCAAGTGCTCAGTCGGTAGAGCACTTGCCCGCGAAAGGCAAAGGTCCCGAGTTCGAGTCTCGGTCCGGCACACAGTTTTAATCTGCCAGGAAGTTTCATATCAGCGCACACTCCGCTGTAGAGTGAAAATTTCATTCTAGAAGTACAGTAATGTTCGTTAAGCTTAGTGTTTGATGCCACTGTCAGAAAGAGCCGTGAGCTGTGGTATGACACACCATTGTTACGAGCAATGCGTTGAACCAGACGGACATGTGCTGAATGTCGCTCCATCTGTATTGCACGATAAGCTTTGCTAATGCAGTTAATGTGCTTGTAATATTGCCTAATTGGAGTCGCATGAGTAGTGAACTTGAAGACTGTGTTTTAAGTAGACTGTTCAACAGTATGCTAAATTTGTTTTGAAGCAGACAGTACGTGTTCTCCTAGTGCATGGCTTGAGAACTTCACTTTCAGTGTAGGCAAGAACACCTCATAGCTGTGTTATACATTACAGGGTAAAGTGACCCCTGGAAGGAAACGATTACTGGTCTCCAGGTGTTTTGTAGTGAGATACACAGGTGTAAGTTCCCATATGTTGACGTTGTATTTAATCAAGCACGTTCAACGCGAGACCTCAATGCAGTGCAAGTTCCAAGGGTGGTCTGTTTGATCCAAATGAACGGACTTTCGATTTTCTCGCTGCATACTAATGTCATTGTCATCCATAGGTTATGGATACGTCACAGGGAACATGGCGAGTCGGAAAAAATCGCCAACGAATTACAACCCTAAATGAAGAACAATATTTTGACTACTTTGTGTTGTAGTGTCGTACAGATACGTCCAGGGCACTGCAAGGCGGTCTCTGAAGAACCACTTTAGCCGCTTTATCCGATCACACTGTAACGAGCACATTACGAGAAAGCAGTGTGCGATTTGGGCGTCCTAATTGAGTACCCCGCTTGACATGACATCTTGCAGCTCACGTTCATTTCTACCATTCCTACGTCAACCGGGAACTTCGCCGGTCGTGCTGGCCGTGTTGTTCTAGGCGTTTCAGTCCGGAACCGCGTGACCGCTGCGGTCGCTGGTTCGAATCCTGCCTTGATCACGGATGTGTGTGATGTCCTTAGGTTGGTTAGGTTTGAGTAGTACTAAGTTCTAGGGGACTGATGACCTAAAAAGTTAAGTCCCATAGTGCTCAGAGCCATTTGAACCATTTTGAACCGGGAACTTCGTCACTGGCGAGACGTGTTATTCACAGACGAGTCCATACGTCCTCTGACAGAAGGTGATGGCCGGTGTTCGTGGGTAGGGACTCATTGTAAGCGTTATTTGTCAATTGTTGTCCAGGATATCCACAGAAAGGAGGGGTGGGAGGGAGGGAGGGTTGGGCACATTACCGCAACGTAGTACATCGAACACATCCTGCTGGACCATGTCGTGGCTACACTGTACGGTGGCAGGCGAAGCCTGGGTATTAAAGTAACGGAATGGCTGGCGTTGAGTCCTGACCTAAAACCCGCCGTGCGTTTCTGGTACATGCTTGACAGACGTGTTCGTGGTCTTCCTGTTCCACCACACACTCTCCAAGAACTCTCACGGGAACGGATTCCACTGTAGACTTAACGGAGCATGCCACTTAGGTGTCAGCCATTGATAAACGCTCATGGAGGGCATACGCGTTACTGAAGCTGTCAAAGTCCAATGAAAACTTTGTTTTCGGCTCCTGTTGAGCCTTTCAGTTGTTTTTATGTAAATAATCGACAGTTTCATGGTATTATGTTGGTATTTAATTTGTGAATGACTAATGTATAATTTCATAACTGGGCATAACATGTCCAGTTCTCAGTTATTGACTAATGAGTTATGGCAGAAACCTAAAGTCCCCTAAATTCTAATGGTGACTGACTGATAAGTCTTAGAAGCAAGTAGTTAACGAGCAAAGATTAGAGTGTATGCTGTGGGTCTCTCCCGTGTCTGAAGACAACTCCTGTGTTGTGATATTGTCGCTGTTGACAGCCTTGTGGTCGTAGACTCCTAAGTTGTGAGATTCTAAACCGAGAATATTAAATTAATTATTTGGTATTAATTACGTACTACGATGGCAAGTTTTGATTAGTCCATGAGACAAAGCACGTTAATTGGGCCTCATTGACGTAGTTTAACTGTGTTGAGGCAATCATAAAATACGTGTGTCCTCTTTGCCACTGGTATCGGTACACTCACCTTTGAGCGAGCTCTGTGATTTCTGATAACCACCATCTGTTTCAGAGCAATGATAAATGTACTACCATTTATTTTGAGGACACTGTGCCTTCACAATATAGCTGACTTCTCCCAGAATTAGTTTCTCATTAAAATTCACTATATGTGGTTGGTTTAAAAACATTAATATGCAGAATTCACATGTTGAGCATAATGTTACAGGCTGGAGAAGTGTCGTTGGACTTCAAGGACTCGTACTTGCAGGAAGGTCAGAATTTATAAAGTGCACGCATCCCTGTAAACTATCACTGTAGAAGTACTATATTTCCAATACTACATTGACAGTTAGAGTTTGTCATTTCATATTCTCTCACAGACATCTGATGTATTTTTGTAGCGTTCGGCAACAACAGAGTTGTTAGATTCGTAGTAAAAACTACCGGACCACGAAATTATGTTGGAAATGTTGCACATCGTTGTGAGACAAGAGTGTTGCGGATACCGTCATGAGTGAAAGTGGCTTCATTTATACACAATGTTAATGGACTTATTAGGTCAGCGCTTAGGTGGCACAGACTGTTCTGCAGGCACGGTAACAGAGTGTTCGGTCAGCCTCTGTAGTAAAAGCAATGAGTGATGTTCTCATCGATAAAATTTGAAAGATGTCATGCAACATTTGCGCAAAACCCCTGATAAACATGTACAAAGCAAGAAATCTAAATATGTCAACAGGGCAAATGTCTATAAAAATCATAGTTCCCAGGTTCGAATACCGGCACGTCACACATTTCTGACCTACCAGCAAATTTCATACCATCGCATTCTCCACTGCAGATTGAAAATTCATTCCCGTGAACCATTCCTTAGGTCTTTTCCACTAGGATTGCTGGTCTTGCAATGTTTACGGAGGAACTGAGAGGTAGCCAACGAAGTAATAGCGGAGGTGGAGTGCTGAGGAGGTAGTTACAATCGTACTTGGACAGTTCTGTCGGTTGAGTACTTTTCCGTGAAAGGTAGAGATCCTAAGTTCGGGTCCCAGTCCGGCATATACTTTTAATGTCCGAAAAAAGGTCAGATAAAGCACACTTCACTGCAGCGTGGCGATTCATTCTGGGGATTCACAGTGGTTTCACGCAGTTTTAAAGTATAGTTTTTGCCAAATGCGGGCTGGTCCCAATCCCGCCTTAGAAAATACGGTGTAGAAACTGTTGAAACTCGAAAGACACAGAATAACGTTCACACGACTCACGTCTATGGCGACAGGATGGACATTGTCAAATCATGAAAACAGGGGACTCACATGTCGGAATAAAAGGTATAAAAGAAGGCGATAAGGCAGTGAGATGTCGGACTCTGCATCCAGGACTAGTTTCCTATGCGCTGGGTGGAGTGTTAAATCCAAATGCTCAGCGAGTACCTCTGAGTAATTTGAGAAATTTTGTCTATGAATTCGGGCTCGCCCTGTTCATTAGGGGCAGAGACTAGAATATGCAGTGTCGAATGTGAGGATGAAACGGTTATTACAAGAAGGGAAGCTGAAGTACATCGTAAGGCTGAAAGACTGAGTACGTAAAAAGAAATTCTGTTGTAACTGTGTAATGAGACTGAGACCTACAACAGTGTAAGACCTACAAGTGTACCTTATGACGTTGCATCAAGAGCGTGTGTACGTGTGTTAACAGTTGTGGACGGATGTAGTGGCCGTGCAATCACGGTTTTCGTTGCTAAAATAAAATCATCCATTTGTTACGAGTAATGAGAACAGTAACCGCAGTGCTACGCTTTATTAGTCAGACCGGGGTGATGTCTTTCTTAAAAAAAAAAAAATGAGGGGGGGGGGGGGGGGAGAGAAGCTGCGGCTTGCGACATCTTTCATTCGATCGCAGTCATTAACTTCACTCCTAATCACTTACACACTACAGACCTGGCCAAACGTTGGGTAACAAAGAGAGTACAGGACGGGTAAATGTGGTGGTCTACGTGAATGCCAGTCGTCAGGCGATGGCGTGAAAATGATAGGTTGGGTACTCGCACAGGCGGGCTGAGATAAACCGTGTCAGCTTTAAATGCTAATAGGAAGCCGTGACGCGTGCTATGATTCAACAGTCCGTCAGGAACAGCCTAATGAGAGATCGCTGACGAGGCTCATCGATTTACATCTGGGACCGCTCCCCATTTTGCAGGGCCGGCTGTTTTATTTCGCTGCTCCCCGGAGCCCAATTATACCGAAATTGGAATCGTTAATAGTATGTCGGTAATTCATAATGGTACGTAAACAGACCAAGACCTGCCCGTGACTGCTTCAATCAAGTGCGGACGCGCCCATAGCGGACTAATGAGACTCGGTTTAATTGGAAGATGATAATAGCCGCTAGAGGGAAAGGAGAAACTGGCGTTGATGGAGGCGGTTACAGAGCACTTTGCCGCTACGCTGTGAGAGCGGCACTACAGAACGGAAACTGACGTGAATGATTCAGGTGCGATAAATGCTCGTAAGTAAGACATTAACGTATTGCACAGTAATGGGGTGGGATGGTTCGACATTCAGTGCACTATTACGATTATTTCTTTTGGATATAAAGAGTTAAATATATTGAGCAAGGGACAAAAATATAATTTATAAGTATCCTTTTAGTATAACTTAGTAATAATGTTCAATTAAAACGAAAGAAGAAACGCTGATAACTGTGGATATAGGCCTGTTCTCGACTTAGAACGTCAAATCTAAGTAAAAGTAATAGTGTGTAGAGAATAAAGACGAGGGTTTCATTTACAAGGACATACACTTAGTTATATCACAGTGAGAAATGATTAGTTAAGTACGTGGAGAACATCAAAGAACTCACTACAATCAAACAGTATTACACAACAGGGAAGAAATAGATAGTTAAGAAAATTAAAAAATCACCCCAAAAAGGGATGGTATTGGTCATTTTTGCCAGTAAATACAATACAATATATGAAGGAAAAATTACTGAGAGAACATTGTTTACATTTTCAAGCCCTTTCATCCGCTCTCAGACGCCTACTATTTAACAGTCATGAAATACAAAGAATTCCTGAGGTGTCAGGCACATGTTGACATGACGCGACAGAAGCACGCAAATTCAGTGGTGGCACTATGAAAGTACGTCTCTATTCAGCACAAAACATGATTCCGTACTAAGGAAAGCAGATGGTTTTAAAAAGTTGTGTATTATGTATTGTACAATTATTACTTGTTGTGTATTTTAATGTCACTTGGCAGATGTTGATTCTGTTGCACCATCTATACATACGATATGGTTCTTTTCCCGCAAAGCGCCCTCGATACCAAGGCAGCGCTTGCTTGAGTGGCGTTCTATAGCGAGGCATCTGGCAGCTCCCTTAATTTACTACGAACTATGAACATAGGTACAGGCCTATCTGAGGGGAGTGTTGATCCGCTCTAATTTACTGATACCTTATGTTGCCTTGGCATCGGTTTTATGGCTGAACTGCGGCGCATTGCGGTCCTTAACTGCACATGACTGGTAAACAGATGAGTTTGAACTCGTTGAACGTCGCCTCTGCTCCCTTCCCATCCTGCAACATACTCACTTCGTCAACATTCGCGTATCATCACGGTTCCCTCACGTGGCAGAAAGCCTTCCAGTAGCGGACACCCTGACTTGCCACATGTTAGCTGCAATGAGTTCGTTTGTTAGCCAGAGGATGATTTTAAAATTCCGATAAGAGTCTCTCAGGCTTCCTCAGGCTCGAAGGGGTGTGGGTCTTTACCATGTTCCTGATAGAGCTCGGACCCTGTTTGTCACTACACGGTGAGTGATGTGGCAGCGCTGTCCAATGTACCTTACCAACTTATTACTTGCTGCATTTTCCCTGGCCTGATAGGCCCCTCATGTTAAGCTGTCGAATATCCCAGCGTCCTTCTATCACATCGGACTCTTTTTTGTGGAGAACATCTATCTTTCTGCCTCTTTGCCACCTGTGCATTTGTTGCCAATGAAGGCAGTGTAAACTGAGATGCAACTGGCCGGTGCTCCCAGTGTGACAGAACAGAACTACCTGCACTACCGTTGGTGCCGACATATGGAGAGAGGTGAGCGCCCCTTTTCTTGAGACTACCACATGCTCTGCATGGTATGCCTCCATCAACGGGGAACAACCCAGTCGTTCTCGTCTCCACCAAATTCACCTCGCTGTCTCCTGATTTGCATCTTTAGATGGACGATTATCGGTTCTTTTGTGGCCCCAGTTTGGCACTTGGTCCAGCAAATTCTGGCCTTCCTGACACATCCCACACAGGATGCCACTATACCACAAATGACGTTGCCCCCAGGTGACTACTACTACCTTCAAAAGAAGACTCACTCTCTGATTTCCTTCTGTGGCATTGTAGTTCGAAATCTTTCTGCAACTGGCGAGAAGACAGTTCTCGATTTTTTGACTTCTGCGAATGAACAACATTTCGCTATTGTCTGTAATCCAAAACACAGGCTATAACTTCCTCCGGAGTGCTTTCTACGACCAGCCAGATGGTTGGAATGTTCCTTCAATTGACATGATGCACTATTTTTGGATTTTTGATACTATGATCCCCAATGGTATTCCCGCTTATTTTTGAGAAGATGTGCATAGATTTCACCGTGGCTATGAGTGGATTCATGTAACTCACATTTTTTAAAAATGTCCGAGAAAATAAGAAAAAAACAATAAACAACAAATAAAAATAAAATGTATTTCTGTGTTACATCCATTTGATATATCCTCTCCCTGCCTTTCCTTTCCTCTTTTCTTCGCTTAGGCAGAGATCTTTGGATAGGTGTAGTTAGGGGCGAATGCCTGAAGTGATTCATACATAATTCTTTTAGGGTCAAAGTGGCGGTAGAAGACACTCGTCTTTTGTGTAGGCTCCTCTATAGTTAGGTAGGTGAGGAGGAGGGGAATGTATAAAAATAAATGTCATAGTGAGTAATTAAGAAAGGAAAGGTAAGGTGCGTTAGAGTGCTGGTGTGACACAAATTTTCACTGTTGTCCATAATACAACTGATTTTGGAAAATATTCGCAACTGCAAACACACTTTATGTATATCGTAACAGCTGCATCATACTTCTGCAATATCGTGTTAAAAATTGTTCTATCACAGATCAAGCCATCCAGTTAATTTTCCACTTTGGTGATCAGGCTCGATACTATAAAGTTCCTTATGAAATTGGTAAAATATGTTAGGAACAACTCCCAGAAGTTCAGTAAGTATTCTGTAACGCAAGAGGGTAGACAGATTTAGTTTTATCCAGAGTAGTAACATGCAGAAGCCCAAATGCTGGTGAATGTGGGTGGGGAAGTGTCAAGTAAAAGTCTGAGCTGACAGCCGTTTATGTTTGTTTGTGACTGAAGCAGCTCACTCACAGTGACCAGCTGGTCAACACCCTCCCCCCCCCCCCCCCCCATCCTCCTCCTAATTACGGAGCTGGTCTTCCCCGACATGTTCGCCTTTGTGTGCACGATTTTATAACTGTTGGGTGTAGGTTTCAGGTGCGCCAGCTCGACTGGTGCACCACTACCTACTAGCCACACAACACCCCTTCCTCTTCACATTCTGTTTTGGCATGGCGAAAACTGCCACTGCCACGCAACTGAGCGCAGGTAGAGTCCACCACTCAGCAGCGGTGGTTTTGCGGTGACGGGGGTGGAGCCTGGGGGGGGGGGGGGGGGGGGGCTGCGAATGAGCAGCTTATAGGTCACATTGCTGGTCTCCACTACGAAATCTGTCAAACGCGCCAGTAGGTCTGTGCTGAGCTGCAGATTGCACTTCATTAACTTCGTTCAAGGCAATGAAAAAGTCTTCACTTGATACAAGTTGTATAAGTGCACAGACGTGTAAGCTACTCTTTATGATACTTAAACTAAAAATACACCACTAAAAATAGAAATATTGGGTCGCACTTTCATGAACACTTCAGGTGCCAATTCGTGAAGCATTTTAGTGGAAGATATGACAAACGATGTCGTTACAAGGTTTATTGTTTGAACGTGTAAGTGCAATCTTGTATTATAATGCTGAAACATGGCAGCGTTACTGTGGTTATGAAAGTGTGTCATGGTTTAATGTTCTTACAACATTCTGGCGAATATGACAGAATGCCACTCAATACTGCAATTGACTCTATTGTACGCAGTGGAAGTCTATGTTGTCAACATTAAATTTCGAAATCTCAACCCAGCTTGCAGTATTGCATTCGCAATGTTCAAATCTGTAATGTCTGGCCATGCTACAGCTGTGATTATCCATCGGTTCCTGAGAGTCAGTGCATTAAACCAACGACCTTATCGTGGTGTAGGTGTTCTGAAGGAAACCATGTCAACATCCTCTGCTTCAAAGTTCTCCTGAGTCCACTTGTCACCTCTGATGTCTTGCTGAACCGTGGTACTACCCAATTCTCTTAAAAATCAAAATCAAAATCTTACCACAGTTATTTAAAGGAAATAGGAAGCCCTGTATCACTGGTGATGAACAACCTTGTGACTGTTTTATATTTTTAATTTGACTGAAAACAGACATTACAATAAACTTCAATTCGGACATTTGCCCTTTTACTGATGCAATATACAAATCATCACTTTGATTGAATTACATAAACATGAATAAGACTCATATTATCGTGCGTCCTCAACCAAAATCATTGATATTGTCACGGTGAATAATCAATCACAAACAATCGTTCTTGTTTAACCGTGTCTGATGAGACTGGTAATACTATACGCTTCCAACCAAATTTGAACAGCCACATAATACCACAACTTCACAAAGAACAAAGAGATCTTAAAGCTAAATAAAACTGAACTGCCCACATAAAGGCCCTTAGTGAAACATGTTTATACTAAAAATACAAAATGGACCAACCAAGGTCGCAAAACTTGCACACAGGGATAATAACAAGTAGCACGTTCATTAAAGATACACAAATGATTAACATAAGGGTTAAATAAGAAGGGCTAGTAATAAGTCAACTAATAAAATGACTTACAGAAACGCAAATATTAACAAGTTGGCCTCATATAATTAACGGACATAATGACTCAGAATGATTCGCAAATTGTACTTAACTTTACTGAACAGGTTGAGGGCCATAGCATTGTTTGGAAGCAATAACGTTACGGCCGGCACGCAGTACGAGCGCTCACTTCCCACGGCTTGTGCACAGGGTCACATAGCAGGCGGTATATATTTATATATAATACGACCGGCACCGCAATGAGCGGTCCTGACAAGAATCCGCAACCACGCAGACGCCAGGGAGCGAGCAGTCTTAACAAATGGCCTGCAGCACAAATAGATTGCTATGAAATAAAGGTCAAATCACAGCCACACTGGAATATATAATAAGAACGCCGCCAAATTCTTAAGGATCAATACTCTAAAATTACCCGCCTCCCAGTAAATTCGCAGGAAGCTTAGAGATCACTCCCAGTTGCCTTAAGGCACCTTCAACATTAACTAAACATACCAACTGCTGCCGTGATAAATGATTAAACCATTAACTCTACGGCTGCCAGGCACGTACACAACCGCAGCCAGTCCCAAAGCGGACAATATGTCCTAAAACAAACACTCCACGGATGATCAAAAACGGATTGAGGAACGTCAGCCTCCTTAAAGTAGCCACTGTGGCACCAAGTTCAGAATTATCTCCGGCAGCTACCCATGCCACAATAAGTTTCAAAAATCTTCTTAGTTCAACACATAAATAAAAGTCATACCTAACTTGGAGCTTGCAAATTACGAGCTAGGAAGATGTTCAGCGTGAGATGACGAACCCACCATAATTTTGTACGACAATGTGCCCAATGATCGGCACCGTACATCCGGCGCGCGCCGAAAGACAAGGGAGTCGAGCACGGCGAGGCTCATGCATTACGGTTAGGGATGCGGGTTTGTTTTCACACAAGTTGGCTCGTTGAACGCCGACAGGAGACACACGTGACACGTTCGCCCGGCAAACCCACCGGGCAAGCAGTAAAAGACACCAGGACAGCCGAATATCGATATCAGCGATGCAAGTCGGACACGGCTCTCTTGCAATCACTTGCACTACAGCCAATTGCCTATGTGATCTGCCTATGTGATCTGTCCCCATGTCCTTCTTGGCAGTGTTCCTATCTTTCTCAGAACCCCCCAAGATGGAAATGAGCTACACATAATGAGTTACACATACACTTTCCCTAGCCATGCTGTGCTGTAGTCTCCACCTGAGATGTCCACTAACGTTATAAAAACAGACATTCATCGTGTAATTACACCATTCTTCGTCTACGACAATGGGAAGGAACAGGAAGCTTGCATAATGAAGAATTTTTACTCAGGCAACCCGCTGGCATGGAACTATAGGAGTATCAGTTTGTTTTTTGGTTTCTTTCCGTCGGTGTACTATAACATATACGGTGACTAGGGTACATCTAAACGGATTTCTTTCAGGAATTCTCTTACGTCTTTTCGTGAGACGTATTTTGTGTAAAATAGTGTAGTCATATAAAGCGGTTATTAAAGTATAATTTGGTATTTTTCATCTAACACAACAGTACATTTTAGAGCGCAAAACAGTTTTAGACAGGGGATTTTTTTCCAACATTTACAAACTCTAGGGACTGATCGACGAGTAGCTATGGAACGAAAAAGGTCAAAAGAACTTGCATGGTTTCCGTTCCAAAGACCATTTATTCAATCATACATTGTTATAGAGACTGTAGTCTCATACGTTTTCTACCACGCAGCCACAATTACAAAATGTGGTGAAAATGGTTTCTATGTGCTTCAACACATGCGTGTACGTGACGTAGCATGTTCTGTCTCACACGTTCACATTAGTCAGGCTGCATCTGAAGAGTGTCAAAGGCAGCGTGAATAAGCTACTGCTGTGTCTCCACATCTGGAGTAGCCTCTGCACATGCGATACTTTTGCAATGGCCCCATAACCAGAATTTGCAATGGTTGAGATCTGGTGAATGAGCTGGCCATGCAACTGGACCCCCTGATCTGACCCATCGACAAGGGAAGACACGGTTGAGATGTGCCCAGACGTTAATAGCCAAGTGGGCTGGAGCATTATCATATAGCACGAACATAACCCTTCGAATAATCAACTGCATTTCGTCCAGCAGGGGAGGCAAAGTCAGCCACAACAACAAATGCCGATAGTTCCGGCCTGTTAGGCAACAAGGAATGAAAACTGTTCCCACCATACGATAGTCAAGTATCCTGGCAAGCACATTTCAGCTGCACCGATGTTGATGATTCACCATTACCATATCATGGGGGTTACGCATACTATTCCACAGATGACAGTTATGGAAGTTAAGATACCACTCAGCACAATGGTGGCTCATCTGTGAATAGGATGGATGACACAAATCATGGAATCGTGGTTGCCCAGTGAAGAAACCAGTGACAAAGCTTCTCCCGATGTGAAAAGTGTGTTACTAGTAAGCCCTGCGCTCGCTGTAAGTGATAAGGGCAGTAACAATTGTCATAGAAAATGTTCCACGAGGTCATCTGGCTTATCCTATACTGGCAGGCCAACTGTTGATACTGACACAGAGGTCGCCTTCCACAGTGTCAATTTTCCTTCAAGTCTGCTATCCGAACATCTTGGGTATGTCCTTCAAGATATTCTGCTTCTTGAAACGACCCTCTGTCAGACAAACGGCGAAACACTATTGCAAACATTGAATGCTGTGATTGTTTCAGCGGGATAGGTCTTCTAATACAAACTCGCTGGCCGCCAACCGTTGCCATTTGCCTTTCCGTGAGTAAATACCATGTCAGTAAGCTCTCGATTCGAATACAGGGAACGCTGTATCACATCAACTACAAAGTGAATCAGCAAGAGACGTCAATCGGACACAACGTTAGCAATTACTGTGGCAGAAGAGGACGCTAGGGCATTACGCCTGACGTACAGTACCGCCCTACGGCAACTGTAGCTGCATGGTAGAACGCGTAATAGCAGCCTCTGTAACAAAGTATCATTGTAGAAATGATCTCCAGAATGGAAACCATGCTTTTCCAGACATAAGTTCATTTGACCATTTTGTTCCGTATCCTCTCATCGATGAATCCAAAGAGTTTGAACACATTGGAAAAAATCGCTCTGTGTAAGCTCAAGTCAAGTGCGTAAAGCTGCCACAAATACAGGGCAAGCTTACGCATCTATGAGGATACATTTACACATACTATCGAACATAAAAAACTACAGGTTTACTTTCACTACTTAAAACGCGAACTGATAAAACGCGAACATTTTACTGTCAGTAAACAAACTTCTTGGTGGACTTCCACTTATTATGATAATACGGCCTACACAAAAGTTTGAATGTTAATTGTAGTCCTACTTCTCATCATTACACGAATTGCAATGTATGCACACAAATAATAATTTATTTCCTGCAGCACAGTAATCGTCATCCAACCTTATATATCTAATGCACTGGAAACATATTTGAATTGATTTTGTTTGATTGTTTCGTTTCTAGCTGTAAATAAAACAACAATTTTGATCCTCTTCCTCAGACTGTTGCATGTGCTAAGAGAAAAATGTACTCGATCAGACATTCATTGTGTGGGTGTGTTTTCTAGAAGAAGCTGAAAGGGAACCCTAGTGGGACAGTCCAAAATGACTGAGAATATAGGCAAATGTTAGTGTACTAACAACATTTATTTTCCCAAAAAGACGTCAATTATGTTAACAAGTTATTGATTGAATACCTTAAACAACTAACAGGTGATTTAAGACTACACAGGACAAGGATCCTGGGTGACAGAGACAGTTTAACTAGTAGAATGAATCAAGTACTCTGCCCCTAAAAATATGGATAACGCAATCTGAACTGATAAGACGCTGAGCAGATTTTGATTGATCAAATCTATTGAAGATTCTCTACATAGGTGCACCTGAGAGAAAGTATCGATTGAGATCTGTACGCCCTGACAATGCCCGAACAACTGCACTTTACACTGTTTGCTTCGTGCTGCGTTGTAACATGCATCTGGCGAGATGTGTGCAGTGGAGGTGAGACGTGTAGGCGGCACCTGTGAATCGATAGCGGCCACCAAATAAATGCAAAAATCTCACGGTCTAGTGATCAGGCAGACGGATCGCAATTTATTCTCTACCAGAGCCCTGAAATCACGGTAAATTTCAGTGTGTGACACGCAACTTCGCTGGTCTTACCAAGCACCAATTTGACTGACTTATACAACACAGTGCAAAAGGATACCAAACGTCAAGACTGGTAAACCAAAAACAAGTAAGTGTAATCTCAGCAAATGACGTTTGAAGTCACACTGTCGGTACAGTAAGAACTTCACCACAGGCTCCCCAGTCTAAACTACTCGGAAGTGAAGTCAGCCTCAGGACAGGTCCCAAGTATCAACCACACATGCCACAGCCTCGACCAGAAGTGCCTCCCAGATCAAAGTGCCGCACCCGAGTGCCTCACACTTCACCAGTGAAAAATCCGTTTTCCCACAAAGAGTAGAAACGACATTGCCTTCAGCAGATCTTCAGCCAATCACAGGGTTCTAGATGCGCTAAATCTCCCCTACCACACGAAAGCACAATCTCATGTCGAACCAGAGCAAGAGTTAAGAAACCTGTGTCTGTAACAAAAAAAGAAACCGCCAATTACAGATTTTTATAAGCTTTCACGGTGGGGGGGGGGGGGGGGGGGAAGAGCTGATTTTCTCTGAAGTCATGTCGCTTCCAGTGGAAAAAAGCTAACAGATTCAATCTAAATTATCTTTATCTAAATCGCCTGTGCCATGGAGCTTGGTAGTCCTAACTGTGAGGTGTAAGAAAGGTTCTATCTCCAAACGTTTCTCAGAAGCCAGATTTTTCTTATACAACCAAGGCAGACGTTGAAAGTGGTTAACTGGCATATTTGTATTGTCGGTGAAAACAAAAACGGATACATTTTTACTATGTGTGGATCTACACACACTGCCCGACTTACGACTCCACTGTGTAGATGCGTTCCTTCCAACCATCAGCCTAGACCAGGCTTCTTATGGCACCACGGCAGGTAGCACGGCATTGTTCAGCTGGAGACCTGTCTCGATGAAGGGTCTTCCCCATAAGGCTATGGACATATCTGGCAAGATTTACAAGGGATGGTCTCGCCTCAGATTACTTTCAGTTCCCAACATGCCGTTTCTACGAGCTTTTAGTGCTCTAACAAGCTCCATCAGTAGCTGATCAAGCCATTAACTTTCTAGAGTCTCGTTCAAGGTGCATTAAGTTGTAATATAATCCTTAATAATTTTCCATAAGCCAAAAAGATATAGGAGCAAAGATAGTGGTAGCACGTGATCGTACAGTGGCATCCAGTCGTTGGATGTAATATGTTTGTCTCCTTGTAGACTTGAAAATTCTGGATGGTCTAGAAAAGTTTGTGGTCGAAAGTTTCGACGTATCCTCCGCCCGAATTTTCCCTCTCGTCTGCAACGCATGACCCCATCTATCCGTGCCCAAACGATCCTCGTGCACTGTTGTGGTATCCCCTCGTGTTGTTAGATTCACGTAATAAATTGTTTTCCGGCTCGGTCTCTTACATACTACGTGTTACCGACGGAGCGTGTTCTATGCACTTCGCCGCAGCAGGAGCATATTCCTGCTGCATTCACCCATGTGCAGGGTATGTGTCCTCATATAGCGGTTCGAAGAGTCGGAACACATTTTCTTCAGTTCTGTGATGCTCTCGATGGTGCTCTAACGGACGAAATTGTGTTTGCAACGGCGCGACCCGCTCCTGTGCCTGCCGAACGTCCTTTGCCTACTCGTTTTGTTTCGCTGCCACTCGGGTCTGCTGATCTTTAACTTAAGAGATTTCGCCTTTTTTTGATTTCTATCTGTTCGATTCGCTTCGCCACCTCACTCATTTTTCCTGCTTCTCTTGAACTATTTTTTTTTTTGCCTTCTTTTTGGAGAGTTCCAAGTGCCTTTCTTGTCTTACACACCTCATTTCTTGTCGGTTTAAATTGTTCTTTACCCACTGACGCGTCGTTTCGTGCTGCTTGCGCTACCATAGCGCTGTTTTGGCGTCGCGCTTCGCGTGTGCCGCGACCTCACACGTTTCTGCTGTCGTTTTCTTGACATTCTCTACTTATTTTTGGGTTCCAGTAATCTCTTTCTTGGGTCCATCTATACCGTCTGTGACTGTTCTTATGAATAATTTCTGTCTTTCCTCCTGTTCCTCCCGTCTCTTTTCCTCTGCTCTTGCAACAATTGCATGTAAGCCTCAAACTGAGCTCCAGCGCTAACACCTCAAGGACTAGATGAACGAGATTCCATCATTCTGTGACCTTTCGTTCGTGATCCTTGTCTGCCAATCTCACTGATGGTGCGTCTCGTACCAGGAGCGCCTTCATTTCGTTCTGCTGCGGTACCCCGTTCACTTTCGTCACCTGACTCAGACATGTCATCATAGTCTGCAGGTTCTAAGTTCGACATTTTTGTTAAGTATGCAACCGCATTTACATGAGAATCCCGGGTGATATCTGGCTGGTCACCGTTAATAATTTGACGTGGATCCATGGCTAACAAACCACTACTACGTCCGCTACTCTGTGCCAGGCGTGCCTTGCTTCTTGTGAGCATGCACTCTAATTCTGACCCAAGCGAATTTAAACACTACACATTGCTATGCCACACAGCTTCTACTCTAAATTACGCTTCCGTAAGCTACTCATGCCTAGTTCCTGGCAACGAATTCAAATAACAGCACGCTTGTCTATGTAAACAAACAAAAATCTCAGTCTATCCTAACAAAACAGCACAGTGCCGTTCGCCGTTAGAAAAAGTCAAGTCACCCAGAAGTCACAACCACAACATGAAAATATACACGTACAATAATTAAATCCGCGTGGGGTTGCCGCGTGGCCTCAATCACCTTGTCACGGTCTGCGCGGCTCCCCCCGTCGGAGGTTCGAATCCCCCCTAGAGCATTCGAGCATGGATGTATGTGTTGTCCTTAGAGTGAGTCACCGTAAGTTAGAATAAGTTGTGCGTAAGCTTAGGGACTGATGACCTCAGCAGTTTGGTCCCATAAGACCTTACCACAAATTTCCAAACTTTTTTCCAGTAATTAAATATTAGTACTATGTCAACGCGCCAGCAAAGCGAATCTTTTCTACCCAGTGCACCAAATTCAAAATGGGGAACAGAAACTTCATTATACATCACTATCTACGATCTGAAGGTCACAGAAGGTGCGATCAACTCAAAATTCTGCTCAAGGGACGTCAAACTGAATGATCTGACGCTCACAGAAGGCGCCATCAGTCCGATATCCTGGCATGGGACGCCACAATGGAAGGTAACCGTAGTGGGACTCTCTAAACTGGTTGAGAACGTAGGAAAATGTTACTGTATCTTCCAAAAACACACATAAATTATGCTAAACAAGTTATTGCTTGAATACCGTAAACCACTAACAGGTGATTTAAGACTACACTGGACAAGGAGCGTGGGTGACAGAGGAAGTTTAGCTAGTGGAGTGAGTAAGGTACCTTGGCCCTAAAAGTGTGGATAACTCAATCTGAATTGACCTGGCGCTCAGCAGACTTTGATTGGTCAAATCCACTGAAGTTTCTCGACATAGGTGCACCTGAGAGCAAGTGGAGATTGGGACCTATAAGCCCTGACAATGCCGGAACAGCTGTTTGCTTCGTGCGGCGATGTAACATGCAGCTGGCGAAATGTGTGCAGCGGAGGTGAGAGGTGAGACGTGGAGGCGGCACCTGTGAATCGATCTGGGCCACGAAAGAAATGCAAAAGTCTCAAGGTCTAGTGATCACGCAGACGGACCGCAATTTACTCTGTACCAGAGCCCTTAAATCACGGTAGATTTCAGTGTGTGACACACCCGTTTGCTGGTCGCACCAAGAACCAATTTGGCTCAATTATACGACAGGGAGCACAAGGATACCAAACGTCAAGACTGGTAAACCAAAAACGAATAAGTGTAACCTCGGCAAATGAGTAGTCCAAGACGTTTGAAGTCACACTGTGCACCAAAAACTTCACCACAGGCTCTCCAGTCTAAACTACTCGCAAATGAAGTCAGGCTCAGGACGGGTCCCAAGTACCAACCACACATACCAGAGCCTCGACCAGAAGTGCATCCCAGACCAAAGTCCCGCACCTGAGTGCCTCGCACCTCTCCAGAAAGAAAACACCGTTATTCCGCTAAGTGCATGAACGATACCACCTTCACTCCATCTTGAGCCAATCAGAGGGCACTAGTGGCGCTAAATCTGGCCTCCCACACGAAAGCACAAAATCATGTCGAACCAGGGCAACAGTTAAGAAACCTGCGTCTCTGAAGAAAAGAAACCGCCAATTGCAGGCTTAATTTAAGTTTTCGCAGATGAGGAAGAGCTGATTTGCTCCTAAGTCATGTCACTTCCAGTGGTAAAATGCAAACAGACACAATGTCAAAGATCTGTATCTAAATCGTCTGTGTCTTGGAGCTTGTTAGTCCTAGCTATGAGTTGTTATGAAATGTTTCTCAGATGCCAGATTTTCCTTATGCAACCAAGGTAGCTGGGGGAAATGGTTCACTGGCCTATCTGCACTATCAGTGAACACATAAACAGGTGAATTTTTACTATGTGTGGATCTGCACACAATGCCCAGCTTACGACTCCACTGTGTAGATGCGTTCCTTCCAAACATCACCCTAGCCCCGGCTTCTGCTGGCACCACAGCAGGTAGCACAGCATTGTTCTGCTAGAGGCCTGTCTCAACAAGGGGCTGCTCTGCCTTTCCTGTATGGCTGTGGACCTGTCTGGCAAGATTTACTAAGGTAAGGGCTCGTTGCCAATTGCTTTCAACTCCCAATGTGCCGTTTCTATGAGCCATGGACCATAAAAGTACCTCGTGTTTTTAGGGACTTACCAGTCTCCATCGACATCTGCTGAGGCGATTAACTTTCTAGAGTCTCGCTCAAGGTGTATCAGATTGTAATAAAATTTTTAATAATTTTCTGTATGCAAAAAATAGGTGAGGGTGTAACTCGTCCTCCCTCAAAGCTTTGTAAGGACTAGTTTGTGAGAGGTCATTGGGAAGAAGGATGACATATAAGACGATAGGTGAAAGAACAGGGATACGGAAATCACACGGACCTGAAGAGGATGGTAGAAGACAGGAAGCAAGTAGACTTACCATCTGATAACCTGCCTTTGGCCCGAACTCCAATGATGACACCAGAGGTAGACCAATTCACATTTTTCCTTGTCCTTGCTTTTAGCAATTTTTTGCCCTTATCAGTTTCTCTTTCCATAGAATTACTCCTTTCTGCTTGAGATTCATTAGGTTGAAATAGATTTTTAGCAATTTCTGTCTTTTATTCTTCTATGCCTCCACTTTTACACTGTGTTCCCAACTCTAGTTTCCTTAAAGTTGGATGGTGCTGCTTCAACGGAACTGTGTAAACTTGCCTTATTGCCGAACACCTCTTAAAGTAGAATAATCTGCTGTGGATGAGTATATATTTATCTGTTCACGTCTGTAAATTATGCTACATAGGAGCAAAATTTTTTCACCTCCAACAAAAATGAATGTATGTTTTACGCGCTACGACGTTCGCTCAGTGGTGCAAAAGATCTTGCAGGACTGGTGCCGTAATATGTTTGACAGTCCTCGGTAGATGGCAATAATAACCTTCCATTGTCGGTAGCGCTGTGGGCAGAATGGTGCCTGAGAAAAGTGCTCTGCATAAACGTGGTCTTGTCTCCCCTAGGCCTAATACTATTTATGCGCAATGGTTCAATGCCTTGTTTTGAAACAGGAGAGCTTCTTTTTACCAGTCGCTTTGGGCGTTCCTATGCTGCAGTTAATTACGATAATCTGTTGTTTGAAAGGTAGATGGTTTCTTAGTACAATTGCTCTAGAATCGAAAAGATACCTCATCAAGCTCCGTCGCTATTCTTTGTTGATCGATTTAGTTGGAATTTCTATTCTATGCACTTACATTAATATATGCCTTTTCGAATCCTTGCCACAGCTAAAAGAAGGAACCTTAGAATCATTCTTGAAATGACGCTTCTTAGAAAACGGAAATCAGTGTAGTTGCTTTCTCAGTGCCATATTCGGCTCAGCCGGCCACTGTGGCAAAGCGGTTCTAGGAGCTTCAGTCCGGAATCGCAATGGTGCTATGTTCGCAGGTTCGAATCCTGCCTTTGGCATGGATGTGTGTGATGTCCTTAGCTTAGTTAGGTTTAAGTAGTTCTACGTCTAGGGGACTGATGACCTGAGATGTTAAGTCCCATAGTGCGTAGAGCCATATGAACCATATTATGCTCCGAATCACTCTGTTCAATGAACAATTGGCTAGCTGATTCTGATACTTTGACATTTTTCTTCTGATAAATAAGGAGAATGTTAATTCTGAATTAAATGATCCTTTCTCGCACTTCCTTCGTTAAATTTGTTCTGGCTTCAAGATGGAATTAATGTCGTCTTTCAGTTTCACTTCATAAACTTCAGTTGGTGTGAATTCCAGCTAATAAGTACAATGAAGTAAGAATGTACTGTAGCAAGAATTTGCAGTGATATTACTGCTTGTAATATGTCGAGCCGTAAACGTTACGGTAAATATAGTCGAGGCACATCCTTAGGCAGGAAACGCCAGTGGAAGGACGTCGCATTAACTTCCAGCATCAGCAATTCAATGCGACTCAAACCAGTCCTGTCTGCTTAACGACCGGAGCTAAGCTGCAGCGCTCCCCTTTGAGGAACCACTACCTACTCACAACCACATGATGTAGCTTATGAATGTAATTAATACAGAGTACACAAGGACTGACGTTCTCACACACTTTGTCATCTCTGCTATCTAAGGAGTGAGTTATTAATATTCACAGAGTCTACAGAGGTACTCTTAGAGTCACTATAAATGCAATACTTAATCGTGTGGCAGTAAAGGACAATGTGGGGAATATATGAAAGCGTCCTTCTTAACAGCGAGATACTCTTCTATTAACCCTTTTACGCAGCCAAGGTGCCCTGCTTGAAGGATTTACTGCAAAAATAAAGATTGAGGTGCAGAAAAAACGACATTGCTTACCAGAAGAAGTAAATGAGATAATTTTATGCAGGCAAGTTATCCAGGACTTTAGTGTTCAATACTCGTCTGTTAAATCATTTAGAGAAAGAGTCATTTAACAGCTCCTTGAGGTCATAGTGCATAGCTTTTGCGATACACGTAGAAACGTCCTGCGTTCAACAAAACGATTTATTTACATATCTATGTAAGCAACCTATTAACACCATTTAAAATAACTCTTCTGATATTGTCTGACAGTATGACCAGCAGTTTACTAACATTAAAAATTCCATTATACTTTTTATATTGTAAGGACAGTAAAGAGATTTCGCATTTTCCATATAGAGTTGTTTATGACACTTGATTTCTGTGATGTTAGAGGATAAGAGTAATCAAAACTAAGTGATGTTCCAAGCATACTAAGGAAACTGGCAAAAATAGGAAATGAAGATTAGAAGTAAAATAAAATCAAAGTTAAGCAAATAGAAGTTTTCTGAATGTAAGAAAGTTTATTTCTCGACAGCAGATCAACTAACGGTCGATACAGTTTTTGTAAGTCTTGAGCATAAAGTTGCATTATGTTCATGGATATGGAATTGTCTGTAAGAAAAGGAGGATTGGGGCTACTGTAAGCTGGTCAAAAGCCGCAAACATTTGCGTAACGGGAGTTGGATTCATTATGGATAGGAAAGCAGGGCAGGGACTGACAGCTTTGATTAGTTCAGTTCTCACCATATTCGAAAAAACGTCAACAACGATAGTTCAGGTACATGTGGTGTCACCGCCAGACACCACACTTGCTAGGTGGTAGCCTTTAAATCGGCCGCGGTCCGTTAGTATACGTCGGACCCGCGTGTCGCCACTATCAGTGATTGCAGACCGAGCGCCGCCACACGGCAGGTCTAGAGAGACTTCCTAGCACTCACCCAGTTGTACAGCCGACTTTGCTAGCGATGGTTCACTAACTTCTACGCTCTCATTTGCCGAGACGATAGTTAGCATAGCCTTCAGCTACGTTAATTGCTACGACCTAGCAAGGCACCAGTATCCGTACTATTGATATTGTGAATCATGTACCATAAAGAGCGACGTTCTCCATTAATGGATTAAAGTTAAATATTCCACCAGCTACATCCGTTTTTCTCAATTCTAATTCCCTTGTCATGTTCCAGACCGCACGCCAGCCTGCGTGAGCTAAAACGTGTGCATTTCGGCCTCCTTTAGGAACACGGTTGGCTCTCCTGCCAACCACATCAGTACACATGTCAACATTTCAGGCAAAAGGTAAAAAGTAAAAGTAAAAGCGATTAATCAACGTATATTTCACTATATATAGTAGATGAGTATCTAGTAGTCATGGGTGTTTAAAACGTGGATATAGGGGAAGAGAAAACAGAAAGGTTTACGGGAGAATATGGACTTGGCAGTAGACTAGCTGAGTTCTGCAATAAATATCAGATAGTAATAGCGAATATTCTGTTCAGGTCTCACAAGAGGATGAAGTGTACCTTGAAAGTTCGGGAGACACGGGAAGATTCCAACTGGATTGCACCATGGTAGGAAAGGGAATCAAAAACTGATGTTGGATTTTAAGGCGTACTCAGGTGTAGATACAGACTCAGATCACAATTTAGTAATGATGAAGAGTAGATTAAAGTTTACGAAAATCACCTGGAAGAATACGTATGGAAGGAGACGGGTTACTGAAGTATTAAGTTTGATGAAAAAAATGGCTCTGAGCACTATGGGACTCAACTGCTGAGGTCATCAGTCCCCTAGAACTTAGAACTACTTAAACCTAACTAACCTAAGGACATCACACACATCCATGCCCGAGGCAGGATTCGAACCTGCGACCGTAGCAGTCGCACGGTTCCGGACTGCGCGACTAGAACCGCGAGACCACCGCAGCCGGCGCTAAGTTTGATGAAATTCGTTAGGAATTTCGCTTACGTTGTGGATACTGCTATAAGGACTGTCAGAGGAGGCAGCTCAGTTGAAGAACAGTGGACACGTCTATAGAGAACAATCACAGATGTTGGGTAGCCAGACATTGATAAAAGGATGTTAAGTGCTAGGAAACCTTGAGTGACAGAAAGAATATTCCAGTTAATCCACGAAGGAAGGAAGTAAACAAATATTTAGGGAAAATCAGGAACACGGCAACATAGATCCCTTAGGAATGAAATAAATAGGAAGTACTGGGCAGCCAAGGAGAAATGGCTGCAGGAAGTATGTGAAGGAAAAGGAAAAAGAAGAAGGATTGAGCTCGGGGAGGACTCATTCAGCATACAGAAAAGTCTTAACTTCCTTCCGCGAAATTAAAAGGAAGGATGCTAACATTAAGAGAACAATGTGAATTTCAGTATTACACGCAGAGGATAGACCGTATGGGTGGAAAGAGCCTTTGGAATTGGAGGGGGAGGGGCGACGACTTGCCCTATCAAGAGATAGAAGAAGAAATTGGAGTTGATCTGGAAGACAATGCTGTGCGGTACTCGAATATGAAAGGGTTCTGGAAGATTTGATACCAAATAATGAAGAATGTAGAGACAACATTCCATTGGAATTTCTGAATCCATTGGGCAACTGGCAGCCAAACGATTATTCAGATTGGTGTACCAGACTGCCGACATACCAACAGCGTTTTGGAAAATTATGATCCACACAGTTCCGAACACATTCAAGCTATCGACACGTTTAATATGTATAAGAATGGTAAATTGAGGATATTTGGATTTAGGAAACATATAGGCACGAGACAGGCTGTCATCACGTTGCGCTTGAGAATGGAAGAGAGAGTGAAGAAAAATCGAGACACACACATAAGAGTAAAACGGAATAAGATATGCGAAATTCTGAGAAAAATGGAAGAATGAAGTAGGGAAAGACGGGTAATATACAATAACTGTTAGAGCCAAGAGGGAACATGAAGACTGTAAGGCCAAGAACAACATGCTCGGATCATAAATGGTGTAAGACAGGAATGCAGCCATTCACCCCTATTGCTCCACCTGTAAACCGAAGAAGCACTGACGGGAATAAAACAAAACGTCACGAATGTGATTAGAATTCAGGATAATAGGATATTATTGATTAGACTAGTAGATGTAATTGCTACGCATAGCGAAAATTAGTAAAAACTACACGATCTTTTTAATGGAGAGAACAGTCTACTGAACATGCAGCAGAAACGAGAATAGTGAGGAGGTTACTTTGTAATATCAAAATTAATGATAACGAACTAGACACCCCGTTAAGGAATTCTGCTGCCCCGGAAGCAAAATATGCCATGAAGAACGAAAGAAGAAGAATATAACAAGTAGGGTAGCACAGGTAAAGAAAGCGGGAGAACTTTACTCATATCAAACACAGGCCTTAATTTGAGGAAGAAATTTCTGAGAATTTACCTTTTGAGAACAGCATTGTATGGCAGTGAATGACGGACAGTGGGGAAACCAAAACAGAGGAGAATCGAAGGGTTTGAAATACTCTTGTTCTTGTTGACACCACAAGTGACACCAATGTTGATGAGTGATAGAAACCACCTCAGCTGTATCATTACCCATTTGTTGTGTTAGAACCGATTTCGTTCATCGGACACCTTCAGGTTGCCTGCAGTTAAACAAAAAAGGAAATTATGCTATAGCTACAGCATCTTAACGATTAAAATAGACAGCACACACTGATAACAGTCTGATACTAAATCCTCGTCGAGTTGTACTGAAGTCATATCGTAAGTAGTCTGGCTGTCTAATGTTAAAAACCACATCCAAAAACCCTGATCATAAATATTCTGCTGACCACGTAACGGAAGTTTTTAAGCGTTGTATACATGTGTAGTGCTATGTTATTGGCATGATACAAATGACGTACAACATTTGAGTAGTGTTATTTACGAATTCACAGGATATATTTATCTGTATTTGTACCAACTGTTGTTACCCTTTCTAAAGTACGTAACCTTACTAAAAATAGGCCACAGACTTTTAAGGGCCCAAATTTTTTTGTAATTAATTGAATTTTGTGATTATTCACGATTCTAAAAATATATACTGTAAGTATAATACCTCATTATTTTCGTACTTAAATGTGTCTCTGAATCAGATATGGCTCGTAAATGCCTAGCTGTGACACTACTGTCAAACACAAAACTTTGCCTACAATGTCTCGTTATTAAATTTTGGTGCGTTTGCATATTGACACGTTTGTGCAATATCCTTAATGTACTTATCGACTGTACTAGGGGCATGAATTTGTTTCAGCAGATCTATCTATCGATACATGTAGATAACGTGAGTTCATGTATGTTCTGCGTGTGCTTTTGTACCTTAAACTTGTTGCTGTGAATGTGTATTTCATCCACTTTTACCTCATAAAATATCGAATTTTATTGCAGTTGTAAATTTTACGGTAAAGGACACAAGAGTGTTGTTGGAAATCGTAAAGACGCAAAAATTGTTATGGCGCAGAGAAATGAGGTTAGGCCTCAGAGTTCACCAGGCAGTACTTCAGAACGCAATTTGAAATATCTTACCGAAAATGAACAAAATCTTGGTATTGTAAATACTGGAAATTACGGCTACGTTTTAATTAGTACGATCACACTATCAGAACTGCTTTTGTCAGCTGCTTCTTGTAAACTCTCTAATAGTGAAAAATCTCTTACTTTTAGTGAGGACGTAAGTACGAGAAGAGGCCCGCCCAGCAAAACTGTAGCAGCATTTCCAGTGTTTACAGTAATGAAATGTACAATGAGATCATCTGTAAAATGCGACAGGTATTATAAAGATTTGCCTAATGCCCTAGCAGAAGACAGCGAGGAATCTATGCAGAGAATAGTGAAACAAACTGGACATATTTGTCAGTCTACTGATATTGTTGAGGCATTGGACGTTTCCTGGCAGAAGAGAGGCCATACTTGCCTGAGTGGAGCTGTCAAAGTAACATCTCTCCATACAACCAACATAGTGGACTATGGATGTCTGACAAAACACCGAGCCACCTGAGGAATGGGATACAACCCGTCACCTTTGACCAATGATGTTATAGTTTATTCATAGATATTAATGTCTTTATTTTCCAGCCATAGATAATAAATTGGTTGTCGTTTGTGGGTAAGCGTCATCTTTGCAAACTAAAATAAATGAATATGTTTGTAAAAGACAGGGCTAGATATTGAGTAAGACTTTTGTCGCTTGTATTAACTTAAATCGTTTGTTCGCTCCAATTATTTCCAGTCTTAGAGGATTTGAGATAATTTGGAAGAACTATTTTTCATTCTGGACAATTTTAATTTTTGGATTTTAGTTTGTAGGTATGGCTTTTTCATCTGCTCCTATGAATATGGAAGACTTAAAGCAGGCTTTGGGCGTAGATGTCAACCATTCAGTTTTTGCAGTTATGTGGTACTTTTGTTGATTATGTACGATGTCGTGAGTGCAGCCTACATATGTGGCTGATAAGTATGTCAGCGCGGCATACTGTTGATGAATTCATATGAAGGTGTACCAAACATCGACTATGGCGTTCATTTCGACGGTGAACATGATACACGGATCGAAGCTGGCCTTGAGGGATGTAATAAAAATGATGTACTGTTGGTATTTGACGTATCCTATATGGTTCTGTGTAAATGAATGTCGTGTTTGTGAGCGTACCGTTCTCAACCGGCATTCTTCTTGTAGGGAAATATGTGGGGAACACATAAAATATATGAGGCTTTGAAGGCGGGGGGGGGGGGGGCGGGGGGGGGGGGGGGCGGGGAATGCAGTGCGGTGGTTGTTCTCGTCGAATGGTGAGTCTGTTTTTCGCAAGGCCGAGTACAAAAGAGGGGAACCTGCGGTGAGATGATGGGTTTGGTGGGAGGAAGGTGGAGGGCTTTTATTTGAGGACCAGAGTATGATGGTGTCGTTTTTAAAGCTGTTCCTTATCGTAGAAAGAACGTGTTAGTGAAATTAGTTGAAGATCATTTCGCTGAGGATTCTGTAGTTATTTCAGATGAGTTTTCTTCATATAGGGATTTGGGAAATAACGGATTTTAGCATCTGGTCGTGAATCATAACAATGAATTCCGAAATTCAAATACTGGGTCTCGTACCAGTAGTATACAAGGTTATTGGTCAGCCACAAAATCTGCTCGACACTACAGAGCAGTTTATAAAAATTTTTGTGTAAGTGTAGCGTACCCCACTCATATTGCCCGCTTAAGTGTTTTTGAGATTGCACCGGATTCAAATCTCGCCGCTGCTTAAATTTTGATTAATAATCTGCATTGGCGGCCGAAGACGTCTGGTATAAGAAATCACCCTCATTCTGACAACTGCCTTGTCAAAGAGGGCGGAGGAGTTGACAGAGGTTCAGGGCACCCTCTTGTCCTAGGGTTGGGAAACTGCCCCTAAGGGCGGAAGAATCAGCAATGATCAAGGGCATGAGGATGCAGAAGGCAGTGGTGCCAAATGTCAGCAAGACGGATAGTCGGTGTGACTTGCCGTTCTGTTCTGGATGTAGAGAGAACTAACCTCTGTGCCACTTCTAACAGAGTTTAGTTATAAATACAATAAAACACATATACTGAAATGCTGTTATTAACATTCTAAGTACATCTAAACACATTTAACATGGAAAAAGTTTTGCAGGTTCAATATTAAACCATCGTACACGTATAGTATTATCTTAATGACTGCTACATATTTCCAAGAGTGCAATTAGTACCCCCCAGGTGATAGCTATACTTCACTGCTTCCTAACAAACAGTTTTCAAACAACTCCCAGTATCGTGCAGTTTTCATAATGACCTGATCATTAATCAGGTCATGGGTAACATGGCGAAAGATCTCTAGCTCTTGCAGGAGGTCGGGAAAATTGCCATTCACACACTTCTGCTACAGCCTTACGTTAGATATCAAAATCGGCAACTTATGTTTTGTTGTAAGTAATTGAGCAAGCATACTCGATTTCTCCGTGGCATCTCTCATGTCCAGCGCAACGTGTTCCCCAATCCCAATTTACAGCCTCCTTCCCATTTCGCCAACATGAAAGACCCCACAGCCCGGCAATCAATTTTCGAAACTCCAGAAGCATGAAACAGATTATTTGCATCTACAATATATTGCAAAATACAACCTAGGTTAGTTTTGGTTTTAAAAGAAGCTGTCACATTGTACTTTCTAAACACAGTTGAATTCCTTATGCTCATTTTTTAATAGTAAGGTAAACTAACAAACTTAGTATTATCTTTAGATGCCATATTATTGTAAGGGATCATCTAATTTTTATATTTATTAGCTATGATCATATTATATTACTTTCAGTCACGTGAATAGTTATTTACTTTTGAAATATGCTTTATTATTGACTTTTCCCCTCATGTTCGTCTTTTGACAATAGAATTTTGAACACCAGATTGTAGCAAAATTGAAAAAAAAATGCCGTCTTATATTGAACTGGGTGGTTTGTTCCTTGCGAAAGATACCAAATGTGTGTCTGCCATTTTAACACCGAGTTGATACATCTAGAAAAGTAGTGGATTCAATTGTTTCAGTCTCAGATATATATTTAAATGTAGGGTGCAAGTTATTAAAAATGGATACTATGGTGTTGATGACATCATCATTAACTGTGGCGTATCTAAGGTAGTATACAGTTTTGTCTGCCCATGAGGGATTTTCAAAAATGAATCCGTTTCTTAGATAACTAATGAATATATCAGCAAGCATTCCACATATTGAGCTCTTCGTCTTTTTGGGAATAAATGTCTCCATTAAATATAAAGGAGTTGAATTTCAAAATTATGGTAAGTAGTATAATGTACTCATCTATTTCTCTCTTAGAAAACCTGTTTTGTTCCATTAAATTACGCTGAATTACCTGCACCGTTTTGTCAATAGGTATGTTTGTGAATAAGTTGACGATATCTAGAGAAGTGAATATCGTTTTCTCAGTTACTGGTGTATCCTCCCACCCACAACTGGTCGTATTTGATACCATCTTTGTGTGCTGTCATTTTTGCCCTTAGTGTGAGTTCCAGTGATTCTATAACTTTTAGCCTTTGTACCTCCCGTGGTGCTTGGTGATATTATCTCACTGCAAGTTCTTAACTGATCAAGCGATTTCTTCTCTGCTCGGGCTTGAAATTGTTATCGATTTTCTTAATGTCATTGTCTTCAAAGAATTTTAGAGTTTTAGCAATATAGACATCTTTTGCAACGATCACTTATCCGCCATAGTTACTATGGCGTTCCCTTCAGAAAGCTTAAAATTAATATTTCCAACGAGTCTCTTCTCCTTTATAGAACTGGGGACAGATTTGAAACTTCACTGGCCGATTCTTGGGATAGGTTTATTTACTTCGTTCCCAATAACATTATTGAAAGCTATACAAATCTTATTCTGAATAAGTTTTGGCACTTTCTGTGAATCAACAGCATGCTCAGCATAGACCACCGTGTCTTTCATAGCCCACCGATCCCCTTTCCTATGTACATAATGCAATACCTCATACCCTTACTATGTTGTTGTTGTTGGGGCCTTCAGTACTGAGACTGTTTTGATACAGCTCTCCATGCTACTCTATCCTGTGCAAGCTTCTTCATCTCCCAGTACCTACTGCAATCTACATCCTTCTGAATCTGTTTAGTGTATTCACCTCTTGGTCTCCCTCTACTATTTGTACTCTCCGCGCTGCCCTCCAATACTAAATTGGTGATTCCTCAATGTCTCAGAACATGTACTATAAACCGATCCCTTCTTCTTCTCAAGTTGTCTCACAGATTTCTCTTCTCCCCAATTCTATTCAATACCTCCTCATTAGTTATGTGATCTACCCATCTAATCTTCAGCATTCTTCTGTAGCACCACATTTCGAAAGCTTCTATTCTCTTCTTGTCCAAACTAGTTATCGTCCATGTTTCACATCCATACATGGCTATACTCCATACAAATACTTTCAGAAATGACTTCCTGACACTTAAATCTATACTCGACGTTAAAAAATTCTCTTCTTCAGAAACGCTTTCCTTGCCATTGCCAGTCTACATTTTATATGCTCTCTACTTCGACCATCATCAGTTATTTTGCTCCCAAAATAGCAAAACTCCTTTACTACTTTAAGCGTCTCATTTCCTAACCTAATTCCCTCAGCATCACCCGACTTAATTCGACTACATTCCATTATCACAGTTTTGCTTTTGTTGATGTTCATCTTATACCCTCCATTCAAGACACTGTCCATTCCGTTCAACTGCTCTTCTAAGTCCTTTGCTGTCTCTGACAGAATTACAATGTCATCGGCGAACCTCAAAGTTTTTAATTCTTCTCCATTGATTTTAATACCTACTCCGAAGTTTTATTTTGTTTCCTTTATTGCTTGTCCAATATACAGATTGAATAACATCGGGGATAGGCTACAACCCTGTCTCACTCCCTTCCCAACCACTGCTTCCCTTTCATAGCCCTCGACTCTAATAACTGCCATCTGCTTTCTGACAAATTGTAAATAGCCTTTCGCTCTCTGTATTTGACCCCTGGCACCTTCAGAATTTGAAAGAGAGTATTCCAATCAACATTGTCAAAAGCTTTCTCTAAGTCTACAAATGTTAGAAACGTAGATTTGCCTTTCCTTAATCTTTCTTCTAAGATAAGTCGTAGGGTCAGTATTGCCTCACGTGTTCCAACATTTTTACGGAATCCAAACTGATCTTCCCCGAGGTCGCCTGTATCAGTTTTTCCATTCATCTGTAAAGAATTCGCGTTAGTATTATGCAGCTGTGGCTAATTAAACTGATTGTTCGGTAATTTTCACATCTGTCAACACCTGCTATCTTTGGGATTGGAATTATTATATTCTTCTTGAAGTCTGAGGGTAGTTCGTCTGTCTCATACATCTTGCTCACCACATGGTAGAGTTTGGTCAGGACTGGCTCTCCCAAGGTTGGCAGCAGTTCTAATGGAATGTCGTCTACTCCGGGGGCCTTGTTTTGACTCAGGTCTTTCAGTGCTCTGTCAAACTCTTCACGCAATATCATATCTCGAATTTGATCTTCATCTACATCCTCTTCCATTCCATAATATTGTCCTCAAGTACATCGCCCTTGTATAGGCCCTCTATATACTCCTTATACCTTTCTGCTTTCCCTTCTTTGCTTAGAACTGGGTTTCCATCAAAGCTCTTGATATTCAGGCAAGTCGTTCTCTTTTCGCCAAAGGTCTTTTAATTTTCCTGTAGGCAGTATCTATCTTACCCCTAGTGAGATAAGCCTCAACATCCTTACATTTGTCCTCTAGCCGTCCATGCTTAGCCATTTTGCACTTCCTGTCGATATCATTTTTGAGACGTTTGTATTCCTCTATGCCTGCTTCATTTACTGCATTTTTATATTTTCTCCCTTCATCAATATTTCTTCTGTTATCCAAGGGTTTCTACTAGCACTCGTCTTTTTACCTTTTGATCCTGTGCTGCCGTCACTATTTCATCCCTCTAAGCAACCCGTTCTTCTTCTACTGTATTTCTTTACCCCAGTCCTGTCAATTGTTCCCTTATGCTCTCCCTGAAACTCTGTACAGTCTCTGGTTCTTTCAGTTTATCCAGGTTCCATCTCCTTAAATTCCCACCTTTTTGCAGTTTCTTCAGTTTTTATCTACAGTTTTTAACCAATAGATTGTGGTCAGAGTCCACATCTGCCCCTGAAAATGTCTTACAATTTAAAACCTGGTTCCTAAATCTCTGTCTTACCATTATATAATATATCTGTTACCTTTTAGTATCTCCAGGGTTCTTCCATGTAAACAACCTTCTTTCATGATTCTTAAACCAAGTATTAGCTATGATTAAGGTATGCTATGCGCAAAATTCTACCAGGCGGCTTCCTCTTTCATTTCTTAGACCCCAATCGATATCACCTACTATGTTTCCTTCTCTCCCTTTTCCTACCGACGAATTCCAGTCACCCATGACTATTAAATTTTCGTCTCCCTCCACTACCTGAATAATTTCTTTTATCTCATCACACGTTTCATCAATTTCTTCGTCATCTGCAGAGCTAGTTGGCATATAAACTTGTACTAATGTAGTAGGCGTGGGCTTCTTGCCTACCTTAGCAACAATAATGCGTTCATTATGCTGTTTGTAGTAGCTTACCCGTACACCTATCTTTTCATTCTCCTTTTTTTCCTTGCTTGTAACGATTATGGTCGCACAGCAACTATCGCACTTGGCAGAAGCCTCGTATTATGTTTATGTTCATTCCTGGTGAAGAATGGCCCTGTCTTGGAAGTTCACCATAAGCAGCATGCCGTGTCTGCTTACCATACTTCCGCCAGGCGTTCAACAGAATACATGAAATTTATTTTCTGTTGCGAATATGGACAACCAGCAGCTATATAATGGAATGACGACAATGAAAATTTGTGCTTGATCGAGACTCGAACCCGGATTTACTGTTTATCGCGAGCGGTCACCTCATCATTAGGCTATCTGAGCACGTTTCACGGTCAGACCTTAACTTTCCATATGTCGTCATCTATGTGTCTACAACCTCTAGTCGTACATCCATTATACACATACCGGGGAAACATTTTAGTTGGAAGTTGTTTGCCAGGTGTTGGTGAACAAATACGCCAACGATATTGCAGTGCCTGTGCTGTTGAGAAGTACGATATAGCGTTGCTTCAGACACGCATGCAGGTCCGAAAGATCATCGTACTTCTGAACTACACAGGCACTGTAATATCGCATGATCACCAGAGTGTTTACAGTCATTGTTATTGGGTTTGGTCATTAACATTAGACACCACGATCAGATCATTTGTGTCATGATTTTAGCTAAACTCTTTGAGGGTTTAGTATAAGGCTGTCGTCAGTGTGAGCTGCTTATGTTATTTGTTGAGATGCTGCAGCTGTAGCCTAATTTCCTGGTTTGTTTAACTGCAGGCACATTTGAAGGTTTCTGATCAATGATTTAGAAGAAACGGACAAACAGTTGTACATGCAAAAAAATTCTGCACTACACTGCAGTACACTATTCAGCCTGTTGCAGAATAGGCACTAGCAGCAGTTTTTCCACTGCGGCCACATGCAGCTGTTCACCATGCCGCTACCTCCAACCAAACCTGTAAGCACTTCGCTTCAGTATTTCTGATCTTTTGTGCACTTTGTGGTGTCACCGCCAGACACCACACTTGTTAGGTGGTAGCCTTTAAATCGGCCGCGGTCTGGTAGTATACGTCGGACCCGCGTGTCGCCACTATCAGTGATAGCAGACCGAGCGCCGCCACAGGGCAGGTCTAGAGAGAGACTTCATAGCACTCGCCCAGTTGTACAGCCGACTTTGCTAGCGATGGTTCACTGACTTCTACGCTCTCATTTGCCGAGACGAATGCCTTCAGCTACGTTATTTGCTATGACCTGGCAAGGCGCCAGTATCCGTACTATTGATATTGTGAAATCAAGTAATGTCAAGAGCGACGTTCGACATTAATGGATTAAAGTTAAGTATTCCACTAGGTACATCCGTTTTTCTCAAGTCTAATTCCCTTGCCATGTTCCAGACCTCACGCCAGCCTGCGTGAGCTAAAACGCGTGCATTTCGGCCTTCTTCATAAACACGGTTGGCTCTCCTGCCAACCACAACACACTTTATGTAAAACCCAATCCAAATGCCACTCTACAGCATTTCTGAACTTTGTACATATCATGTGAGGGCTAATTTCCCTAATTAACAAGCACTTTCATAATATTAAGATGCCCGAATAAACATGCCGAACCGGTCAATAAAATAAGGTGCGGTCTTGATTTTTTTAAACTAATGATCAACCATAAAATATCGCTTTTACCTGCCGACTGATGGTTAAAATTGTTTGGCTAACTGATTTGGGAGAGGGTAGCAAAGAGCTAGGTCATGGGTCCCATCGGATTAGTGAAGGATGGGGAAGGAAATCGGCCGTGTCCTTTCAAAGATTCTCAATATTTTTAACGCACAAAATCGAGCGTAGGACAATAAATCTGTAATAAGACAGCTGAGATAATTAGTATCACCTGTTAATGCCGGCCGCGGTGGTCTCGCGGTTCTAGGCGCGCAGTCCGGAACCGTGCGTCTGCTACGGTCGCAGGTTCGAATCCCGCAGGTTCGAATCCTGCCTCGGTCATGGATGTGTGTGATACCCTTAGGTTAGTTAGGTTTAAGTAGCTCTAAGTTCTAGGGGACTGATAACCACAGCAGTTGAGTCCCATAGTGCTCAGAGCCATTTGAACCATTTTGAACCTGTTAATGTAGAGCTTGATATTTGGCGATAAAAAGGAATGTTGAAAATTATGTGGACTGTAAACATGCCGAGTGATAAGGTTCTTTGCAGAATCGGCAAAGAAAGGAACATATGGAAAACAATGATAACCAGAAGGGACAGACATCAATGAAGAACGTCTATGGTGCCAGAGAGACCTGAGATGGTTTGTATGTTTCCGTTGCCCTTTGTTATGACAGAAGTGGGAGAGCGGAACCCAACGCTGGCACACTGCTTATTCCTCTCCCATATCTGCGAGGGATTCGAGGGATTCCCAGCTTAATTCCTCCTTCCGTCTGACAATTCACCTTCAACAATGTCAGGAGTGTCACACGCCTTCAATCCATGAGGCTCTGACCAGAGTTTTGGAATTCAGTCATACACTTTAGTGAAGTGTCTGCTTACAAGTAACTGCACCACCATCTGTCCTTGTCTTATTCCTCAAATATAGGCAGTAATACTTTTCTCACGTGCCGAATGACGCGTGCTTTATTCATGGCGATCGAGGCGGTTAAGAAAAGTTTTGACGTCCCATCGACGATGAGAACATTAAAAACTCGACACCGAGGGCTGAATGTGAATTGTGGGCACATTTAGGACATTTGATTTCCATGTCAGGAAAATAAAGATTCCCTAATGCGAGTTATATGTGTTACTACCTGTACCTTTCAGCTACCTCCTAATGCGACTAGCCCTTGGAGGCAGCTGACGAGCTGCCAATGCCGCCTCTGACATTCCAGCTCGTGAAAGCCCAATGAGCTTTTCATTCAGAGGATGCTTTCACCTACGAGACTATCTCTATGCGGACGAGCATTATACATGAAGGTGAAATGTAGACAAAATGTACGTTATAAAGGACAAACATCAGGTTCGAGCGCACTTAATGTCAGAACCTTTGGACAGTAACAGTAGCCACCAATATACACGGTCCAGTCACATTAATGTGATCACCTTCCAAAATTCTGAATACCACATTCTGCAACGTGGGCCGCTGCTAAACGTTCGGGAAGACAGTCAGTGTGGTTCTTGAAGGTAACGACTCCAGTACCGTTGCCAGCTGCTCTAGGTTTCTGATTTGAGGTTACAAGGCAAAAACAGCCCAATCGAATGGTCTCACATATTCTCGAGGTAGGCTAAATTCTGAGAGTTTGATGGCCAGGAGAGAACGGTGCCCTTCGAACCACGCACGTTCATTGCGAGCTGGGTGACACGTTTTATTGCTTTGCCGATAGATGCAATTGACTCGAGGAACGACAAACTGGATGTCTTGGTGCACATGATGCCCAAGATTAGACTCATACTTCTGCTGATCCATTGTGCCTCCCAAATGACGAGTTCATCCATGGAGTATCACGAAAATGTTCTCCAGACCCTGACGCTCCGTTCTCCGACCAAGAACCTCTTGATGATTGTTTTAGGATGTTTGCTTGCAGACGCTTCGCGGTATATACACCAACGACCACTTGATTGATGGAGCATAACGAATGATTCATTTGAAGATTCCATTTGTCACTAGTCGCTGTCGCGGTATTGGCCTGCCAATTGGGGCTTTCGGCGCCCATAAACATCAGTCATTGAGTACTTGTACCTGGCCTCTGCTGCGGAGGCCCACACGCTGACGGTCGTTGAGGAGACACTGTTCGTAGCCCCTTGGTTCATCTGGACGGTGAGTGGCTCTACAGCTGCAGGTCTATTCACCCGTACACATCTCCGCAGCCGTCTTTCAGCCCTAACCCCGTGCTGCACCACAGTTATCTCGGCGTCTGATTTGGATAGCGCCATTTTGTCACGCACTGTTACACTTAAACAGCAGTGGCAGACAAACAGTTCACAGTCTTAGCCGATTCAACCCTTCTACATCTACATCCATACTCCGCAAGCCATCTGACGGTGTGTGGTGGAGGGTACCTTGAGTGTCTCTATCGGTTCTCCCTTCTATTCCAGTCTCGTATTGTTCGTGGAAAGAAATATTGTCGGTATGCCTCTGTGTGGTCTCTAATCTCTTTGATTTTATCCTCATGGTCTCTTCGCGAGATAAACGTAGGAGGGAGCAATATACTGCTTGCGGTGAAGGTATCTTCTCGAAATTTCATCAAAAGCCAGTGCCGAGCTACTGAGCGTCTCTCCTGCATAGTCCCACTGGAGTTTATCATCTACGTAACCCTTTCGCGATTACTAAATGATCCTGTAACGAAGCGCGCTGCTCTCTCTTCTATTAACCCAATCCGATACGGATCCCACACCAGTATTCAAGCAGTGGGCGAACAACTGTAATGTAACCTGCTTCCATTGTTTTCGGACTGCATTTCCTTAGGATTCTTCCAATGAATCTCAGTCTGGCTTCTGCTTTACCGGCGATTAATTTTATATGGTCATTCCATTTTAAATCATTCCTAATGCCCACTCCCATATAATTTATGGAATTAACTGCTTCCAGTTGCTGAACTGCTATATTGTAGCAAAATGATAAAAGAGTCTTTCTTTTTATGTATTCGCAGCACATACACTTGTCTACATTGAGATTCAATTGCCATTCTCTGCACCATGCGTCAATTTGCTGCAGATACTCCTGCATTTCAGTGCAATTTTCCATTCTTACAAACTCTCGATGTACTACAGCATCATCCGCAAAAAAGCTTCAGTGAACTTCCGATGTTATTCACAAGGTCATTTACATATATTCTGAGTAGCAACGGTCCTACGACACTCCCTTGCGGCACAGCTGAAATCAGTCTTACTTCGGAGAAGACTTCTCTCCATTGAGAATGACATGCTGCGTTCTGTTATCTACGAACTTCTCAATCCAATCACATAATTGGTCTGATAGTCCATATGCTCTTACTTTGTTCATTAAACTACTGTGGGGAACTGTATCGAACGCCTTGCGGAAGTCAAGAAACACGACATCTACCTGTGAACTCGTGTCTATGGCCCTCTGAGTCTCGTGGACGAATAGCGCGAGATGGCATTCACACGATCGTCTGTTTCGAAACCAATGCTGATTCCTACAGAGCAGATTTCTAGTCTCCAGGAATTTCATTATACTGGAACATAATACTCACCCCGCAGGCTTTATATGCTTTCCCGTGCGAGTGCTGCCACCTATCCTTTGTGAGTGGTTATTGTACGTTGACGTTGAACATACGTGTTGGTCACATTTATATGACTTGACTGTGTGAGCAGTGCATACGAATACTTACGGCTATTAGTACATTCTTAAGAAGAACCTTTTATTGGGTGCCTTAATTTCCACAAACCTAGTTCACTTTTAGCTCAGCCAACAAAGACCAAACAAGGTCGATTGTGGGGAAAAAACCGCGTAGTCACAAATGTTTGCACTGTGGTAGGAGTCGTTGTCGTCATCAACGTACTAAAAATCGTGTCTAGATATCAGCGTTGAAGGAGCGTGAAGGGGAGGGTTAAGAGTAATTTTTTAATGTTTTTCTCGAATAACTCAAAAACCAGGGCTTCTAGCGAAAATGTTTCCCAGTGCAAAATGAAACTGCATTAAATTTTCTACAAAAAATATCTGTTTATGTTTCCTCTAGAACTAATAGTTTCCACATTGCAGAGGATGGAAGAAAACAGAGATTATTCAAAACATTGTTCTAATGACATAAAATTAATGTCTAACTTCAAATGAGGTGTGATAAAACCAAATATTAGAAGTGTGTACCACTTCTAAGTGGAGTAAAGCCGTATTAAAGGATAAATTTTGTTGTAGGAGTGCAACAGGGTGGAAGGTAGGCCAGCTTATTCTATTCATGCACTTTCCTCCCTCATAGATCTGCGAACTGAGGATCAAGCAGATGATACTCCACCCCAGCTACCCTACTAAGTCGCAGGTACTAACAGCAGGGTGTTCCACAAAGTTACACGGATCCTCGACAGGGTGTCTTATGATTCACTAGCGATACTTTCTAACGGGTAATGTGTTGTTTATTTTTCAACAGTATGTTAATAATATATTTATTTACTTACACGTCAAATTCCGTAGGACCAAATTGAGGAGCAGATCTCCAAGGTCCTGGAACGTGTCAGTACATCAAACTAAATCATACAAATAATAACAGATAAAAAGAAATATTTATGAACCCGAAAAAAGTCAGTCCATAAGTAACGCAATCAACAATAAGAATCAGCTTAATTTTTCAAGGAACTCTTCGACAGAATAGAAGAAGTGACATATGAGGAAATTCTTCAGTTTTGATTTGAAAGAGCGTGGATTACTGCTAAGATTTTTGAATTATAGTGGTAGCTTATTGAAAATGGATGTAGCAGTATGCTGCACACCTTTTTGCACAAGAGTTAAGGAAGTCCGATCAAAATGCAGGTTTGATTTCTGCCGAGTATTAACGGAGTGAAAGCTGCCTATTCTTGGGAGTAAGGTAATATTGTTAACAGGAAATGACAGGAAGGAATATACATATTAAGAGTCCAATGTCAAAATACCCAGACTCGTGAACAGGGTCCACAAGGAGTTCGTGAACTTAAACCACTTACTGCCCGAACCGTCCGTTTCTGAGTCAAAAAATATCATTTTACAATGGGACGAGTTACCCCAAAATATAACACCATACGACATAAGCGAATACAAATAAGCAAAGTAGATTAATTTTCGTGTACTGAGCGAGGTGGCGCAGTGGTTAGCACACTGGACTCGCATTCGGGAGGACGACGGTTCAATCCCGTCTCCACCCATCCTGATTAAGGTTTTCCGTGATTTCCCTAAATCGTTTCAGGCAAATGCCGGGATGTCTCCTTTGAAAGGGCATCGCCGATTGGCTTCCCCATCCTTCCCTAACCCGAGCTTGTGCTCCGTCTCTAATCACCTCGTTGCCGACGGGATGTTAAAAAAAAACACTAACCTAACTTAACTAATTTTCGTGTCGAACGATCACTCACTTCTGATACCGCTCGAATAGTAAAAATGGAAGTGTTAAGTCTTTCAACAAGATCCTGAACGTGGGCTTTCCACGACAAATTACTATCTATCTGAACACCTAGAAATTTGAACTGTTCAGTTTCACTAGTCATATGCCCGTTCTGTGGAATTAAAACGTCAGGGATTGTTGAATTATGTGTTAGAAACTGTCAAAACTGAGTCTTACTGTGATTTAACGTTAGTTTCTTTTCTGCAAGCCATGAACGTAGGTCATGTACTCCACTATTTGAAACCTAGCCAATGCTGGTATGACCTGCTGATATATAAATCCAAGGAAAACATATACACAAATTCTACGTAAATCTCAGCACATTGTTCTACAATGCTTGAGGGAAACTGTTTCTTAGTCATCCCGTACGGCAGCAGCATTGTTCTTCCTGGGAAGGCAACTTCCTCCACCACTAGCTCCGCTCGCTTTGCACTTTACGGACGGACTGTTTTACCTCGACACTTTCTGTCCACTTATTTTAATATACGTAGGCAAAATAATTCCACCGAGCTCACGTTTATATAATGAAGTTATTTTCAGTCTATTAAGTGAGCACTTAACATAGTTGATAAGTGAGCTTTCTTCTAAAGTACGTTCCTATAAATAATGGCTGAGAATTACTATATATTCTGGGCATCAGCGGCTGTCGAAAGGCGCTGTTAGGAAGAACTCAATCACAACCGATTTCGTGGCCTAAAGCCGCATCATCCGGTGCAACCTACATGGTAATGACCTAATTATAGTGTCACAACATTTTGTCGATACTAAAATTATTAAAGGAATGTCTAAGATATGTTTACAACTTTAAAAGATCATAGCCATACCCATCGCTCATAGGTAAAATTTACTGTCCAGCGAATATTGTCAGTATCATGACAAGCGATAGGTAACGAAGACGTGCTCCTTTCAAATAAGACAAACTACTGATACGTAAAATTTGCGGTTACCGAACCACGTTTTAAAATTGCCTACGTGTAAAAGTCGCGGTCAGAGATAACCAGCTTACGTGTACGTAGGTCTTTTTTTTTTTTTTTTTTTTGGTCATCAGTCTACTGACTGGTTTGATGCGGCCTGCCACGAATTCCTTTCCTGTGCTAACCTCTTCATCTCAGAGTAGCACTTGCAACCTACGTCCTCAATTATTTGCTTGACGTATCCCAATCTCTTTCTTCCTCTACAGTTTTTGCCCTCTACAGCTCCCTCTAGTACCATGGAAGTCATTCCCTCATGTCTTAGCAGATGTCCTATCATCCTGTCCCTTCTCCTTATCAGTGTTTTCCACATATTCCTTCCCTCTCCGATTCTGCGTAGAACCTCCTCATTCCTTACCTTATCAGTCCACCTAATTTTCAACATTCGTCTATAGCACCACATCTCAAATGTTCGATTCTCTTCTGTTCCGGTTTTCCCACAGTCCATGTTTCACTACCATACAATGCTGTACTCCAGACGTACATCCTCAGAAATTTCTTCCTCAAATTAAGGCCGCTATTTGATATTAGTAGACTTCTCTTGGACAGAAATGCCTTTTTTGCCATAGCGAGTCTGCTTTTGATGTCCTCCTTGCTCCGTCCGTCATTGGTTATTTTACTGCCTAGGTAGCAGAATTCCTTAACTTCACTGACTTCGTGACCATCAATCCTGATGTTAAGTTTCTCGCTGTTCTCATTTCTACTACTTCTCATTACCTTCGTCTTTCTCCGATTTACTCTCAAACCATACTGTGTACTTATTTCCGTTCAGCAGATAATTTAATTCTTCTTCACTTTCTCTCAGGATAGAGTGGAGATGACATCATCAGCGAATCGTATCATTGATATCCTTTCACCTTGTATTTTAATTCCACTCCTGAACCTTTCCTTTATTTCCATCATTGATTCCTCGATATACAGTTTGAAGAGTAGGGGCGAAAGGCTACAGCCTTGTCTTACACCCTTCTTAATACGAGCAATTCGTTCTTGATCGGCCACTCTTATTATTCCCTTGTTGTACATATTGTATATGACCCGTCTTTCCCTATAGCTTACCCCTACTTTTTTCAGAATCTCGAAAAGCTTGCACCATTTTATATTGTCGAACGCTTTTTTCAGGCCGACAAATCCTATGAACGTGTCTTGATTTTTCTTTAGCCTTGCTTCCATTATTAGCCGTAACGTAAGAATTGCCTCTCTCGTGCCTTTACTTTTCCTAAAGCCAAACTGATCGTCACCTAGCGCATTCTCAATTTTCTTTTCCATTCTTCTGTATATTATTCTTGAAAGCAGCTTCGATGCATGAGCTGTTAAGCTGATTGTGCGATAATTCTCGCACTTGTCAGCTCTTGCCGTCTTCGGAATTGTGTGGATGATGCTTTTCCGAAAGTCTGATGGTATGTCGCCAGACACATATATTCTACACACCAACGTGAATAGTCGTTTTGTTGCCACTTCCCCTAATGATGTTAGAAATTCTGATGGAATGTTATCTATTCCTTCTGCCTTATTTGACCGTAAGTCCTCCAAAGCTCTTTTAAATTCCTCTTCAACTGTGCTGCCTACTGCGCTATTCCTTATTGCTGTATCTATAGCGTTAGAGAACTTCAAACGTATCTCGTCATCCCTTAGTACTTCCGTATCCCACTTCTTTGCGTATTGATTCTCCCTGACCAATGTCTTGAACTTCAGTCTACTCTTCATCACTACTGTATTGTGATCTGAGTCTACATCTGCTCCTGGGTAAGCCTTACAATCCAGTATCTGATTTCGGAATCTCTGTCTGACCATGATGTAATCTAATTGAAATCTTCCCGTATCTCCCGGCCTTTTCCAAGTATACCTCCTCCTCTTGTGATTCTTGAACAGGGTATTCGCTATTACTAGCTGAAACTTGTTACAGAACTCAATTAGTCTTTCTCCTCTTTCATCCCTTGTCCCAAGCCCATATTCTGCTGTAACCTTTTCTTCTACTCCTTCCCCTACAACTGCATTCCACTCGCCCATGACAATTAGATTTTTGTCCCCCTTTACATACTGCATTACCCTTTCAATATCCTAATACACTTTCTCTATCTGTTCATCTTCAGCTTGCTACGTTGACCTGTATACCTTAACTGTCGTTGTCGGTGTTGGTCTGCTGTCGATTCTGATTAGAACAACTGAACTGTTCACAGTAAAACACCCTCTGCCCTACCTTCCTATTCATAATGAATCCTACACATGTTATACCATTTCTGCTGCTGTTGATATTACCCGATACTCATCTGACCAGAAATCCTTGTCTTCCTTCCACTTCACTTCACTGACCCCTACTATATCTAGATTGAGCCTTTGCATTTCCCTTTTCAGATTTTCTAGTTTCCCTACGATGTTCAAGCTTCTGCCATTCCACGCCCCGACTCGTAGAACATTATCCTTTCATTAATTATTCAATCTTTTTCTCATGGTAACCTCCCCCTTGGCTGTCCCCTCCCTGAGATCCGAATGGGGGACTATTCCGGATTCTTTTTCCAATGGAGAGATCATCATGACACTTCTTCAACTACAGGCCACATGTACTGTGGATACACATTACGTGTCTTTAATGCAGTGGTTTCCATTGCCTTCTGCACCCTCATGTCGTAGATAATTGCTGATTCTTCCGCCTTTAGGGGCAATTTCCCACCCCTAGGACAAGAGAGTGCCCTGAACCTGTATCCGCTCCTCCCCCCTCTTTGACAAGGCCGTTGGCAGAATGAGGCTGACTTCTTATGCCGGAAGTCTTCGGCCGCCAATGCTGATTATTTATCAAAATTTAGGCAGTGGCGGGGATCGAACCCGGGACCGAAGACGTTTCGATTCCGAGTCAAAGACGCTAACCCTACACCACGCGCTAGTACGTAAGTAAAGAAGGGAAAAATCCCAAGCAGAAATCAGAACTCGGTCATTGTCATAAGATCAATTAATAGTAAGTTACCAGCACCTCAAGCTCTTGTGGTGAACTTTGAGCAAGAATTTATGTCAAAATTCCCTCAACATGCCGGAAGATTAAGTTTATGAGTAGACATGACGACTACATTTTCATATTACCTGATGGCTGAAAGGGGCCAGTTTCTTCGGCGTCTAAATAATTTGAGCCAAATTAAGTATGTTACAAGGAAATGAGCTGAGAATGACACTTTACCGTTTTTTGGACTTCCAAATCACCGGAAAAAATGGAAATATTGGTTTCGTTGTTTACCAAAAGGCAACCACGACATATCTTGTTATACACAGGCAGTAATGTCACCTAATGAAATATAAATCCGGGGCATTCCGAGCCTTGGTAAACCGCATGTACGGAGTGCCCCTTACTACTGAGCTCAAATGGCTGAATATGAGGCTAAACAGTATATAGCGTTTCAAAACGGTTACAATCCAGAATTTGTTAACGCAGGTAAAAGAAATATACTACGAAAGAAGAATGTTCTTTCCTATTGCGGATATGAGGAAGATTTTATAATGCTTATGCTACACGATCAGACAAAGGAACGCACTGTTTTTTGTAGAATACCATATCTAGGTGCAGTACCCGAAAAGACAGGCAGACGTTTGTCATAACAACACAATTCCAGCGAATTTTACTTTTTCGGTTATAGGTAGAAAACTATGGCGCAGGGAAAATCAGTGGCAAATAAATATAATGACGCGGATTTACAATGTATAATATGCAAGGATTGGCCAAAGAAATACATAGGACAAACCTGTAGATAATTTCGGATAAGATTCAGAAACACTGAACTTAAATAAGCCCCGATCTGCATTAAATGTGCACTTACGTGAAGAGAGGCACAGCATCACAATCCGTTTAGAAAATTTAAAAATGCTTCAGAGAAAAGAAAAAAAACATATTTTGAATATATTAGCGGCAGTAGAAGTTTTTAGACATAGAAAAAAAGTGCACAGAATTAAATCACCATAGCATTGCTGCTCACTTTTGACTGTTCATACGATTACGTAATAAAATTCTCGCTTGCAAGCTAGAGACTCCGCGCTCCCAATCATGAATATACAATATATGCCCACAACGGTGGCTTCGGTTCCACCAGCCAGCTGGTCCCGCTTAGTCGTTCATACGGGGCCACCGTTAAGACACTGTCATCTCACACATTCCACATAGTAAAAGCCAAACTGAAACTGTCTCGATCGTGTTTTCAGGTTTTTATTAGTAGAAACCGGTTTCGGCCCTTTCCTCAGACCATTTTTAGGCTTTTCCACGCCATTATGCTTCCAGTGACACCCTTACTCCTGCGGGTCTTGCTTCTTCAGCCGCTAGCAGCATCCATAACGACGGAGAAAAGCCTGAAGATGGTCTGAAGAAAGGGCCGAAAACGGTTGCTAACGAATAAAAATCTGAAAACGTGATCGATGCATTTTTTATTTGATTTTTAGCATATTACACCAATCGGTGCTTTGCTCCAATTACAGAATACTTTCTAAAATTTTCAATTCCAAAATTTGCATAGTGCCGCGACCAATGTTAGAAGCGACAACTCTTATATATCTAATCCGGCCTATTCAAAAAAGTTTAGCCTCCTCTCACTACTAATTACTTTTCTTTTCTCTTTTTTCTTTTTATCTCTTTTTTCTTTTTACATGCAATCGAATTTTAAAACATAGTTCTGTAACCTCAGGTTTCGCCTATCACCAGTTTGTCTTATACGAATGGAGCTGTCTTCGTTACGTTACGTTAGCCAGAGTATTGCAATATTTACTGAATAGTAAATTTAAACTTGGAGCGATGGATGTGACAATGATCTTTAAACGTTGTGAATATATTTTAACACATTCCTTTATTAATTTTAATATGCACAAAATTTAGTCACGTACACTGCACGTTACGATGCTGCTTTAGGTCGCAAAATAGGGTGTGTCTCAATAAACAACAATTTTACCGACTGTTAGCGGAATTCTTCCTAAATCAGTGGCTGCAAAGTGCTTAATTTCTAAGTGTGATGTTGTAGGTACCTATATTTATTTCTGGCAAATCAACTGGTTTGGTAAATATAGTATAACGATTCTGCCTATCACTGCGTATTTTAAAGTCGTGTAACTGTGCTGTAGTCACTTATTGGTGAATTAATGAATGACGAGGAAGTTACTAAACTTATCGCACCGATCCACTTGTTGGTGGACTGGATGATCACTAAATCTCTTCCATATAGCAATTGCTGGCAGTTGTAGAGTCGGCTGTACTGAGCACACACAATATACACACGAAACGTACACCGTATATCATGCAGGGCGGGTGTTAATATGCCTGATCAGTTCACATCCAGAAAGTAAACTGCTGTAGTGCATTTCCTGAAATGTGTTGAAACATCTGAAGTTCCTTAACAGTAACGTCTGTTACAGTGGAAGCCACTGTAAGACACTGGGCCTGTTGAGATGGGAGAACTGAGGCTGCAGTGACGCATTTCATACCTCACGTGCTCTGAAAAGTATTCTAGCCAGTGATAGTGCAGACAACGAAATCGACATTGTCCTGTTAAATATTGACAGCATGTTACATTTGCAAAAGGCTCTCTGCCGTAGTAGTCAACATATCTTCAGCTATTGAGCCTTTTTACATAACAGAATAACTTAAAAATTGCAAAGAAGAACTCAACAAACGGAAAATAACTTCGCTGAAATTACTTTGTCTACACATACAAGAGAACTGGACAGGAAATTTGGAAATTTGTGGTAAGTTCCTACGGGACCAAATTGCTGAGTTACTTAATCTAAATTATATAACTCACGCTAAGGACGACACACAGACCCATGCCCGAGAAAGGACTCGAGCATCCGACGGGGGTAGCCGGGAGCCGAGCGAACCGTGGAAAGGCGCCGCAGACAGCGCGGCAGCCCGCTCGGCAGAACTGGACAGGATATGCTGGGGGAGGAAGAAGGGGGAGGTATAGTCAGCCGGAAAACTGGAAAGTGAGATGGGAAGTTGCCTTTAACGGAAGAATACTAAAGCAGCCGTACACGATGACACAATCAATTTCCTCTCTGGCAGCGTAGAACAGTGTGCAGAGATTTACGTAGATTCTGTCCATAAGATTTACCATAAGCGTTAACACTACATGGAACCCAGATATTAGTTACTAGTTACTAGCAACACCAGTTAAATGGCTCAAATGGCTCTAAGCACTATAGGACATAATATCTGAGGCCATCAGTCCCCCAGAAACCTAACTAACCTAAAGACATCACACACATCCATGCCCAAGGCAGGATTCGAACCTGCGACCGGACTGAAACGCCTACAACTGCTGTGCCACCGCGGCTGGCAACACTAGTTACTATTAACTAGTAACTTATAGCTGCATTCCATGTAGTGTTGAAGCATTTGGTGCAAAATAAACACTCCCTGGGCATATCTGCCCACTGCGTCGCCAGTGATTCGTAAGGCGCGCTGTGAAACAAAGGTCCGCAAACATTCTGCAGTTGCTTCTTGTGAAGTAGTAGGGAATCACCTGCTAGACTTTTAGTTTACAAGCCTATGAAAGAGAAAAGTTTATTTATTCGAGTTACTCGAGAAAAACATAAAGTGACCTTGAAAAGCTCCCCCACCCCGCTCCGAGTCTTTACATCAACACTCATATACCATTACCCCACTGGTCATGATTTTTGTATGTTGTTTAGGACACTCCTCCCTCCGATTTTTCCCCTAATTTTCCTTCGTTGAGTGGACTACTTCCACTTAATTGCAATTCATTCTTAGCTCTTTCATATGTTCTCCCCGCACAGATGTTACGTTCTGGGAGTTGGACAACGGCGTTCTTGTGTTTCTCATTATCTTCACAGCGCTCTTCACGAAACCAATGACTCTGAGAACTCGTTGAAAAATAACATGTCCACGTTTCGTCAGTAGCAATAATATGGGGAAACAAAGCACCCTGATTCTATAGACAGAGGACACGAGAAGCCCTCCGCTCGAAATTTGGTGTTAGGTTATTTGTAATGACCGGTACTCGCATTGTACACCATTAGTGATTTCTAAGCCTTTCCGTAAATTTTACGTAAATAGTGGAGAGTTCAACACTAGTAATTGGGTCAGCCAGAGAACATATTGTCAACCTTTCATCGGTTCACAGGTTATGGTCCATTAGTTGGACGATTTCATCAACTCCATAAGGTCCATCATTTTGCTTCTCTGCATTCATATTTGTACAGCCATATTTAATATTGTCTAACTTTCTTTCACTCGTTATTGTAGACTTATAAAAGAAGGCATACTTACTCGTGTTTCTGGGCAGTTCGAGACACTTTTAAACACAAAAATTGGTAAAACTTTGAACACAGCTGCTAAGGTTCAGGGACCCTGTCAGATTTATATTAGAAGAAATAAGCTCTCGGTCACAAATATTAAGTCAAAATTATTTTCTTGCAACCCGTGCTCACTCAGCAGGGACGAGCAGCCATTAGCCGCTCGCCACCTTATCTTATTTACAACTTTTCATGACGTCTCCTTTCCGGCTTAGATTCTTTTAGCATGTGTCTTGTAATTACTGCATCTCTTTCCAGTCAGTACACACTTTAGTTTATTAATATCTTATATGCCTATTATGTTTTAGAACAGTTATTTTAATTCTGAAGAAGACCTGGTCAATTTTGACTTAATATTTGTAACCGAGGGCTTATTTGTTCTAGCTAACAAAAATTGATTTTCAAGACGCACTTCACAATAGGCAACTGCGATGCTTCTCAGAGCAGTAAGTGCTTGTTTGCACACACAGTTAAACACCTAGTTAACCAAAAAAGTAAATTTTGTTGCTTGAGAACAATCAACAGATATTGCTGCATTCGTGAGTTTTTCTTTTGAGCTGCCAAAATTTAATTATTTGAAAACTGAGCATTCAGAGGCCTCGTAATACCCTGTACGACTACCCAACAGGACCAGGACGTATCATCATAGTAGCTCACCGCCACCAAGCTGATTTCATTTCTGTGATAACTGAAATTTAGCGGATTCCTTCTAGTACTCACTTGAATGACTTCAAACTTGTCATTATTTAAAATGCCGCTTTTTCAACCATACTGATACGTTGTCTAAAACATTTTGAAATTCGTTTTGATCATGAGATGAATTTAGAAGACGGCAAATGACAGCATCACCAGCAAAAAGCCGAAAACGTCTGTCCAGATTGTCTCCTGAATCGTTTATGTAGATCACTAGCAGCCTATAACACTTTCTTGGGGGACGACAGATATGACTTCCGTTTTACTCGATGACTTTCCGCCAATTATTACGAACTGTGACTTCTCTGACAGGAGATCACGAATCCAGTTACACCACTGAGACGATACTTATAGACAAGCAATTTGACTAGACGGCTCTTGCGAGGAAATATACCAAAAGCCTTGTCGAAGTACAAAAATATGAAATCAGTTTGACCTCCCCTTTTTGTAGCACTCAGTACTTTGTGAGAAGAAAAAGCTAGTTGTGTTTCACAAGAACTATATTTTCTGAATCTGTGTTGGCCATTTGTCAATAAATCGTTTTCTTTGATATAATTCATAATGTTCGAGCACAGTATATATTCCAAAATCTTACTACAAATCGACCTTAGTGACATCGGACTCTAATTGAACAGATTACTTCTATTTCCTTCCTTGGGTTTTGGTGTGACTTTTGGAACTATCCGCTCTTTGGGTGCCGATCTTACTACGAGTGAGCGGTTGTGTTGTATCGCTATGCATGGAGGTATTGTAACGGATGCTCGAACCTGACGGGTATACGATCTGGACCGGAAGTCTAGCCCTATAGACCGAAAGTGTGACGTCGAATATGCCTGCTCTCACGATTCCATCTAATCCAACATCGGGAAACTGTCACATCCGAAAACCCCACAAATCTGTACGAGGAGGTAAACGATCCTAATGGAGACCCATAATGAGGCCAGTTTTAAGCACTGCCAGGTGCTGAGGACGCTGTCTAACACGAGTACGCTGTATCTTCATAACCTTTAGGGTTATTATCCAACACCTAACGCAGTTGACTCTCCTTACAAGCGCTGAAGGCTTGGTAAGAACATTAAACAAGAACAACACTACTGCTCTCTTGTTAGTCCACCATCTATAAGTACAGGTAGGCCGATGTCTGTGAATTGCTGGAAATTTCTGCTCGTCTTTTCCTTAAACTGCTCTATGACGTACACGGTTGGACATATTTCCTTCATTCTACGACAGGTGACATATTCACACGTCCCATTCCGTGATAATACTTTAGGCTTCTTCAGTTATCTTGTTATCTTCTTCTTTAACAAACACTCACCCTCTAACTGAATTGTACTGCACAACATATAATTTCTTTAGAAACTACTCTTTGTGCCTAGTTGTAAAATACACTGCACACACTGAGAGAGAATATTAATTAATTATTAATTTAGTAGCGAAAATTCTTATTTATATATTATATAGATTTAGGTACACATATATTAAAACATATGGCTTCTGTAAGTCTGAACGTTTATTAGAGAATCGTGTAAATATTTGAAGCAAATTGGTGAAGAACTTTTCCTATTTTTAATAATACCTCTCACAATTTATATGTTGCTTTTACATATATTTATATTCGTTATAAAAATATTGTAGCTTACGTACGTTCTAACGCTTATTAAAGTGTTACGTAAAACATTGAAGAATCCTAATCTACAAATTTTAGACTTTCAGACATTTTTGCTAACAATATATACAGGATGTTACAAAAAGGTACGGCCAAACTTTCAGGAAACATTCCTCACACACAATGAAAGAAAAGATGTTACGTGGACATGTGTCCGAAAACACTTAATTTCCATGTTAGAGCTCATTTCAGTTTCGTCAGTATGTACTGTACTTCCTCGTTTCACCGCCAGTTGGCCCGATTGAAGGAAGGTAATGTAGACTGCGGTGCTTATGTTGACATGCGACTCATTCCTCTACAGTACTAGCATCAAGCACATCAGTACGTAGCATCAACAGGTTAATGTTCATCACGAACGTGGTTCTGCAGTCAGTGTAATGTTTACAAATGCGGAGTTGACAGATGCCCATTTGATGTATGGATTAGCACGGGGCAATAGCCGTGGTGCGGTACGTTTGTATCGAGACAGATTTCCAGAACGAAGGTGTCCTGACAAGAAGATGTTCGAAGCAATTAATCGGCGTCTTAGGAAGCACGGAATATTCCAGCCTATGACTCGCGACTGGGGAAGACCTAGAACGACGAGGACACCTTCAATGGACGAGACAATTCTTCGTGCAGTTGACGAGAACCCTACTGTCAGCGTCAGAGAAGTTGCTGTTGTACAAGGTAACGTTGACCAAGTCACTGTATGGAGAGTGCTACGGGAGAACCAGTTGTTTCCGTACCATGTACAGCGTTTGCAGGCACTATCAGCAGCTGACTGGCCTCTACGGGTACACTTCTGCGAATGGTTCATCCAACAATGTGTCAATCCTCATTTCAGTGCAAATGTTCTCTTTACGGATGAGATTTCACTCCAACGTGATCAAATTGTAAATTTTCACAATCAACATGTGTGGGCTGACGAGAATCCGCACGCAATTGTGCAATCACGTCATCAAAACAGATTTTCTGTGAACGTTTGGGCAGGCGTTGATGGTGATGTCTTGATTGGGCCCCATGTTCTTCCACCTACGCTCAATGGAGCACGTTCTCATGATTTCATACGGGATACTCTACCTGTGCTGCTGGAACATGTGCCTTTACAAGTACGACACAACATGTGGTTCATGCACGATGGAGCTCTTGCACATTTCAGTCGAAGTGTTCTTACGCTTCTCAACAACAGATTCCGTGACCGATGGATTGGTGAAGGCGGACCAATTCCATGGCCTCCACGCTCTCCTGACCTCAACCCTCCTGACTTTCATTTATGGGGGCATTTGAAAGCTCTTCTCTACGCAACCCCGGTACCAAATCAAGAGACTCTTCGTGCTCGTATTACGGACGGCTGTGATACAATACGCCATTCTACAGGGCTGCATCAGCGCATCAGGGATTCCATGCGACGGAGGGTGGATGCATGTATCCTCGCTAACGGAGGACATTTTGAACTTTTCTTGTAACGAAGTGTTTGAAGTCACGCTGGTACGTTCTATTGCCGTGTGTTTCCATGGAAAATAAGCGTTTCCGGACACATGTCCACATAAAATCTTTTCTTTATTTGTGTGTGAGGAATGTTTCCTGAAAGTTTGGCCGTACCTTTTTGAAACACCCTGTATACGTGTGTGAGCGTGTGTGTGTGTTTGTAAAATTCAGAAGTAAATTGCTCAAGAACAGTCTGTCATTTTACTGACAAAGACTCCCATTTTTATGTTACATTCATTTAGATACACATATTAAAAATGTATAGGTTATATCTGTCTGAACGTTTAACAGGGAATCATGTAAATATTTGAAGTAAGTTAGTAAAGAACTTTTCGAGCTATTTGATAACAACTTTCCCTTTATATATTATCATACATACATTTATGTACATTATATTAAAAATATGTAGCCCACGTGTACGTTAGTGCGCTTACTTGAGTGTCAAAAAGAATATTTGCTACTCACCATATAGCGGAGATGCTGAGTCGCAGATAGGCACAACAAAAAGACTGTCACAAATAAAGCTTCTGGCCAGCAAGGCCTTTGTCAGAAATAGCACACACACACACACACACACACACACACACACACACACACACACACACACACACACGCACACACACATATCTGCAGTCTCAGGCAAATGTATATTTCTTATACCAATGATTCCAACTGATATTTACCGTTTATTCTAAGTGACATCACTTCCCAATCATGGTTTGGTTTGCGGTAACAATGTACAGGGCTCGATGTCAGAGAGACGGGAACGGAGGAAACGGATAGAGAGAGGGAGGGGAGCCAATGGACGTGGGAAGAGGGGAGGAGGTGATGGACAGAAAGAATGGGGAGAAGTACTTCAGGAAGTATATACAGTTCCCACGCATATTTAGAAATGGCGAATTATTGGTGGTTCCATATAAAGCAAATATTGTGAAAGAATTCGTATAGACATAGATTGGAAAGAAGTAAATTTTCCCATGATGGGAGATGTTTCCCAGCAGTTCTCGGAACAGCTAGAAGCTAGTGAAATGGAATAATCGAGCAACATCTCTCAGGCATAGCAGGCAAGTAGCTGGCCATGTGTAATGGAGGTGGGCTGTTGGTATAATTTGTTTGGAGAGAATCATCGGTGGACACTATTAGAAACTAGCTGTAGGCACTGTGGTGAATCTGCGCCGAGAATCTTTCCGAAAATAGTTTCATTGCTGTAAGGCGTTTGTGATGTAAGATTCTTGATATTGTCCGATGAGTAACGCGCCATATTACAGCTGATATCCCACAACGGTACCACAAGCTAAAGGCGGTCCCTGCCATATGAAGTCACGAATGAGAGTCGTCATCGAAGACGTGGCCTCATGAGGCTCCATAAGCCGCCGCTACCAAAGGTTACTTAGCTCAGAACGCAGCATCACTGGCGCCAGTCTGATCGCCGATGAAGAGTGCAGAATCAACATAGCTCAGATCTGGCAGAGCTAGCATTATTAGTCAGAAGCCTATACTACAGTTTAAAGGTACATTGGCATGTAATTGTACGTCAGTAATATTAAACTATAAGCAATTCGTCTCTTCCTCTGCAACAGTATTAAATATGCAAGATATTCAATGGATATGTGCTGCTTCTGAAGTAAGTATGAGAGATTGAGGTGTTTTACTGAAATTTACTAATATTTTATGTGTGTTGTAGTAACAACTCGATCTGCTCATGAGGTAAAACTAGTCTTACTACGATACACAGAAGGACCAGTGAAGATTTTAAGTCTATTTTGCAGGTTGTCGACCTTCATTTCCACTAATTTAATAGCGCAACAGTGCAGAGGATTAAGCCGGGTCCGCCAGTAAACAACTCTAAGTAAATCTGCAGAGCAGGAAATCGTGAAGTTTTTCTCATCTGTCGCATGTCGCTCAGGATGTGAGGATTCTGGTAAGAGTTTGGAGTGGAATTTTGCTCAAGGCCGCAGAGGTTCAGAGTAAAAGACGAAACGAACGGTTTACGACAAGCACGAAACATTAACATATGTAGGGCAGCACAAAACACGTCAAAGAATAAATGGAAAAGAATTGCTGAAGAATCGTTTCCTAACACGATGTACAGCACCTTTCTAATTTCGTAATTTCGATGTTATCAATGTATATACTGCCAGGGACTTTTGCTTGGTGGATATTATCTCAACTAAGGCACTTTTTGGCGGAGTACTAGCGGCACCAGGTCTGATAATCCGACAATGGAGGCTGGTGCGATGTGTTGACCGCACATCCATGTATACCGCTTCTCGATAACGCCACTGGTTGATGACAGCACAGTGGTCGGTTGGGTCAAGTTGGCAAGTCTGTGGTCAGAACGGCGATGTCGAAACGGATAACCTTGATTTAGGTACAACGGGTCAGGTTTGGGGGCACCACCATTAATTGGTATCGTTCTCTACGCTTTAAGCGGGTATGTTGTTTAACCAAAATGGGCAATCGCAATAAAAATGCGGTATCGAACTATTGAGACAAATAATCATTGTTAAAAAAAATTAAAATATGTCAGTTTCGCCTCCTTGTAATAACTTGACGCCATTATTTTTACACCCTCTGTATATCTGCTTTTGTCAGCCGAGCACGAACTTAGAGAAAGGAGCCTGAAGGAAGGCCACAGCCATGCGGCCTTGACACTTGTCTAGTGTGGTGCTGCCCCGTAGTGGGGAACGGTGGCGGGCGAAGCCGCCGGCAGGGTTCGTTAAAGCTTAACGGCTGCGCCCACCACTCCCTGCACGCGCTCTTAACGCTCCGCAGCGCGCAGTGTGGGGGTTCCCCCACTTCTGCGCTGCTACCTACGGCGGGGATTCCCCTTCCCGTGTTCCCGTGCCGCGTAGCCCCCCACGCCCTGCCTCGTGCCGCTTCACAGCTCTAACCGTAAGTGGCAGGTGCTGACGCTGAAGAGGACATCACTCCTGCACTCTCGTGTGCGCACGTGCTGCAGCCGCTCTTCACACCTACGTTTCCTCTACAAACATTCACAGAGCGAAGTTTTCATATACACCTATAGTCTCTCAGTCACTATTGGTACTTTACATTCTACCGTAAATTGGAGTGTATTATGGAATAACGTACTAATGAAACAGGACAAATCATATGCAGCTAAAATCACACACATGCAAATTAATGTTTGTACTTGATCTTCTCTATTTCCAGCTAAATCTTCTCAGCTTCCGTATTTTAGCAAAACTCCCAGGTGTAAAGTATTATGGCCCCTGAACACAGTTCTAATCTGCCCGGTGTACATTATCATTCACATGCAGCTCGTAAAAGAAGCTGAGGGGCCTCTTTCAGCTAAAAAGGACACAGGGAGTACATCCTACCCAAATTGCTCTCATCAAGATCCCATCCAAAACAGAAATTATACGCCAGCTGTCGCCTTCATTCACATAATTAATTTTTTTTTTTTTTGGCCTGTCACCGAAACACATTTTTCATTGTCTTTACATTACTCATGGAAGCCCTTGAGTTCGCCAGGTTAGAAAAGCCTCATTGACTGATAGATAGTTTAATAGTTTAAAAGTTTTTCTTAATGCCTCTATTCTGAGATTCTGTTCATTGTTGTGCACTCTTTTCTGTGCTGGGCTTTCTGTGGAGGTAGATATAAAGTACGGTATTTGTGGCAGTTTAAATTCGCACGGCTGCTCGCCGCGTCTGAAGAGATATCGAATGTATGTAATGCCAGGGATGCAGTAACTACTGGTATCTCTGTGGCGTGACCTGATGCAGCTTCGAGGTGGTGGTGGTAAGTTCCTATGGGACCAAACTGCTGAGGTCATTGGTCCCAAGGCTTACACGCTACTTAATCTAGCTTAAACTAACTTATGCTAAGGACAACACACACACCAACGCCCGAGGGAGGACTCGAACATCCTACGGGGGAAGCCGCGCGAACCGTCCAAGGCGCCCCTGACAGCGCGGCTACCCAGCGCGGCTGCAGCTTCGATTCGTGCGGCCTTCTTCGTGTATGAGCATCTCTGTACTATCATCAGTGTGTTTCTACTTCATTTAACCCTTACATTCGGTTTTCATGGTTTTACAGGACCATTTACGTATTATTTCGTTCGTATTATACGAAGAGGTTTCTCAGACAGAACTTGGAATGACTTGATTCTGCCAATGGACGACGGCTACCTGTTGGTCGGCTGAAACGATTAATTGACCAGGGCTCTAGAATGTACGAATGTAGAAGGATGGTTAAAAGTAGCAGAAATCCTCTTGGCAGATAATGTCATTAATGTTCTTATGAAACAGCACGTACACCGCAATACACGCAAAACCATAGTGGTCATATGGTATCAGAAACGTGCTTGGTGGTAAGAACGAAAACGCGTTTAAGACTTGGATAACTTCCACAGTAATATAGTATCAAATGACCCATCCCGAAAACCTCAAGAAACTTTGGCCACAGGTTTAAGATGTGAATCACACAACAATCAGTGTCAACACGCGGGACTATAACAGAAATAGAAAACAAGAAAGTAAAAGCAGAAAGATTTAAACTTCTCTTCAAATATTGAACCAACAGAAAAATCGAAGAAGGCTGCCATCATTCGGTACCCAAACCTCTGCTTGGATTAACGACTAAGTAATAAGAACTAGTGATGTTGAAAACCAGCCTAAACCGCCAAAATTCAACGAAGCCAAAATACCCTACAAACTCACATTATAACTGTAAAACAGGCCATATTCAGTATCCAGATCGATTTCCTTCACTTCGACGTGATCGGTTTCGGGAGAACCCATCTTCATATCTATTATAAAAAATTAAATTAATGTTGCCTCAAACTACCAATGGTTTAAGAGTTGTGTTTACGAAGGTCCAAATTCTTGAAACTTGTTACAATACAATAATTGTGCAACATACCATCTGTTACATTTGAGACTAGTCCGTCGAATACCAAACTGAAAGTTTACTGTCATTACCAACCATGACCAGCCATCTGGAGTTTTATAAAAAGTTTTGGGAACCTCATTGGTACTACAACTACTGCTATGAAGAGCGCCCTCTGTATGTAGAAAGTGGCTCAATTTATGAAAAGCACTCCTATTGTCTAGAACATGAAAACTGAAGTAAAATTTAATAGAGTTACAGTATTTTAAAAGAAATTTATGATCATTTTATAAATTTAAATTTTTTTAGTGAGTATACTAACGGGTGCAATGTCTGAAGCGCTCAAAAGAGCCCTCCATGGACTGACAATTTATGTAATAGTCTTTCCAAAACATAACATCTTTTGTGTATTACCGTGCTAACAAGTTGCAGAAAGCACGATGGCTTCCAGGCATCTCGGAATGGATAAATACGGCTCCTGTAAGTTTTCCAACGAAATCTTATGCGTTTCCCACTGGAAAATAGTGGTAAGTTCAGGTACTAAGGTAAACTACAAAGGCTCAAGAATATTGAAGCTGGCGATAGTCGTGGCCAAAGATGATGCGACAATTCTTAGTTATGCTCACAAAATCAGACCTTGACGATTCGAGCTGTGTGAACATGGTTTCTGTCGACTTGGAAGATAATACCACCAATGCGGAACAAACATTGTACTATCGAATGGACCTCATTAGGCAGAATGGTTAAACAATTCTTGGTATTAATGCGAGCCTTCCGGGAAACTTTGTGTCCCATGAAGCACGGCGTTATATCTTTCACTCTTGGGACGTAAACTCGTTCACAAGTTGGAAACGGTGTGATACAGGTATCCAATCAAATAACTTCTTTGGGTTGCTCCATATACACTACTGGCCACTAAAATTGGTACACCACGAAAACGACGTGCTACAGACGCGAAATTTAACGGACAGGAAGATGGTGCTGTGATATGCAAATGATTAGCTTTTCAGAGCATTCACACAAGGTTGGCGCCGGTGGTGACACCTAAAACATGCTGATATGAGGAAAATTTCCAACCAGTTTCTCATGCACAAACAGCAGTTGACGGGCGTTGCCTGGTGAAACGTTGTTGTGATGCCCCGTATAAGGAGTAGAAATGCGTACTATCACGTTTCCGGCTTTGATAAAGGTCGGATTGTAGCCCATCGCGATTGTGGTTTATCGTATGGCGACATTGCTGCTCCCATTGGTCGAGATCCAATGACTGTTTTGTGATGTCCTTAGGTTAGTTATGTTTAAGTAGTTCTAAGTTGTAGGGGACTGATGACCATAGATGTTAAGTCCCATAGTGCTCAGAGCCATTTGAACCATTTGAACCACGGTCCGTGCGGGTACCCCCGTCAGAAGTTCGAGTCCTCCATCGGGCATGGGTGTGTGTGTCGTCCTTAGCGTCAGTTGGATTAAGCTACATTAAGTTGTGTAAGCTTAGGGGCCGATGACCTCAGCAGTTTGGTATCATAAGGCCTTACCACAAATTTCCCAATTTTCCAAACGATCCGTACGTACGTGAAACAGTGGTGTGACTGATAGCGCACTCCTGGGTTACACTCGTCACATTTCGCCCTCCTATTAGTTCCCGAGTGAAAGAGGAGCTGTAGTCATATTTCAGTTGTTAATGGGAAGGGAGGCTGACACTCGCGAACAACTCTAAACGCCATCTGTAGCGTTCTCTCTTTCAGTCAACATGATTACTATTTGATAATGACTAATTTTCTTAAGTGTATCAGACGTTTTGTAATTCAGTTCTACATCTCTTCCTGTTTTATGCGAATCTTTTCAAGTCTATGTTTGTATTACAGCGAACATCCTCTTTAAACTTTTATATACGAGACTTCGTCTGCCCCTGCTGTTTAACCAAAATGAACACACCTTCGTAAAGATTGGCTTCCTAGAAAGAGCATTCGACAGTGTAAAATGGTACAAGATGTTTGAAATTCTTCTCTAAGCAATTCAAAGGCGGGCTACTAGATTTATTACCAGTAGGTTCCAACACTGCGCAGGCATTAAGGAACAGGAACGCCGTTGTTTTCGAGTGACACTATTGAGAAATTTTAGGGAATCGGTGTATGACGCTGACTGCAGAACGTTTCTACTGCTCAAATGGTTCAAATGGCTCTGAGCGCTTTGGGACTTAACATCTGAGGTCATCAGCCCCCTAGAACTTAGAACTACTCAAACCTACCTAAGCTAAGGGCATCACACACATCCAAGCCCGAGGGAGGATTCAAACCTGCGACTGTAGCGGTTGCGTGGTTCCAGACTGAAGCGCCTAGAACTGCTCGGCCAAACCGGCCGGCGTTTCTACTGCTACCGCATATAATTCGTTTATGGACCACGGAGATAATATCTAAGAAATTAGGCCTCATACGCTTTCACATACGTAGTTGTCTTCTACTTGCTCTACTTGCGAGTGGAACAACAAAGGAAGTGACTAGTGCTTGCACTCCGCAGTACACCGTACGGTGGTTTACGGAGAATGTATATAGATGTACGGACTGGTAATACATCCGTACGTACACTGCTTGCAAGAACCAGGGAAATAATAACAATAGAAAAACGGCAGAGAATTCTGGGATTAAAAACGCGCAGGGACACAGTTATCTGTCGTATGCCTGTACGTCGAAGAATGTGTAACAGAGATCAGCGGAGTTTCAGGACTGCTTTTAAAATACATAATAAAAAGATTAATCAGTGATAATATTCCCTGATGACATTGTTACCCTCAGTGAAGGTAAGAAAGTACTATGGACTTTTTGGATTGAATCAGTTCTCTAATAATCACAGTGTGCGGACCCAAAGTTATCCACAAAGAAACGCCAAAGTAATATGAAGTACTAGAAATGAGATTAGTGATAAGCTTAACATCCTAACTTGGCCACTATGTGGACAAAGTGTGAGAAGCTAAAGTTTAAATCTACCTAGTAATCAAGGTTATATGATTTGTCCAAGAAAACAATTCACAGTACTTTATGTAACCAAAAGTTATCACAAATTAATGATTCTCTTTCTGTCAGATTTAGCTGAGTGGCGAAGTAAGTAATTGCAACTGGACTTAGGATGTTCAGAAGTAAATGGCGGTGAAACTTGAGTAGCGGGCTAATTGTTTAATGTTTGATGCTACCGAAATATGTTAAAAAACGAGTGGACATATATATTATGGTCTTCACAAGCTATTGGAATAATAATTCGGTGAAACAAAAATACGCATCAGTGGAAATGCTCTAAACTAATCACGGTTCATTAACAGGGTAAGATGGGAACTATGAAGGAGAAATATTAATGTATGATATTAACATGTGGCTTTGTTTATGGTAGGTTTGATGGATCTGTGGACTACGTTGTTACATGATAGATGAAAGTGGGAAGTGTTAATTTTATAGCTTGTTTTTTTGTTTTTAGAAGACTTGGAACGTAGTTTGTGTGAAGCACATTTGGAGGCCTCCCCCGATTCCCTCCAAGGCTGTATAGAATGGAGCCGTCCACGATCGATAACAGATGTCGGCCGAGGGCGCTCCTCTTCTCGGTTTAATTAAATCTGTTCGTCTTCCTATGTGACATCTTTTATCTTGTTTCTGTCCAGTTGCCCTGCCATCGACAGTGTATCGCGTTCATCCGCATCATTTAGTCTCATTACCCACTGGGGCGACAGATAGCAGCGGAATAGTATTCTGTTTCAACGACAACTATATTATAACTGTATTGCACCCACGCTAGCTACCGATTACCTCAAGTATTAAAAAACTCAGCAGAGACCTTTTTTTATTTCAAATGAAGATAGTACACTACTGGGTCGAGCGCTTAAAGCCTTGGGAGTAGTCTGTCAGGTAACTACAAGCTAATTGTTGCTGTAATGGTGTTTCGTCATTCATAGCTTAAATGCAGATTGAAAAATCAGATGTTGCAGTACCTGTGATGGAAAAGTATGACAACATTCGTACACTTCTTATCGAATTTTTTCGTTTTTAATTTGACACTGGAAGCCAAGTCCCTAAAGGAATTCCGAACGTTATTATTAGTTATTACCAATACTTTTATGTATTTCAAGGAGGGTCACACTTAGCCGCGCGGGATGAGCCGAGCGGTCTGGACTGTGCGGCTGGTCCCGTCGGAGGTTCGACTCCTCCCTCGGGCACGGGTGTGTATGTTTGTCCTTAAGGTAATTTAGGTTAAGTAATGTGTAAGCTTACGGACTGATGACCTTAGTAGTTAACTCCCATAAGATTTCACATACATCTGAACATTTGAGAGTCACACTTACTTCTTCAGCTGTATACCTTTCACATTTGAAGTTAATTTTGTGTGGGTTTTAGTCGCTTCACATAGTTTCATCACATTACAATTCAAGCAACACAGGAAGTCTCCAACCTGCGGGAGAACGGCGCACTTAACGCAGATTTGTTTTCATAACGTCAGAAATTTTGTTGGTTGGATTTAATGTGTTTCAAATTTTTAATTTTTATAACGCGATTGCTAAAGTCTAACATGGTTTATTTATTTCTAACCTAGCGAGTGCAAAATAAATTTATATTCTTTCAAGTTCACAAACGATCCCCGAGTAAGGCACAGGTTTACGCACTTATGAGGGCACATTTACGCATGCCATGAAACACAATAATGACCGAACAAACAACACTCCTAAAATTATCAAAATATCTGTTGTTGACAGTAAACAAATTTACAGGCTTACATACACCAATTAACATAGTAAAAAATAACAAGTTTCCTGGCAGCAAACTTATTTATTTCTTTATTTTGCCAACTTTCACCTGTTTGCATAATATAGACAGCATAGAAGTTTAAATGTTAACCAAAGACCTAATCACTATCATTGCCGAGATGCAATATACGCATACAAAGAAATTGTGCGTATTCTGTGGCAAAATTGTCGTGAGCCCATCTTTTAGTTCTAAAGGCACTGGATCCGTTCTTGATTTATTTTTGTTAGATTGTATCGCTTCAAGCAGAAAATGCGAGGGTTGGAATTTTAACTGTGCCAACTATTTATTTATAGCTCGTACAAAATAGATACGTGTTTCAAAGTTTTACTGACCTGCAAAGTAGTCACGAGCATTGTGTAAAACCCGTTGCCAGCGATGTGGAAGTCGTAGGATACTCTTAGTAGTGCCATTTGTGTTGATAGTTCGAGCGGCGCGGTCTATTGCCCGACGAATTTGTAGCGGTTCTGAAACGAATGCCGTGAAGTGTTTCCTTCAGTTTAGAAATCGAGTTGAACTCACGACGGTTTAAGGAAGGGGAGTGCAGTAGCTGGTGTAGCACTTATCAGCCCCAAAAATCAAACAAATCAGTAACAGCTTACACCGTACGTACTTGAGCATTGTCCTACAAAATGATGGTCAGGTCCTGCAGAAAGTGTCATTACTTCTGTCTCTAAGCTGATCGAGGCTGAATTCCAAAAATGAATTTTGAAACACGTATCTATTTTGTACGAGCTGTAAATAAATAGTTGCCACTATTAAAGTTCCAATCCTCGTACAAAGGCCGTTTTCATGTCTTCACCAGACTCCTACAGGTTATAAGAAAAATAAAGAAGAACTGGATGCAATATTCGGTTAGAAAGGAGTGCTTCCTAACAGCCGCTTTGGAAGTACTGGTTTGTGAGAGGAGACTGAGAGGAAAGACAAGTTACAAGATTATAGACGCCATAATGCGAAGTGGAAATTACGCGGACCTGAAGACGACGGTAGAGCGTACAGAGATTTAATTTGAAAACTTAACTTTTGGCAGAAGACTAATGATGACGTTTGTTTTATAAATCTAACGTACAGTATATTATTCGTAAGCGTTTTAGAATGTTCACTGAATCGAGCAAGTCTTTGGGGCGTGGGCTGAGCTCAAGCAGGTTATCGTGGGTTGGATAATTCATGTGATTCAGCACCTTCATTTGATTGGACTCTTTTGAATGATTCCTTATGTTTGTTGATTTCCTAGTACTCCTTTTATTATTTCAAAAGTAATGTAGAAATCACACTTTCTGATATCCTGAATTTTCTTATTTTCTTTTTTTGTAATTTTTGGAGCGTTATTCGTGTTCTGGTTGCTGTAATGTTCATTTCTATGTAGCCAAAATAACTGTTAAATCCAGTGTCTATGGAAGCCATTTCTCTAGTGACTAATTAGTTCAATGGTTATGCTATATTATAAATGAAAGAGGACGGAAGTCTTATAAATATTGAAAGGACAGTAATTTCAAGTTTTGCTAACTTATTCTGATGTTCCCTTAAGCTTAGTTGTCCGTCATTACTTTTGTTACATTTGGACTCTGTGACAAATAAATATTGCTCATCAAAGTTCATGATACATTTTGGCTCTGCGGCAAATAAATATGTTGGTTGTGACTATCTTCTTAATTATCAGGAGCTTATCATTTCCACACTCAAGCTCCTTGCCATTTCAAGTTCTCTTACCTTAAGAGACTTCAAGCTACTCACATATCGGAGAACCACTTCTGTAATCTCTGTCCTCCATTATCAGTGAGCGGTGTGCTACTGAATCAAACTCTTTCCTAAAATCTAGGAATATGTAATCCGGGTTCTTGGCTGTCATTCATGGTTCGCAGGATATCGTACAAAGGAACGTCAAGCTCAGTTTCACACGAACGATGATTCTTAAAACCGTGCTGACAAGTGGATTTGTGTACGCCCGATGTTTCCTGATAGTCCGACCTAATGCATTTATGATATGTCCAACTTATTTTATGTACAAACATCTGTTTCTAAATAGCCTGCCAATGAGTGGTAGCCTGCCGTCACACCGATATTGTGTCTATACACTGCTACTCCCAATTAATTTCATGACATGACTGACACTAGTTTTGATTCTTTAATCCTATAATCAGGGTAAACAACAATACTAAATTTCGTAAAGTGCACAACTTCACATTTCTCTACATTAACTATTAGACACTAATAATTGAATCAAGTTTCTTTCGAGATCTGGTTAGATATTACTGCATCTTTTACTAGATCTATTTTTTTGAAGATAACTGCATCATCAGCGATGTTCCTGTACTTGATAAGTACTATCTGCTAAGGCATTAAAGTGAAAAATGAACGGAAAGGGCCCTATTACACTCTTCTGCAGGGCGCTATTACTAACTCAGCGTATGAAAGTGGCATACCATGTAGGATAAAATGCTACGTGCTGATGGTCAAAAACTTTTCAGTTCCGGTCGAAAATTTGGGAAGATAAATCATTTGAACTTTTGTGTTTAGAAGCCGTCGATGTGTTACTAAATGGAAAGTTTCTCGGAAAACTAAATCGAATCAACTTGTTCTCCTCTATCGTTTGCATTGAAGACACAGGGATTCGTAAAAAATATGGAGCCACAAGAAATGGAGGCTTCAACGTAAGCCCGTAGGTTGACTGCTATATTTTACTACAGACGGCACTTGTGATATGCTTCGAATGCACTGCATTTATCAGACGTGGTCAGGAAAGTGTTCTGTGTGGTTGTGAGTGCGTTAAGCCGGACCTAAGTGAATTCTAATGTAGATAACTTGTTGGTGCTCGTAAGGTGGGTGTTCCGTTATGAACGTAGCTGAAGTGTTTCGTGTTTCAAGAGGCACAGTTTCTAATTTTGTACCTCATAGAACGAAAGCGGAAAGACACCATCCGCTAAGTCACGACACTGTCGATAGTGCATGCTCAGAGCTCATGTTAGAATGTCGTTGAAAAGGATTGTGACAAAACATATGGGGACGACGGCTGCAAAAGTACTGTCACCCGCGCAAACCGTGTCATCACCAAAATTACACAAAATGAACTCCATAAGCTGGGAACTTCAAGGTGGTCTAAAGTTCCAAAACAATCACAAGTGAGGCAAATGCCCAGAAAAGGAAAATGTGGTGACAAAGACACAAAACTTACACTACTAGCCATTAAAATTGCTACACCAAGAAGAAATGCAGATGATAAACGGGTATACATTGGACAAATTTATTATACTAGAATTGACATGTGATTGCATTTTCACGCAATTTGGGCTCATAGATCCTGAGAAATCAGTACGCAGAACAACCACCTATGGCCGTAATAACGGTCTTGATACGCCTGGGCATTAGTCAAACAGAGCTTGGATGGCGTGTACAGGTACAGCCGCCCATGCAGTTTCAACACGATACCACAGTTCATCAACAGTAGTGACTGGCGTATAGTGACGAGCCAGTTGCTCGGCCACCATTGACCAGACATTTTCAGTTGGTGAGAGATCTGGAGAATGTGCTGGCCGGGCCAGCAGTCGAACATTTTCTGTATCCAGAATGGACCGTAAAGTACCTGCAACAGGCGGTTTACCACGATGTCACCAAACACGGTTGCGACCATCATGATGCTGTAAACAGAGCCTGAATTCATCCGAAAAAATGACGTTTTGCCATTCTTGCACCCAGGATCGTCGTTGCAGCGTCAAGTGTAACCGCAGCCATGGTCTCCGAGCTGATAGTCCATGCTGCTGCAAACGTCGTCGAACTGTTCGTGCAGATGGTTGTTGTTTTGCAAACGTCCGCATCTGTTGACTTAGGGCTCGAGACTTGGCCGCACGATCCGTTACAGCCATGGGGATAAAATGCCTGTCATCTCGACTGCTAGTGATACAAGGCCGTTGGGATCCAGCACGGCGTTCCGTATTACCCTTCTGAACCCACCGATTTCATATTCTGGTAGCAGTCATCGGATCTCGACCAACGCGAGCAGCAATGTCCCGAAACGATAAACCGCAATCGCGATATGCTACAATCCGACCTTAATTAAGTCGGAAACGTGACGGTACGCATTTCTCCTCCTTACAAGAGGCATCACAACAACATTTCACCAGGAAGCGCCGGTAAACTGCTTTTGTGTATGAGAAATAGATTGGAAACGTTCCTCATGTCAGCACGTTGTAGGTGTCACCACCGGCGCCAACATTGTATGAATGCTCTGAAAAACTAATCATTTGCACACCACAGAATCTTCTTACTATCTGTTAAATTTCGCATGTGCAGAACACCATCTTCGTGGTCTAGCAAGTTTAATGGCCAGTAGTGTAGATTAGAAAATGAGACACTAAGAAAAGTTGATAAAATTTACTATTCATGCTGTAAAATAACTTAAATGAATTTACATTTTGCAGAAAGCTGTGCGCTGCTTTGAAAAGTTTCGGCAGAATAGTGTAACTGTGTGCCGGATAGAGAGCTTTGATGGCGCGTACAGGTACAGCTGCCCATGCAGCCTCAGGAGTAGTGACTGGTGTATTGTAACGAATCAGTTGCTCGGCCACATTTGACCAAACGTTTTCAACTGGTGAGAGATCTGGGGAATGTGCTGTCCTGGGCAGCAGTCGAACAATATCTGTATCCAGGAAGGCCCGTACAGTACGTGCAACATGCGGTCGTGCATTATCCTGCTGAAATGTAGGGTTTCCCAAGGATCGAATGAAAGGTAGAGTCACGGGTCGTAACACATCTGAAATGTAACATCCACTGATCAAAGTGACGTCAATGCGAACAAGAGGTGACCGAAATGTGTAACCAATGGCACCCCATACCATCATGCAGTGTGATACGCCAGTATGGCGATGACGAATACACGCTTCCAATGTGCGTTCACCGCGATGTCGCCAAACACGGATGCGACCATCATGATGCCTGAACCCATCGACTACATATTCTGCTAACAGTCATTGGATCTTGAACAACGAGAGCAACAATGTCGCGATACGATTAACGCAATCGCGAGAGGCTACAATCCGACCTTTATCAACGTAGGAAACGTGATGGTAGGCATTTCTCCTCCTTACAATAGGCATCACAACAACGTTTCACCAGGCAAGGCCGGTGTACTGCTGTTTGTGTATGAGAAACCGGTTAGAAACTTTCCTCATGTCGGCATATTGTAGGAGTCGCCACCGGCGCCAACCTTGGGTGAAAGCACTGAAAAGTTAATCATTTGCATCTTCTTCCTATCGCTGAAATTTCGCGTCTGTAGCACGTCATCTTCGTCGTGTAGCAATTTTAATGGCCGGTAGTGTATAACTACTATATGCATCAGTTCGACTCTACAACTGTAATGATATACGCTTATTTCCAATCAGTTGGTACTGTACTTTGCACCAGCGATCCACGTTCACTTTTTCTAAGCATCGATAGTAACGATACGCCGTTAATTATTGGGCACGGGATAGATCAACGTAGTGGCGCTAGAGAAGTGTGGGTCGGCGGTGACCGGCACATCAGCCCTCCGCGCGGTGTGAAATTAACGCGGCGCGCACGTGCCGGCGGCCTGAATACTGCAAGAGGTTTCTGCGCGGCCGGCCGACAGGTGACAACCCGCCAGCCGCCGGCCGAGTTCGACTGCAGCAGCAGCAGCAGCAGCACTGCGCAACGCCACTGCCGCTGCGCACACGTCGCGTAGTGCAACACGCGGGGGAAGAGCCGTTGCTTGGGGAGCTCGCTGTTTAAGTTTCCTCATGCTCCCGTCGCTGCTGCCTCTATTACAATATACAGCTTGAGAAGTTAATTTAAATTACTGACTTCTGTTGTACATTCTAACTACACTTCAGTGCAGCATATACATGCAGTATAGGTTTGGGTTGTTTGTGGGAGGAGACCAGACAGCGAGGTCATCGGTCTCATCGGATTAGGGAAGGGTGGGGAAGGAAGTCGGCTGTGTCCTGTCGAAGGAACCATCCCGGCACTTGCCTGGAGCGATTTAGGGAAATCACGGAAAACCTAAATCAGGATGGCCGGACGCGGGAATGAACCGTCGTCCTTCCGAATGCCAGTCCAGAGTGCTAACCACTGCGCCACCTCGCTCGGCTCATGCAGTATAACATAGAAAGTAGTAGAAGAAGTAGTATTGCAGCAGAGGGTGAAATAGGCAAAGTGTAATATAAAATGCAGTGAATGAGGCAAGCAAAGGGGAATACAGTCTAAAAATGATATCGACAAAAGGGCAAAATGATGAAGTAACTATAGGTACAGTTAAAATTAAAGGCTATAGAGGTCTGCTTGACTGCTTACAGTAAAATGAAAACATATTTATAGAAAAGAGAACTGCCTGTATTATTGTAAAGAGCTCAAGTGGAAAGCTAAGAAGGAAAGCGAGGAAAATTAGGCTTTAATGTGGAAACTATATGTAGAGGGTGTATAAAAGGGAGCCTAATTTGAACACTTCATTATAGAAAGAAGAAGAAGAAGAACAAGATGATGAAGAAAGGGCGTATCATACTGCGAGAAGAACTGGACATATTCATGGAAGTCGTAAGTCGTAATAAGACAGCTGAAGTAGATGACATTCAGAATTAGATTTCCATTCTGCAGCGGAGTGTGCGCTGACATGAAACTTTCTGGCAGATTAAAACTGAGTGCCGGATCGAGACTCGAACTCGGGCCCTTTCGCTTTTGCGTGCAAGTGCTCTACCATCTGAGTTACCCAGCACGAGTCACGCCCCGTCCTCACAGCTTTACTTCTGCCAGTAACTCGTCTCCTACCTTCCAAACATTAAAGAAGCTCTCCTGCGAACCTTGCAGAACTAGAACTCCTGAAAGAAATGATATTGCGCTGACATGGCTTAGCCACAGCGATGTTTCCAGAATGAGATTTCCACTCTACAATGGGGTGTGAGCAGATATGAAACTTCCTGGTAGATTAAAACTGTGTGCCGGACCGAGACTCGAACTCGGGACCTTTGCGCTTCGAGGGCAAGTGATCTACCATCTGTGTGGAAATCTCATTCTGGAAACATCCCCCAGGCTGTGGCTAAGCCATGTCTCGGCAATATCCTTTCTTTCAGGAGTGTTAGTTCTGCGAAGTTCGTAGGAGAGCTGTAAAGTTTGGAAGGTAGGAGACGACGTACTGGCAGAAGTGAAGCATTGAGGATGGGGCTTGAGTCGTGCTTGGGTGGCTCAGATGGTAGAGCACTTGCCCGCGAAAGGCAAAGGTCCTGATTTCGAGTCTCGGTCTCGCACACAGTTTTAATCTGCCAGGAAGTTTCAGACGACATTCAGTTATAGGGATACTTGAGTGAGCCAGTGAAAACTATGCTACCTCTTTTTTGAGTCTTCAGTGTTCCTACTGGTCCTCCTGCGTCAAACTCTTGATCTCAGAGTACCACTTGCACCCTATCTCCTCAATTACATATTGGATGTACTTCGATGTTTGTCTACACCTCCAATTTCCACCACCTACCGCTGCCTTTAGTGTCATGTATATTATTCTCTCATGCATTAACACATGCCGTATCATCCCGTCACTTCATCTTGTAACAGTGTTTTCCGGATGTTCCTCACTTCGCCTCTTCTGCATTGAACCACCTCATTTCCCATCAGTGCTCTTAGTTTTTCAACATTCTCCTCTCCAACTTCATCTCAAACACTTCTATTCTTTCCTTTGTTTTCCCTCAGTCCATGATTCGTTTCCATGCAATGCTGTACACCAAATGTACATTCTCAGCAAGTTCTTTCATAGTTAAAACGATGTTCGATACTGTCGATTCCTTTGGCCAAGAATGCTCTCTATGCATATGCTAATCTGCTTTTTATGTTCTCCTTGCTTGGTATGTCCTATTTTAACTTGCCTTCAAGGTAGCAGAATTCGTTCATTTCGTCTCTTTGGTGGTCCCTGCATTTGATATTAAGTTTATCGCTTTTCTCAGTTCTACTTTACCCAAGGTCCGTTTATGCCACAAGCCGCCCCCTGGGCCGCCAAGCTTCGATGGGCCCCACAACTGTAAGATTTCTATACAAAATGTATCACTGTTCGTAATGGCCCCTTGGGGCTGCAACACAAGTACAAACAATGAAATGATTATACGAGGGTTATTTCAAAAGTAAGGAACGATCAGTCGCAAAATGGAAAATACAGTGAAAATCTGATGAAGCTTTGCACAGATGAATTGGGCACTGTGCCTAGTACGCCCATCGATCGCATCATGTCAGTCCTTTCAGTTCTGAGCTCACAGTGTGAACGTAAAGATGGCTACATATTAGCATCTTCCGCGTAGTATGAGGGCCTGGAGAAAGATTTCGCCTGAAGCTATGCAGTCCTCATAACATAACTGTCATGCAGTTCTTTCTACACTATTCTCGGCCGCTCTCTGCAGGGGCAATGAGGATACGTATTCGATGGGAAGTGTTTGATCACCCACAACACAGTCTGTAATTGGCTACCCCTGAGGTTCATCTCTGTTCAAATGAATCGCTGGCTCTGAAAACAATATTTTGACACAGACAACGCGTTGCAGTCCAGAGTAGAAAATTGTCGAAAAGTACTGGCGGCTGTCTTCTGTAACGAGGGAATTGGAAAGTTCGTACAGCACTACGACAGATGTCTAAGTCTGAGCTGCTACTGACTAGAGAAATAGCTGTAAGGTGTAGCAAATAAAACAGTTTTGATTCTCACTGGCGTTTCCATTTCGCGACCTATCGTTCCTTATTTTCCGAATAGCCCTCGAAGTACGTATCACAACTAGTAGCGGAAGCTGACACACCGTGAAAGTTTATCAGGGAAAAGAGGGACAGTCGGTTGTGTGGAAACATATTTTCGAAATGGTGCTGTCTATTTATCATTACATTGGCCTTTCTTCGATTTACTCTGAATCCATATCTTGTGCTCAGTAGATTGTTTATTCATTCAGTATGGAGTGTAATTCTTCGCCTCTGTACTGCGAATAGCAATGTGATTAGTGTATCTTATCATTGATTGTCTGTCACCTTGAATTTTAGTTCCACTCGTGAATCTGTTTTCATTTACGTTGTTGCTTCTTTGGCGTTAAGATTGGTTACTTTGCAGTGCGGTAGGGGGTAAGGAGGTGACTGGGTGATAGAGAAGGAGAATGGGGGGGGGGGGGGGGCGGTTGGCGGGATGGGAAGGATAGTCTCTAGGGCAGATGTTGCCGTGCTTAAGAAATGAATTCACAGGCAACCAGGATGGTTAGAGCCATTGTGCATGCAATTCGGACTAATGTGTCTACCCCCAGGAGAGGTTCTTGTCCTGCCATATTCCTCATAGAGCGCTTCCTATTGTCAAGTCTTGAAACGGAGAAGGCATCTCTTTCCTGTCAACGTTACTCGACAATTTATTAAAGGAAAGGAAGAAAATGGAGTTCATTAATGGATTTAGCAGTGAGAACACAGTTCATATTGGCGTGCTACAACCATTTCCATCATATTGAAGTTAATAACTAACTCTTGGCAGAAGGTGTATTGAAAATAATTGGGACAACAAATTAGAGTGCACACAGACACATTTTACGGAAAACGCAGAGACAACAAATTGTTCTATTACAGATACCGCAAGCAGTACATTATCGAAAGTCTAAACAGGGTGGAAAGATGGAGGATGCAGCAAGGGAAAGTAACGATGAGACGAGCTTAGCTCATGGAGACACTACTCACATACTGGCACGGGGACGCCGGTTGCGACCGGTCAAGAATGTCTGGACAAATGACTTTTTAACACGAAGACACTAGCGCCATTATAGCCTCGCCGTTCGAATTTTTCCATGGAGCACGACTCCCAACACTTGACTTTGGATACCAATTAGACTGGGGACGACCTCAAGGAACCACCCAGACTCTAAACCTACCCAAGCCAAGGGCAGGCACCTCACCCATTTGGAAAGACTTACCACATAGTGCTGACGGCAGTGGATGGGCACTGTGTGCTGTTCGCTTGGTACCAGGTTGTTGTGAGTTTTGATATCCCTCCGCCCAACAGCCATAATTAGCACCCTTTTTTATCCACAAAGACTTTAAAAATAACTTTCCTGCCCTTATTTGTAACTGCTGATATAATTAATGTACCATCAATGCGGGAATTAATGGGAGGAAAGGAGACGTCTGGGACAGTTTAGTGAGGCGACAAACCCTCCCGGAAATTTAGAATTACTACTATGGCGTGCTGAAAAGTAAGGGCTCTGAATTTTTAAAGTGGAAGCTATTAAAGCTTTTTAAACGTTCAGACATTATTAAGTCTACATCTCTGCTCTTCACGTCTACATGTATAGTTCTCAACTTCCTTACCCTAGTGGTGAACACATTTCTCGGCAAGAGACCAGTTTGTTGATGCCGTCACTGTAGAACGTTTGACCTTGTTGATGGAGCCACAGCCTCAAATTTGTATGCACCGCTTCATGACCATCAAAATGAAGTTTTCAAAGGTGTTCTTTAGATAGATGAAAATTTGATAGGACAACGTTGAGACTGTATGGAGGCTGATCGATGACAGTGTACCCAAGGAGTCAGACTGTTGCAAATGTCACAGCTTTCGTGTGTGGTTTGTTACTCTCATGCTAAAGGAGAGAGTGCTTCATCTGTGAACGAAGTCTTCCAGTTTGAAACTAGTTTACAGCCCTTTGTTTCTCACTCACTGACGTAGATTTATTCCACACCAAAGGTTTATTCCACACCCCGCTACAGTTCGGAGCTCTCTAGCGGCAGAGGGCTGAAATTAAGCAGATACGAAGAATAAAGATGTAGAATGTTGGCAAAATTTGTTTTACTCAAAATGCTTTACGAATTTTCAGATAGGAAGATTTGGAGGCATGTTTCATTGGCCGATAAAAGGCTCTTTCCCCAAGGAAAAGTCATTTTAATTAATGATTCTGTATGAAATCGGACCATTATATTTCACCCATCCATTGTTCTAATTAATAATACACTACAGACTTGAATATTTACGCAATGTCTTTTTAAAAAGAGGACTGCAGTTGCAGTCTTTCACATAAAGTTTTCGAAAGATGTGCTACAACTTTTGCCTACAAGACTCCAACCAAATAGACTCAAAATGCAGCATTTGCACTTGGTCATCATGCACATATGTACACTGATTCTAATCACTTGTATATGTGTACAAATAAGTAGCACGATTCCTTCAAACCAGAAATTATGTATCACGAAAAGTGGACATTAGGAACAAACAGTAATGTTTGTCGCAGCAAATGATCTCACTCACAAGACAAACTATGTAACTAAGAGTTCTCGTAAGACAGAAAAATTTATTTTTTTAGTAGATTTTAAATAGATATTACCCTTATGACAGCTCTAACGAAACCAAAATATATGTCACTATACTATTCTAATTGCAAACGAGTAGTGGTTTGTAGACTCTTGTGTCTGGTCTCGTACTACACATAGCGCAGAGGAATAATAACTTTCAATCTATTAAGTAAGAATTGTTCTTTAATTTCTGCACATGACTAGAGTGGCAACCGTAGAATGAAATGTTTTTGCAGAAATAATAACAGCCAATTAGTTGCAAACTGGAAGGTTTATTAAAACCCTTTTTCGCCATTCTCTTAACGTTTATAAAAAGTTTTCTTTAGAGAGAAAATATGGTTAACCCAAGCAAGACAATAGTAAAAATATGTGTATACACAGGTCCAAACACATCTCGTAATGAATACAAGTTCATATTCTGACTTACTGGATTACACATTGTGGAAGAGGTACTTTAAAATATAGCCCAAAAGGTGTCATCAAATATAAAAATTTCACTTTCCTATTAAATGGAAACATGTACAACATAGTTGTTGTCAAATGATCCTTCCTCACCAATGGACAGCTAGTTCACTAGCGTTATTTACACAACAACTGCGCTAAGGAAAGCTTCTAGGAATACAACAAACTGGAAATATGCGTAAGGAGGGTGCACGTTAGTGACATACTTTAGCATGCTAAAATTGCTTCAAAGGTTAAAATTAAAATTACGACACTAAAAGCAAGATTATATTTATTTGTGTACTTACAAATTAATGATATTACAGGAAAAGTAAGTTATCATCTCAAGAAAGTCATTGTGGTAAAAACAAATTCCATAAACCTCAATAGTAAAAGGAACTAGGGCGGGAAAAGGGGGGAGGGTGAAAGGGGAGAGGAATGGGGGTTGAGGGAGGGGACGAAAGGCGGGAATGGAGACAGATGGTGGCGGGGGACAGAAGAAGATGGTAAAACGAGTGTAGCTGCTCAAATACAATATGTCTGGAAAGATGAGAATATCAAGTATCTAGAAATTTATGTGACGTCATAACAGAGAAGAAGCACAAATATACCTAGCATTAATAGGTGAGGAAAATGACACATCCTATAGTCATATGGAAAATTGAGCCATTTCTCTGCTACTTTAAAGAAAATAGGTGTTTTATTAAACCTTTTAATTTGTAACTGATTTGCTGTTCATTATTTCTACAATACGGATTCTTTTATCTAGAGAAGAGTTTTTTAACTTTGGGCTCATTTTAGATTTTCGCCTTGTAATCTCCCGTCCTCCTTCCTAATTTCATCTGTTGTCCACATTAGTCTTTTATGAAGATTTAAGAGGAGCGATGATTACAATAAACTTTCCAGTTTGCTTAGTTCGTCATGCAAAGTTGGCTCCAGTCCTTCTTGTCTAGGGGTTTGATTTTTGAAGCAGAAATTCTCACATTTTAGGTCCTCCCGGTGGAACTAAACTAAATAAATTTGAAGAGTGCTGTTATAGAATTTTTGTTTTTATGTAGATATATTTTGTCACATTTTAGTATGTCATATAGTCTTTTGATTTTCCACGTTGAAAAAGCCCAAATTACGGTGTTCTCACAAAAATACGTCCGATCACATCAGAGGCACGCCTACGACTCTCACACTCTGCTGAAATAATATTCCCAAGTGTTTACAATTTTCTTAACAAATGACTTCCTGCTAGTTTCTGTTACATTAGTTCTTTCGATTATTATTTCACAAACATAGTGACCAGTACAGTATTGTGTAATAAGTAATAGAAATTGTATGTGTGCCAGTAGTTCATTATTTCAAATGTTTCTAAAAAAATAATTAGCTGTACTTAACGATAAAAACGTAGAGACTAAAATATTTTATAAAATATTTCATTAACGTAAATTTTAGCTTGAAATATAACATTCTCTGTATAAAATTATATGATATATTTCAGAAAAGCAACTGAGGTACTATTGACCTGTCCAGAATTCGACAACTACGTTTAGGAAAGGTAATGCTAGAGGAGGATGTCCCGTTATGGCCTCTAGCCAAGTCTGTAATATACAGGCCATTATAATTAAAGTTCCAGTTTCAGAACACTATAATAAAAAGAGCCACTACTCAGAATGACGTCAAATTTGAATGGTACGTCATCGAAGGAGAAGTAACGTTATGGATAAAAAACGAAATTTCACGAAACTTTTACCGCTAGATAGCGGCTTAAGTGGCGGAATATGCAAGATAAAAGGCGTGGGGTATACGGTTACTCCTCATTTTACATCTGAGACAGTTGGCGCCACCGTCTCAATGCAGGATCGTGGGCTGCTAGTAAAGCTGTTACAATAACTGTGACTGTGTGCAAGTAGCAATGCAGAAGTTCCGGATACTCACTCCTGAGTTCGAGTCTCGGTCGGGCACAGTTTTAATCTGCCAGGAAGTTTCATATCAGCGCACACTCCGCTGCAGAGTAAAAATCTCATTCTGGACTCATTGCCCATGTTAAGTAGTTTAATCATGCTGACCTATCAGTAACAAGATTTTTCTAGACTTTATTGCCCGTTTGGAACTGGACAATGTATGACCATGGAACATTATGTGCACAGACGAAGCCCGTTTCCAAGGACATGCCAGCACACGGAACTGCAGGTTATGAGCAACGAGAAATCCACTCACCCACCAACCGGTACCACTTCATTCCGCAGAGACAGCTGCGCGGCATGGATTGACGGCATTGTTCATCGTGGGGCCATACTCTTTTCGACATGAATCGTGCTGGTCCCGTTACCTGTAACCAAAGTCAGTCCAACTTTTCTGAAGTGGAAGAGAGTTGGTAGAATGAGTGGGTGTCAATAAAGTCATATAGAAATTAAACAGGAATTTATTAATATTAAGATACCCCACCTAAACAAATTGCAAACACTTAATGTGGAAGTTTTTATGGGTCTCGAGAAAGCGCGCGCGTAGAACTACATATATTACAATTCCTCAATAACTTAAAAAAAAAAAACTACAAAGAACGAAACTTCTCTAGCTTTACGCGGGATTCCAGAAGGTGCTATGGTTGGCCCGCTAGATGACGCTGCCATATTCAAACGGATATCAACTGCGTTATATTTTTTAATAGAAAACCCAATTTTTTTTACATATTCCTGTAGTACGAAAAAGGGATATGAATGTTTTAATTGGACCACTTTTTTCGCTTTGGGATAGATGGCGCTGTAATAGTCACAAACATATGGCTCACAATTTTAGACGAACAGTTGGTAACAGTTAGCTTTTTAAATTAAAATACAGACCGTAGGTTTGAACATTTTATTTCGGTTGTTCCAATGTGCTACATGTACCTTTGTGAACTTATTATTTCTGAGAACGAATGCTGCTACAGCGTGATTACATGTAAATACCACATTAATGCAATAAATACTCTAAATGATGTCTTTCAACCTCAACGCATTTGGCAATAAGTGTAACGACATTCCTCTCAACAGCGAGTAATTCGCCTTCCGTAATGTTTGCACATGCATTGACAATACACTGACGCATGTTGTCAGGCGTTGTAGGTGGATCACAATAGCAAATATCCTTCAACTTTCCCCACAGAAACAGATCAGGGGACGTCAGATCCGGTTAACGTGCCGGCCATGGTATGGTGCTTCGACGATCAATCCACCTGTCATGAAATATGCTGTTCAATACCGCTTCAACCGCACGCGAGCTATGTGCCGGACATCCATCGTGTTGGAAGTACATCGCCATTCTGTCATGCAATGAAACATCTTGTAGTAACATAGGTAGAACATTATGTAGGAAATTAGCATACATTGCACCATTTAGATTGCCATCGGTAAAATGAGGGCCAATTATCCTTTCATCTATAATACCGCACCATAATTAACCCGCCAAGGTCACTGATGTTCCACTTGTTGCCGCCATCGTAGATTTTCTGTTGCCCAATAGTGGATATTATGCCGGTTTACGATACCGCTGTTGGTGAATGACGCTTCGTCGCTAAATAGAACGCGTTCAAAAAACTGTCACCGTCCCGTAATTTCTCTTTTGTCCAGTCGCATAACTGGACACGACGTTCAAAGTTAGTTGCCATGCAATTCCTGCTGCATAGAAATATGGTACGGGTGCAATCGATGTTGATGTAGCATTCTCAACACCGCCGTTTTTGAGGTTACCGATTCTCACGCAATTTGTCTGCTACTGATGTGCGGATTAGCCGCGACAGCAGCTAAAACACCTACTTGAGCATCATCATTTGTTGCAGGTTGTGGTTGACGTTTTACAAGTGGCTGAACATTTCCTGTTTACTTAAATGTCGTAACTATCCGTCGAACGGTCCGGACACTTGGATGATGTCGTCCAGGATACCGAGCAGCATACATAGCACACGCCCGTTGGGCGTTTTGATCACAATAGCCATACAACAACACGATATCGACCTTTTCCGCAAATGGTAAACGGTCCATTTTAACACGGGTAATGTATCGCGAAGCAAATACCGTCCGCACTGGCGGAATGTTACGTGATACTACGTACTTATACGTTTGTGACTATTACAGCGCAGTGTATCACAAAGCAAAAAAAGTGGTCCAACTAAACATTCATATTTCTTTGCGTACTTCATGATTATGTAATAAAAATGGGGGTTCCTATTTTTAAAAAACCGCAGTTGACATCCCTTTGACCTATGGCAGCGGCATCTAGTGGATCAACCATAGCGCCATCTGGTTTCCCCCTTCAAGCTAGACGAGTTTCGTTTTTTGTAGTTTTTTCGTTTGATACTTATTTCGTGAGATATTTGGCCCGGTCACTATCAATGGACCACCCTCTGCCATAGACAGTTCAAGTGGTTATACACTCCTGGAAATGGAAAAAAGAACACATTGACACCGGTGTGTCAGACCCACCATACTTGCTCCGGACATGGCGAGAGGGCTGTACAACCAATGATCACACGCACGGCACAGCGGACACACCAGGAACCGCGGTGTTGGCCGTCGAAAGGCGCTAGCTGCGCAGCATTTGTGCACCGCCGCCGTCAGTGTCACCCAGTGTGCCGTGGCATACGGAGCTCCATCGCAGACTTTAAGACTGGTAGCATGCCGCGACAGCGTGGACTTGAACCGTATGTGCAGTTGACGAACTTTGAGCGAGGGCGTATAGTGGGCATGCGGGAGGCCGGGTGAACGTACCGCCGAATTGCTCAACACGTGGGCGTGAGGTCTCCACAGTACATCGATGTTGTCGCCAGTGGTCGGCGGAAGGTGCACGTGCCCGTCGAACTGGGACCGGACCGCAGCGACGCGGATGCACGAAAAGATCGTAGGATCCTACGCAGTGCCGTAGGGGACCGCACCACCACTTCCCAGCAAATTAGGGACACTGTTGCTCCTGGGGTATCGGCGAGGACCATTCGCAACCGTCTCCATGAAGCTGGGCTACGGTCCCGCACACCCTTAGGCCGTCTTCCGCTCACGCCCCAACATCGTGCAGCCCGCCTCCAGTGGAGTCGCGACAGGCGTGAATGGAGGGACGGATGGAGACGTGTCGTCTTCAGCGATGAGAGTCGCTTCTGCCTTGGTGCCAATGATGGTCGTATGCGTGTTTGGCGCCGTGCAGGTGAGCGCCACAATCAGGACTGCATACGACCGAGGCACACAGGGCCAACACCCGGCATCATGGTGTGGGGAGCGATCTCCTACACTGGCCGTACACCTCTGGTGATCGTCGAGGGGACACTGAATAGTGCACGGTACATCCAAACCGTCATCTAACCCATCGTTCTACCATTTCTAGACCGGCAAGGGAACTTGCTGTTCCAACAGGACAATGCACGTCCGCATGTGTCCCGTGCCACCCAACGTGCTCTAGAAGGTGTAACTCAACTACCCTGGCCAGCAAGATCTCCGGATCTGTCCCTCATTGAGCATGTTTGGGACTGGATGAAGCGTCGTCTCACGCGGTCTGCACGTCCAGCACGAACGCTGGTCCAACTGAGGCGCCAGGTGGAAATGGCATGGCAAGCCGTTCCACAGGACTACATCCAGCATCTCTACGATCGTCTCCATGGGAGAATAGCAGCCTGCGTTGCTGCGAAAGGTGGATATACACTGTACTAGTGCTTACATTGTGCATGGTCTGTTGCCTGTGTCTATGTGCCTGTGGTTCTGTCAGTGTGATCATGTAATGTATCTGACCCTAGGAATGTGTCAATAAAGTTTCCCCTTCCTGGGACAATGAATTCACGGTGTTCTTATTTCAATTTCCAGGAGTGTATTTTGCCGTGAGCCGTTCAAGTGGTTATTAAGCTGTACAGTCATAAAATGATGTGGAAATGTCCCAGGCCTTCTGGCAATTGGATAAATAAGAATTAAAAAGTTTATTTGCGGCCAACCGCCAATTATAAGTCAGGATTCGCCGACAACGGCCACATACCAGACAGAAACTGGAAACCACCTCACGGCAGTACTAGCAAAGATTTAATTTACTTACTTGAAACCAAACGTGACAGCCAACAACGGCCAAGTATAATCAGGTTTTATAATTAGCGCCTTATAGCAACAATAAGCAGGAATGGAGTAGCAAATACATGCCACTAACGGGATCTTAAAACCTAGACGTCTAAGTGTTGAAACCTGCCTAGTTGTTAAAGATGGGGTGTCTAGGAAACCTGCTTCTCGAATCGCTAGACAACAATTCAAGCACATAGTTTTAATTAGATTTATTACGTAAAGTACATGACTATACTTAACTTTGTGTTAAACAGATGTGTAGCAAGCCAAGGGCGACTGACAAAATAATGTTCCTTAGTATATACATTTCTTAAGTCGCTAGTCTTGAAGTGCCGAATCTTGATGCTGCTGTATGACAGGGCCGCGACCAGTCAGCGCGGCGTTTATGCCATCTTCGCATAGAGGACGCTTCTGTCAAATTGTCGTCCTAGAGATGGGTCCATCAGCAGCGTGTAATTGGCTGACGTCTTCTTCACAGCTTTTTCTGCTCTCTCATTTCCGAATGGCGTGCCGGCGCTTGGCTTTACGCTGTATCGTTCCTGCCCCCCACCCCCCCGCCCCCCATCCCCGCCATAGCGACGAAGGTCGACAACTGCGGGTGAGTGTGGATGCTCTGAGGGACGGCAAACTGTGGATGCAGAAAACGTCAGTCTTTTAGGCGTACCCCGCCATCGTGTTTCCGCTCTGGCGAAAACGTCCAACAGAAAACAACCAGAAGGGTACAAATCTGTCTCCTGAGGCCCACAGTAAGATGTAGAATGCGTTGCCTGTTGCGGCGTGGGCGGGTCCAGCTCGATCGTAGGACGAGAGGAGGTGGAGGAGGCGAAGGCTCCATCTCCATGGGGGTCGTCCCGCGGTGTCGTGATGGCACCATCTGGCGGCTGCTGTGGCTGCGCTGTCCTCGGGATCCGTGAATCTGGGGGAAGGGAAAAAGAAGGATCACCAGTGCACATAACCCGGATGCACATAGCACGACGTTGAATACGACGTCGGCGCTGCAGGACGTCTGGACCTGAAATGAGATACACGCATGCGCCAAGTCGAAAAAGGATCTCGCCTCGCGCCCACGGTCTGCTGCCGCTAAAAAAAACCTGTAAAAGACAATATCGTGCCGCGCGAAGCGATACTTCCGGCCTTCCTTCGGCCTCGTATGCTGAGGAGGGTGTAGCAGGTGGAGCAGATGTCCCATGGCGGTGGCTGTGAAACAGTGGATCCCGTGGATACGAACGTTAGGAGGCGAGTAACGGTTGCAGTACTTGATTCCTGGTGTGTGCGGTGCCCAGTTTGGCCATCTGCTGCTTGAAGGTTCTGACAAAACATTCCGTTTCACCGTTTGACTTTGGATGGAACGGTGCACTAGTTAGATACCGTATGCTAATGCGTTGACAGAATGTTTCAAATTCAGATGACGTGAACAGAAGACCGTTGCCCGACGCTATGACTTCAGGCAAATCTTCGAGCCAAAAAATAGAGGACAATGCCTGAATTGTACTACGTGACACTGGCGCACAATCAACCAACGAGTGTTCCAAAAAGGTCCCGCAAAGTCTATGTGCACACGTTGTCGTGGTGATTGCGATTCAGGCCATGCAGAGAATTTTTGTGGCGCAGCGGAGTGTTTCTCCACACAGGCGTGACGCTGTACCGTTATTTGTTCAATTTGTATTCTATCTGGGTGTCCATACGCTGCCAAGTACAGTGTCGACGTGCTGTTTCGTACGAACAATCCCCCATGCCCTTGGTGAAGCAACTGCAACACTTCTTTTTGCAACGCTTTGGGGATCGACACATGTGACTGTCTACTGTAATTTCGAACAAGCATGAAACATTTATGTACAGCGAGGCTATGCCGACGTGCAAAGTATCGACGCACTACAGCGATCTGTATGCTGTGCAATGAGCGAAGCCAAGATGAGCGAATGTATTTTAGCAAAATGTTCACATATGAATCAGCTTCCGTGGTCTGTGCAGTTTTCCTCTAGTTCAGAGGAAAGGATTGAAGCAATTCAGAATCCTGAGCATCGTTGTGACAACAAGCTGCAGCAGAAGCGTCAAAATTTATATCAGGGCCAGTCGGAAGACGCGAAAATACGTCCGCATTGCCATGTTTAGCTGTCAGAGAATACACAATCTCGTACTGGTATTGAGACAACAACACAGTCCATCTCTGCAATTTTTGCGCAGTTCGTACAGGAACCGGCTTCATCGGATGAAACGAGGACTGCAATGCCTTCTGATCCGTTACTAAGTAGAATTTACGGCCACACAAATAGTAGTGTAATCTGGTGACACCGTACACAATAGAAAATGAGTCTTTCTCTATTTGTGAGTAGTTACAATTACAACAATAGTTACAATAGCTTTGGACAACATTTTTGATGTGAAAGCAATCGGCATGCCTTCATGAACAAAACTGTGCGAAAGCACCGCACCGATTTCGTAATAAGAAGCGTCAACTTGTAACACAACCGGTATGTGAGGATCGAAGTGAACCAAGCATCGATCACCGAGCAATGAATCATTAAGTTTTTGAAAATCTTCTTAGTACTCATCTGTCTTAACAAAGGGGACAGTCTTGCGACACAACCGATGCAATTGAGCTGTGATTTGTGCAACATTCGGCATGAGCCGAATATAATAGTTCCTTTTCGCTAAGACTTACTGCAGTTCTGTGGCTTTGCGAGGAACTGGCAGGTCTCGTATGGTTAACAAATTCGACTGAAGCGGATTACACCTTGACTGTTTACATCATGGGCAAGATACTGTAAGATCAGGTTTAAAAAACCACTCTTGTCCAGTCTGCACTTTAGTCCTGCATCAGATAACACACGAAACAAAGCACGCAAATTTGCAATCTTTTCTTCAGGTGTACGACCTGCTACGACAATATCTTCCAAATAGTTTGAACAGTTTGGTACTTGAGTAGTCAGCTGTTCCAAATACCGTTAGAAAATGGTGGGTGCGGAAGTACTGCCAAAAGACAAAAGAAAATATTCAAACAAGCCGAAATGAGGTTCAGAATACACAGGTTTTGAGATTCTTGATCTAGTAGCATTTGAAGAAACATGTCGCGCAAATCAATTTTTGAAAAGTAGGGACCAGCGCCTAATCTATCCATGAGATGCTCTGGGAATGGCAATGGATGAGTATCAATCACAGTTTGAGAGTTGACTGTAGACTTAAAGTCATCATAGAGGCGAATGCGACCTCTAAGTCTGGGAAGCAAAACCAGCGGACTTATCCACTGACTAGCTTGTTTGAGCGCAATGCCTCCGCGATCTTGCAATTCCTTAGGTTCAGCAGTGTCTTTGTCCCGTAATGCAATGGGAACAGTTCTGGACTGGCAAAATTTCGGTTGAGCATTGTCTTTCATATTAAGATTTGTAAAAAAAAAAAAAAATAGATAAATAAATTAGCCTTGCCTAAACTTTCAGAAAACAGTTAGGGAATTCTTTCAGGAATCTAGCTACACAGTCTCTGGCACTGAATGCCGTCACTGACAACACATTGTCCTGAATTTTAAAGTAAAACAAATCAAATAAATCAAGGTCAAATGCGTTCTCACAATCGCTTCATTGTAGCACAGTGAAAGTCACAGTTAGCGTATGTGAGCGACACATGGCAGGCAAAGAACATTTTCCGAGAACGGGAATATCTTGTCCATTATAAGCCATCAGTTGTGTGTTAGTTTTAGACAGGTGTGTGGGGTCCAATAGTTCATGTGTGTTACGATTTAGCAATGTAACAGAGGCATCCATCTGCAACTGAAATTTCACAATTTTCCCACTAGTATACACATCAACTAAAAGTTTACTGGACTGGCGTAGCACTGAAGAAACTGATTGCTTGCTAGTTTTTCTAATGCCTTCAGCAGTCATTGGATACACTGCATTGATTACATGGGCCCAGTGACTAGATTTTTATGAGTGGGCAGAATTCTTATGTTTGGTCCGTTGCAAACATATGGATTGTACATGACCTTTCTTGCCACAAGCGCATCACTGTTCTTGTCTGGACGGACAGTCTTGGCGTTTGTACCATGAATAGCACCAAGGGCATGATTTAATTCTGCTCGCCTGTTTACAGAGCCATTTACACGGCATGGGGAACTGTTTACGCGGTATGGCGTGCGCATGCTGTCGCTGCCTATTGGATCAGTCATATGCAAGACAGGACTCAACCCGATAAATTGGTGGGTGCTCAAATTTATCGGCCGACGCGGCACCTGAATCGTACTGATCTGGTATTTCCATGACATACTGGAATGATGAATCGGATTGTTTCAAAATTTGTTCTCTAAGTCTGACATCAGTTACGTTGTATACGATCGCATCACGCAACATAACATTTGAATATAAAGCGCCACAAGCACATGTGAATTTTCGTTTCCTTGTGATACCCTGAAAATCTGTTACCCACTCGTGATAAGTTTGTTCTGACCTTTTGTCGCAATAAGAGAATTGACACCTAGCTGCCACGACGTTCACTTTTTAGTTATAATAGTTAGCGAATCATAGGAAAGCTGATCATAGGAAAGTTCACTCGGCGTGGCATTAGCAAACAATTTCTGAATGAACAAGGCACTGCACTTCCTACCAAGTAATGTAGTTTTACGGTACCTGGCATATTGAGAGCAATTACATGGGTATCAAACTGCTGCAACCACTCAAGATATTGGTCTTGTTGTTTATTAAACCGGCGCAACGGCGGTATGGCACTCGGAGCTACAGCAGGTGCCTACTGAACTGTATTGACGGCTTGAGAGGTGAGTAGCTGCTGTACAGCGTTTAGCAGCAATGCAATTTGTTGCGTTTGAAACTGAGAAACTGAAATATCTTTGTTCGTTGCGTTACATTGCTCGCTAGCAGCTAAGGTGCCTGAGCAGGGGATAGGAGAGGTGGGTTGCCAATAGTGGGAGAGACAAATGCAATAAACAGACAAGGCAAGCAATAAAAACAAACACACAAGCAAGAAACATTTTTACAATGCCCACCTGAAAACACTGAATAGCAAAAACACTATAAGAGACACTATTGAAGCAAGTAAACGCACCACTGAAAAGAAATGCCAAATTACAATTAAGGCGCCAGCAAAGCGCAAAAGAAAATCTGCGTATGCAAAGCATGGGGTTCTTATAACTCGTCGCCAATGTTGTCAAAGATGGGGTGTCTAGGAAACCTGCTTTTCAGACCGATAGACAGGAATTCAAGCAAATCTTATTAATGAGTTTTATAACGAAAAGTACACGACAGTACTTAACTTTGTATTAAACAGATGTATCGCAAGCGAAGGGCAACAGACAAAATAAACAATTTTCTTTAGTACATAAAATTCGGAAGTCACTGGTCTTGAAGTGCCTAATCTTGATGCTGCCGTAGAACTTGTAACATTATGTGATTGCCTTATCATTTTAAATCATTCACTAACCGAGCAGTCGCTCGGCAACAGCTATAGTTAGCGAAAAATGTTGCGAGAATGTAAAAGGTGAACGACCTGTGAAGTAACTTGTTTATTGCCGAAGCGCCTTCAAAGATGCAGTGAGTTATTGACTTTGAAAACCGCGGCGCGAAAAACTGACAGAAGAAGAACACTTTTACACATTCTTTTGATGTACGAGATATTCTTGAGGAACAGTTACTCAGTTACTCAATTCTTCTCTTGTCTCTTGTAACTTGCGTCGGACGCGCATGTCTTGCCGCCGTATTTTTGTCGTTAAAAGTAATATTATTTTAGTGTAAAGTAAAAGTGCAATACTAAAAGTGCAATACTACATAGCAGTAGATTTATTGTGCGACGTGTATATGAAAACGTTAAAGGAATTATTTTTATTACGAGAAGAGAAGTGCCAGTCAAAAGGGCATCCATGTTAAATCTTTCATTGCAGTGTAAGTTCTTCTATTAATTGCCATAAATTCAGATAGTATATGGAATTGGTGTATGGACTATTTATTTAATCTGGAATCTATGTCTCACTCCTTCATGAAGTTATTTAATTGTCTTTATGTTTCTGCCAAATAGAGAGTCCACAGTCACGAAATCTTCCGTCGAAATCGGACGGAAGTGGTATGCGGCGAAATATTTTCTCCGTGCCATATGCTACTGGTAAATGCATGATAAACTACGGTCCCTTAGGAAATTCATGTTAAGCTATCCAAAAATAATTATATTTTGAATAGGCATTTACTCTCCTCTGCAATGCATCTTCCGACTGATCAATCGATCCAACAAGAAACAGCCGCACACGGTCGGCGTTTGCAAATATACTTCCAACGCTGATTATAACTATATGTTAGAGCACAAAAGTAAACATATTGTTATAATTAGCGACTACGAACGGGGACATTTATAACTGTATGTTTATGTATACACATTACGTAAACATATCGTTATAAACTGGGCCGTGACCAGTCGGCGTGGCGCTTACGTCCTCGTCGCATAGAGCCGCTGCCGTCGCGCTGACGTCCTGGAGAGGGGTCGGTCAGCGAGCAATTGCCTGGCGTCATCTTCACAGTCCTCTCCGGTCTCTCGTTTCGGACTGGCGTGCCGGCGATTGACTTTACGCCATAACACTAAGTAAAACCCTTTAACGAAGCAAATTAATTACATCAGATGAAATACAAATTAAAATTTTTAAAAGTAATATAAATCGGTCGATCGCTTGACCACGCCAGCGGGGCAGGCACTTCTGTCGTACTCCGTGAGATGGGCTTTGACCATCGAGAAGTCTGACAGTAGGAATCTGTGGGCCAGACTGGAAGGAGCTCTTGATGGGTGTGAGGCAGGTGTGCCTCCGCTGTGTACAGGTAATTGTTAACGGCTTTTGCGGAGCACAGACCTCATCCCAAGAAGACGGTGTTTTGGGATGGACGTGGTGGTGATTAGACACCGCCTCTGCCTCTGTTTGTCCCGAGGGAGTGGAGATTTTGATTGCGATTTCGCCTCCGATTCTTCAGATAGTTCTGGTGACAATATTTCTGCAGCTTCTGCACCTTGTTTTGTTAAATTAGAAGTTTACTGTAATGGAAGCAACTCTTTTCCATCTTGTTTAGGTACTGGTCAACACCACGTATATATTTTACAACATGCATAACACTGTGCTGTGTGTGAGAATGATATTTATTGTGCACCGGTTTCTGTCTTAAACCATCTTCAATAGAAGCTATACAACATACAAAAAGAACAATGTGAAATGAAATAAGATCAATACTGGAAAAACGGTAGAATCAATGGAAATATTCACAAAAATTATTGCGGATTTGTACATATTTTGACCTACATTACTGCTAAAAAAAATAACTGCCAATAAAAATGAATAATCGCGTCAAGCTTACAGTACGATGACCCATTGACAGAAGGACAATGTGTGATATACAGCAGCACAAATCAAAGAACTTCAGAGGTAAAGGTGACAGTCTTGTGAGGCTCTGCAATACAAGTCAGAGAACTCCCAACTCAAAGATGAAAGTATTCACCAAACCTAAACAAGTTGGAACTGAACATTCCTGTGCTAACCAGATTACATAATTGAAATATTAACAATTCTACACTGACTGGTATTACATAAAAGCGCAAGTAAAATACTATAAAGTAAAAGAGTAACATAACTGAAGAATGTAATAATGTACACTATTTTAAAATTCTGTCAAAAATGTATGCATTTAAAATACAGTCAAGTCAGATCTGACGAAAATACACATTAAGCAAAATTAGTTTTACGGATATACAGTTTCTAGGAGAGAAGGAAAACAAAAGGAATGTAGAATATATAAATGTAAAACATCTAAATCTTTATGCATGTGGTCAAATCCCACCTCTTTCTTTTTGTAGCTAGAGACATCCTCCATTATACCCCCCTTTTTTATTTTACCTGTGGCCTCCTCTTCCCTCCTCCCCCCTTAACATTAGCCACTTTCTTGTTTCTTAACCTACGGGACTTTCTTAGATATATGTTTTAACTGTAGTTTTAATCATGCAATATCTATTTATTAATTTTTATCTGTTGGTTCAAATGGTTCAAATGGCTCTGAGCACTATGGGACTTAACTGCTAAGGTCATCAGTCCACTAGAACTTAGAACTACATAAACCTAACTAACCTAACGACATCACACACACCCATGACCGAGGCAGGAATCGAACCTGTGACCGATGCGGTCGCGCGGTTCCAGACTGTAGCGTCTAGAACCGTTCGTCCACTCCGACCGGCTTTATGATAAACAGAATTTCAGTAATATTTTGTGATTGTGTAGACAATGGATGACATTTGCCGCAAACTCAATATGCAGGTGGAACCCAAAAACAAAAGTTTGTTAAATGATTTCGTTGACAGTTTCAAATATTTGAATGGACCTCCTTAAACTACAACTCCCCTTCGTTATGCGCCTCCCACCCCCATTTTATTTCATCTGTGTCCCCCTTGTTATCACTCATCCTTCAGTGAGAAATGTATACAGTACATGCATATTTGGACTCGCAATATGTGCGTTGTTGTGTTTCCGGTGCCCATCATTCTGTGCGGCCTACATTCAGCCTCTCATGAACTAAGTATACACAATTATTTGTCACTATACGTTCCATTATATGTGTCTTTTGTTTTGATATGTGTGTAGGTTTTAATTTAATCTGTGGCATATTTCTTCTAAAAGGAAAATCGTCGGAAGGTAATATAAAAATACTTTAAAAACGAGACAGTTGCGTGAGTGGTAAACAGATAGTTGAAAGGCTGAGCGAGGGACCATTGACAATTTTAGGCATAAATAACAAGTCCTCAATTTTAAGCTTCCTCTCTGTCCTTCACAATGAAGATGGGAGTTCTCCGATAAAGGCGATGAAAACAGCAGAAAACAAAACGATTGAAGAGGCTGTCTTCAAGAGGCTTTTGCTGTAGCGAGCATTGGGAAACCCTGTTTCAGGGCCAATTGTTTGCGATAAAGTAAAACTTTTAGCCGAGGAAATCGACAGCTCGTCTTGATTTAAAGCGAGCAATCGGTGGGAACAGAATTTCAAGGCAAGGCACGGTATTCGTGAGTTGAATTTAAGTAGTGGTAAACTATCGGCAGACCAAGAACCAGCAGAAAATTTTATTAAAAAATTAAAAATTGAAGCCAAATAGTGTGTGTCACTAAATTTTTATACAGTGTAGATACGGCAGGCTTTATTTAGAAGGCTTTGTCTGAAAAGACTTTAGTTTCTGAAAGGGAAACTAGTGGTCCTCCTCATAACATTACAATGGATCTTGTTACCTTGCTGAACGTAGCTAACTCCATGGGAAACCACAAAATTTCCCTTCTAATGGTAGGAAAATCGAAAAACCCCTGGACTTTCAAAACTGCTACAAAAAGTCTCATCTTTTACAACAATAAACAAAGACCTGGATGACTGTTAGTTTGTTTAGCAAATGGTACGATACAGTTTTCATACCTGAAGAAAAAAAAAGTATCGAAAGGCCCTAAGGAAAGAATGGAGTAAGGTTTAATGCATTCGCCCACCCCGCAGAAAGTCTTCCTGATAGAGAAGATGGACGTTTCAAAACATTCTTCCTGCCGCGAAACGTGTTTGGGTTGCAGAGTTGTTCCAGCCAATGGACCAATCGGTTACAGAAAGTCTAAAGCGACATTACAGAAGAAACCTATTGAAGAATCTTTTGAGAGAAAATGAATTGTGGTTCATCACCAGGATATATGTCGCTTATGCTTCTTCAGAACGTGGATTGCTAATTCTCATTGACTATGAAATCATTGAAAGTGTGGGAGAAGAAACTGATGGCCAAGAGGATGATAGTGTTGAATAATACAGGACTATCAGGTGATGCTGCATTTGCATGAGTTGACACTGCGCTAACTAGGATGGAGCGGCAGTCTGAGTGTGATCACGCACCACTCACCGTCCAGTGGATACAAGTATTGGCTGCTCGAAAATGATTGAATACAGCGAAACAACTAACTCTCACGAACATGTTCAAGAAATGACGTGGATGTAAGTACTATTTATACACAAATTTAGCTTCTTTTAAAAGAAATTACCTGTTTACGTGATTTATGTAATTATCCAGTCGCATTGGGTCCAAGTCGTCTAGACAACTGGAGTCCTGTTGTACCTGCCAATGGAACAGAAACTCAGTTGTAAGTAATTGTTCGTCCCCTAAACAAGAAATCACCTGCAACTGAAGCGGATTTTTATTCCAATAACAGGTTCCTCAGCGTCGGATATTAGCCTGATCAAATAACTTCTACCGTACCAGATGGAAGTGAATGCCACTGGCGCAAGATCGTAGTCGAGAAGCCTGCTGCGTCGCCAGTGGTGAATGAGAGGCTTTGTCGGGGCTGCGATGTGCGTTCGAGGCTGAGGAACTGCGCTGTGCTTCGAGGTGCTGACATGAGAGCAGGAGACGCGGCGACATCAAGGAGGACCTCTGCCGGTAACTGTCATATGCAAGATGAGGCGCTACGCCGGAACTGAGACATTGACGTGACTTACCTCAACAACCGTGGCAGGCCTACTACTCGTAGATTACACTGGCTGCAGTTGGGAGCTGCGGGGTTGTGGAACAAGGCAAGATTTCTTCTTTCTTTGGGTGGGAGGCGGAGGAAGGTTTGTGATTGTGCTGTGTCAAGTGTCACGTTTATTTTGCCGACGGCCAGAGTTGTGTTTGGGGGCTTGTCATGGTGCCAAGAGACTGGCCTACCTGCACATGCCTAGACTTGTGGAGAAATGGACAGAAGGGTGACTCAGTGGACAGCCAACAACCCAAAACCTTCTCCAGGCCTGGTTTACCGAAGAGAAAAGGATTTGTGGGGTGTGCAGTTGTGTGTGTGGACACAAACAGCCTAAGAGGGTAATTGGTGTTATTTTCCTGTGCGAAGGAACAGCAAATCCAGATGAGACGCAGACAGGATGCTTTAATGACCAACAGTGATCTTTAGGTTGGTTGTGTGATACAAGTCACTCTCCAGTGAAGAGTATAGACAGAGCACTGAATGTGACCAATCACTAGTAATAGTTCACAGGGTAGGTCTGTGCACACGGTGTAGTATTAAGGCTATTACTGTGTTTTCTGGCACCCTGGTTTCACTATTGCTTTCTCAAAGGCAGAGTCAAATTCATCTTCTTATTATTATGCCTTAGCACAACTTAATTCGTATATGGCATTGAAAAGAAAACTGTTATTGTTAAATTTACATGGATATTTTTTTAGTGGGTTAATAGTTGCTATTATCAATAGATGGTGATGGGAGTCATAGTAGATCTAGTTGACTCCTATCGTAAGAGGGCCCAACTAGGCTGGAGGCCTGTTTTCTGATTTATTATTTGTACTAGTGGCTATTTGTAGAAGCTATTCTCATTTGCCATTATTGTGTCTGTGACTAAGAGCCATCGATTGGTAACTGTTGTATTGGTATTGTTCACCCAACTTGAATGTTAGCACGGCGAATTTTGCCGGCACTGTGCTGAATAAATTTTATACTGTTATTGTCTTCTTTATATGTTGGCTTCAGCAACAATAATTGGCCTATAACTTAAGTTCAGTTATATTACTATTTGTTATTTACGAAGAAGGATATTTATGTCTTGCAAAAATGCTGTATCTCCTGCACAACCCCAGCGCTAAACCATCTCCATCCAAGCCCTGCACTACCACATTAATTTCCTAAAAACGAAGTGATTGTACATTAATGTTGTTCAAAATATCAGTATAATCTTCTAAACAAATCTTTTTCAGCAACTGTAACAAGTGAACACTCGCCTTGCATATTTATGAAACAAACTTGTAACCTTCATATGCTCTACGACATGTCAAATCTCACTGTCTCAAGAGAACTCATTTTGTAGACCACTAATGAGTAACTGTTCACCATAGCTGCCGTTCAGCTGATTTACCTATGTGTCATTAACCTTTTAAGTCGCACACCATCTGGTGCACCAGGCTGCTCTCAGCTCTTTTGACTGTACTTGCGATGCAAGTTAACACACTGCGTTGTGATCTTTCCTGTTCTTAATCTTAAGAATGAAATGCAAACCATTCATAGCCAATAACACACAAAATTAGCGAAGCATTACATACTACGTATTCATTTTACGATGAACACTACGTTAGTATTTAGATAATTGATTACAATTCAGTTATCCTTGAATGAAATTTCTGTGGTTCTTAGTGTGGTAACACGTCTTTTTATTCTTGACAGACAGTAATGTTTAATGTCTAGAACGCTATAGTTGTCTTTCAACATGTTTATTGCAGGTTTCAGTAGGTTCCATCATGTTAGCATATGTTCTTTGCACATTCTTTTATTGACCATCATAAATTCCATAGAAGGTCTTAATTTTGTTTTGTTTTGTCTTATCATTTAGACCTCTGTTTCACCAACACCATCTCACCCAAATGAAATTTTAGTGCCGTTATCCCGCCATTATATATATCTCCTTTCTCTTTACAGTAATTTATTTTAACTTTTCCAGGGACTTTTTTTCAATTCATTTAATAACATTTGTGTTCCAGGAGGAAATGGCAGAATTCACTCAAAAATATTTAAAGGCTTCTCGCCAAACATTATTGTGTAAGGTGACAATTCTGTTGTGGCACATTCTTCATTCAAAGTCTTTGACTCTTCAGTGTTTTAGCGAAGGTAAATTTTAATAACCTGCCTACCTTACGCACTAATTTTCTGCCTGAATTGTATTTAGAAATATAAATTGACATTATTTGCTCTTCTCTAAGGAAATCGTAGGATTCCTTTAACACTGTAGACGTTATGTGGCTTATCAAAACTTTATAAGTAACCGTTCCTCATGGCATTCACAATGATTTTTTCCGTAATTTTCTTTTAGCTTTAGGCATGGCCCACAAACGTCTACTGTAACTATTTCTAAAATTGAACTTGTAGTAATATTGTTTAAGTTTCATTTTTTATAAAAATCTTATTTTTCTATCACGTTCCTCACTCTCCTTTCCTTGTCATTGGATACAGAATTTTCTTAAAGTTTACATGCACACGTCTTTGGAGCATGGTGACCATGTGCAAGGTGCATAGGATGTATAAAACTATAAACTACTTGTTCTGGCTTAGCTCTACGCTCCAGCACCCCATCTTTCTTTATGTATTATTTACGTAACTAAACTTGATTCCTCTTTCGTCAATCAGCTATAATAATCTTACAAATGGCATCACTCTGCTCTCTTAACATGTCATTTAAAGCCCTCCTCATATACATCTCAAAGAGGACGTTTTCCGTAACAATTCTACTAACCTTTTTTGCCAAAATTATTTGCCTATAGTATTCATACCAACGGGTAATCTAGAGTAGGTACCTGATCTGTTATTTTCCTTTCATGGACGGTATTTCAATTTGAAATCACATTCCTGCAGTGCCAGTCGCTACCAGGTAAATCTACAATGAGTGAATCAAACTCCTATAGGAACGACAAGACTTTTTAATGTATGCACTTTAACCTTCATACAACTTAAATAATTTCTGAATTTTTCAAAATTCCAAACAGTGGTAAAAGCCTTCTTTTGCAACACAGATTTTTTTCGTTCCTGTTTACATAATATTCTGCCAGCAGGACGTATTATCCTCCATTCACCGCCATGTAGAGTTTTTCTTTGTAACATCTGTGCTGCTGTCCAGTATTCTGAACTGCAGACACTTTGTGAAACTGGAGCACATCATGCACAATGTGTTGTGCTGACCAATGACTAATCTGTAAACATGCTGCAGTGTCATTCAGTGTCACTCGGCGGTTTTCCTTCACTATGCCCTCAACTGCTGTAATGTTCTGTGGAGTCACAACTCGTTGTGCCTGACCTGGACGAGGAGCATATTCCACTGAAGTCACACCATTTGCGAACTTCCTACTCCATTCGTAGACTTCTTGCTGTGACAAACATGCATCACCGTACTGAACCTTCATTCGTCGATGAATTTGAATAGATTTCTCACCTTCACTACGCAGAAACCGAATAACAGAACGCTGTTCTTCCCTGGTGCAAGTCGCAAGTAGAGCGGCCATCTTTATACTAATACTGCGACGGTACGTATGCATCTGCACTATGCTGCCACCTACAGGCCATTCTGCACGCGGTAAGCAGCACTGATATGCAATTTTTCATAACAAAAATAACTGGACTATGACAATAATTGTTAGATCTGTCAAAAAGTCCTATGCTTAATATCTTTGTCCACAGCCTCCTGTTTTGGCGTCACCATGTCATATAGCCACAGTTTGAAAGTGCTGTGTTCTTCCGCCAGGAACTGGTAGACATTTTCCTTTCTAAGACCAGGTCTTCTGGAGAGTATTTATAATTACACAAGGTGAGTCACTAACTACTAGGACCTATAATAGCTCCGAAAGTCTGATAGTAGCTGAAAAGCATGTGGGACAAGTGTTGCGTGGGACAACGGGAGCTATAATATGACGTCGATTTTTGTTGCTACATAAGTATGAAGGTCAACTTTTTTTTTAATGGGATCCTATAGTTTGGTACTAATTTCCTGATAGTGGCTATTGTGATGAATCGAATGATGTGTAACAGTAAGGTCTTTGGAGGTAAAATAATGGCTTAAGGGTGGCATGAGCGCCCAGTTTTAGAAGGTGTTCGAAGTGATGACCATTGGTATCATTCCAGGGCTGCAATCTTCTTACCAGGGATTGAGTGGTATTAATTATCATTTCGGCACTTATCGAATCACATGGTCTGACAATTCTCTTTCGCATATCTTCAGCTGCAGTCGTAACGTCTTTATAAACAGTGTCTTTAGCGAATCCTTACAAGAAAAAAATCTAGAGGCGTCAAGTCCGCGTCCAATCCAACGATTTGCGAAATGTCTCTGCAACTCATTTCTAGTCACCAGCGAAAAAAGTGGCGGACACCCATTATGTTGATACCACATTCTGTTCCTTGTTCCTAAAGATATTTCTTCCAATAACAGTCCTAATGCTTCTTGCAGGAATGTGGTTTACTTCCTACTATTAAAATTTCCTTCGATGAAATGGGAGACTGTAACTCCGTCGTCCAGGGTCAAGCACCATCAATTCACCGTCCACAGATCTTGGTGAGCAACTTGGCGCAGCAATCATGAATTTTCAGTTTCCCAATAACGCATGTTATACACATTAACATTTCCCTGGTTCGTGAATGTAGCCTTGTCAGTAAATAAAATCAGATTAATAAATGTCTCATCCCTCTGAATCGTAAGTTGAGCCCATCGGCAGAATTCAATGCGACGCATACAATCCGTACCACTTAATTGTTGGTGGGGACTGATGTGGTAAGGATGATATTTAAGGCGATGCAGAACACGAACAACACTACTCTGGCTCATGCCAGATTCCCTTGCGATTTGACGCGATCTAACACAAGGATCTCGAGCCGCAGTTGCAAGAGTACCAATTTCTGTTTCCTCATTAGTAACTTTCCTCCGCCAGATATGTTTCCGATTTGTTAAAGATCCAGTTGTTCTCAATTTACCATACACATGTTGAAATGCACGACGTGAAAGGTGAATACGTTGAGGATATGTTTCAGTGTACAAGTTTCTAGCTCTCACTCAATTTTGTTAGCATCTCTGAACATGAGAAACATATCGACTTGTTCTTGTAAGGAATACATCACTCACATTTGCTTGAGTTGACGGTACTAGTCTTACCGTTCCCATCAGTGTTGTATTGCGAAACCGTCGAATGCTGTTTACAGGGTGTTTCAAAAATGACCGGTATATTTGAAACGGCAATAAAAACTAAACGAGCAGCGATAGAAATACACCGTTTGTTGCAATATGCTTGGGACGACAGTACATTTTCAGGCGGACAAACTTTCGAAATTACAGTAGTTACAATTTTCAACAACAGATGGCGCTGCAAGTGATGTGAAAGATATAGAAGACAACGCAGTCTGTGGGTGCGCCATTCTGTACGTCGTCTTTCTGCTGTAAGCCTGTGCTGTTCACAACGTGCAAGTGTGCTGTGGACAACATGGTTTATTCCTTAGAACAGAGGATTTTTCTGGTGTTGGAATTCCACCGCCTAGAACACAGTGTTGTTGCAACAAGACGAAGTTTTAACGGAGGGTTAATGTAACCAAAGGACCGAAAAGCGATACAATAAAGGATCTGTTTGAAAAATTTCAACGGACTGGGAACGTGACGGATGAACGTGCTGGAAAGGTAGGGCGACCGCGTACGGCAACCACAGAGGGCAACGCGCAGCTAGTGCAGCAGGTGGTCCAACAGCGGCCTCGGCTTTCCGTTCACCGTGTTGCAGCTGCGGTCCAAATGACGCCAACGTATCATCTCATGCGCCAGAGTTTACACCTCTATCCATACAAAATTCAAACGCGGCAACCCCTCAGCGCCGCTACCATTGCTGCACAAGAGACATTCGCTAACGATATAGTGCACACGATTGATGACGGCGATAAGCATGTGGGCAGCATTCGGTTTACTGACGAAGCTTATTTTTACCTGGACGGCTTCGTCAATAAACAGAACTGGCGCATATGGGGAACAGAAAAGCCCCATGTTGCAGTCCCATCGTCGCTGCATCCTCAAAAAATACTGGTCTGGGCCGCCATTTCTTCCAAAGGAAACATTGGCCCATTTTTCCGATCCGAAACGATTACTGCATCACGCCATCTGGACATTCTTCGTGAATTTGTGGCGGTTCAAACTGCCTTAGACGACACTGCGAACACCTCGTGGTTTACGCAAGATGGTGCCCGGCCACATCGCATGGCCGACGTCTTTAATTTCCTGAATGAATATTTCGACGATCGTGTGATTGCTTTGGGCTATCCGAAACATGCAGGAGGCGGCGTGGATTGGCCTCCCTATTCGCCAGACATGAAACCCTGTGACTTCTTTCAGTGGGGACACTTGAAAGACCAGGTGTACCGCCAGAATCCAGAAACAATTGAACAGCTGAAGCAGTACATCTCATCTGCATGTGAAGCCATTCCGCCAGACACGTTGTCAAAGGTTTCGGGTAATTTCATTCAGAGACTACGCCATATTATTGCTACGCATGGTGGATATGTGGAAAATATCGTACTATAGACTTTCCCAGACCGCAGCGCCATCTGTTGTTGACAATTGTAACTACTGTAATTTCGAAAGTTTGTCTGCCTGAAAAAGGACTGTTGTCCCAAGCATATTGCAACAAACGGTGTATTTCCATCGCTGCTCGTTCAGTTTATATTGCCGTTTCAAATATACCAGTCATTTTTAAACATCCTGTACATGTCAATGTCAGGTTAGATGGATACGCCGTATTCGACGAATATTTACTATATACGAGAGAATAATTGTCAGAACATGTGCTTCGATAATTGCCGACGTGATAAGGAATACCACTTAATCCATCATAAGAATATTGTAGCACTGCATTGATACCAATCGTCATCACTTCGAACATATTCTGTAAATGGACGTTCATGTTACCTTTGTGACGTTCGTTGGCCCTCAAAGACTTGCTGTAACACATCATTTGATTCGTCTTGATAGCTGCTATCAGAAAATAAGTACGAAACTATAGCATCCCATTTAAAAAAACAAAGTTGACCTTCGTATCTCTGAAGCGACCCCACCTATCTACAAAATACGTCATATTATGGGCCCCATTGTCCCATACAACGTTTGTCCCACAAACTTTTCAGTTACCATCATAATTTCGGAGTTATTCTATGTGGGAATAGTTAGCGACTCTCCCTGTATATTGTCTCAACATCTTCTTACTTCTTCTTTGTCATGATATCCAGAATCTTCTACATTACGTATCTTATTCCTGGTGAAATAGTTCATGCATCAACAGCCATATGTGTGTGCAATAAACACAATATTTCAGCAGGTTACCACGTTGCAATCATCGGAGGCACTGATAAACTGACAGCTTCGTGGTCGGCATGAGACTTGTATCTCTGCCCCCTCCTTCCGACCTGCTGCTGTACCCGCCATCTGCGACTGGCCTGTTCTTCCCTACTCCTGCCAACACGTCCGCCCATATGCCCATGCTGACGGTACCTCTGCAGTTTCTCTGTCTGTATGACAGGCCAGGTCCCATTCTTAATGAGACTAACAGCGGATTCTGAAGCATTATGAGCATACAGCCACTATATCAATTGATCAGCTGTTTCTTTACTCCAATTTCGATAGATTCCTTAATGACATAACCCAAGATATTAGATGTCTGTGTAAGAAGCTTAATATGGTCATTATGCATCTTGGCTTGTAAGAAAGATATATTAACGCTCGGAATGTTCCATAAAATTTCGGGTGTGCAGCCGCATAAATTTCACTTCATCGCCTTCTAATATTTTGGCTGTTAGTTAGTTAGCGCTTTTTTTAACGTCCCGCCCACAACGAGCTCATTAGAGACAGAGCAAAGGCTCGGGTTAGGGAAGTATGGGGAAGGAAATCGGCCGTGCCCTTTAAGAGGAACCATCCCGGCATTTGCCTGAAACGATTTAGGGAAATCAGGGAAAACCTAAATCAGGATGGCTGGAGACGGGATTGAACCGTCGTCCTCCCGAATGCGAGTCCAGTGTGCTAACCACTGCGCCACCTTGCTCGGTTGTCTTGGCTGCATACGTCCACCCATCTTCGGAGTGAGCCGAGGCGACCGACGCTCCAGGTCCTTTCAAAGCCGCGGACCGCTCCACTGTGCATGTCGACACAGGTACACAAGGCGCCAGAGATTTTGATCGGTGGCAAAAAGGTATTAACATATCCATTAAATTAGATCTATGGCTGCGCTGTCGATCCTCAAAGGAATACCGATGTGTTACAGAGAGCTGTACCGTCACGTTGCCTTTGTGAGTCTTACAGAAAGTAACCGATTACATGATTTGTCCAAACTAAAGCCACTATCTCTATTAATTAAATTAGTCGCCAAACGAATTTCATTGATGATTTGGTGCGGCCTTTCATACCTCAGAAAGACGACACGTACAGTCCATGAGAGATGCACAGAGCATAGCAGGTACACCAAGCTCTTACCACCTAATAAATTGGAGGTAGCAGACAGTAATACTGGACACGCTATGGTGTACGATAATGTCTAAATTTTAGTGCAAAAGACTGCAGAAAGAAGTGTAAATTTGGACACTCTCTTTTGTTTTTGACTTAAAGGTACCTTCGTTTGTAAAAATCCTAGATGTTTTACCTTCATTAACCACAATAACAAGTTTAAGAAATGATGAGACGAAACAATGATTAGTATCGATTATTTCTATTCGAAAACAAAGATTTACAAAAATCTTGTAAAATGGAACTTGAAAAAAGGGGGTGCAAATACGGGCATCTACAAAAAAGGTGAAGAAATCTTTTGAAATATTTTAATGATATAGGTTAAAACTTCACAAATTGGTAGACTAATCTACAAAACGCAACTTTCTTACATTTATGCATGAAATCTGAAATTATTTACAGGAATCGAAACGTAAATAGCGCCAGCGCAATCTAAGTGTGCCCACATTTGACAACTAACATGTAATCCACACTTCTCCTGTCCTGTCTTGAGAAAACTTTTCATCGCAAAGGCTGCAAATTGCATCGCTTGAGTCTGATGTATACCCGTCGTTCACATCAACGTCATTGTCGCTGTCCACGTGGTGAGGGCTGCAGGGGCCAGAAGAGTCCGACGATGAATCAGACAGTTTCGTAGAACCAATCTTCTTTCTGCGAAGGCCTTTGGATTTCGCACATCTGTTCGCAGCACGGCCTCTACACCCAGACAAACTTAACGACTTCTTCTTGACAGCACTTTTGTCAAGCGACTTTGTCAACTGACCTTCGTATGGCGTTCCAGTGACGTGATTTGAAGAGAACCACAACAGAGGCGGTCGCCGCTTTTCGTCCCTCTATTGTGGTTCTCTTCAAATCTTGAGGACAAGAGATATTTCGAGTCGTGAAACTGCATTTGTTTAAGTCCCTGGAGAACTTCCCGGTGTTTCAGTGGTTCCATCAAGTGACATAGAGCTTGATATGACTACATGAGGATAACTGGAAGAAGAAGCAGATGACGTCGATGGTACGGAGATAGCAAGTAGAGGAGCATGTGATTCAGAAACATTAGGTCTATGTTCCACGTGGAGCCAGTTTTTCCTGCAAGCAACTCAGCGTCGGTGAGGATGTTACGGTTCATAGTGTATAATCCATTTACTTTGAATCCGTTTACTACCATTTCAGCTGATTGGGTACGATGGTAGACTTGCCAAAAAACCTCCATAACGCCGTAAGGTGTGAGAGGACGCCCATTGTGATGCAACCATACTGCCTCGCTGTAGATCGTTTTCAGGGGTCCCACGAACGTCTTATCTAGAGGCTGCAGTTTGTGCGCGCAATGCGAAGGACGTGAGATGATAGTCACGTGGTTTTCTTTCGCCAAGGCAATCACATCTGTATTTAGAACGTGGCTATAATGACCATCCAAGATGAGGAGAACACTCCTTTGTTCTGTCGGACTTGTTTTCTCAATGAAGTAATAGAACCATTTGGTGAAGAAATTGTTTTGAACCCATCCATAATCATGGGCTGTACCAATTGCACCAGGGGAGCAGCCTCTCATTAATGCTGGGGACATGTAGGTTCTAGGGAAAATTGTCCTTGGCCGGACATAATGTCCCGAAGCGCTCATGCATTTGATATCTGTGATTGTAGACCGTCTTTCTGTACACTTTTGGAACTTTGCTTTGGACAATGGACCGGTCTGACTCTTCCAATTTATACATTCAGTATGCTGAATATGAGTTATTTTTAAAGCGTCTGCCAATAAATGAAAGAAAACCATCACATTCTCTTTATTGAAGCATAAGGTTCTGGAATATGAGGCTCTACAAGATCTGCGAAATGACAGCTGATCTTCGTGTCTCTCGAAAAAAAGGTCTGCAAAAGTTCGTCCTTCTTCTCTGGACAAGTGAAAATGCCACTCTTCTCAGATTCGCCAAAGCGCACCCAGAGAATTTTTGTTCCAGCTCAAGGAGAGAAGAAACTAGCCGTTTCGGTTTCCTTCCAAGCTTCGTATCTTGAACCGCTTGCTCATGGATTTTATCATTTTATCAAGTTTAAGAAATCCCTGCAAAGTTGTACAAGGCCAACGGAATGTTCTTGCAACACCTTTCACAGAAGCCTCCTTTGCTTTCACAGATGCTATGGCACGTTCCATCTGAGATTTATCACACTGATTCCGCTGGTTCTTACATTCATAGCACTTCTTCGTTCGCCTTCTGTAAGGACGAACAAAAACACTGGGATCTATTATCGTAATTTTTAAAAATTCTAATTGCTCGTTTGTTGCTGTGTGAGTTGTATATATGAACTATAAACAAAATTCGACTAACCATATAAAATTATTTAAATGTTTTACATTGTTTATTGTCCCTCCTTATAATAGAGGCCCATTTTTACACCTATCCAACTGGCCCATATATACACAAATCATTCTTAAGCAACATAGACATTATCATGTTCAACAAAAAGACGTGTGTAATGTAAAACGTGCTTCTAAAAGTACCTTAGGATTCCGTTATTGTGGATATCACTGAGAAATTGTTTTAAACTAATCGAAAGGATATAAAAAGGAAACGGTCTGACATACCTGCCAGATGTTTGCAGTCCTGAACAAACATCAATTCACACAATAATCGACGCTCTAACTACACTGATCGAAACAACGCTTCCAACTGTTCACTGCTATAGTTTATTAATAACAGGCACCGTTGTCAGAGCTGGTCGCCAGTGTGGGAAATGTGTTGAACATTATACTCTGAATACTTCACAGGCTACAATGGGCTACATACTCCTAATCAATAAAAGCTAGGAAGTTCTCATGTATAAGTATGCAATTCATATGTTGACAAAAACGTTTTGAAACCATAAGATCTTAAAACCAAGAAGGAACATTACCTTGCCTTGTTCCAAAGTCTATATCGTGATACCATCTGCTATTTGAGTCTATGTCCGAACCATCTGATTGTAAGTTTAGGGTGCAACATTCAAGACTTTTATCCACTTCATCTCTCCGTGAAAGTTTTATTCCTGAAACTTTTCAGCGTGACACACATAGTGTGACTACGCTGAAGGGGGACGCTGTCTATTGCTTCATGCACAAGCCTTTCAGTGTCTGTTATCTTGAATGTTTCCCCCCCACCATAGCTTGTAACCTGTTAGCAAATTAATTCTGTCGGATTCTACTCACAGTACAATGTGGGTAAAGGCAAAACTGTGTCACTACATTCACAAGTAAGAAAGTCAAATTTGTGCATTCTGTCGCTTGATGTTCGTAAATTAACGAGCTGCTGGAGTTCAGTAAGAGTCTGGCTTATATCGTCCAGAGTATATTTATTTTTCACCGAGAGCACAATATCCCCTTTCCTGGTGCTCGTACTTGGTGACTTCTCTGTAGCAGCTGAGTGATAACTGGCACGGAATTACAATGACCAACTTTGAAGCTAGGTAAGGGAAGAATTGTTTACTGGATCACTTTCCGAAAGTAGTCACTACTGTTTTCCTTACTCCTAAATACAAGTTTACCCTCAAGAACCAAGTCAGAAAAAGAGCCAGCCAGCATGGACAATAAGTGTTCCAGAACCATTTCCTAAGGGAACTTTAATATTGCCAGTACCATGATTGATTTTCCAGCAGGTATGCATGGAATGATTCTAATTCATCCATATTTCATCAAGGTAACACAGCGTAAAACTACCTCCTCCTTTTGTATCATGCATCTTTATAACGGACGTGGTTTATGTTGCTCCTATGTCACTTCTTTCGATTAAACACTCTCTCCTGAACATATCTGAAACAAACGTATTTTAATTTTTTTTTCATTGACGAAGCACTACTTTTGAAGCCACTTTGCTCAAACGTAATGGTAACAAGTTTTTGTGACGTTGGGTAGTCCTTTACTAGATACATTTAAAGCACGGAGCGCTTTAAAATATCGTTGTCAAAAGCTGCTATTTATGTTACAGGTTTCTTGCGAATTAGATGATTTCCTGGGACTCGAAAACAAACTTTCCTGAGGATTCTACAGCTCTGACACTTTTGTTTACTATTCTCTACACAGATCTCTTGCCGACACGTGGTTCTGCGGTTCGTTCTTGAGTCTTCCAAATGTCAATAATGGAAGAATCGCTTTCAGATTCACATTTAAATAACATAACGACTGTTTGTGAATTACCTACATGTACATGATAACCCCACAATTCACCATTAAGTGCCTGGCAGAGCGTTCATAGAACCACTTTCAAGCAGTTTCTCTACCGTTCCCCTCTCGAACGGTGCGCAGAAAACACGAACGCTGTACTCTTTAAGTGCTAGTTCCAGTTTCTCTTATTTTATTATGATTATCATTCCTCTCTACGTAGTTGGGCTCCAGAAAAGTATTTTTACACCCTGAGGAGAAAGTTGGCGACTGAAATTTCATGAGAAAATCTTGCCACAATGAAAACCACCTCTTCCCCAGCTCACGTGTCATTTTCGTGGCAGCCTCTCCCCTATTTTGTGAAAATACAAAATGCGCTGAGTTCTTGAAACTTTTTGGATGAATCATATTTGCTGTCGACCTTACACCTGACAGGAATACTCCAGAAGAGGGCGGAAGAGCATGGTGTAAGTAGTGGCTTTAGTTCACCTGTTTCATTTTCTAAGTGTTCTGACAATGAATCGCAGTCTTTGGTTTGCTTTCCACACAAATTTAGCCATGTCACTGTTGCATTTTAAGTTATTCGTAATTGTAATTCCTGTGCATTTAGTTGAATTTACAGCCTGTAGAATCGTATGTTGTACCCTCTAAACCGAATTTAGCGGATTCATTGTAGTAGTGATGCGGATGACGTCAGATTCTTCACTATTCTGAGTCAATTGTTACTTTTCTCACCATAAAGATATCGTGTCTAAGTCGTTTTCTAATTTGACTTTATGAGACGGTAAATCATAGCAGTCAGAGAGAGTTGCTTATTGTCTCCTAGATCGTTTATTAGATCAGGAACGGAAGAGTGCCTATAACGCTTCCTTGCAAAAACTAGATGTCACTTCTGTTTTACTCTATGACTTCCCGTCGATTACTGCATACATGATTTTGCTGAGAGGAAATCAAGAATCCAGTGTCACAACTAAGACGATACTCTACCGGCACGCTATTTAATTAAAGTTGCTTGTGAGAAACTTCACATTCATTGCCTTCAAATGAAACTTTCATTTGGAAACCACACTAGAACGTTTACAGGCTCACATTCACTAGGCGGCCGGGGTGGCCGTGCGGTTCTAGGCGCTACAGTCTGGAACCGAGCGACCGCTACGGTCGCAGGTTCGAATCCTGCCTCGGGCATGGATGTGTGTGTGTCCTTAGGTTAGTTAGGTTTAATTAGTTCTAAGTGCTAGGGGACTGATGACCACAGCAGTTGAGTCCCATTGTGGTCAGAGCCATTTGAACCATTTGAACCACATTCACTGATGTACTGCTACAAGAAAGTAACATCGACATCTGAATGAATAATTCAGCCGCTCTGCGAATGAAACGGCATTGTCGCAAAATACGGCAACAGCGCAGTATGTGGGAGAGAGATACTCGCAGTCTAGTTTGTAATTCGCGGGTAGCCACTCGGAAAATTTTTAAAATTTTATGTTTGATTCATCCATTATGTATGCGCGCGCTGCATTCCTGATGGAATTTCATGTGTAATCATAGCCTCTTTGAGTTCATAGTATCGAGCACTCGCCGTCGATGCATCACAGTTCAGAGACTACTTCGTCACCATTTCCAGCTGAATGACGTAATAGTTCTGGATCATCGGAAGACTGTACAGCAGGTCCAACTATTCAGGACTTCTACATATTGCGCGGGAAAGGCAAGTCCACGGCGAAGAAGGACGCAGCGGCCCGTGGAGCGAGTGTAGGAGATGCATCAAACATTCCTCCACAGTCCTCACACTACACATGCCTCTGCGCTAAAAACGACATATCGTTCTCTGCGGCGCATCATTCGTCATAACTTACGCGTCCACCCTAACAAAATTCAGGTTGTACAGAAGCTAAACGAGAAGGGTAAAGCTGCCCGATGGATCTTTCCCTTACGCTTCCTGACTTATTTCTGGTTTCTTTTTATGGGGACAGAGCGAGGTGGCGCAGTGGTTAGCACACTGGACTCACATTCGAGAGGACGACGGTTCCATACCTCGTCCAGCCATCCTGATTTAGATTTTCCGTTATTTCCCTAAATCGCTTCCGGCAAATGCCGGGATGGTTAAAAAATGGTTCAAATGGCTCTGAGCACTATGGGACTTAAATTCTGAGGTCACCAGTCCCCTAGAACTTAGAACTACTTCAACCTAACTAACCTAAGGGCATCGCACACATCCATGCCCGAGGCAGGATTCGAACCAGCGACGGTAGCGGTCGCGCGGTTCCACGGGATGGTTCATTTGAAATGGCAACAAAAATTTCAATACTTCATAGAATTAGTTACTGACAGAATTGAAAAATTCCAATGTTGTTATAATCTACCCAATATAGGGTGTAATAAAACGTTAAAGGTTTAACACACTGAAGTTAGAAAGCATATGTCTCCAAGCAACGCAACTTACAGAGCGCAATTTACTCTGTCTATATTCCTCCAGTATTTTAAAATCAGAACACGTAGAGACTTCAGACGAACTGCCGCACTTAACAACAAAATGGAATAAGTTCGTAGCTAACGACATTTTCGTTGTTCACACTGTAAAACGTTAGCATTAGGCATGACGTTTCAGTATACTGCTTCTTTATACTATCTTTATTTTCAGTACAGTGCGCTAACAGTGTCCACAGATGCCGCTAATTATCCCTTCACTAGTACAACATTGGCCCACACTACTTTTCTTACAATTGAGCCAGAAAAAACCCAGACTATACTTATCCATAGTCTGATAACTAGGGCACTCAGCGATTTCCAGGAACTTGAAACATAGTTTGAAACCTTTCGTAAGCATTTTTTGTACATGGCAATTCGATTAATTAAAGAATAGACCGTAGGGGTTACTGGTCCACAAATAACCTGCAACATGCACGTACATATACTTACTGCGTTTCAAATAAATAATCATCGAAAAGATTTATTCATTCTGAAGGACAGTTATTCAAGCGATTTTTGTACCAGAGGTATATAAAAACGCAGCAACCTTTCTTTAATGTTCAGAACGGTAAGAGAATGAGCCATGACACATTTTAAATCAACTAACTTTTATTAACAGCACATCGTGTAACAACTGCCATCGCAAAATTCGTTGCTCGGGAGGCTTCTGTTATCGAGTGACACGGGGAGCTGCGAAGGGCTGGTCCACGGCCCCGTGCGCATGCGCGGCCAATCTCAGCAAACAGTTCCCACTGCGGCCGCCAGGAGACGCATGAATTTCCCACGCGGCTGCAAAATTCATCAACAGATGGCAGGCAAGCTTTATCTTGCCCTGTCGAATGAAGATTAGCTCCACGTTCTGCTGCCAGATATTTCGAAATCAATATCCATATTTCAGCAGGAGGTTAATGAAGTTAGGCGCGCCCTTTAATAGATCGAGTAAACGCCATTAAAAATTTAAAGGCTGCAGAGCCGGCTCGGATTCTGTACGAAACGGTGCACCGGTCATACGTAATGAAGTGCCACATGTTCCATTCCACTGAGCAAACAGCTGCAAAAATTTTGCCGAACAGATTGTGTTATATCAAATTATCGCTACAGAAATCCGATGAATGGAGCCTGTGGTGTTGTAAAAGGATAAAATTTTCAGAGGAAAGTATCAGACGCATCAAAAAGAGTTACGGTATTTGAATCAAATTTAGAAATGCAGGGTATTGTTTTCGCTGGCGTTGATCAAAATACTTTTATGAACTTGTGCAATTTTTATGTTGGAGTTCTTTTTTTACATCGAAAGTATGAATGAGGGTAAGTGATATAAGTGAATGGAAATATGCAAAATCATTTTGCAAATCTATTAAATCTTTGAATTTCTTTTCGTCATTATTTTTCTGTGTGCTACATCTGTGTGTGAGAGACTTCTACACCCTTAGTTTTTCAAAGTACTTACCTGAAGGTTTTCCTTCGAAAGTTTATTAAAATTTATTAAGATATGTAAAACACTGTAAAATGATATTGTTGGATCATGATAAATTGAAATAACAAGTGATAACATGACAGTCGCTACGTAGGTGTGTGAAGAGTTTTCACGCAATTTTTTCAACAACTATGTATCATTTTACATGCTGACACCAGGTTCGTAATGTCACGAGTAGCTCATCACACATGATACGCGTGTACGGACAATATGTCAGTATATTATATTTTAAGTAAAATTTTACAAACCACACCCATAATGTATGGCAACCATTGCAAGAAATTTGACGTAAAAAGCTAGTGTGCTTTCCGCTTTCTATGACAAGCATTAAACAGTAGCAAATTATGCAACCAGGGAATTTTATTGTCTGAGTAAGGCGTTAATCCGTATATTGAACACTTGAAATAAGGAAAGTAAAAGGCAAAGTGCAGAAAATATAAAACATGGATAAGGAAAAAGTTTTTAACAAAAATCTCGAAAAGGTACTGACTGACTTTCTCAAATTTTTACACAACCTAATAAAATTCCGACAGACGGAGGATATATATGTTTTACCAACAGTGTACAGTTTATCTAAAATTATCTGCAGAAAGAAGTTGTTGTATTATAATGTGCCATGGATATGTGTAATTTTGTTTTCTTTCTCGCATTCAGATTGATAGCAGGGCATTTAAACCATTGGGCAAATTTTGTTCTCGCAAGCCATACATATTATTTTAACTTACATATAATTTTAAACAAAAATCGTGTACGCAACTACGAGGGTTATCCACAAAGTACATTACGTTTTGGAATTAAAAATAAATAAAGTATTGGAATTTTTTTATTTATATACAGATGACAGCCACACTTAAATACTACGTTTCTACATAGTTGCCATTTAAATTAAGGCACTTATCGTAGCGATGGACGAGCTTGGAAATTCCTTCGTCATAAAATTCGGCCGCCTGCGCAGATTATGTGTACTGAAGCACAACAGTTAGGGCAGGCCAGCTTGGGTTTCCACAAACTTGGCAAGTTCCTCGAGACCCGTTCAGCCTGCTGCAGCTGACAACGGGTTGCTCCGTTAATGCAGTGTGACTAGCTGGGTATATGTCTGCGTAGATAGCTTCACTGCAGCTCATTTACCGTAACGGTGGGAGCAGCAAAATCAGCAAACCAAGCTGTAAAAAAACTGACGAGAAATGAAGAATTGGAAAATATATACCAGTCACGAAATAGAGCCAAAGTTCAGCAGGTGAAAAATTGTGTTTTATGAGGGCTTCTAATAAATCGGTAGAGGCCTCACAATGCAAGTTGTGTAAAAAGGTATGAAACGCACTCAGACAGGAAGTTCGAGTATGTCTGTAGATTGGACCGGCAGTTCCAGAGCTTGAGAAGCGTGAGGAAATGTGTGCTGAGGGCTTGAGGCCATTTAGTAGTATCTATTCTAAATGTTAGGCAAACGTGGACTGAAACAGGAAAAAAAGGAAAGGCTCAACGGATATTAAAAACCACATTCTAATGGTGTGCAACGTAGTGCGAAAAGAACTCAGAACTATTTCGACCACTTGGAATTAATTCAGAGAAGCCGCAATACACTTCCTGGAGAAGGTTATTGGAATTGGTGTAACTGTGGTCATATTTGTCTGGAATACATTAAGGTTACAGAAATTAGACTTCCAAAATCTTACTTTAGTAAGTGTTGCAGTATAATAGACATACTAGCGTTCTTAGGTGCAAAGATGTGGTTTCTGATTACAACAGGGAACATGTATTAGAGGTGACCTGATGATAGCTCGAATTGAAAATAGCCAATATTAGTAGAAAGAAGATGGAGTTGCAGAGAAAACTGTTGATATTGAAATGCATAAATAAGCCCGAACTAAAACTAAAAGAAAAAAAAGCACAAATAAAATCCACCATTTTCTGGCCTAAAATGATCCAAAGTGTATATATATTTCATTTAGTCTCCTTCTATGATACTCGGGTAAAAAGTACAACTTTCATCAACTTCAGAGCACTGCTCATAAAAAGACAATGAAAGTGAACAGAATAAACTGATATGTAGCTTAGCACAGCGGGAAGATAGACAGGCAAGTAACATTCCCTTAGCGTACTTGGGACAAGCATAGTTTAACATGGATAGGAGAGAAGCAGACTGCCCGTTTTGCTGATACCGTGCGGTAGCTTGCCTTCCTGGTTAGCAGGCAAGCATGGACAGGTTAAAAGCCGTATTTGTGCACCTCTGATCCGTAGTAGAAGAAAAGACATGTAGAATGGAATGAACATTCAAATAAGCATACAGTATGGTTTGAGAGCAAAGCGACGAAAGGAAAAGGTTACAATTAGTGACAGAAACGAGACTAGCGAACAACTTAAGAACAAATTCAGGGGCCAAACAGCAGACAAAATGTAAGCATACTGCTACGTAGGTGAGTTCGCAAAGTTTTCGTTCGAAGACACTAGTGTCCAGAATCGGTATGCCAATCAGGCAAAATCGCCGTGACCAGCGAGGCAATCGTCCTATGACGCACTAGTTTGAAGACACTTGTTCTACCGAACAGCGTGTGCTGGTGCCTGAGAAAGTCCGTAAATGGCTGCTGCTCTTCCTCGTACGACAGAAATAGTCGACACTTCGAGGCCCTTTTTGAGGAAGCGTAGGAGGAATAATCGCGGGGGGGGGGGGGGGGGGGGGGAGTTATAACTATAGCCGGCCGAAGTGGCCGTGCGGTTCTAGGCGCTGCAGTCTGGAACCGCGAGACCGCTACGGTCGCAGGTTCGAATCCTGCCTCGGGCATGGACGTGTGTGATGTCATTAGGTTAGTTAGGTTGAACTAGTTCTAAGTTCTAGGGGACTAATGACATCTGGAGTTGAGTCTCGTACTGCTCAGAGCCATTTGAACCATTTGGGCGCTGGAGTGTCTCCACTTGAGTTGCAATATGTCTGCCCCCGGTATCTGAATGGTCAGGGTGACGGATTGTCAATCCTCTGGGCCTGGGATCGACTCCCGGCTGGGTCGGGGACTTTTCTCCGCCCAGGGACCGGGTGATGTGCTGTCCTCATCGTCACCCTATCGTCATCGAATGCAGGTAACCGAAGTGGCGTAACATTGAAACAGCGACACCCGGCGAACGGCCTGCCCGACGGTGGGGAGGGGGGGGGGGGGGCGGGGGTGGCTAGCGATACTATTAAACAAGAGTTGCGATTTGGGACGTGCGTTAACATGAAGCAACACCACCCCTCGTCGCAAAATTCCACAATGGTGGTTTTCGGCATAAGTGCTGCCTCGTACACATTCTTCATTCTCCGACGTATGTCTACCGATGGCTATCCTTTGATGAACAAGGAAAGAATAATAGCGCGTTGGTCCTGTTTGGACGCATTTTACAATAACGTCGCCGGAGTTCACGTTTCCCTATTTAGCGCAAGAGCGTCGGAAAAACACGAATGCCACACTAGTTCGTTGCTGGCCAGCTTAATTTTAAACACTTTGTTACAGGAAATGTTCAAAATGTTCTCCGTTAGTGAGGATACATGCAACAAACATCCGTCGCATGGAATCCCTGATGCGCTGATGCAGCCCTCTAGAAAGGCGTATTGTATCACAGCCGTCCACAATACGAGCACAAAGAGTCTCTACATTTGGTACCGGGGTTGCGTAGACAAGAGCTTTCAAATGCCCCCATAAATGAACGTCAAGAGGGTTGAAGTCAGGAGAGCGGGGAGGCCATGGAATTGGTTCTTCCTCTACCAATCCATCGGTCACCGAATCTGTACACTTCGAGTGAAACGTGCAGGACCTCCATCTTGCATGAACCACATGTTGTGTCGTACTTCTAAAGGCACATGTTCTAGTAACACAGGTAGAGTATCCCGAATGAAATCATGAAAACGTGCTCCATTGAGCGTAGGTGGAAGAACATGGGGCCCAATCAAGACGTCGCCAACAATGCCTGCCCAAACGTTCACAGAAAATCTGTGTTGATGACGTGATTGCACAATTTCGTGCGGATTCTCGTCAGCCCAGACATGTTTACTGTGAAAATTTACCATTTGATGACGTTGGAATGAAGCCTCATCCGTAAAGAGAATATTTGCACTGAAATGAGGATTGACACATTGTTGGATGAACCATTCGCAGAAGTGTACCCGTGGAGACCAATCAGCTGCTGATAGTGCCTGCTCACGCTGTACATAGTGCGGAAACAACTGGTTCTCCCGTAGCACTCTCCATACACTGACGTGGTCAACGTTACCTTGTACAGCAGCAACTGCTCTAACGCTGACATTAGGGTTATCGTCAACTGCACGAAGAATTGTCTCGTCCATTGCAGGTGTTCTCGTCGTTCTAGGTCTTCCCCAGTCGCGAGTCATAGGCTGGAATATTCCGTGCTCCCTAAGACACCGATCAATAGCTTCGAACGTCTTCCTGTCGGGACACCTTCGTTCTGGAAATCTGTCTCGATACAAACGTACCGCGCCACGGCTATTGCCCTGTGGTAATCCATACATCAAATGGGCATCTGCCAACTCTGCATTTGTAAACATTGCAGTGACTGCAAAACCACGTTCGTGATGAACAGTAACCTGTTGATGCTACGTACTGATGTGCTTGATGCTAGTACTGTAGAGCAATGAGTCGCATGTCAGCACAAGCACCGAAGTCAACATTACCTTCCTTCAATTGAGCCAACTGGTGGTGAATCGAGTAAGTACAGTACATACTGACGAAACTAAATTGAGCTCTAACACGGAAATTAAGCGTTTCCGGCCACATGTCCACATAACATCTTTTCATTATTTGTATGTGAGGAATGTTTTCTGAAAGTTTGGCCGTACCTTTTTGTAACACTCTGTATACCGACATCGAAGGTGCCCTAAGTTGCATATACGCAACCCCTCAAACGGAAATACTTTGATAGCCCTTTATATTACATGACGGATGAAACAAGAAAGACATAAAAGCGTGTTAGCACATAAAAAAACTAGGCACTCTTCCTCAAAACTTTGTGTACTAGTAACAGTCTTAATTTCAGGAGTAAGTTCCCGAGAATGCACATTTGGAGCACGGCATTATAAGGGCGTATGTTATGGAACGTAGGTAATCCGGTTAAGAGGAGAATCGATATGTTTCTGAAGTGATGCTGTAGAAAGATGTTGAAAATTAGCTGGACTGATTAGAAAAGAAATTGGGATGGTCTCCGTGGAGTCAATTAGGAGAGGAATATGAGAAAAACATTGGCAAGAACCAGAGGTAGGGTGGTAGGACATACATTAAGACATCAAAGAGTGACATTCACTGTATTTCAGGAGTCCGTTGAGGGTAATAACTGTAGACGACGAGACTGGAATACATACGTCAAATAACTGTTGTGCCGTAGCTTCTTCGGAATGCGCTTTGTGTCCTACGTGATCTGTGCCTGCGAAACTTTTGATGAGCTGAGCAAGAACTTATAATTTTCCAAGACGGAATCCATGACCGGGTTGAGCCGTCGCTGGCTCATGTTACGCGTTGGATTGAACCTTGGTTGCCATTGTGTGTTTAGTCTTCCGCGGTTATGGCGATTATGGTTTTATCCTCTCTCTTTCTGCGAGTGGCAGCAGCGGTGTGTATCGATATTCGCACCCTTGTAGTATCTTTGGCCTGGCTACAGTTCCGGCTATGCGGTGTGCGATCAGTTGATCGGTTGGTGTGGAGCAGCGAGGAAATCTCCGGGGCGCGTAGTTTGGCCGAGGCCGCTGGGGGCGTCCACACGCGGTCGGAGTTTGTGGTGCTGTTTCCATTGCTACGAGGTCCGCGGCTCACCGATCCTGGACACGAAAGTTGAGTTTTGACTTAATCTACCAGCAAGTCGCGACTGTTCACATTGTGTCGTTTGAATTTCGTTGTTGGCTATTGGGACATTCCCGCGAGCAACAACGTATGTTTTCAAGGTGGCAAATTTTAGCCACCCCCGGTAGAGTTTAACTGTATTCCGTTATTTGAATTGAAGTGCACCAGCGGAATCTTCTGCCTTGTGGCCGTTAACGTTCGGGTATCCTGTCGTGGCCGTTGACGTAAATTCAGGCAGTGTTCAAATGGCTCTGAGCACTATGAGACTCAACATCTGAGGTCATCAGTCCCCTAGAACTTAGAACTACTTAAACCTAACTAACCTAAGGACATCACACACATCCATACCCGAGGCAGCATTCGAACCTGCCACCGTAGCGGTCGCGCGGTTCCAGACTGTAGCGCCTAGAACCGCTCGGTCACAGCGGCAGGCTCAGGCAGTGTATTTTCCTCATTGTGTTGTTCCTGTCCAGCACGGTGTGTAGTTTGACAGATCAATGTATAATTGGTTGTGGGCGCCAATACCTTCTAGGTTGTTCCATTAAACTCCCAGTTGTGTGCGGACGTTATCTCGTCGATGGGTCGGTTGACTGTCTGTCGGTTGGGTTGTCGTCGTATTGAGAATGGTTGGGCCTACTGCCTGTCTCCCCTAAGCGAGCGTTAGTGTTTGAATTCCAGTCCAGGCCGACCCTCGGAAACTTCTGAGTACCGTTTGGTGAACTGCTATTCCTTCTTTGTTCTTGATGTTTGTATTTCTATGGCTTCCAGCTGATTTTTGAGTTAAGGTTGTTTTGCCCTTACAGCGTAAGTGGTAGAGCACTTCCCCGCGATAGGCGAATGTCCCGAATTCGAGTGTCGGTCCAGCACACAGTTTTAATCTGCCAGGAAATTTCAACGCGTAAGATTGTTTGGGCCTTCAGCCTGATTTAATGAACAGTTTTAAGTTACGGCCCTTGGTCTTTTTAAAAATTTAATTTTGTTTGAGTGTTAAGCGATGGGCCTTCAGCAGATGTTAGATTAATGTTGTTTTGCTCTTAAGGTCAAATTGTTTGGGCCTTCAGCCTAGTTAAAGAACTGATTTAAGGCCTGCTGCCTTTTAAATTTCTGATTTTGGTTTGAGTCTTAAGTTAGTGGCCTTAAGCCTATTTTAGATTAACGTGTTCTTGCCCTTGAGGCATGAGATTGTATGGCGCATTCAGCCGGTAATGAAGTTCAAGAATTAATGCTGTGTTTTTTTTTAATTTTCTTGGCTCCCGTAATGTTTGGACAAATAAATAAAGTTCTATGTTTGAGTGCAACTGACACCCGCTTATTTTGGCGTCTTTCCACAATTTAAACTACCTGTTCTGTGCTGTGGGTTTAGCAAGGCGTCTCACGGGTGTTCATGGTGTCAGTGATAGCGAAGTTAGCGATAGGTTGGCACAATGGGACAGGTGCTCCATCCAAAAAGAGTCTTACGTCATGGAATAAAATAGAAAACAATTCGAATTTTTGTGCTCAAACGTGATCCCAGAACGTATACCGGCGGTATGGAAACGCCGAAATAGTAACATAAGCGAAGAGGTGCATTAGTATTTCAATCATAAAGAACTCACCTCCTTCCCGAATGAGATTTTCGCTCTGTAGCGGAGAGTGTGCTGATTTGAAACTTCCTGGCAGATTAAAACTGTGCGCCGGACCGAGACTCGAACTCGGGACCTTTGTCTTTCGCGGTCAAGTGCTGCACCATCTGAGCTACTCAAGCACGACTCACGACCCGTCCTCACAGCTTCAATTTTGCCAGCACCCTTTTACTCATCTGCTGTTGGACGAATAGTGTACACTGCAATAGTCGTGGTAACCGGTCCCAAATAGACCAAGGTCTTGTGACCGTAGATGCTCCAATAAGTCGCCCCATCATCATGCCAGAGATTTTGGCGCATGGCACCCTGCTAATAGGCACATTTGCTCCATTAAGTCATTTTTCCGCCATACGATCCGACAAATCCTTGGTAGCACATCTAACACTCGGACAGGCCCCAATGTTCTGGCTGGCATTGGTTGGATACCGTACGATGATCACGAATTATGCCAGCCACTACGTACTGAACATGTGTTCTTTACTTCTAACCACATCGGCACGTAGGTTTCGTGTGCCAGAAAGTTAAGTGTAATGCCCGTTCACGAAGACAGCTCGTGGGAACCTGTGTTCGTCGGTAAACAACACCGAAGTCGGGAATTATTGCCGGAGTATGCAGTCTGCGAAGACCGCATGCACAGTGTACTCGTCTTGCACGGCCGACCACTCCTGTCTCGTGGGCTTTCTACCGACTGATAGGTGTCGCTGATGTTCACAGACAAATCTTCACATGTCGGCGTGAGATTTTAGTGCTACCACCACTCACTGAGTGTTGGTTGACCGTGCCACTGTGAAATGTTGAAAGCCGTCTACGAGATACGCCTTCCACATTAAACATCACTACACGCGCTGTAAATCACGAGTGTGGTGCAAAGATTCTCGGTATTGTTTTCATATGCTTGGGAAGTCATATCTTTGGTTGCGTAGTAAAGGTACATCTGCACGGCGTACTTTGAGCGTGGAGCGCTGCTGATCAATTAGGTAAGAGGGCGATTAAGGTCTGCGCTCGCTTGCCCGTGCAGCTGAGCACACACAGCAACTGTCGCGCTGATCCTGAGCTTGGGCGTTCTATTTGTTAATTCCAGAAGCTTCTGTTTTGTGGTTTGCTGAGATAATCACTTCTGAGCTGCAATATTCAGAAACGTATGGTGAGAGCGTTGCTTGCGAGAGTGCTTTAGCTTTAATGTCCATGAATTCTCAGCTCTGCAGATGTGTTGCTTTCTGACCAGGGCTAAATCTGTTGTTCCGATCCACGGAACATTCATTACACGAGGATCTGTATAGAATTTTCATTAAGTCATCCGTGATTATAGGTCACGTTCTACGTCTTTTTCCCATCATTTAACAATACCATGGAATATGAGAATCTATGGCGTCATATTGTTCTTTTCTTTTTTTGAGAATACGTGATATTTTATTAACACGTGTTTCCTTGATGAACATGTACAACTTTGTTAGTCAATTTTCATGTATAAATATTACAAAAGAGCAAAAACTCAATTTACATTTCCCATTAATTATTTCATCCGAAAGCCATTTACAAAATTTTGCCGCTTTCATGTTCCGTTCCAATTCGCTCACTTATACATTGTCTACCCTTGAAGCTGACGCATGCACAGTTCACTGAATACGGTCTGCCTTTAGCGCAACTGCGATCACGATAACTTTTTTTCCTCTTTTACACGCATATTTCAGTTGTTACAAGGTAGGTCAGAATTTAAGAGATTTTCTGCACAGTTGCTGCAATTCTGGATATGTTGCGAGTGACTTCTGTGACTCCTGCTTCTTGAGAATAGGAGGTAGGCCATCTAAAGTGCTGTGTGCGTTTGCATGTTTTATAAAAGTAAACGAATTTACACTTTCAGTGTAAAATGATTCAGCATCTTGATTGTGATGTCGCGATACCTAAACACACATTAAAAGACCGTTCTGTGTATTTTCCATTGTATTATGAAATTTTTGCATAGTACTAAGTATTACATTAATAGCAAATCGTTTTTTTGTTCATTCATGGAGCAATATTTTATGTAACAAGGGAACTATTTTCACGCATTAGTACTGCCATCATACCAGATATGTACTCGGTTAAGGTCAAACAGGTAGCAAGCAGCTTTCGGTGTTGCAAAGTGCCTCAATGCAAATATCATTCAAACTGAGTGCTGACAGTTGGTATCTGTACCAGACATCTAATATTGGTCTGCAATGTAGAATAACTGATACAACATTCCTAAGGCGTACCATATGTACAGAAAATGCTTCAAAACCACGCAGTGCATCTAAAAGTACAGGAAAAAGTGATACGCCCAGAAAACTCACGTGGTTGTTCGAACCCGGCATTCGAACACGGCACAGTTTCAAAGAAACTCCTGGTAGAATATAAGAGACCAATTTGCAAATTTCGAGTTTATCGTAGTCTTTTCTCGCTAGGTGCTCAAGTCAATTGATGCGTAGTACTTTAAATGGAAACGTTTCCGCTTAAACTCGTGAAAAAGTTGTATAGTTATTATTGTTGCTGTTGACACTATACTATCAACATTGCCGTATCAAAGAAGCACATTGGTAAAGCCATTTGTTCATTACCAATACATGTGACTATATTGTGAACACTTTAACTGCACTGGAGCATGTTCTAAGTGTCCAATTATGACTAGGAAAAATAATAAGGAGGGAAGCATGGGACTGGTAGCAGAAATGAACCTCCCAAGAATACACCATATTTTATCTACATCTTTGGACTGAACAGTTTGACTTTAATGACTGGTTTGCATTAAGAGTCTTTTCCTGAGTACCGTTGTTTACGGAAAAATGGAAGCATTAGTGGAAACTGACTTCGTGGAATAACAGCTTGTGTCTCGAAGAATTATAACATGTGAAAGAGTACTGCCATTACGAATTATTTTAAAAGATTAACAGATGAGAAACTTACATTTGTAGGATTTGTTGGTATGGAGAAAGCGTATGATAATTTTGAAATTAAGAACGCAGCAGGGATAAAATGCAAGGAGCCGAAAGATAATATATGTTGCTCAGAAATAAGACTGCAGTTATAGGAGCCAAGCAACATGAAATAGAGGTATTAGTTGATGTGCAAATGAATTGAGAAGTTTGTAGCTTATCCCTGCTTTTGTTGAACCTTGTATCGAACGGACAGTAAAGGAAACAAAAGAAAAATCAGGAAATGGAATTAATGTTAGGAAAGAGAACAAAACCCTTAAGAAAATTAGCTGACTTTGTTATTCTATTTCAGACGCCAAATGAATTGGAAAATCAGATGAACTGATTGGATAGTGTCCTGAAGACTTCGCCAACAAAGGTAAAGGAATTTTAATTAAGTGTAGTCGAATTAAGTAAGGCAATCCGGAAGGAGTTAGAAAATGAGACACTAAGTAATAGATGCGCTATTCAGACCGCAAGATAATTAGTGGTGACAAAAGTACAGAAAACGGAAAACATAAACTGGCAGCAATGAGAAAGTCGTTTCTCAGAAACATAGACATTTTATTATATAACATAAATTTGAGAGTTAGAAAGTCTTTTTAGACAGTATTTGGAGTGTAGTGTTGTACAGACCTGTTGCATGAACCATAAATTGCTCAGAGAAGGAAATGTTAGGTTTTGAAATGCAGTACTACAGAAAGATGCTGAAGATTGGCTCACGAAAATAAGGAACAGTTTATGAACCGAATTTAGGAAGAACAAAATTTATGGCATAACTCGAATGAAAGTAATTATAGATTGATAAAACATGATCACGAACGAGGCAAATAGGATATCGGATGCAGACTACCAGATGAATTTCTATCCATACGGATACTTGCATCAAATATTGCGCTTGAAGTCGGAGAGATAATCTGGAGAACATACATCTAGAGTATAGCATTCTGTAGAAGTGGATCATGGTTTGTAAAACTAGGAAAGATAATTTGGCTGTTTCTGGTGTGTTATTACATAAGGGTTTTGAAGATTATATAGACTGACAAGAAATGAGGAGATATCACAGTAAATCAAAAATCGAAGACCATTGTCAAAGAGGGATAAGGTCTAGTTTACATTAGAACCAAAAGGAACCCACTGTCATAACATTCTTAAAGTGTATGTGTACCATTGTGGAGAGTGTACTCTGATGTGTTAATGATTACATATGCATGTATAAATTCCTTTCGTTTGCATTAACGTTTTGTGTATCAGTGACTGCGGTCTCTAGTTCGAGAGTCGTGTTGAAGGGTCCAGAAACATCAGAGTAGCCGTGAGTGCAATATGGTATGCATGTCAGTAGCATGGCTGTCAGATCTTTGTGCCACAGTTCAAGCAGTTGGTACTAGTTGCTGAAAAATGCCAGATGGGAGTAGGGGGAAGTTTAAAAATCAAAGATGACTATATTAAATTTAAAAATCAAAGATTGCGAAGATAGCAAACTTAAAAAACGGAAGGTAACATTTTGGGGGAAATTTGACAAAAATAAAAGATAGCAGTGACGGGAACTGTAAAAAAATTCAGAATATCACAACAAAGAACAGTTATGCTTTGTAATCTTTCTCTATGTTACAATCCAAGTGGTGCCTTTTTCATCTTACTGAAGGACCGGTATTATTTATCAAGATGTTTATCAGTAGTGGTCTACATATCATCCCACATGTGAGCATGAAGTATAAAAAAAATACTTGAGCTTCACCTGAATTGTGTAAAACGAAGCCATATGGAATAAATATACGAACAGTCGGCATTATTTACCAACGATATTCTCAATACTACAGCGTTTCCATGTAGAAAAATACACTCCTGGAAATGGAAAAAAGAACACATTGACACTGGTGTGTCAGACCCACCATACTTGCTCCGGACACTGCGAGAGGGTTGTACAAGCAATGATCACACGCACGGCACAGCGGACACACCAGGAACCGCGGTGTTGGCCGTCGAATGGCGCTAGCTGCGCAGCATTTGTGCACCGCCGCCGTCAATGTGAGCCAGTTTGCCGTGGCATACGGAGCTCCATCGCAGTCTTTAACACTGGTAGCATGCCGCGACAGCGTGGACGTGAACCGTATGTGCAGTTGACGGACTTTGAGCGAGGGCGTATAGTGGGCATGCGGGAGGCCGGGTGAACGTACCGCCGAATTTCTCAACACGTGGGGCGTGAGGTCTCCACAGTACATCGATATTGTTGTCAGTGGTCGGCGGGAGGTGCACGTGCCCGTCGACCTGGGACCGGACCGCAGCAACCCACGGATGCACGCCAAGACCGCAGGATCCTACGCTGTGCCGTAGGGGACCGCACCGCCACTTCCCAGCAAATTAGGGACACTGTTGCTCCTGGGGTATCGGCGAGGACCATTCGCAACCGTCTCCATGAAGCTGGGCTACGGTCCCGCACACCGTTAGGCCGTCTTCCGCTCACGCCCCAACATCGTGCAGCCCGCCTCCAGGCGTGAATGGAGGGACGAATGGAGACGTGTCGTCTTCAGCGATGAGAGTCGCTTCTGCCTTGGTGCCAATGATGGTCGTATGCGTGTTTGGCGCCGTGCAGGTGAGCGCCACAATCAGGACTGCATACGACAGAGGCACACAGGGCCGACACCCGGCATCATGGTGGGGGAGCGATCTCCTACACTGGCCGTACACCTCTGGTGATCGTCGAGGGGACACTGAATAGTGCACGGTACATTCAAACCGTCATCGAACCCATCGTTCTACCATTCCTAGACCGGCAAGGGAACTTGCTGTTCCAACAGGACAATGCACGTCCGCATGTATCCCGTGCCACCCAACGTGTTGTAGAAGGTGTAAGTCAACTACCTTTGCCAGCAAGATCTCCGGATCTGTCCCCCATTGAGCATGTTTGGGACTGGATGAAGCGTCGTCTCACGCGGTCTGCACGTCCAGCACGAAAGCTTGTCCAACTGAGGCGCCAGGTGGAAATGGCATGGCAAGCCGTTCCACAGGACTACATCCAGCATCTCTACGATCGTCTCCATGGGAGAATAGCAGCCTGCATTGCTGAGAAAGGTGGATATACACTGTACTAGTGCCGACATTGTGCATGCTCTGTTGCCTGTGTCTATGTGCCTGTGGTTCTGTCAGTGTGATCATGTGATGTATCTGACCCCAGGAATGTGTCAATAAAGTTTCCCCTTCCTGGGACAATGAATTCACGGTGTTCTTATTTCAATTTCCAGGAGTGTATAAAATAAAAGATATAAACTGCACCTGAATTGCTTAAATTGGTGCCACACACACAAGCGCACACACACACGCACACACACACACACACACACCAATTGCATAACGTTTCATCTCTGTTTTCCATCGCCGATATCTCATGTATCACTAAAATCTTTAGGTCAAATACTGTACTGTCTCATCTGTAAATTACATCTTCCTCTCTATGTTCCCCCTCTAAAAAGCTTTCATTTCAAATACTGTACTGCTTGATTAGTAAGATTCTTCTGTATATGTGTACGTCGGTATGTATGTTTATCCGTGTGTATGTGTGTGTGTGTGTGTGTGTGTGTGTGTAACACTTGAATGAGACATAAACAACAAGATATTCTACAGAGCTGAATGAAAAGAGAACACACAAAAATGGTCAAGATATAAATTTTGTTACAGAAAGGATTTAATTCCTAACAAATGATACATGTACGGTTGATTGAGTACGCACAGATTCAGAAAATCAACAGTATCACGTCTTGTGACAGAATTAATGTATAAAATTGAATGTATTTTGCAGCTTCCTAAAGTTGTTTTTTATAATTTATGCTAATATAGATTCCACGCTGAACCCAGCTGCTACTTCCGAATATAATAGTAACTCTGGTTTGTATTTTGGTCAAGTTTATATATGTACACCATTCACTATAGCCGGCTACACACACCACAGGTCTGACAAAGTATATTCAGATTTTAAATTGTACTATTCGAAACTTACACAGAAATCAGAACGAATCAGATTAAATGTATTTTTCCATTTTCAGGGGTGATGACTCCAAGCTGCTTCACATGAGTAACAGAACTCATTTAATATTTTTACATTTTTATATATACACAGTGACATCAGTCATAATTTTTTGGGTGGGAGTGAGTCCCTCCACCCAGCTAGGGTATTCATGTGAGCTACAAATTACACTTAATGAATCCGTACCACCAGAGGCTATTCATGGCCGTCTAAGTACTATACTTTTATACTCCACACCGGTTACAACATGGGATATACTTTTAATTACTGCAGCTTCCATAGTCTCGTCTCATAATTAATACACACTGAGAAGACGAAAGTGATAGCATCGCGGTATTCTCAGATACAGATGGCGGTAGTGCAGCATACATGAGACATAAGAATGCAGAGCTTTAGAGGAGTTGTCATTTGTAGCCATGCGATTCATGTGCAAAGATTTCCCCCTCAATTGTGGCCCCACAACGAAAATTAACAGACCTTGAACGTGGAATAGTAGTCGGGACTCCAAGCATGGGATATTCCATTTCGGAAATTGTTTAATAATTCCATATTCCGAGAAGACGCAGGGAATTCAAAATTCCAAGATCCACAGTGTCAAGAGTGTGCCGAGAATACCAAATTTAAGGCGTTGCTTGTCACGAAGGACAACGCAGTGTCAACGACCCAGAGCAGCAGCGTTTGCACGGAGTTGTCAGTGGTAACAGACGAGTGACGCTGCTTGAAATAACATCAGAAATCAATGTGAGATGCACTAAGAGCCTATCCGTTAGGACAGTGCAGCGAAATCTGGTGTTAATGTGGTATGGTAGCGGAGGACTGACACGAGCGTCTTTGCTAACCGCACCACACAGCCTGCAGGCCTTTCCCTGGTGTCATGACCATACCATTTGGACCATAGTCGTCTGGAAAACCGAGCCTCAGTGTTGAGAGCCAACGGTAGGGTTCCAGTATGGTACAGACCCCACGAAGCCATGTGCACGCTGGTGCAGTCTGTCTCTACATAAGATAAACCCTGGTTCAATTGAACTTATCATTGATGGTTATGTGGGCTGCTTGGAGACCATTCGTAGGCAACTACAATGAAATTGATTTGGATGACAGCGTGCCATGTTACCAGACCATAAGTGTTCGCGGTATGTTTGAATAACATTCTGGACAGTTCGAGCGAATGATTTGGCCACACAGATTTCCCGACATGAATTCAGTCGAATATTTATGGGAAATAATCGAGAGGTTCTTCGTTCACAAAATCCTGCGCCGGCAACGCTTTTGCAGTTATGGAGGGCTATAGAGGCAGCATGGCTAAATATTTCTGTAGTGGACTTCCAACGACTTGTTGATTCAATGCCACGCCGATTCGCAAAACTACGCCGGGCAAAAGGAGGTCCGTCACGATTTTAAGAATTACCCCACGACTTCTACCACCTCAGTGTATAAGTACATGCCCTGCATACTGTTGGCAGCCCATTTCATGTGTCATACAGCCGAGACTACAGATCAGAAATGAGATGTCACATACACCAACCAATTCATAAAGTAAAATTCATGGACCTGCATACCTCAAATTTATGCAGAAATGATGATATTCTTAAGAACATACAGAAATGGTAAACCAATTAGTGTGTGTTCTAGTTTCATTATTTCTTAGACATTAGCTCAGTAATCTGTAAATATGTCCTTGCATTCATTGAATTCTGATAAAAATTCTTCCATCTGGGTTTCTGTAAAGCACCAGAAACAAAGGAAAAACTATTGTGCTTACTGAAAATCAATTCATAATACTGACTGTGTCATCAAGCTTTGGTGTGATTTTATTCCGCCCGCTAAATGTTTTCCAATTTTAATATATGAATACATTGTACAACTAATGCAACATTCTATGTTTAACGTGAATTCATTGATGTCCTCACGCTCTGCCTGCAAGGCAACAAGTGAAGTTGACATCAAGGTTAGAGGATTAAAAATGAAAATTAGGATTTAAAGCGATGGAGAATGTTTGCACTTTGCATAGCCATTACAAATGGCTCTAAGAAACGTGGGAATTAACGTCTGAGTTCATCAGTCCCCTAGACTTAGAACTACTCAAACCTAGGACATCACACACATCCATGCCCGAGGCAGGATTCGAATCTGTGACCGTAGCAGCAGCGTGGTTCCGGGCTGAAGCACCTAGAACCGTTCGGCCACAGCGGCCGGCTGCATAAACATTACACTCATAGACTAAGATCACACTTTAAACGCTCGACAAGTAGCAGACATACTTCTGTTCAACATATACAATACACCTTTATGACATCTATAGAATAAGGAACAAAGAATGATGTCTACTATACCAATTTCTAAAATCATTGGGGGAAGCGGCAACAAAATGACTCTTCACGTTGGTGTGCAGAATATATGTGTCTGGCGACATAGCCGGTTGGTGTGGCCGAGTGGTTCTAGGCGCGTCAGTCTGGAACCGCGCGACCGCTACGGTAGCAGGTTAGAATCCTGCCTCGGGCATGGATGTGTGTGATGTCCTTAGATTAGTTATTTTTAAGTAGTTCTAAGTTCTAGGGGACTGATGACCTCAGATGATAAGTCCCATAGTGCTCAGAGGCATTTGAACCATATTTTTTATCGAATGTTTTATGGTTCAGGAACGGGAGCAGCTAAATATCGACAGAATAATGGTTACTAAGGGAACAGTTGGACAGAAACGATTTCCACAGTTATATGATGTCTACAGCTAACGAAGTACTGGGTATTAGAAATTCACGAAGAAAGCGAATACTTTATGGACAAGATCCGTGGGTGCAGTGGGTACGGAAAATAGTTTATGGTGTTTGTGGTCACCAATTCCGATGCTCTAGCTGTTAATCTTACTGTGCGATAGATCCCACACTTGATGTCCTCGCGCTTGTGTGCGAAATGGTTATCATATATATGATGGTGTATTTCCGGTTTCAAAGATTCTGCAGACCAACTTCATTAGTCTTTTTGCTATCATTTCTTCCAATGATTATAGATATTCCGAATAGATTTAGTATATCCCTCCTGCCTTCTTTGATTTCAGGCCCCATACTGGACTTCTAATGTCTTCCATATCGACTTATTTTTCTCATATCACATCAACTAGCCTGCTCTCCCCTTCGTAGAGTTCAGTTTACTCTTTTCCACCTATCCGCTCTTTTCTCTGTATGTGGCAATGCAAATCCCGCTGCATTCTTAAGACAGACGCCTTTGCATCTAATTTCTCTGAATGTTGCTTTGACTTTTTTATATGCTGAATCATTCATTAAGACCACGATTTATTTTTCGACTTGTTCATACTTTTCGTGTAGCCATTTCACCATGTCTTCCCCGCTATTCCGATTTATTGTATTTCTAAGCGACTTACATTGCTGCATTCTTGTGTTTACAATAGAATTCTTTTTGTACTTTCTTCATTGATTGATCAGTTGAAGTTGCTGTTTGTTAACGCAAAGTTCCTTCGCAGGTACCTTCCTTGTACCTATAGTTGTCTGCCCAACTTCTGTTATTGGCCTTTTTATAGTTGTCCATTCGTCGTCAACTTTACCTAATTTGGTATTCACTGTCGCAGTGTCTACGTCCTTAGAGAACATCAAGTGCATCATTTCCCAGCTCTTCAGTGTCAAACTTCTTTCTACATTGGTTCTTCCACAGGATTCTCTTGAACTACAATTTGCTTTTCACCATTACTAAATTGTGATCCGAGTCTGTATCTGCTTTCTGTATCTGCTCCTTACAATACAGTTTCTGGTTCAGGGATTTTTTACCGTGATGGAATCCATTCGGAACTTTTCGACCTCCTGACCTTTTCAAATTACACCTACTCCTGTAATGATTTTTGAACAGTGTATTCATTTTGACTGACTGAAATCTATTTGAGAACTGAATTAACCATCCTTCTTAATACTCCTACGAAGCCCATACTCATCCGTAACTGTTTCTTATATTCCTTCCCCCACTACACACCGTCTAGTTCCCCGTCTGTAACAGACTTTCATCTCGCTTTATATAGTCTACTGAATAACCGTTCACTATTCTGATATACTTTTTATCTCTTCATATTTTCGTTGTGAGTTCGGAATGTATACCGAAACTATTGTTGTTGATTTATTGTTTTCTCTGATGAGAACAACATTATCATTTGTCATTTCAAAATTCACTCGCTCTTTGGCCTACCTACTTATCGTTGATGAGTCGTATTCTAGTCATAGCACTTTCGGCTGTTGTTGATATTACAGTATAATCATCTGACTAGGTAGCCTTGTTTTCGTTCCATTTCACTTCACTTTCCGTCACTAAATCTAGTCTTAGCCTTTGTGCTTCCATTTTCAGATTTTATAGCTTCCGTACTGCATACAGACATCTCTCGTTCCATATTACCACTCTCAGAATGTTAAGCTTTCCTTATTCAGTCCTTCTCCATCGTCACATGCCAATTGGAAAACCATTCCTGGGGATGTGATGGGGAAACTAATCTCTGATCTTATGCCAATGGAGAGGTCAAGAGAACGTACTTTCAACTAAGAGCCATGTTTCCCATGGGTACACATTAAGTGCCTATTATAGGAGTATGATGGTTTCCATTGCGTTCTGACTTTTTTGGGTGGTTTCCTAACTCGAAGGCAAGAGGGTAGCCCGGAACTCTGTCCGTCTTGCACTCAATTTGACAAGATCGTCTGCAGAACGAAGTTTAACCCCTTCTAGGGCTCCGGCCGCCACTGCTAATCATTTTCATTTATCATTTAAGATTTGGCTGGTATCGAAGCCGGTACCCAGGAACTCTTGATTATAAGTTAAAGCCGTTACCTGTTTTCTTAAGGAACTTATCCCACTTATTATATTTGAAGTAAATTTAATGTTATTCTAAATTAAATGATGAGAACTTTTCATTTTTTTTAGACTAGAAACAAGTAACATTGTAATATAGTCTCTTCTGATGACCATATATTTCTCCACCCTTCAAAAATAATTTCTCCATTTTCTTAAATCCTTAGAGTCTGTTTTCGTTCGAAAAATAAAAATCCTGCTTCATAATAAAAACATTTTATCTAAATCTAGTCACTTCGGCATATATAGAAACTGAGGTTCTAGTTTCATACTAAACAAGAATAAATAATTAATATAATAAAATAGTTTTCTTTCATTGTAGGATATCTCCTTTTTACCACTTTTATTCTATCTCTAGTACGTCATTTGCATTTAAAATTCAAGTGATAGTATGGAAAAAAGCATTAAACTTAAATACAAAATAAAAATTAGGGGTGTCAGCAATCTATTAGTGGTCGCAAAAAGTCAGTCGCAGGAATATCATGCTCTTGCATAATTAGCAAAATTTTATTTGCCAATTCGTTTTTTTCTATAGTTCATGGCGTAGTCTTGCTAGTCTACACTTAAATTTCGTTCAATTCGATAATTCTTGTGTTATCAAGTACTGTACGAATTCTCGCGCTGGCCAGGCAGCCACATTCTTCTTCTGGTCAGGGTGTTGCTTTTAGTCTGCTGTCACAATTTCATGTTCTTGGCGTACTGCGTTGCCTCCTCAGAAGTGTTGCAAACTTTTGTTGCGTCTATTCCCAGTTTCCTCGTGCGTGGTGACATGTGGTCTGGTATATTAGGATATCATCTGTATTTTACTTGCTCAAATCTGGCGAATCCACAAGATGGATAGAATACAGTTTTGTGTCATGGGAATCGTTTCATGGACTTTATATAATGTTGTTCTGACATGTGACTTAAACTGGTTATTGAGAATTTTTCCACAACTCATGTCAATCGTCATAAAGGTAATTAACTTTCATTCTTTTAGGACTTGATCTTTTCTTAACGTCGTGGTAACACTTGTTCACCCTGCTCATTTTGTCTCCGTGGGTTACGTAGCTGTTCTTGACTATTGTGGTTCTGAGAAATTTGGGCTTGGAAATCATTTTGCAAACGTTAACGGGTGCTGCTTGACTTTCTGACTGAAATGCTTCTATAAATAGACTTATCACTTTGTTATGACCAATACTGATATCTTATGGACATTGTGTAGTAGCAATGCTTTGTATTTTGTATCATTGGATCTTACTTTCTTCCATGTGTAATGATAGTGCACCGTATTTTACTTTGAAAATATTTTCACGGTGTACGAAATATACAATCACTGATAACAGGCTATTCGCTACTGTTTATTGGCTATTGGCTATTAGCGCTGGTGAGCCATGTAATACATTTTAGATAAGTCAAACACTTCTGTGGCTTTACTTAAAGGGTAATATCGAGACTTCGCTTGGAATGTAGTTGCATGGGTGCACTAACTTTATTCAACATTGAGCACTAGTTGGTAGTTGGCCTCTTTTGTGGGTCTCACAGTACACCTATCTCTAGACCCATATCATTGTTGCTATGGGTAACCATTGTTGCTCTTAGAGCTACAGTGGTTTCCCAAACTTAATTTTCTTCTATTTGTTGCAGTTGATCGTGGTTCCTACTGTTTCACAGTAAGTGATGAGTAACTGTTTTACATGGTTCTGATCTTATGCCGTCATAAATATGCTCAGGTTTTCTGCATATTCTAGACCCACGATTTTATTTCCTAATTAGTTACGCATGGGACCGAGCTGTTAAAGTTTCCAGAGGAAGAGTTCGAGAGCAGTTGAGTCTGTGCCATTGACAGTAGCCAGCTCTGATGAACTGACCGCGTCATGTCGAATGGTCCATATAGTTGCCCATTGATTATGATTTTAGACTGCTGGTCCTGATAAACTCCTCTGACAGTTCGGAAGCATTTGTTAGTGATTCTAGCTTTCCGCATCGGTTGTAGTAGAAATATGTGAGAGATCCGGCTGAAATCTGCCGAAAGATCAGTAGATATAACAGAGCCCTGGTTTACAGGTATCCATAATGATTATTATGTCACTGTAGTCAGTGACACTGTCGATTATACTGGCCTCAGGAACCACACGCGTTTGATATTCTGCCTTCATGTTTTTCGTTACGTCCCTTACCCTTGCAATTATTGCTCTAACTAGTGTCTTCTAGTCGGCAGTTATCTAGGTTATTGCCTAAGTGTTTCGATCTTTGTTCGCTCTCATTTCTAGGCCAAAATACGATGAGCCCCTACCGGAAGGTTGCAGGAAGCTGTTCGACATCCCATGCATCGCTTAATATGTTAATTAGCGTTTCTTTCAATATATCCCAAAAAGTGAGGTGAATTTCACCTTGTAGTTTATTCGTAATTGCTGACTTCCTTTCTGGATTCAGTAACGCTTCATGTATTACCTCTTCTGTAAATTCTTCTCAGAGGTAACTGTCGTCTGCTTCCGATAGTACATCACCGGCATCATTAGAAAAAACTGACTCGAGGTTCTCGTGTACTTCTGCTGCAGGACTTCGCTTATGTTGTCATACCCGATGTTGTTTCGTGTCGTTTCCTCGCATTAGTTCCTCGAGTGTTTGGTGTTTCGTCCATTCAGATGTTTTGATCAAATGTCGCCTCACTTTCAGGCGCTGTAGCTTCCTACTCTGCAAAGACAACATCTTTGCTTCAGTCTGAACTATAGGTGTATTTTGGTGCAATTCTCGGAGATATACGAAATAAAATCACTCACTACTTTTCTCCCACTCACTTATTCGTAACCGTATTGTCTTGCAGTCTCCTTAGTTCAAATGGTTCAAATGCCCCTGAGCACTATGGGACTTAACATCTGAGGTCATCAGTCCCTTAGAACTTAGAACAACTTAAACCTAACTAACCTAAGGACATCACACACATCCACGCCAGAGGAAGGATTCGAACCTGCGACCGTAGCGGTCGCGCGGTTCTAGTCTGAAGCGCCTATAACCGCTCGGTCACTCCCACCGATAGTCACCTTAGTTTGGGTTTCGCATGCTCCCTCCTCAAATTTAATCTTTCCTGATTTCTAAGTAAGGTAGTGTTTCATTTCCAGCCCCCTCTTCCACGGAAAGTTGTTTACTGTTGTTGACTGATTCCGGTAAAATAACCACAACGATCGCCAAAGCCTTTGCAGGCTGCTTTCCTGATGTAGTGATGTTAGATGAAGTGTCTTGTGATAAGTAAATTGTGACTCATTTTCTCGCTGAAGCAGTACACTAATGAGATTAAGTTTGGCACTAGTCTAGAGCCCACTACGCAAAAATAAGCTCCCAGTAGACAAATAACCAAGCTCATACATCGACAATAATATTAAAAGACATTACTCATTAAACCACAAGGTTGGAACTTATCTGCGTGATTTCAAAGTTTTAATTCTTGCATAATCGGTGATAAGTCGGAATATTAGAGACTAGCAGAGAACACCGTATGGGTGACTCCTGAAAAATGACTCTCGGGGTAGGTCTCGAGAACTCAAAGTCACAGAAAAGTCTGACACTGCTCATTACCGCGATAGAGCGGTGAAATCTGCGAGGCCTAGAACAGAGATCGGCCTTTTGGCCTTTAAGGCGTCCAGAGACAATGATTCAGGATGGTACGCTGAGTTTGACTCACTTGGTTGTGATCGTGCGACGTCCTAAGTACAGTCTATCCAGAGCGGTACGGTCCGGGTTACTTTCGGCCATGTGATATCACGGATGCAAGTAGGTCGCAATAGCTGTCTCTCCTAATGCTGATGGGGGTGCCGCCTACTTGTGAAGCGGGCACCAGAGTTCGTAGCAACTGCAGTCGAAGTTCTATATGAGACCAAATCGTTCTTTTTCTCATTCTTCGGAACTGTGTCTTAGGCGCACGATACCGTGACGCCGAGAGGACCACGCTTCAGCCACCCGTCTCTCTGTCTTGTAGGGTTGGTGGACTACAGGTGGCATCGCAGTACTCCTACTGTCCCCAGGAGGTGAGATGGTTGACTGACTCGACGTCGCAAAGTCCTAAGAAGTCATTTCCTGTCAGGCATCAAACTAAGAAGTCGTCTTTGACCTTGGATCGTCGCTGTATGAGGATGGGGACGTCGGCAGTAGTGTGCGCTTCTTTCCGAACCCTGCTGTCTGCTGGCCAGTTGCCTCCAGTTCGTGTGGGCGATGCTGCATCTGCTGTGGTTAGTCGAGCTCTATCGTTGACCATAGGGAAGCTGGAACAAAAATCATGGTGGAGCCACCATTTGAAATGTACGAGGCTCTTCGTGTGGGAGGTTGATTGATGTGTTTGTGGTACTGTGAATGGAACAGCAGAAGGACCTGCACCTTTGCCAAGTAGTCTGGTTAACTCTGCAAGCGAAGCGCCCAGTGTCACTTGCCTCTTGAAAGAACCCTGTCCATTCGCATCTTGTTACATATGTAATGGTGGCGCAGTCTTGGAGAGGGGCAGTCGCAGACTATAGGATTCACAGCTGTGAGTGCCAATCTCTCCACCGGGCTTGGCGCATCAAGCGAATTAGGGCGATGTGACGCCACGAACAGTACCAGGGGATGACATGTGTTTTGGTCCCTAAGTAATTTCGCCATTTGTGATTTGAAAGTGTGAAAGAAATGTTCCGCTCTGGCATCGGATGCTGCAGAAAACGCGGCCGTTTGCAGAAGTTGAATATCATTAGATTCATATAGCCAGAGGTGAACTGAGGACTGTTGTCGGTCACCACAGTTTTCCAGAGGCCTTCACTGCCAAAAATCATCGTCTACTCTTGGATGGTTTTCGGCTGTCTAGTCGAATGCGTTAGAGAAACTTAAGAAAACATCCCCGCCTCTTCTAGTAGTATCTGCCAATGGGATCCCACAATAACGGTTTTCAAAATCAAGATGCAGCCTGTAACACGGTTGCGTTCTGAAGCTACTTGATCATACTGACATTGTTGGTATGTTCTGAGCAGATATTCAGTATCCTCTGTAACGCCTTTTCAGAACGCGTGATCACAGGCTATCGGTTTTGTTTCAACCGCACCCCAAATAGCTATGATGATTTCAAGTTAACACAAGGTGCTGTGTGACTTTCGGGATTGAGTTGTAGAGTATTTTACGGGACTGGGGATCTAGAAACGACGGAGACGCTTTGTTCCCGCCATAGCCCGCAGTGGTACCTAACCCAACAACAGGCTACAGCAGTCCACTCACCCCACTGTCGCCCCGCACAGAACCCAGGGTTATTCTGCGGTTCATCCCCCAGTGAACCCCTTCCCCCTCTCTTCGGGAACCTCTCATACCAGACGAGTGTAACCCCAATGTTTGCGTGGTAGAATAATTATGGTGTACGCGTACATGGGGAAAGTGTAACTGAGGCGGAATAAGGGGAACTAGCCCGCATTCGCCGAGGCAGATGGAAAACCGCCTTTAAAACCATCCACAGACTGGCCGGCACACCGGACCTCGACACAAGACCAGCGGGCGGATTCATGCCGGGGGCCGGCACACGTTCTCTCCCGGAAAGCAGTGTGTCAGACCGAGCGGCTAACCGGGCGGGCACATTCGGGATAACGACCGTGGTTTTCCTGTTTCCGCTGTGTATAAGGCCCCTGTTGAAAATCGACAGTTCTTGGAGCCGATGCCAGTAGGCAAGTTTCTTGCTTTTCTAGGAGTCGGTCATCCGTGCTTTGGATACGTCCGCAGCTGTGGTCGTCCGGTAGCGTTCTCGCTTCTCACGCCCAGGTTCCCGGGTCCGATTCCCGGCGGGAGTCAGGGATTTTCTCTGGCTCGTGATGACTGGGTGTTGTGTGATCTCCTTAGGTTAGTTAGGTTTAAGTAGTTCTAAGTTCTGATGACCATAGATGTTAAGTCCCATAGTGCTAAGAACCAAAATGCTGCGAATACCATATGACGTCTCTGAGAACAGCGTCTGCTGGATCAACTTGGCGAATTAACTGGTGTTGATTAGAAACGGCGCGGCTACCGTTTCCGATTCACAGTCTGTGTGGAAACAAAGTTCAGACGTGTTATGTGTTGCTTCAAGTTTTCCCAGCGGTTTGAATATTCCATAATTTTTCTGGTGTACATCCAGGATATCTTTAATTATCGTTCCGGGAAAACTTCAAGAAACAACTCAAATATCCATCAGGGAGGAAGATGGTTTTGCTCGTCCGGAGACTGGAAAAGCTACGAAACCTGGGAGCTTGATTATTAAGGTCAGTGAGTATTTTTACCAAGATGTCGCAGCCGAGGTTTATACCTAAATTCGCGAAAGCGGTACATTTCATTAAAACGGTCGCTGCTACTAACATTGCTCGTAAGGCTTTAGTCTCGGAAGAGCCGTATCATTTACATCTAAAGACAGCAGTTGGTCTCTTTCCTATTGCCTGTGGAATGGGTTGATTTCGTATCCATCGACACTACACCGCAAGGCCAATAACAAAGTCTGATGGCCTGGCTACGTTCTCTCAGCAAAAATCGACTTCCAAACGTTCCGTTTTTAATCTAAGGAGTAAGGATCAGGATCTCTCGACGATGGCTGTTGGGCTTTAATTTTAAGCCTACGCTGAAGCCCTCGCCAATAACATCTTTTGTTGGAAGAATTGAAGAAGCCATTAGAAAAATATCTAATTATGCTGACGAAGAAACAAGGCATGAAGCATGTCGAGTGATAACAACATACTTTCTAGAATAAAGCAAAGCTGCATTATATAACCTACGGAAGGACAGAAGGCATCGTAAGACTAACAAGGAGCCAGTGCACTTGTTCAAAGAAAACCTGGTTTACTTCTGAAGTCCAATTTTCTATCCAAGAAAGTTATCAACAGATAGAAGGGTCACAGCTCCGTACCATCGAGATTACAAAACCTTCCCAAGATTCACAAAGTAATACGGAAACAGAAAAGTGATTCAGAAGACGATATATGTCACAAATACTGAAATCATTGACGTTTAGACCAGTAGTGAGTAACATACGTGCACCTACTTGAAACGCACAATTATGGATAAAGGATGTAAAGTGAAAGAATAGGGTCCGCGAAGAATCAGGTGTCATTTCCTACCTTATTGAAATTAAAAACCTCTGAAACAGGTAAGCTTTTCGCAATCACAATTTCAGTTCATTACAACACAGATCCATCAGGATACCAGATCTCTGTAATAGAGCCATAAAACAGGTAGGCCTTGATTAATTAGAGTTTCAACTAAACCAAATTATGAACTTGCTCTTAAGTTAACAACAGCTTCAGTTAAGTAAAGTTATCAAACAGAAAACAGGCAAGGCATCTTTAGTAACAGTTCCAATTAAATGAAATCACCAAATAGAGAACAGGCAGCCATTGTCTAATAACAGATTCAGCGAAGTAAAACTATGAAGTAGAAAACTGTTAGGACTTCTTTATTAACACCTTTAGTTAAGTACAACTATCCATTACAAAAAAAGGAAGGCCTTCGACAGTGACACCTCCAGTCAAGCCATATTACCAAATGCAGAACACTCAGACTTTCAATAGTAACTGCTTTAGTTAAGTAAAGTACAGAAAATAAAACAGGCAGACCTTCAGTAATCACGTACTCAATTAAGTAAAATTCTTCCTATTCTTTCCCTTCGGCGTTTGTCCCGCGTCCCTGTGAGGTCCGCTACATGGGTCGGTTGTCTCCATTTCGCTATATCACGCACTGCATCTGTGTGGATGTTCACGCATTGCAATCCACTTACCTGTGTCAGGTTCCTCCTGTTATGTTTCCTATCGACAACCCTCGCTCAACTCTTTCCCATTTCCGACCCCGACGATATTAGGACATCCGATACCTAGGGAGTCTCGTTTTCCTCTTTCTGCCTTTCATGGCCCAAGCCCTTGTGATTTCCGATAGCCTGAGATCTTTCTGTTTCCATTTCTCTTCAGGTTAGTCAACAGCTTCAATGGCGGGCGAGGTCTGGAGACCCGACAACTAAGAAGGTGGAAGAACAAACTTCTGCGGCGTCTGTACTCCATGTTAGGAGCGGCTGCAACAGGCGTCTGTTCTCCATGTCTATAGCAGTCTTTTCTCCTGCTGCCAGTAGCTCTAAAATGCTTGGTGACAGTCTCTGTGACGATGGGACCCTAAACATTCTGTCATGTTTATGGAAATTCAATTAAGTAAAATTACCAAATAAAAAACAGGCAGGCCTTCAATAATAACAGCTTCCGTTAAGGAAAATTATCATACCAACAGGCGCGATAGGACATCAGCAATAACAGCCTCATTTAAGTAAGATTAACAAATAGAAAACAAGCAGCCCTTTAATGATAACAGCTTCAGTTCAGTAAAATTACCAAATAGAAAACAACTAGACCTATTTTAATAACAGCTTCAGTTAAGCAAGTCTACCAAATAGAAATTAGGCAGGGCTTAACGAATAACTGCTTTACTTAAGTAATAATGAGTTTAATTGCCACCTCACAAGGGGTGCACCAGTAGGCTTAAACACGAGATGTACGAGACCACACCAGATAGGAAGACCAAGGAAGGTTACAACGAGAGGACTGGCCTTCCAAGACCCTTTTCGTTGGAAACAGACCGGCAAAAGAAATATTAACACAGAAAGTTTAGTTACGTGAAAGCAACAATACCTACCCAAACGGTATACCCGTGTTACTGCGAGATATCGCCTCTGCAACGACGGCGAAACGTCTGAAAGAAAATTAGGCTGCCAGGCCAAATTGCATAGCCTCATCAACTGCAAATTTTGAGACTCACGCTCCTCCGAAGCCAATATAATTAACAGAGCGACGACGTCTGCAATGCCCGAAGGTATCTCGAAACCGGTACCAGGCCGTATTACAAGAGGAAGGTACTTATCTGGTGTCAGTCGACGTTTGGCAGGGAGGTCGGCAAGTACCCAGTCATCTAGGTTATGCGTGATGAAGATGGTTCGGCCAAAAATCATAGAAGAGACACGTTACTTTCCGGCTCAGGAAACACCATCAGCTCACACAGTCTAAGATATCCTGTTAACATTCAATTAAGGCCAATATACACCAACTGATGGCAAAAAATAATTGCTAACAAATCGAAGAGAGCTATAGGTGTTAATAAGACAATAACAGTTAAGACCACATATCCAAAACTTAACTCAGGTTCACGACCGAAGCTAGTACTTGCCGGTTCCAGTTGGGGCCCAGAATTCAGCACTGGGAAACTGGCTTCAACTCTCTTATCGGTGCGTCATGTCCAAGAACTGGCTGGCCAGGCTACGTACGAAGACGGCTTGGAAGTCAGCCACGGATTCAAATCGGGCCACAAATATGCCCAACAACCACCCGCCAGACTCCGTGCCCAAGACGCTTGTGTAAGAGCTCGCCTTATTCGCTGGACGGGTCTTTCACGCCGTCTTCCTCGCTCCGTTACCACTCGCCAAATCGCCACGGCACAACACGCTCCGTACCCACCCATCACCTCGAGTAAAGAACTTAGTGGCCTCAAACCAGAGTGACATCACACGACAGATTGAGCTAGTGGCGCCAGGAATTTCCTGTTAAACCAGTGGAGCCCAGTCCAGCTTACATAAAAAGGAGGGGATGGGTAATTAAGTCTTAAGTTGATTAAGGTGCACCCTGAGGACATTACCAGTGGTCAGATGCCTGACAAGCAAGTTAATCAGCCCCAGAATTTTGACGTTAGTGCATGGGCCTATGAAACGAGGAATGAACTTCCTGAGTTTGGCATCTCCCCTCACCTGACTGGCACAGTTCTTCACGAAAACTTCATATTCTACCTTGCCCTGAAAGGGGCGTACATTCCTATTATGTCGCCGTTCCTGGCAGCGGTGGCCAACAAAATGTTATTCCTAGCCGATTCCCATTTTTTCTGAGATGTTCAGGAGAAACGAGCGAAGGCAGAAGGACGCTGATATACCTCGTTGGATGAAGGGGACCTGATGGGATACACAAAAAAGATACAGGCAGGAACTGCCTTGGACACTTCGTTCTGCATAGTGTTAAATGCAAAATTGAGTTAAGGCAAGGTGGTATCCCACTTACTCGGACACTCAGGATAGTAAATGATCGAGGTTGACTTAAGGTTACGATTTACTCTCTCGGCGAATCATGCCTGTGGATAATATGGCGTCGTGGTTAGGTGCTTAACAGCGTTTGAGAGTAAACCTGCTTAACCTGTTCAGGAATAAAAACGTCGGAATGTTGTCGCCAACTATGGATTGAAGGTATCCAAACCAGAGGAAGATCTAGGCCAGATGTGCAATGTTAATGGCTGCCGTGACCTCTTCTTACTACGAGGAAGAGACTATGTCATCGATAAAGAGATTGTTCATAGTGTTCTACTCGCACTCCACTCGGATCACAACAGTACCTTCGGAGAACTATTAGCCTTCCTACATACTTCACACTGATTCACCAATCGTCGATATCCACAAACATACACCGTGGGCAAAGTGAGGTGAGCCTTAACTTTTTACGATCTTTTATTGTGGCCGCGATGCCCTCCCACTAAATAATTATGAAAATAGTGTATAATGCGAGGCAACTGCTCCTGAAGGAAACAAATTTTAAAATTCCCTACTTCGTTAACGTACTCTTGATGAAGTAATCGCTAACGTCACTACCTGATGAGAGCTGGTTTCTTAATGGACCCCATAACGGATCTTCATCCTGTTTGGTTCTAAGGCCCACAAACAACTGGGGACCTTCGGCTAAAATGGTACACACAACCAGGTGAGACTCAGTAACGGCTTTATTCTTGACAGGCCCCTACTCCAAAAACATGCGGTCGAGGGAGTCGGCGACTTGGTTGTCAAATCCTTTTAGGTGTCGCACTTTGAAAGAAATCGCAGAGATGAGGTCCGCCCATCAGGCAGTCATACCAGTTTTCCTGGGTCTAGCCAACATCCTACTTAGGACCTGTTTGCCAGTCTCGAGATCAAACGCCCTATGTTCAAGATAGAACTGGAACTACTCTCAGACGGAAAGCACAGCCAGCGTCTCGCTATCATAAAAGGAGTAAGTCATCTCGCGACCAAGTAACCTTCTAGACGTGAACGCTAGTAGGCGTCTTATACCTTGACCCCTCTGCAACAACACTGCAGCAACATCGGCACTGGAAGCAACTGTTTGAACCATAAATCTTCTGCCAAAATCCGGGGTGGCTAAAGCCGACACGTTGGTGACAGCGGTCTTGATAGCTTCAATAGCCGTCTGTTGGCTCTCACCCCAGACAAATTTCTTCCCTTTCCTATGCTGCCTCTTTAGGGAAACGGCCATCTGGGTAAAATCAGGGACAAAATGGCGAAAATAATTTGCCAACACAGTAACTCTAGCTACCTCTCTCCTGTTTCGATGCTGAAGAAATTTATTCAAAACCTTAGGTCCTTCCTGATCAATCCTAATGCCGTCACCGGAAACTAGGCGGTCCAGAAGGGGCACCTATTTCCTAGCAACTGTAATCTTCTACGGCGTAACCGTGTACCGTGGATATCGAAATTTGGAGAGGACCTCCCGAATATGAAAAATATCATCCTCAAACCACTGACTATAAATGACTTCATCAAGGTAATTAAAGTCCCATAAAGACTTCAAGTCGCCCAGGATATGATCTAACAAACGAGATTAAACAGCCGTACCAGAGGACAAGCCGAACGGCACCCGGTCGAACTCATAAAGGTTCAATCAATGCAGATCGCGGTGACATGTTCAGACTCCTCGGTAAGAGGAATCTGTTAATAATCTTGGTTGAGATCAAGCAGCGTGGCTCGCTTAGTCCCCGAAAACCAGGTAAAGCTGTTGTGAAGATCCAGAAAGGGGACAGATTCTAAGATAGCGTTTTTATTGAGGAGTCCTGGCCCTCAACTTTAGGAACGAGAGGTATGGGTGACGCGTAGGAGATGTAGACGGCCTCTAGAACGACTCCTTCTACGTACTTGCCCATTCCTGTTTCAAGATTTTTATTTTGGCTGGCGAGAGGCGACAATGAGAGAGTCGCACCGGAATATCGTCAGCCAAGCGTATGTGGTACCATATGACGTTACTGACCCCCCAACGTATTCGAAGAAATCTCGGGAAACTCCCCTAATAAATTCAACAACTGCCTTACCTGAGCTGGCTCGAGACGAGGCACAAATTCACCGGAGTTACAGTTTACCGAATCCCCCACACTTGGGCAACCGCAAAAACAAAAGGCTATCTTGTAACTAGAGGAAAACGTAAAAGAGAAGGTGCGGCTCGCAAAGTCGAGAACTAATCTAGTTTTCTGTATAAAATCACAGCCGAGCCAAAAACTGCGATCTAGATCTTTAAGAAGCAAGATCTTAATGGGCCATGACAGCTTACAAATGGACAAACTACCGCGCACCTCGCCGACCAGATGCAACTCTTGCTCATTTACCACACCACATCTCTGAGGGCAGGGGCGCACAGAAGATAATTTACACAAATGCCCAAACTCTAAATACCAATTATAATTCAACAAGGACACAGAGCTACTAGAATCCAACAGCGCGCAAAAGGTTCTGTTCCTAGACGGGTACAGGTAAAAGGGAGGGTAGATTCGGAGGGAGCTTGAAAACGGGACCACCATGGTGCACGCTTCTGACGGATAACAACCCCCAACCCTCCCCTCCCTTCACGTGGCGTCGTTTTCCGGATCTAGGAGCTAGTGCTACGGGACAGTCACGCACCGAGTTATGAGGGACACCGCACCGGAAACAACCTTTCTCAGAAAAATGTGTTAGATGATTGAGGAGTCATTAATTCTCGAGGTGGGATGAAGAATTTCCAAGTGCTCCTCTCGTCACCGCTCCTCGTCGGCAAATGACAAGGACTCAATGGAATCAACCAGTAATTGCACCTCCTAGAAGATAGTGGATCGGGAAGAAAAGGCCATGCACGAGCTCTCCTCGGGACGCATATCCTCCAAAACGTTTGATACAGTATTGAGTTCCGAAATCGATATACCGATATACCAAGACCCAATGAACTTAGGAGCATTCGCTGGACATACTGGCTCAGTGGTTCAAATGATGCCTGCACCCACCAGCAGTATTTACGTTCAAGTTAGTTCCGCATCCCCGAATGAATCAGTCCCGTTAGTAGTCTTGCTGAGCCCTCCTGCTTCACGACTTGAGATGTAAAATCAGAGTATCTTTCGCCAGGGGGTAAAGTAATGCTAATATCAAACGGTGTGGCACCCCAAAGGCGTCCGCACGAAATTCACATCACACCAACAGCCACAAAAGCTGCTGGATAGGCCCAAGGTGTAGCGGAGTCGTCTAGCGAAATGATTAGACGGAGGGCTACCTAAAGCTTGGGCACTGGACGCCTCACCATAGAACTGATTCGTCGGGTTAGCTGCTGGACTTGCTGCTGCTTCCTGACTTTACAAGCTTAAGAACGCTGCTTGGACCTGCAAATCCCTCGCTCGATCACTCAACTGCCCCACCATGGTAACTTCAGACTGCTAAGTCGAAGGAGATAATGTCCCTCAAACGATTCCGTAAATGTGCTAGGTAAGCCCAAATTCTAACAATTTGCCGGACAATAGGTTGAATGCCCTGCAGAAAGGACAGGTGCTGTTGGATCTTATCCAAAGCCACATAAATATTACCAAGAGAAACACCTACTCCCAAAATATGTTCACTGGAACGAAATGCAAGGTGCCCAACAGTGCACACAACCTAGCCGCCAGCTCTGTAACATTACCATCGCTGCTAAGCTCCCGAATTCGAAGTTCATAATGGAAGTGCTCCTTCTTTAGATGTCCGAGTCCAGGTCAGCTCCTTGGATCCATAGGAGGCTAGCTCCCTGTGAACAACCGAATAAATTAATTCAGTGCTCGAAAGACAATAGGACATCATTACACACTAAGGAAATGATCAAAGGAAATGACAGATGAGCTGAGGTGTGGCAGATGATTCTAACACCTTCTCCCCTCTCTGCCAACAGAATGCAACCACTCTCTGCTACCATTTGAAACCTGCAAATACGAATAAAGGGATGTAAGCCGAAAAGTTAGGTCCCAAATAGCATCGTGTGTCATTTCCTACATAACTGCTATAAATACGTCTAAAACAGGTAGGATTTTCGCAATCACAGTCTCAGTTAATTACAACACAGATTGAGTAAGGTATGAGATACCAGTAATAGGTCAATAAAACTGGTAGGCCTTGAGTAATAAGGGTTTTAGGTAACACAGTTTATGAACTAGCTCTTAATTTAATTATAAGGGAACAGGTAGAACTTCAGTAAGAACAGCTTCAGTTATATAAAATCACCGAACAGAAAACAATCAAGCCTTCATTGATAACAGCTTCAGTTAATTAAAATTATCAAATAGAAGACAGACAGGCCTTCAGCAAAATTACAAATGCAAAATAGACCGCCTTTCTTCGATAAGTTTCGGTTAAGTAAAATTACCAAATAGAAAACTGCAAGCCTTCAATGACAACAGCTTCAGTAAAATTATCAAATAGAAAACAAGCAAGCCTTCTTCTTTCAATTTTTCGTTTCTGAACACACGCTGACGACCTATCTAGATTGAGCCTTTGCATTTCGCTTTTCAGATTTTCTAGCTTTCCTGTTACGTTCAAATTTCTGACATTCTGGGTTTCGTTGCTGAATATCACCTTGGAGTCGAAATGCTTACCTTGAAATGCTTCTTGCCTTGTGATGCAAAATTGCAGGTTCCAGCCATAACGTCCCAATTTACTTGTTATACGAGCTGCATACAGTACGATAGAAATGTAACAACTGTCGCAAAATCTTTCAGACAGTTTGTTCGGGGTTCTGTATGGTAGTGGCTTGCACGGACATTTGATATACGAAACATTCCCACACATTCTCCATGGTTGCATCCGGCACACATAGTCGACCGGTTCTTTTCTGTTTACAGAGATAAACAGTCTCAGTCAATTGTCGTACGACGCGCAATGCCCTCTTCATCTGGCGGTTCTTTTCCATAATTATTGCTGAAAGCACTCCGTTCTGTTACAGCTAATAAAAGTTTAAAAATACCGCTACAGTTGAAAGATTGCTTTTATTTGGCGGTAGTTAAAACACGAGCGGCTTCGGGTTCTTACATGGCCATCAAAAGGTGTTATACCTTTGTGCTGTGACTCTATGCGCCGGCCGTTGTGACCGAGCGGTTCTAGGCGCTTCAGTCTGGAACCGCGCAACCGCTCCGGTCACAGGTTCGAATCCTGCCGCGGGCATGGATGTGTGTGATGTCCTTAGGTTAGTTAGGTTTAAGTAGTTCTAAGTTCTAGGGGACTGATGACCTCAGATGTTAAGTCCCATAGTGCTCTGGGCCATTTGAATTTTTTTGTGACTCCATGCTCTGCGCTCTTTGGTGATACACCACGTCCTATTCTCGTCTACTGCTGCGCTCAGGACCACAGCACGAAGTTGTAACACCTGATGATGAACATGTAAGAACCCGAAACCACTCGTGTTAACTACTGAAAAATTAAAAGAACTTCACAACTGAAGCGTTATTTTCTGCCTGTACTCTAATGCTCAGTTGCGGGTGTTCCTCCGGCAGGATTGTTTGTAAGTAACATTTCTGAACCAGACAATCGAGAGTTAAGGGGAACGGCAAGTATCTGGCTCACAAATCAACTGGTCATTATTTCAAGAAAATAACAATTTATTGATATGGTAAAATTTGACTTAAAATCAAAGAAATAATTACTGCAGTTCAAATCTTAAAGTCACATGCTTATCATCATCATCATTAACAATAATAATAGGGGCAACTACGGAAAAGTTCAGATGAAAATTGCTATTTAAACCTTAAAGCCACAGTTATAAATATGACTTCAAGGCCCAACTTCATACTCATCTTGTGTAAGGTGGCGGCGCTGCATGAGTGCAAGAGGTGCCTTGAGATGGTAATTTTTTAAACAAAAAGTCGGATGGCGTATCAGGCAGATCGCTCAAGCATGAAGCAGATCAACCAGCAACGTGAAGCGGCAGTTCGTACAACGCGATGAATTGCGGTGTCACTAACCACCGATCGGACGGCCACAAAGGCGCCCCTTTCCAGCGCCGGAGCCCTGCACTAGCTGTCCGACGCGACGAAGGCAAACCCTACCAACCGACCGGCACAATCCACACACCATTCGTCCAATAGCCAATTTCCTGTGATGACAGATGAGGCTTTTGCAGACCAACTTGGCTCGTACAGCCCAACTCAGCTCTCACATACAAAATCAATGTGCCAAACAATTCGCCTCCAACGTTCAACTCCGCTGCTTCAGACCAACTGTCTTCCCACTCAGACACACCAGAGAGCCAGCACTTCCTCCTAAGCCGACTTCGAAGGTGACTCTTGAACAAATAGTAAATCGATAGCAAACTCGATTCAGTGGCGCCAGACAAGACCCAAGCCACGGCTCAACCTCCCGCCCTTAACCACAAACCTATAGGGGAGGCAGTAGCGGGCAGACTCAGGTGGTAGTCTTGACTTGGCTGAAATGCACGTTAAAGGTCCTACTGATGGTCAAATGTTTGACCAGCAGGTTGACCGGCCCCAAAACCCTCACAATCAGGCATGGCCCTACGAAACGTGAAATGAGCTTCCCCCTACCCCAACCCCCTCCCGGAGGGCGCCAAGCCACATTCCTGTAGACCAGATCACACACCTTCCACTGTTCCTCTGGAAGGGGCACCTATTTCGGTTATAGTGCTGCGCTTGACGGCAGTGGGCCTGGTTAATGTTAGTTCGTGCACGCTGTAAATTTTCCCTAGTGACAAATGGGTAGTAGATGGTTAATGTCCCGCAAATTAGCCGGTGGAGAGTTGACAGGGTAAGCGAAGAGGAGTGCAGCAGTGGTTCTCATGGAAGCCTCGTATTTCCCGGAATTAAAGGCCAAGTTCAGCCACAGTAAGCTACCATTCCTCTTGCTACGAAACTTATGATGACAAATGATTAATGCCGAGTTTAGCTTGCGGTTCATCCTTTCGGCGAGTGATGCCTGAGTGTAGTATGGGGTAGTGGTTGTGTTTAATCCCGTTGTCAAAACAAAATTGCCTAAATGTCCTTGAGACGACCGCGGGAGTATTATCCCTAACCAATGCCTGCAGTTGTCCGAACCAAGAAAAATTGTTCGTTAGGTGGGCAATAACTTATCGTCACTGTCACCTCCCGGCTTGGAAACAACCAAGCAAACCTAGAAAAGACATCTAAGACGATTAGGATATAATAGTTCCCATTCTTGGTGCGTGGAAGTAGCCCAATTCAGTTCTCGATTTTCGAGGTAGAACTGAAACTTCTCGAGGGCAAATAGTACGGCCAGTGCCTCGCACTCATACAGCAAGTTATTAAGTTCGTCCCCCGCCAGTCGCCTAGATGCTAACGCCAATGGGCGCCTCACCCCTTGGTCCTCCTGGAGGGGCACAGTTGCAGCGCTCGTGTTACAAGCGTCGGTTTGCACGACGAACCGCTTGGTGAAGTCTGGAATTGCCTAGACGGGCGGGTTCGCTATTGCGCTCTTAATTGCCTCGAAGACGGCTTGTTGTCTCACGCCCCTATACAAACTTCACCTCTTTTCAGCGCAACTTGTTGAGCGGAGCCGCACGTTGCGCAAAATTCGAAAGAAACGCCTAAAGTAGTTCGCCATACCAATAAGGCGCGGGTGCGTTCTTGATCGATACTAAGCCCCCGTTGTGGTGTCAAATGCCTCACGAAGAAAAGTTGCTGTCTAGCCAAAGTAATCAAAGACGGCTTGACCCGCTTCCTTAAGCCTGCAAAGCACAGCCCGGATATGCTCCAAATGATCCCAAAAACAACGACTGTAAATAACTCGATCATCCCAATAATTAAAACGCACTTGAATTTAAGGTCACTGAAAATATTGTCTAACGGATGTGGTAGCACAGCAGCACCAGCAGACACGTCAAAAGGTACCCGATTAAATTCATGATAGTTCTAATCGAAGCAAAACGGTCATGCGATTACACTCCTTAGTCAATGGTATCTGTTGGTAGGCCTGATTAAGATCAGGCACAGTGAACCAACAAGCGCCGTAGAATCACATAAAACTGTTGTGGAGGTCGGGTAAGGGGACCGACTTTAAAATTATAAATCCTGCCCCTGGGCCTTGGGAAATAAGAAAAGGGACGAGTCGCAAGTAGACGTAGAGGGCCTGATGATACCACCCCTGAACAAGCCATCATGCTTCTGCCGTATAATCTTAATTTTCGGTGGTGAAAGTCGGTAGGGAGACTGTCGGACTGGTACATCATTGACACGAATGTGATTTAATGACGTTAGTCATCTCTAATGTGTCACTAAGCACGTCAGGAAACGTGTTAACAACCCCAATAACTGCTCAGTGCGTTCACGTGGAAAATGGGCAACCTCAAACTCAAGAAACCTACTATAGTTGGAGAGAGAAACAGAACTGCCCGAATCCAACAAGCCACACAGTGGTTCATGGCCAAGCCTGCCGCAAATAAAGAAGTGCAGCCGGAAACGGGCGCTAATTTGGGCATACCACGGGTCGCGTCTCCCGCGGGTGAGAGTTCCCCTCCTGCGTGCCTGGCGTCATTTATCAGGACGAGGCGGACGAGCGACCGGACAATGCCGTACTTGATGATCACGAGCACCACATCTGAAACACGCCCCCGAACCCATGCTCGCCCTCGTTTGCGAAACTTTATCACTAAGGTTGGTTCCAGTTCCAACAGGGGGCTGGCTCACACTAACAGAAACAGCACGCTGTTAGTCAGCGAACGAAAAGCTTCTAAAGGTCTCTAGAGTTGGCCGGACTGAGGGAACATGCCAGCCGAGACCTGGCCTCGGGTTTCAGACCCACTAAAATGTTTGAGACCATTTCAGATTTCGACACTTCCATGTCTAAGGCAGCCACTGCCTTGCGAACCCGCTCTGCATGCTGAGACAATAAACCCTTAGCACCCTGAACACGCCAGTAATACCTCACCTCAAGTTCGTTAGGCATTCTGAGTGAGTTCTTCCCGTACCGCCAGCTGCCTAAGTTGACCTATCCCAATCTGTTCCTTTAATGCGCCAGAGCGAATGAGACTCAGTCTGTCACGAGTCAGCCGATAAAATACGAGTATCACAGGATGTGGGACCACTAAAACATCAGCTTGTAGTTAAAGACGCACTATCGCCACAATTGAATGTCGGGCAAAGATTCAACAGGCAGTCTTCATACACTCCTCGAAATGGAAAAAATAACACATTGACACCGGTGTGTCAGACCCACCATACTTGCTCCGGACACTGCGAGAGGGTTGTACAAGCAATGATCACACGCACGGCATAGCGGACGCACCAGGAACCGCGGTGTTGGCCGTCGAATGGCGCTAGCTGCGCAGCATTTGTGCACCGCCGCCGTCAGTGTCAGCCAGTTTGCCGTGGCATACGGAGCTCCATCGCAGTCTTTAACACTGGTAGCATGCCGCGACAGCGTGGACATGAACCGTATGTGCAGTTGACGGACTTTGACCGAGCGCGTATAGTGGGCATGCGGGAGGCCGGGTGGACGTACCGCCGAACTGCTCAACACGTGGGGCGTGAGGTCTCCACAGTACATCGATGTTGTCGCCAGTGGTCGGCGGAAGGTGGACGTGCCCGTCGACCTGGGACCGGACCGCAGCGACGCACGGATGCACGCCAAGACCGTAGGATCCTACGCAGTGCCGTAGGGGACCGCACCACCACTTCCCAGCAAATTAGGGGCACTGTTGCTCCTGGGGTATCGGCGAGGACCATTCGCAACCGTCTCCATGAAGCTGGGCTACGGTCCCGCACACCGTTAGGACGTCTTCCGCTCACGCCCCAACATCGTGCAGCCCGCCTCCAGTGGTGTCGCGACAGGCTTGAATGGAGGGACGAATGGAGACGTGTCGTCTTCAGCGATGAGAGTCGCTTCTGCCTTGGTGCCAATGATGGTCGTGTTTGGCGCCGTGCAGGTGAGCGCCACAATCAGGACTGCATACGACCGAGGCACACAGGGCCAACACCCGGCATCATGGTGTGGGGAGCGATCTCCTACACTGGCCGTACACCTCTGGTGATCGTCGAGGGGACACTGAATAGTGCACGGTACATCCAAACCGTCATCGAACCCATCGTTCTACCATTCCTAGACCGGCAAGGTAACTTGCTGTTCCAACAGGACAATGCACGTCCGCATGTATCCCGTGCCACCCAACGTGCTCTAGAAGGTGTAAGTCAACTACCCTGGCCAGCAAGATCTCCGGATCTGTCCCCCATTGAGCATGTTTGGGACTGGATGAAGCGTCGTCTCACGCTGTCTGCACGTCCAGCACGAACGCTGGTCCAACTGAGGCGCCAGGTGGAAATGGCATGGCAAGCCGTTCCACAGGACTACATCCAGCATCTCTACGATCGTCTCCATGGGAGAATAGCAGCCTGCATTGCTGCGAAAGGTGGATATACACTGTACTAGTGCCGACATTGTGCATGCTCTGTTGCCTGTGTCGATGTGCCTGTGATTCTGTCAGTGTGGTCATGTGATGTATCTGACCCCAGGAATGTGTCAATAAAGTTTCCCCTTCCTGGGACAATGAATTCACGGTGTTCTTATTTCAATTTCCAGGAGTGTATTATTAAATAAATATATGGCCGGATTAGTTAACCGGGCAAAACTCATGCTCAACCCATTACTCGCGCCACAAGTACCTACTTCGCGATCTACTACTTGACCGACCGAGGCACTCCCCCACTCTGATCCCAACGATGCAGCATGGTCCTGCAATTCTGCCAACACTTCAGTACACTGCGCGAGGCGCGGCAATTCTGCTGAAATAAGCTGTAATACCTTGAGGTCTCTCACCGTCTTGCCTAAATGCACCAATTGGGCGCGAGTTCGCCCTATAACTTCCCCCCAATTTCGCACCACCTTTTGTTATTCGCATACGCTGAAGTTATATTTAATTAATTTAGTATACTCAGTAATAGCTCCTTTCCATCAAACTCATTGTCGTGCCCTTCTGTTACGGTAAAAACTAAAAAAAAACTACTAAAAGATACCATGTCCTTTCTCCAGTACTGGTTTTTATTAAATGAAAAACCATTTGTGAACTATCATTTATAAACAACACAAATCAAATACTGTCTGTCATTACACCTATATTTTACCAGTAATCTCCGGCCTCGCTACCGAACAGCCGTCTCTAGCGTCTCGCACACCCGACTTCCACTCACGGACTCCAACACTTAACTCCCGCTCATCCACTAGCACACTGTTTATTGCACCGCAGCCTTTGCTTTAGTTTATGATCGCTGCATATGATCGATACTATGTAAGGGAACAGTTATTAAGGGTACTGTACCCTAACAGCTTCTAACCTCCCAACAGAAAAAAATTCCGAAACCTCCCAACTGAAATAAATATAATTACAACATTGACATTTAGCGTAATCTTCCAATAAATAAATTCCGTAACCTACCAATAATAAAATGTGACTAATCTTTCAATAAAAAATTGGCGCTCACTTATAACCTTTCAATAATGACTGTGAATTTAAACTGTTGAATTTTGGACGTCAGCAGCGCTGCGTCATGGCCCTGAAATATCATTCCGAATATATTGAAAATTCTTACCTCAACAAGGTCGCCGGATAACGCATATATATCTGTTCCTATACGAAATTTTTCTGGCACAGCCCTGTGCAATGCTGGCCGATAGATTTGTCATGTACAAAAAGAAAGAACTGATTTTTCTTTACAATAATCGGGATGACCATCGATTGGAGAAATTAGTAAGTTCTTTAAATTGAGATGAATGATTATAAAAAGTTAATTTTTCATTAGAAAGATTATTATTAGGAGATTTTTTAAAACATTTACATGGGGCTTCACATAACAATAGTACACATGCGCGAGGCTGCTTTTACGTTATATTATACCGCTCGGGCTCCGCCATCGCTCCCCACGACCGGCCCAGCCAACACGATACACCAGACTGCTCGCTAGCAAGTACTTACTCCTACTGCTACTGACACTGGTCCGAGAATCTCTTATAGCCTACATATCGCAAGCAGCGCGTGAGCAATCCATCGAAATTACATCTGCTCGAGTGCGCTAGCAATAAATTCCTTAATCATGGACCTCTTACAAGCTCCAACTGCTTCTCGGTGGGCTGACCCTCCTGCAGAAAGGCAACATTCCGACAGTCGTTTCAACTCTGTGGTAACAGTATCAAGAAGTTTTCCTACCTCGCCAAAGGTGTCCGTAGTGATCGAAAGCGGCGCCATTAATGCTGCTAGCTGCCTGCCTGCCATTTCGGGCACACATCCCCCAGCGTCCCCACGGCGGATGTTGATCTTGTATTGCAGTTGGTCTTTTTTTAGAAGGTCAGTACCGGGGCAGCCTCTCGGTTCCATGGCGCGATACCAATACTGAGAAACACAAGCAGTAATTGATCAACAGTTAATAAAGTATCAAACCAGACTAAAGTAAATATTAGATCAAATTGCATGGAACAATAACCAAGGATACCCTGCACTGGTAAAAGAACGTAACCACACTCTGCTACCAATTGTGAACCAGACAACCTGGCGTTAAGGGAGACTGGAAGGCCCCGGTCCACAAATCAGTTGGTTATTATTTCATGCAAATAATTTATTGGTAAGTTAAAATGTGACTTAAAAACAAAAAATTGATACTGCATTTTAAATCTTAAGGCTACATGCTTTTCATAATAATAATAGTAGTAGTACGGACAGCTACGCAAAAGTTCAGGTGAATTTGCAATTTAAACCTTAAGGCCACACTTAGAAATATGTCTAAGGCTACTCTTTGCAGACTACTGTAGTAAAAAAAGCCAAACTTATTACTCATCTTGTGCAAGGTTTCGAAGCTGCATGGGTGTAAGAGGTCCTCTGAGATGGTAATTTTTTAAACAGACAGTCGGATTTCATACCCGGCAGGTCGCTCCAGAGTGGAGCAACGTGAAGTAGCAGTCGATACAACGCGATGAATTGCGGTGTCTCTCACCAACGATCAGTCAGACACAAAGATGCCCATTTCCACAGCCGGAGCCCCGCACTATCTGGCCGACGGGATGAAGGCAGGACTCAGAGATTTTCCTGCCAACCTATCAAAACCAGCAAAATACATAAACTGCAGTCATAGATCTGACCGCAGCCTGTGACACTGTTTGGGGACAAGTGCTGTTGAACAAACTAACTCAAATAATTCATTGTAGCAGCACTATCAGACTGATTGCTAACATGCTTGCTTGGAGAGCTTTTAAAGTATTCACTAGAGGAAAAAAGAGCTCCACCAAGTTTTCAACTATGGGCTACCGCAAGGCCCAATCCTTGCCCCAGTGTTGTTGAGACTATACGTTACCGTCATTCCAAGCATACAATCTAGGAAGTGTGGCTAACAGGACGAATGTGCCCTAGCTGCACAACACGGATAATTTGAGGCCACTGAAGACATCCAGTGCTCCGATCTTGAGTCACTGAGTGGCTATTTCCGCAAGTGGAGGCTGCAGCCCAAGCCGATAAAGACTGAAGTATCATGCTCCCATCTTTGTAAGCACTCAGTGAGAAGAGAGTTCAGTGTTGTATTTGAAGGGAAACACCTTAACCATAACAACTACCCCAAATATGTAAGAGTTACACTGGACAGGACGCTCTTTTACACCTGACAAAGATTAAAGCAAAACAAGAAACAACATCATCCATAAATTGTGCGGCACTACGTGGTGCTCTACAGCAGGTACACTACGCACGTCAGTAACTGGGCTTGTCTACTCAGATGCAGAATACTGCTCTTAGTATGGATTAATAGCCCGTACTCAAACGGAACTGATGTGGTATTAAACGGCACCATATGCATTATCAGCGGCACAATACAATCTACCTCTACGGTATGGTTGCCAACCCCGAGCCGTTTACCAGCAGCAGAGAAACGACGAAGAAGTGCTCTCCTCAGAGAATACAATAAGGTAATTAACAGCCATCAGCTGCCCATACATAATGATACAGCTAACCTTAATCACAGAAGGCTTATATCGCGAAGGCCAACATACTCATTGTTAAAGGGATGACGACCTCCTACATTGACATCCACAATCTCTGGAAACAACACAGGAGAAAACACTTCCCACCAAAATGCCAAGGCTTCATGATAAATGAGATGTCGCCAGGCTTCCATGTAAATTATGGACAACTTTAAACAGCATACTCAGTGGCCCCTCTAAAAATGAGGAAAGATATCAGCTCCAAACTGCGACTACGGTGCTGAAAAACAAACAGTTCAGCACATATTAGAAGAATACCCAGTTCGAGGTTACAAGGGAACATTCATCGACTTTCTGGCTGCAACAGACGAGGCTATCGATTATATTCGTTGCCTGTATGTCAACTTATAATTAAACAGTATGTAAAGTGTATAAGAATAACGATGTATGCCATAAGATAAATAACAATTTGTCACACCTGCTGCTTTCGTGCTGCCTCTCGACACAGTGAGCTTCCGCCAACGAGAACATCATAGCCAACCTAACAAGCGCTGAGGTTCCCGTTGGACCTGTACAACGGTCAGAAACTACGGCCCCGGGGGTGGGTAACGCTGAAGAGCGGAGACAATCATAAACTCCTCTGTAAGAAGTTGTGGCTTGAACTTGAAACTAACGGCTGGCTGGCCTCTGCCTGTATTCGCCTTCATGCGGTATTGTGAATTAATCAAATTGGGACCCAGGAAATTCGTCTGGTCCCACGAGCCCATAGTCCGCTGGTTAGTCCAAGCCGACAGGATCTCTAATCGTGGGGGAAAATCGGTCTGATAACTATATATTACTTATGTTTACTTTTGAAATAATAATTTAATCGGTTAGATATGCATATCAAACTAAAGGTGATGTTGTGTATAACCTGTAACTGGTGTTAAAAGTATTGATTTAATTTACGTAGTGCACTCTCCCTTTATCCCAGTGCCGGACCATGCTGCTGCAGAGGCTAGTGGCACACCCTTTTTGCCAGTCCAAGAAAAGTCTGAATTTTGCAACATGTCTTTCTCTCTTTTTTTGTTTTCTTACACATTCCAGAAGTCTAGTGTTCTAATTTCCCTGGATAACGCAATCAATATTAACAACGTATTCCTCTGTCCCCGCTTACCTCTCTTATTACCCATCAACGCTCTCACGGTTCTTTTAAAATCTCATTAACAACGACAATTATCGTTATAAGTGGTGCTTCTTGTATCAAATTAGTTGACTTTAACGCGCATCTAACACCTGTTTGTAAATCCAGGTAACGAAGTGCACACTACAGCAAAATTTATCCGATAACAGTAAACCATGTTGTAGTTATGCAGTGAAATGGTAAGTTATGATGGTTTCACAAAATTATGAATGGAGCATTTCTTGAAGACAAAGATTTATTAATTTTTGAGCATCATCTAGACTTCGCCTAATGCGGTTAGTGCTTATTAATACAGGTAAAGTTGATTGTTCGTTTTCTACAGTAACCCATCAAAACTTTATCAACTTATTAATTACCGGAACGAAAAATCGGCAGTTACAGTAAGGTGCCTGGGAGAGGGTCACGCAGTTCTGTTCGCTACCGATACGCGCCTCTCGCTCGTTCATTTCCGTATCCGGCGACAGATGGCAGGAGTGCATATTACTTCACCACAATCTTCTGCCTTCTTTCCGAATCTTATCGAATAAAGGCCTATGCGTCAAGGTAGGCTAATGGAAAATTAAGTTTCTCGTCTACGATTACTGAAATTTGAAACGCTGTCTATTGAGAGTTCAGTTACCATAACTGTAGTTGGCGAAGAAGGAATGTAAAACTGAAATCTGAAACATACAACGAACAGCTGCACATTAATCGAGCAACGAATAAATTTCAGTTGCACAAGAGTATATGAACTCTCCATTTCGTATTTAATTCTTGAACAGGGACATTTTACAAATACTTTCCAATACTGTGTCTCAAACTGTAAAGGATCTTCGCACCTTTCCAAAATTTTCGATCAGTTACTATTTAGTTTTGGTAACCTTCCTTCTTTCAGCCAGTTTGCATAATTTTTTTTCTAAGATTAGATTAGATTAATTGTACCTTATTTTCCGTAGATCCGTAGTGAGAAGACACTCAGTGATGCACAATATGTCACAAAAAAGAATACATAATACACATTCATAACATAAGCTGTGTAGTTATTCTTTCCACATATCCTATGTGAAATTGTCCTCATGGAAGTAGAATAACATAACACTCATAATGTTTGATATTTTTAGCAGTATCTACTGCAATTCATTCAATTAAAAATTTGTTAGTGGCGTATAAGGAGCTGACCTGCAATAAATCCTTTAAGAAGTTGGTAACTCTATTAGTAGCTAAACTTTTTGTGACTGCTGGGCTTATTCAACTGACTTCGTTCTGGATTTTTGTAAAATGAACCCTGGCCTTACACTTCCGCCGTAGTTACGTAAATATACATTACGTCTTTTTCACGGTTTGCGGACGAGTTAAATGTCGTAAATGTAAGGTCTTTGTTCGTACATTCAAATTTCCAGAACACTTGAGTCAGTATGCAATTTTATCTCAGTCATTGAAATTTTCAAGAAGCTTATCTCATTGCTCTTCCAGTAGTCGAATATTTCTTGTTCTAAAGCTAATGTGTTGATTTTCTTTTATCAGTTGTATCCGTACGGTAACGCAAAGGCGCATAGTCCAATGAATTGTATTTGTATATGAAAAAATGAAACGTGCATATGACACTGTTGGCCGCATTGCTGAAGCTCGACTGCGTGGTGCAAATCTTTATATGTGTCGCCACTTGAGCCACTTGAACGTCGATGGTGATGAAACGATGACAAGGACAACACACACACACACACACACACACACACACACACACACACACACACCGCCACGAGCGGAGAAAACCCCAGAGCCGGCCGGAAATCGAATCCGTAACTCCTTAATCGAGAGGCAGCAGTAAACACAAGACCACGAGCTACTTACTGACTTTCATATTTTGGAGTCCAATTCTGAACGTTATACTACGTTTGAGCGCGATTTTAGATCTTTCCGAGCTTGTTTTCATCTCCAAGGTCCGTCCTCACGCTAACGTTCGGCGTGCTCCATACCTCTACATGTGTTCATTAAAGGAGCCCCTTCTGGAAAAGGACTACACTGATCTTAACTGCATTTAAAACTGCAAGGGGATAACCTGGCTTAACTCTTTCATGTTCGAATTAATTAAAGTTCTGCATGTTTCTGTACAAATATATGTTCTGCTTTTGGATAGATAATGAGTGAGCTTATGTTTCTAAATTTCTATTGTTGTTTGCAGATTTATAATTAAGTGGAACATAATTTCCCACTGGAATCGAGAACGAAATTATGATTTATGTATGTATTCCTGCAAGAGAAAAAAGTAAACATCATTATTATGTAAAACAAATTCAATGATAATAAGCCAGTTTCAGTTTTTCAACTGCTCACCATCCAAAATATATAAAATTCGTCACAAGAAAAAATAGGGATAGTACAAAATAAATTATATCCTGCCCTGCATCCATAGCAGAGTACACAGCTGCAGTGGGAGATGTAGCCCGGTGGGCCTGCGGAGAGAAAATCATGGTATAGCCAGGAAGTCGCTCAAACTGTAGCATTCTTTTATAATTTTCTTTTGGACGTTGCATTAGTAAACATTCTCGTCATGTGGAATTCTGATAAGGACAATGTATGTGGAATTCTCGATTTCTTAAAGATCAACAGAAATAAAATAAGCTTACAGCAGCGAATAAAATACATAAATGTAAAAATTTAGACGCAAATATGAACAAAACGCACAAACGTTCTCCGAGTATGGCCATCAGAAAAAACCACTAAGCCAATTTAAAAGCTTTTTATCAATACACATGTGCATAAATTCACATATTTCTTACAAACTGCGAAAAAAATTAATATGTTTAGTGAGCTTTTCTATTGCAGGTAGGGAAAACGTTACATAAAACCGCCAAAAAACAAGGTACGAGATACACCTCTGGCACAGTTGAGCGATATGTTGCGCGTTAGGTGCCATACAGTTAGCCTGTTGGTTCCAAACAATTGATAGATTCAAAGCTAGATGGCAGATTCACACACATATGTGACTTTCATATTCCTGTGAACCCACAAAAAGAAATGTATATGTGGTACACTAATTTCCCAAGGGTTACGAAGTTTACAGTTCCATTAAATCAAGTTCTCAACTATACAGGTAATTTTTGGACGCTGTTGAATTTCATAACACGAGTCAGCGAAGATAGAGAAATCGAGTGGTTTTCTGCTACCGCAATATCTCAGGTTTTTTAGATTGTTAAAAGTTGCAGGACACAGAGAAGAATAAAAAATCGCGTATTACTGTCTTACAGCTGCATAGTCTGCAGCTGCATTAAGTCTGTTGTAAGGATTATACACTCCTGGAAATGGAAAAAAGAACACATTGACACCGGTGTGTCAGACACACCATACTTGCTCCGGACACTGCGAGAGGGCTGTACAAGCAATGATCACACGCACGGCACAGCGGACACACCAGGAACCGCGGTGTTGGCCGTCGAATGGCGCTAGCTGCGCAGCATTTGTGCACCGCCGCCGTCAGTGTCAGCCAGTTTGCCGTGGCATACGGAGCTCCATCGCAGTCTTTAACACTGGTAGCATGCCGCGACAGCGTGGACATGAACCGTATGTGCAGTTGACGGACATTGAGCTAGGGCGTATAGTGGGCATGCGGGAGGCCGGGTGGACGTACCGCCGAATTGCTCAACACGTGGGGCGTGAGGTCTCCACAGTACATCGATGTTGTCGCCAGTGGTCGGCGGAAGGTGCACGTGCCCGTCGACCTGGGACCGGACCGCAGCGACGCACGGATGCACGCCAAGACCGTAGGATCCTACGCAGTGCCGTAGGGGACAGCACCGCCACTTCCCAGCAAATTAGGGACACTGTTGCTCCTGGGGTATCGGCGAGGACCATTCGCAACCGTCTCCATGAAGCTGGGCTACGGTCCCGCACACCTTTAGGCCGTCTTCCGCTCACGCCCCAACATCGTGCAGCCCGCCTCCAGTGGTGTCGCGACAGGCGTGAATGGAGGGACGAATGGAGACGTGTCGTCTTCAGCGATGAGAGTCGCTTCTGCCTTGGTGCCAATGATGGTCGTATGCGTGTTTGGCGCCGTGCAGGTGAGCGCCACAATCAGGACTGCATACGACCGAGGCACACAGGGCCAACACCCGGCATCATGGTGTGGGGAGCGATCTCCTACACTGGCCGTACACCTTTGGTGATCGTCGAGGGGACACTGAATAGTGCACAGTACATCCAAACCGTCATCGAACCCATCGTTCTACCATTCCTAGACCGGCAAGGGAACTTGCTGTTCCAACAGGACAATGCACGTCCGCATGTATCCCGTGCCACCCAATGTGCTCTAGAAGGTGTAAGTCAACTACCCTGGCCAGCAAGATCTCCGGATCTGTCCCCCATTGAGCATGTTTGGGACTGGATGAAGCGTCGCCTCTCGCGGTTTGCACGTCCAGCACGAACGCTGGTCCAACTGAGGCGCCAGGTGGAAATGGCATGGCAAGCCGTTCCACAGGACTACATCCAGCATCTCTACGATCGTCTCCATGGGAGAATAGCACCCTGCATTGCTGCGAAAGGTGGATGTACACTGTACTAGTGCCGACATTGTGCATGCTCTGTTGCCTGTGTCTATGTGCCTGTGGTTCTGTCAGTGTGATCATGTGTCTGACCCCAGGAATGTGTCAATAAAGTTTCCCCTTCCTGGGACAATGAATTCACGGTGTTCTTATTTCAATTTTCAGGAGTGTAGTTTAAATTTTGCGTTGGTTACGTCTTGTTAATTTCCCCTCCGCTTTTGGACGGTTTTTATCACTGCTAAACTCAGTCAGTCATGTTGTGTTGATTCACTTAGAGGTCGAATTTTATGTAAAGCTTAAAGCTGCAGACGTAATCTCTTATGATCTCGCAGGTTAAAGTAAACATTAGTGGCAGGCTTTCGCAATGTTGTTCCCAGTTCTGATGCAAGCAGATTAGCTCATGTCAATGCACAGAGGAAAAGTGTTATGGAATATTAGCGCGTATTTGCTTTCATGATTTAGTATCGTGTATAGCCGTCAAATATAACAATCACAGCCCCTCAAAGACGTTTGTTACTAAGGAGGACCTGAGGAGCACAACTAGTAACCATATCACATACATGTTGGATGAGTTTCATGTGAGATAAACGTGCCACCTAGAGAAGAAGAGGTTGAAATGATTTTTCCAATCAGATTTTCTCTGGTCTTGTGACAGTTTAAAACCTTCAATCTGCACTGGTTTTTGCAATGAGACTTATTGCCGTTTCGAGGTGACAGCCGAGCAAGAATTGGCTATAATTATCTACAAGAATCCAGCCCAGACTTGCTGAAGAATTTGTTGAAAGTATTATGAACATAATTCGAGGTGAATTCACACACGGCCACCAGAGGGTGTTAGAAACTACACAACTTTATCAACATCAGAACAATCAATGCCCAATGAAGCACGCTGTTCTGAATGTGTCATTTATCAAACTAATGTCGCCCATACTGAAACTGAACGGCATTTACTCAGGAAATAGCTCTGATACAAATAAACACCATATTAAGAAACAGTAACCTAAAAGGGTTTCGTCATATTCTCTAAAAAAAAAATTTGCTGATTTAGCTCCCTTACACAGCGTGGAAGAGACTGTCCTGATACACAACAAATCCATTCAGACGGACGTAAGTAACAATAAGTAAACACTCAAAGCACAGCATGAAAAGCCAAAAATTATAAACAGTGTACACGAAATTCCATAATAATAACGGCACGATTGTGAAAGCCCACAAACGGAATTCTGTAGTAATTATGAAGAGGGATCAGAACATCGCTAAAACATTGACTTTCTTCTCTGAAAACTGTATAACAGAGCTTAAACAAGACCCACCTGTAAAATTCAACACCAAGATCGCAAAGAAGGTTAAAAAATGCAACTTCCTTTTCGCAGAATAACAAGTAAGGACCGGCATTATAATGAACCCCACTGATCGAGAACGACAGCTTAATACATATAACTTATGTTCCAATAATACCCATTGCTAGTTTTTAAGATAGTTTCCTTTAAAGTATCTCAATTACTGAATTAAATTCTGAAGGTGTACTACACTTTTGACAAATAGTACTCTGTCAAGAACATCACTAATTTAGCAACTAAAATTAAAGATGTCGGAGTACCTGCAGGTGACAGATTAGCTTCTTTCAATGTAACTAATCTATTTACCATTGTACCAACTGAAGGAACGATATAGGTAATTTTTAAAAACTTGGAGAATCATACAAAGTTCCTTATTTCACAAATACCAGAAGTCACTTTTTTGGAGACGATATTTTTGCACATTTGCCTTAGCCTTAACGGAAATATTTACAAACAGAAAGATAATCTTGCCATGGACAGCAGCACATCAAGTCTCCTGGCAGATACATTTCCCAGTCACATGGAAAGTAAATTTTAGTCTCTAAATTAAAATATTATATACTCCAGTTATGCAGACGATCCTTTGCTGTTATATGATGGCACAAAAGAAAAGATACATTCTTCAGCTCACTCCAAAGGGAAAAAAATATATATTAGAGCATGAGGACAACAAAAGCATGAATTTACTCGGTCTTGAAGCCTCCAAACTCCAAAAGAAACATACATTCAGTACTGAAAAGGTACCGATACAACACACAACAATAAATAGCTCATCATACCATTTCATCACATACAGACATGCAGTATTTAGGGACATGCTACACACAGTACATTCATATAATACCCATGAGATTGAATTTCACAAAGCAAAAGGTGTTAGCATAAATAATGGCTATAAAGTCAAACAACTGATAATTTAAACTCAAAAATACACAAAAATGAAACAGCAAATCACCACAGTAGGAAAGGAAACATTTGCTGGCGTCCCACACCTGGGCCTCACTTCATAAAAAACTCCTAACATATAAAAAAATTAAAAATGAAACAATCTTATTCTCCACTAACAGTACGTCTAGACACTTACCTGTCCACAACAAAAAATCTAGATATAGTGGAATATATACCATTACGTAAAGTTAGCCTCTCTACTTGTACGGACAGCAGGCAGAAATTTCAAAATCCATTTCGAAAGACACATGAGTGCCTTGCGATTCAACCATTTTCTACAGCATATCCTGAAAACCAAACACGGTACCAACAGGATAGACAATGATTTGTTGAAATTATACAGTGAAGCTAGTAATAAGGCCCTGATTAGGCCAATTAGAACAGGGTATGTACTTCCATATAGGCAAAAGTCCTGAATCCATGTTAAAGTAGCAGGCAGATTTCGCTAGCCAGAATAATTTCAGCAATTTTAAACAATGATTTAAAATAAATTTCATTGCATATGTGTATTTATTTAATACTGTGATCTCTGACACTACTTTATTTCGTCGTCTTTGCTCATCTCACATTACAAGTACATCGATGAGTTCTTTTGAAATGTGTAAACAAAAGCGCACCTTGATTGACATAATGTGTGGTTACAGAACGGATAAACCAACGCTGGCCATTGGGGCTCAGTTCGGAGCGGCCTCATCACTGAAGATAATTATACTTCATCCATATGGCACGACAGCTGTGAGTTACGTTCTGGCGTGCCATTTTATTTCGTAGCTGTACCCCTTTGTTTGTCATGCGCAACATCCTTACAGCACAGCGATTCGTAGACGATATCCTTCGTCTCGTTTTGTTACTCTTCATGGCAAGTTATTTTGGGCTCACAGTTTAGCAACATAATGCCTGTCCGCGACGAGAGCTTCTACTGCTTCTCTTCGAGGCTACCAAAACCTACTTCGTCCAGCAAGATCACTAAACCTCCCCCTAATTAATAAACGTTATGAGCATTATGAGCAGGGCCCTCCAACCAGCTTGGGATATTGACGACTTAATGCGGCAATTGTACAGAATTTGGTACGATATCCCTCAGGAAGACATCCTACAATCCTGTCGATCAATGCCAATCTGCCTGCATAAGAGACAGACGTGAACCGATGCGTTATTGACTTGCTCAATTTGTGAAGCTCTTCTGTTGAACGAATCAATTAATTTTTTCTGAGAGTGTAATCATTTGTTTGTTGGTTCACGTACGTCATAACTAACTGGTCTTAGAGTGTATGTTTCGCATCACCTGGCCCAAGAGCAGAAGTAAATATTGCATTAACGCACCTGATGATGGACCCACAGGACCCGTAATGCATTTTGTGACTCAATAAAACGCGAAAAAATTGTGAGTGCATGCGATATTATTCACACTTCCTATGTACTGAATACAGCCACATCCTACTGAATGCAGTCACATCCACAACTGCAACATATGCATAAAACTGAATCATCCTTTAAATTTTCATGGGTTAGTTTGCATTTCCCGCTCCCATCTCTCTCCCAGAGGTAATGTACGTGTGCTCTGTAGATGTAGCTGCTGTCTCGCCGTCACTGGGTTTGTATCCCGCTCCACGCTATGCCCTCAGTATAACACGAATAAGTACCTCGGCCTGGCTGTTTCTTTCTGAGTTTCTACTTTAGTCACGTTAAAACCGCTTCTTTAAATGACTACGTCATTCCTTGTAATGTACGTCACAAATTGAGGCTGATAGTGGTGCAAATTTTGATTACACAGAGTGTATGGTAATTAATAACTGAAAATGATACAGATAAGTATATGAGATAATAAAATAGATGTTCTACTAAACTTGGGTCTGGAAACGAGCCGTTTGTAAGAATTTTGACTGTGCGGTTGCGAGCTATCTCGTGATTATTTCATTGTGAGTGCGATCAGAACAAGTAGGGACGTAATATTTGAGTTCAAAGTGAAATAAATAAACTATGCCCTACAAAAGTGTCCACATATTGCAACCTCTACATTATTATTAGAATTTTAGGAAGGAAATGAGTTATAGAATAATGTAGGCAAGCAGATAGTGTGCGATATAGGCTCATGATCCAAACTTTAGTTATCGATTGGTATATCTGGGTATTACGTTCGCAGTCCAAGACTAGCTAAATGTCCGATGCCTATTTTTTCCAACTATCCCGAGTATAACAATTGATGATCAAGATTAAATTAGTAAATAATACGGAGTGGCGGCTTACATTTGGCGAAGCGTGACAACACGAACTGTTTAAATCTTTGGAGACGATAGTAAGAAAAGTGGAACGAGTGCTAAAATATTTTTCAAACCTTGTGATACAATGGAACAACGTCTACGGGAAAGGGCACCAGCAGATGCCGCATCACAGCGGTCAAAGACCAGGACTACACGAGCCAGCAGCAGCAGAAAAGTAGAAAGTAAGTGTCGCAAGTTGCTGCAGTCCATTAACAAAAATTATACTTGTAGAAATAGTTTAATATTGTAGAACAGGGTATGAAGTGAATAAAACTACGTGTGACGGAAGGTGATATTCCAGGAATTTTAATGTTGATAGAAGTTGTGTAATATTTAGAAAGGATGATAGTAAGAAATGTGTAAGGTCGAGACAAAATTGCCGAGAGATCAGATGAAAGAAGAGAGTAAAAAGAAGCGAAACAGTAGTAGCGAGCAGAGATAGTGGGTAAGACATTATTGTAGAAACGGCCAAACGTAGTATAGGAAGTGGTATCGATATCGAAAAGTTCATGAAAGTGTTAGAAGGAACACGGAGGTAACAAAGAGAAGATATTAGTGCAAGAGTAACAGAGAAAAGTGGTAAAAAAAATTGTGAAACAAGAGGTGAATATCAAGAAAATGTCTGAAACATGAGGAGTAAATGTTCGATGAGAAAATAAAAAATGGAAGGGAAGAAAAAAATAAAATAAAAGGAGTAAAATCGCAATTAGGGACACAATTTCACAGAAGCTCTCCTGCAGACCTGCGAGAGAGTTTCTGTGAAATCTGGAAGACAGGAGATGAGGTACTGGAGGAATTGAAGCTTGAGGACGGATCGTGAGTCGCGCTTGGGAGATCTGATGGTAGAGCACTTGCCCGCCAAAGGGTTTGAGTCTCGGTCCGGCACGCAGTTTTAATCTGCCAGGAAGTTTCAAGATAAATATCGACTGCAACTGAATTATTCTCATGTCATATATTGTTATGCCCACTGGGGAATCCCACTGGTAGCAAGATGGCTTCTCTAACAAAGTGTGCTTTCCTAAACGCGATGTCAGTGCTAATGGAAGTCAGTTCGTTAGCAATGCATGGAATTGGCATTGAGACAATATAATGTCGAACCAGTATGGAGAGTGTAATGGGTATACAGGTATGTGCTGATATTTTTATATGCAGTCCCTTACGTACACACATCAGTGTGTTGCTTCTTTTTTCTCAGCATCCAACAGTCCTTCCACAAACAAGTCACAAACTTTAAGACCTTATGTTTTCTGCATGGTCATATTGCATGAATAACTGCACCAGACCTATCCGTATAGACTAATAGATTTATGTCAATGCATCCACACGCCATCGCCTGACCTCCTGGCCAGGGCAAAATAAACATTAATATCTACAATTACTAGTCTGCCAATGACATAAATAATGATGTGTTGATCAATACACTGCCCCCAGCCACCAATAGAAATATCTGCACTTACAACAACTAGACCCCATATATACCGAGATACAGGCCTGCTTCGTACGTCACTAAGCTAGTGATGAAGAAAATCAATACAATGCGCAGAGTGTACCACATTTCGAAAGTTGTACCGTGGTTATCAGGAATCCGGTAAAACATCAAACCTCCGATATAGCTCCGGCGGGAAAAACATCGTACAAGAACGGGCCCAACGACGGCGGAAGAGAATCGTTCAACGAGACAGAAGTACAACCCTTCCGCAAATTTCCCCAGATTTCAATGCTGGGCCATCAACAAACATCAGCACGCGAACCATTCAACGAAACATTACCAATATGTACTTTCGGAGCCGAAGGCACATTCGCGTACCTTGGATGACTGCACACACGAAGCTTTCCGCCTCGCCTGGTCCCTCCAACACCGACATTGGAATGTTGATGACTAGAAACATGTTGCCTGATCGGACGAGTCTCGTTTGGAGTTGTATTGAGCGGATGGACGTGTATGGGTATAGAGACAACAACATCATCAATCCACGGACCTCAAATGTCACTAGGGGACTGTTGAGGTTGGCGGAGGCTCTGTAATGGTGTGGGGCGTGTGCAGTTGCAACGATACGGTACTCCTGATAGTCGTCTAACAGGTGGCACGTACGTAACCATCCTGTGAGATCTCGTGCATTCCATTTTATTTATTTTGTTGCAACCGGTTTCGGCTCTTCAGTGCACCATCTTCAGGTCTGTATGCGTAAACGAGTAACGACAGCATTATCAACTTATCAATCAAGCAATGTAAAAACATATTAAAAACAAAATGTGAAACAAGGACAAGACTCTACGAGTGAATTTACGGCAAACGTTTGTTAGAAAGAACAAATACATTCATTGGCACCTATCTGAAATATACCATTACGAATTTCCACTCAGTATATTGTACAATTATATTGTTTATTATTAACTTACTTAAATAACTATTTTTATTGGTCAGTTGGACATACGTTATCTGCACAGCCCTGAAAAAACATACCGATAAATAACGATAGAAGGTGAGAAATGTATAAAGGAGACAATACCTCATAAAGAAGTAAAGAGAAAGAATATGACCTGTCTGTTGGGTCAGAGTATAAAATGCTAATTTCAGGGATATACATTATGTCATACATTCAAAGTGAGTGTCAAAGGCATGTCAGAAAACCCTATATAAGAGCCACTTCAGATCATAAAATATTTAGAGCGTATGAAAAACGCCCATAAGAACCTTTACATTATGAGAAACATTTATGTATGAATGCAACCTTATACCATGTACTGCCGTGAAACAATCACAGCAAGTAGTACACGAGTCTGCAGTGCATTATAACGGATGACTCAACAATATATAGACATGAAATATCAGAAAAGCTTTTTGTCACTATCACGCAGCTCAAGAAGTACACGCATTTGTTAACCGTAAGTGATCATGAAGAAATAAATGAAATCTAAAATAACATATAGTTATGAATAAATGCACTGTAACCAGTACACACTTAGGTCTTTCGATGACATCAATTCCGAAAGCCATTGCATCCATGCAACTAAAATTTTGAAACAAAAATACCATTCATACAAATCATGTAAAAGCCAAGTCATATTATTAATTGGCCAGTGAGGAGCCCACACATCAGTAATTAAATCACAAATAATTGTAATACGTCTGTCAAATGTAGAGCTGTGAAAGCGTGACCGCAGTCTACAAGTTTGCAATACATACATTATTACAACAAAGAAACTGGCAATGACACTGGTCCTATATAGCGGAAATTAAGTTAGGATAATGAAATCCACGAAAAATTTGACAGGTACATGATCATTAAAGGTGTCGCATACGACTGAAGTAATTGCATGTCTTGAGCCTGTACGGTTAGGGTAACTCTTTTTTCTCCCATGTTCACCCCACCTTCTACCCACTACATATTTTGTCACGTTCATTTTCTTTCAGGGCAGTTTTAGTATTGATTAGGAACTTGCCTCTTATCCACTCTCATTGTTAGTTTGTTTGCTGTTTCACTATGCAATTAGTACTGGACTTAGTATGGGTTCGTATGTGAAAAGTGGTTTGTAGCGCACATGAGATGATTTTCCGAGCAATGATCTACGCTGATGATGACTTTGCTGTCATTGGCCCCCTTTTCGAAGTTTGGTGGCTAAACTGTGTGTGTTAGCCGTAGAATTAGAACTAGATATTTTTATATGTCTCAGTATTTTCTTCACATTTAGCTGTTTTCAAGTTGACACATGTATGCATTTACCATCACTCAGGTTCCGCTGGACAAGACTGTGGAAATGCCACTGTTGTTGATGTAGTAGTGGATGTATTGTCAACTCTTAGGCTATTCTGACATGGTCATAGTCTTACATTATACATGAGTATAGGATTTACCACGATTTAATTATTGGTATGCTGAGTGGGCTTGTCTCTGGTCAGTTGGTAAATTGGTTAGTCTGTGAGAAGACATGTATGGCCAGTATGGCACTTTTGAAACTTGATTGGATGGATATGATGGTTTTTAGTTTTGATGCGGTTCGAAGACCAAGGTGTGTACTGGTTACAGTACATTTACTCATAAGTATGTGCAATTTAAATATTATTGTATTTTTGCGTGTTCGCTTGGGTTTATACGTATGATTACTTCTCAAGTGGGTTCCTGGTCAGGAAGCTAGATGTCGTGGACGTTGCTGCCATTAGCTTCTAGTTAGGTGCTTTGTGGTATAACTGTGTACGTTAGCCATAGAATTGTATCTAGATATCTTTAAATGCCTCCTTCTCTTCAACATGCAATTACTTTAGTCATACGTGACGCGTTTAGTGATTATGTACCTATCTTACGTTTCACGTGGATTTACATTACCCTAACGTAAGACACGACCCATGTCATTGCTAGTGTTTTTGTTGTAATAATGTATTTCCAACTTATAGATTGCAGTCACGCATTCACAGTTCTACATTTGACAGACATATTATAATTATTTATGATTTCATTACTGACATGTTGTGTGGGCTCCTCAGTGGTCAAGCAATAATAATAAAATCAACTTATTCCCAAGTCGCAGCTTTCAGAGAGTTAATACTAGGCAGAAATCCAATCTTTATTTGGATCACACTTCCTTGACTCTTGTATTGAAAGGCGTACAATATACTGCAGTATACATTTTTAGTAAGCTACCACAAGAATTCAAAAATCTTAGCAGTAACCCATGCGCTTCCAAATCGAAACTGAAGAGTTTCCTCATGGCTGATTCCTTGTAGTCTGCCGAGTAGTTCCTTGAAAAATCAAGCAATTTCCTGTGTTATATTGTTGATTTCGTTTACATAAACTTAAAGGTTTTCGTTTTTTTATTAATAGAAATTTTATTTTAGCTGTTATTACTTATCTGTTGTGATTTCATGCCCTGACATATTCCATGGTCTCGGAGATTTGCTCCTCAACTTGATCTAACGGAACTAGACATGCAAAATAAAATTAAAAAATAGTGAATGAGCTGACAACAGCAAGTAAGTTACCATTACTTATCTGAACTGTTGTGAAATCTAATGAACGTGAATGATGCAGTTAAAAAAATATAAATTCCAAATTTCAGTGTGCTGCAAAGACAGAAAATACCAAAAATAAGGGAAAAAAAGATTTCGTGCATTCATGAACACGCTTAATCACTGTGATCCTCTTGGTGAACTCAGGCTTCTCGTATGATACCCCTGTCACATACCATCAGCGGTAACTTTACGGCAAAGGAAAAGGGACTATGAAAAACATTTATTTATTTCTAGACCAGTTGTCATCCACAACATCTTTTTTTTTTTTTACTTAAATATTTACCAGATGTGAAGTATTCTTCAAAGTCAATAACAAAATTTGATATGAAGAAGTTTGAGAAATTTGTTTCTGTCTATTTTTTACCATCATGGACTATTATACTTAATGACTTCTGAAATTGACTAAAACTAAATGTAGTTGCAATCTGCGTTTGGATCGTTTCCTGTCTCAATAATTCCAAGAAATTGAATATGCCTTCGTAAATGTCAAAAAGAATATGGTTGGGTGGTTGTGGTATGTATGAAGTATCTTTATTCTTTTTATTTATTTTTTTAACGAACTGCACAGTTTGAAAAGGGTGTAAGGCAGGAATACAGTCTTCCGCTCCTGCTGTTCAGCCTTACGTCTAAGGAGCAATGATGGAAATAAAAGGAAGGTTTAAGGTGAAAGGTGAAACGATATCAGTGTATACACGCACTAATGACACTACAACCCTCAGTGAAACTGAAGACGAATTACAGGCTCTTTTAAATGGAATGAACCGTGTAATGAATACATAATATAAATTGAGAGTAAATCGAAGAAGGACGAAACCAGTGAGAAGAAGCAGAAATATGAACAGAAAAATATTAACACCAGAATTGGTCATGACGAAATACATGGAGTTAACGAATTCCGCTACCCAGTCATCAAAGTAATCAATGACGGGCTGAAGAAGAAGGGCATCGAAAACAGACCAGCACTGGCAACAAGGACATTCGCGGCGAGTAGATGCCTACTAGTGTCAAACATAGGCCTTGATATGAGGGAGAAATTTCTGACAATTTATGTTTGGAGCACAGCATTGTCTGGTAGTGAACATGGGCTATGGGAAAACCGGAACAGAAGAGAGTTAGCGGATCTGAGGTTTGGTGCTGTAAACGAATGTTTAAAATTAGGTAGGCGGGTAAGGTAATGGGTGAGGAGGATCTTCGCAGAATCGACGAGAAAAGGAATATATTGAAAAGTGACAAGAAGAAGTGATAGGGTGATAGGACATCTGTTAAGACATCAGGGTATAACCTTCATGATACTAGTAGGAGCTGTAAACGGTAGACGCTGTAGAGGAAGTCAGGGACTGGAATACGTCCAGCATATACATCTACATGACTACTCTGCAATTCACATTTAAGTGCTTGGCAGAGGGTTCATCGAACCACAATCATACTATCTCTCTACCATTCCACTCTCTAACAGCGCGCGGGAAAAACGAACACCTAAACCTTTCTGTTCTAGCTCTGATTTCTCGTATTTTATTGTGATGATTATTCCTACCTATGTAGGTTGGGCTCAACAAAATATTTTCGCATTCGGAAGAGAAAGTTGGTGACTGAAATTTCGTAAAAAGATCTCGCCGTGACGAAAAACGTCTTTGCTGTAATGACTTCCATCCCAATTCGCGTATCATATCTGCCAGGCTCTCTCCCCTATTACGTGATACTACAAAACGAGCCGCCCTTTTTTGCACCCTTTCGATGTCCTCCGTCAATCCCACCTGGTAAGGATCCCACACCGCGCAGCAATATTCTAACAGAGGACGAACGAGTGTAGTCTAAGCTGTCTCTTTAGTGGACTTGTTGCATCTTCTAAGTGTCCTGCCAATGAAACGCAACCTTTGGCTCGCCTTCCCCACAATGTTATCTATGTGGTCTTTCCAACTGAAGTTGTTCGTAATTTTAACACCTAGGTACTTAGATAAATTGACAGCCTTGAGAATTGTACTATTTATCGAGTAATCGAATTCCAACGGATTTCTTTTAGAACTCATATGGATCACCTCACACTTTTCGTTATTTAGCGTCAACTGCCACCTGCCACACCATACAGCAATCTTTTCTAAATCGCTTTGCAACTGATACTGGTCTTCGGATGGCCTTACTAGACGGTAAATTACAGCATCATCTGCGAACAACTTAAGAGAACTGCTCAGATTGTCACCCAGGTCATTTATATAGATCAGGAACAGCAGAGGTCCCAGGACACTTCCCTGGGGAACACCTGATATGACTTCAGTTTTACTCGATGATTTGCCGTCTATTACTACGAACTGTGACCTTCCTGACAGGAAATCACGAATCCAGTCGCACAACTGAGACGATACCCCATAGGCCCGCAGCTTGATTAGAAGTCGCTTGTGAGGAATGGTATCAAAAGCCTTCCGGAAATCCAGAAATACGGAATCAACTTGAGATCCCCTGTCGATAGCGGCCATTACTTCGTGCGAATAAAGAGCTAGCTGCGTTGCACAATAGCGATGTTTTCTGAAACCATGCTGATTACGTATCAATAGATCGTTCCCTTCGAGGTGATTCATAATGTTTGAATACAGTATATGCTCCAAAACGCTACTGCATACCGACGTCAATGATATAGGTCTGTAGTTAGATGGATTACTCCTACTACCCTTCTTAAACACTGGTGCGACCTGCGCAATTTTCCCATGTGTAGCTACAGATGTATCGGTGAGCGAGCAGTTGTGTATGACTGCTAAGTAGGGAGCTATTGTATCAGCGTAATCTGAAAGGAACCTAATCGGTATACAATCTGGACCTGAAGACTTGCCCGTATCAAGCGATTTGAGTTGCTTCGCAACCCCAAAGGTATCTATTTGTAAGAAACTCATGCTAGCAGCTGTTCGTGTTTCAAATTTTGGAATATTCCATTCGTCTTCCCTGGTGAAGGAAGTTCGGAAAACTGAGTACAATAACTCCGCTTTAGCGGCACAGTCGTCGGTAACAGTACAGTACAGTAATTGTGAACGTAGGTGCAGCTACTACTCTGAGATGAAGTGGTCGGTACAGAAGAAGAACTTGCGGCGGGTCGTATCAAACCAATCAGAACAATGGTGACTAAAACAATAAAACACTAAATGAATAAAAAACCACAAAATTTATAGATTATTAAAATGGTTGCAAAGAGCTATCCATTGCATTCATGTGTGCTGGCGTGTGAAACGACTCTGTCGCTTGCATGTTTGCCAAAGTGGTTTTTGATGTCTAGTGGGTGTTCACGGACACAGAAGGCAAACCAGAGCATGGTGGCATGCGCAGGCTGGAAATATTTCTTAACAAACAAATGGTGCTTAGTGAGGACTATTATAGGATAGTCATTCGATGGATCACAATCAAACACTCGAACTGTACGTCTCTGTTGGTACTGCTGATACACTCGTCCAGTCGGAGCACTCAGAGTTGTGTGATCTCAGGGTTCCTCGCTGCCTGACAGAAGGCCATAAAGAGCAACAAAGGGCCGTCGGTGAGGAGTTGGTTGCGCGATACGACGTTGATAGTGAGAATTTTTTGTCGGATATCGTCACAGGCGATGAAACAAGGGTTCATCACTTCTAACCGGAAACAAAACGGTAATTTTTGGAAGATGCCACATCACCTCTCCTCTGAAGAAAAAGTTCAAAGTCGCACCATCAGCAGGTCATGTCACGGCCACTGTATCCTGGGATTCTGAAGGGACTATTCTGTTTGACGTCTTCTCTGATGGTGTAACGATCAGCTCTGAAGCGTACTGTGCTACCCTCAGGAAACTGAAGAAACGACTTCAGTGTGTTCGTCGTCACAAAAATGCAAAAGAGCTCCTTCTCCATGACAACGCAAGGCCTCACATGTCTGCACACCCGAGAGGAGCTCAAAAATTTTCATTGGATTGTTCTTTCTCATCCACTATGCAATCCGGATTCTAGTTCTGCCTTTTAGGTCCAATGGAGAATGCAGTCTGCTAGCAGCAGTACGTGGAATGCGGAGAGGTTTGATGCAGCACGATGCTGTTTCCGACGTTCAAAACTAGAGTAGTACCATGCAGCATACAAACGCATCAAGTAAGGTAACGTAAGGCCGTCGCATTGAATTGTGATTACGTTCTAAAATAGCGTTTTATAGCCTGAAGAGTAGGTAATAATGTTGTGTTCTGGAACACGAAACAAACCAGAGAAAAATGTGTTGCAGCTTACGATTGATGACACAATATAAGCCTTGCCGTTAGAAAATACACTACATGAGTGATACGTTCGATCGACATCTGTTCTATTTCTTTTCGTTGAAATCTCTTTAGTTCGTATAGCCCAAATATTCGGATGTAGGAGCTGGTTATAACGTAACGTAACAGTTTTGACCGAGACATAAGACTGCTTCAAACTATCTGCAATAGACAGAGAGTACCATAATGAATGTGTAAATGCAGACAGTTGAATGTAGACGGCAGTAGAAGCAGAAAAGTAAACAAAGGTCCGCAAACGAACCGTTTGCAATATAATTGCGTCTTTATGGTGATCAACCCCGAAAGACGTGATTCTCTGCAAAGTCTGCACGCCGGACCGTGATGTAGCCTTTGTTTACACGCTCGAAGCAGGAAATTTGAAACAGAATATATACGACAGTACGTTACATAGTCAGAGTGCTACTTACGTCAGTCGTTTGCGGAGCATCATTTGTGTTGCAACAGTACTGATGCTAGTATGGAACGTAATAGTAACTAGGAGTATGCGGATATGCATTTCATGTGTGGCACGGCTCACAGCAAAGCACGGGAGGATGCGCGCTCTTAGCTGGAATCATACCCTTTCCGAAGTCAGCTCTAGCGCCCATCGTTTACAAGGCTGCATAGCACCTTTGAAAACTGAGTGCTTGTCACATGCACCTGGAGCTGGTGGATCTGCTTGAATTAAATCCGTGCTTAAGACGTGGTGCCGGAAATAGTCGAATACTGTCCAGGAATCTCGACAAGGAAACTTACCACACACATCCCTGACTTGAGCAACAATAGTGTTTGGAGAATAATGGATCGCAATTCCGTTTGCCCCTACCATTTCCAATGAGTTCAGTTAGTATGGCTGACTTTGATCCTGGACAGTGAATTCAGCAACAAGCCGTAGGCAACCGTAAGTTTAACAAACACATTTTATTTACAGGAGAAGCAGGAGTATCACAATTCTCACGTATGTAGTTATGTTGACTCCACCCGACCTGCTGTGCATGAGTCAGGACTTCAGCCACATTTCTCACTGGATGTGTGTTAGAGTTACTGAGTGAGCATCTTATTGTGTCATAAACGTTTCCAAACAAACTCAATGGACAGAATTACCCTCGGCCACTACGACATCATCTTGCAGGACTTCTTGAATATGTACCATTAGATCAAAGCCAGAAGTAGTGGTATATGCATCATGGAACACTATCAATTTTGCTGCTGTGGTAAGACAACATTTAACGCCACGATATGGCCAAAGATAGACAGGGTGAGGAGGAGCTGTACCTTGGTCTCCAACATCATCTAAAACCCACGGATTTCTTCGTTTGGGACGACAGGTGTAGTGTACGACACTACAGCTAACACTGTCGAAGAATTGGACCAGTTACTTGTTAATGTTAGTCAAGAATTTCGAAGTCTTCCAGGCGCGTTTGAAAGTATTCGAAATTCATTGCGGCAACAGGAACAGGCGTGCATCCGCATAGACGACGTCCTTTAACTACAAGTACAGTCATCTAATTGTTGTCGTGATCATTATAATCACCTACACTCCTACCAAAGTGTCGATAATAAAATTTCTTAATGTTTTACAGTATTCTTACATTTTCCAAACTTGAATACTTTGAAGCAAAATCAAGTCAGTGGTGGTGTAATACTAGCTCTGCTTCGACCGATGTAGACGTTTGAAATATTTCAGAATCACAAATAAAATTGTCTCGAAACAAGGTCCCATCGTATTGCTGACAGTAAGAGAACATAAAGCCTACTTTTTTGAAAAGTAGGCTTTAACAATACTGAAGTTAATTGAAAGTTCTGCTACTGCAGTCATTATTCTGAGAGTTAATTAAATATTTGACACCACTGTAATCGGTTGTCATCAGGTACAGAAGTCGTTGTTAGAGGGTGGAAGGCTTTGGTGACAGAAGACGGTGTTAATATTCGGTTTCAATCAAACGAAATGATCTGCATGATGGTCAGACATCGTACAGAGCATTAGATTGGAGTATCGACTTGTAAACATGAAGACGTGGTCACCAAACTAATCACTTCCAACGTGTTTAACAAACTGAAACGAAACTACAAACTTTATAAACTGTTAATGGAAAGGATCTTCACAGTAACAATGAATAAAAACGTAGTTAAGCTTAAATATATTTTTGTTAGACAGACTTAATTACTGTCATTATGTGTCGAGTATTAAGCCCCTAATAATGTAACATCAAATGTCGTCTCCAGTTCCGTGATAGACATTGTTTTCTTCATTCGAGGAAACATCGCAATAATCTGCCTCTTCTGCTATGTCTATGACAGGACCAATATGTTTAAAATAGAACTGATGTGTATATAGTCAATTAACCTGGTTCCTAAATCTCTGTCTTACCATTATATAATCTATCTGATACCTATTAGTATCTCCAGGGTTCTTCCATGTATACAGCCTTCTTTCATGATTCTTAAACCAAGTGTCAGCTATGATTAAGTAGTGCTCTGTGCAAAATTCTACCAGGCGGCTTCCTCTTTCATTTCTTAGCCCGAAATTCATATTCACCTACTACGTTTCCTTTTCTCCCTTTTCCTACAATCGAATTCCAGTCACCCATGACCATTAAATTTTCGTCTCCCTTCACTATCTGATTAAATTCTTTTATTTCATCATACATTTCTTCAATTTCTTCGTCATCTGCAGAGCTAGTTGGCATATAAACCTGTACTACTGTAGTAGCTGTTGGCTTCGTATCTATCTTGGCCACAATAATGCGTTCACTATGCTCTTTGTAGTAGCTTACGCACATTCCTATTTTCCTATTCATTATTAAACCTACTCCTGCATTACCTCTATTTGATTTTGTGTTTATAACCCTGTAGTCACCTGACCAGAAGTCTTATTCCTCCTGCCACCGAACTTCACTAATTCCCACCATATCTAACTTAAACCTATCCATTTCCCTTTTTAAATTTTCTAGCCTACCTGCCTGATTGAGGGATCTGACATTCCACGCTCCGATCCATAGAACGCCAGTTTTCTTTCTCCTGATAACTACATCCTCTTGAGTAGTCCCCGCCCGGAGATCCGAATGGGGGACTATTTTACCTCTGGAATATTTTACCCAAGAGGACGCCATCATCATTTAATCATACAGTAAAGCTGCATGCCCTCGGGAAAAATTACGGCCGTAGTGTCCCCTTGCTTTCAGCCTTTCGCAATATCAGCACATCAAGGCCGTTTTGGTTATTGTTACAAGGCCAGATCAGTCAATCATCCAGACTGTTGCCCTTGCAGCTACTGAAAAGGCTGCTGTCTGACCTCTCAACAGATACCCCTCCGTTGTGGTTATACCTACGGTACGGCTATCTGTATCGCTGAGGCACGCAAGCCTCCCCACCAACGGCAAGGTCCATGGTTCATGGGGGGGGGGGGGGGGGGGAATATTAATTATATACCTAAAACTTACATGATTGTTTTTCCTACTCAACTGCACTAACTTTTTTCACATAGAGTAAGTTCCCTTCCACCATACCAATCATAAATTGTAAGTCACCTTGTGTCCTGCAGTCACTTGAGGTCGAGGCCTTCCCGTACACCTCAACGTCATCAGCGAAGAGTCGGAAATTGCTGTTCACCCTGTCCGTCAGATCATTCACGTATACGCAGAAGATGAGCAACTCCATCCCACTACCCTGTGGCATTCCTAATGATACCCTTGTCGCTAATGGATACCCGCCATCAAAACATCGTACAGATACCAGAAATTTTTCTAAAGGAAAATATAGCTAAAATGTTTAGTGAACAAATGTGGACATACTGCTTTAGAAATCATAACCACACTCCATTACAGAAATAAATTTACAGCCGGCCGCGGTGGTCTCGTGTTTAAGGCGCTCAGTCCGGAATCGCGTGACTGCTACGGTCGCAGGTTCGAATCCTGCCTCGGGCATGGATGTGTGATGTCCTTAGGTTAGTTAGGTTTAAGTAGTTCTAAGTTCTAGGGGACTGATGACCATAGATGTTAAGTCCCATAGTGCTCAGAGCCATTTGAACCAATAAATTTACAATCATTAAAATAACTTTATTTTTACGGTTCCGACGTGATTTTGTGAGACCTTGCCTTCCCAATGAACCAATAATCCAGGACAACGTCGTATATTCATAGGACATAAACAGCCTTTGTAGAGTGTATTAAAACAAAACCCCGCACGAAATTCAGCAAAACGGAAAGAAAGAACCAAAACGACGCTCAGACTTGAGTCAACATTTATTTTGATCGCGAGAGATACAATGCCTTCTATAATTATCCAAAGCTCGTTCACCTGACTAATGTTACTATTTACGTGGCTCTGAAAAAAGTATGAATATCAAATTAACTTCCCGTTCAACAAATCTATGATCTCCTCCAAGTTGTGGGTGGGTGTTAAAACTCATGTAAAATCCCCTTCTGTGTGACCTGTGTATACTGACAGACTGAAAAGTTGTTGCCTGCTTAGCGAGAGAAAAGAAAACAATAATTTGGAAAATCAGATGTGTCTGCATTCTGTGGATGTTTCTTGATGGAATCGCTAGTCGCAACACACAAAAGGGATTTGTATTAGTTGGAGTGAGACGGACGGTTTATTCCCTAGTGCCATTCTCCATGATTATGGTTAGTTTTACGACCTGGAAAATATCTGTCTCGGTTTAGATCCAAATGCAGGAGGCTGAAGGCTTCTCTGATGAGCTGACTTGGTGAAAATTGTTATTCCTTTTATATTTTGACCATGAATTCGGAAAGTTATAGACTGCAAACTCCTCAGAAGGGTGACAATTTCTCTCTTAATTTTTAGATAACGCGCAAGCGGACATTTTTGCACAGTCCAAGCCATAGAGGAATAAATCCGTTTGCCATTACCTCCTTTTACAACCTCGAAGAACCGCACAACTCCATCGCCTAGTCTGCAGTAAAAGGTGCCACAACACTATAATAATAACTATGTACACTGATTTGTTCACTTGAAGGGTTATTGCTAAATAATGAACAGACACACTCTCCTCTGCCCAAATCATATCAATGCTAAAGAAATTGAAGATACCAGTACATGACAAAACAAGATCACCCTTTAACATATCTACGGTTTTTCTACAGAGATCATAAGATTACATCTAGCACCGAAGTTACACTACTGGCCATTAAAATTGCTACACCAAGAAGAAATGCAGATGATAAACGGGTATTAATGGGACAAATATATTATACTAGGACTGTCATGTGATTACATTTTCACGCAATTTGGGAGCATATATCTTGAGAAATCAGTACCCACAACAACCACCTCCGGCAGTAATAATGGACTTGATACGCCTGGGCATTGGGTCAAACAGAGCTTGGGGTGGCGTGCACAGGTACAGCTGCCCATGCAGCTTCAACACGGTACCACAGTTCATCAAGAGTATTGACTGACGTATTGTGACGAGCCAGTTGCTCGGCCACCATTGACCAGACTTTTTCAGTTGGTGAGATATCTGGAGAATGTGCTGGTCAGGGCAGCAATCGGACGTTTTCTGTATCCAGAAAGGCCTGTACAGGATCTGCAACATGCGATCGTGCATTATCCTGCTGAATAGTAGGTTTTCGCAGGGATCGAATGAAGGGTAGAGCCACGGGTCGTATCGCATATGAAATGTAACGGCCGCTGGTTAAAATGCCGTCAATGCGAACGAGAGGTGACCGAGACGTGTAAGCAATGGTAGCCCATACCATCACGCCCAGTGATACACCAGTATGGTGATGACGAATACACGCTTCCAATGTGCGTTCACCGCGATGTCGCCAAACATGGATGCGACCATCATGAAGCTGTAAACAGAACCTGGATTCATCCGAAAAAATGACGTTTTGCCATTCGTGCACCCAAGTTCTTCGTTGACTACAACATCGCAAGCGCTCCTCTCTGTGATGCAGCGTCAAGGGTAACGGCAGCCATGGTCTCCGAGCTGATAGACCATGCTGCTGCAAACGTTGTCGAACTGTTAGTGCAGATTGTTGTTAACTTGCAGACGTCCCCATCTGTTGACTCAGGGATCGAGACGTGGCTGCACGATCCGTTACAGACATGAGGATAAGATGCCTGTCATCTAGACTGCAGTGATACGAGGCCGTTGGGATCCAGCACGGCGTTCCGAATTACCCTCCTGAACCCACCGGTTCCATACTCTGCTAACAGTCATTGGATCTCGACCAACGCGTGCGGCAATTTCACGATACGATAAACTGCAATTGCTATAGGCTACAATCCGACCTTTATGAAAGTCGGAAACGTGATGGCACGCATTTCTCCTCCTCCCACGAGGCATCACATCAACGTATCACCAGGCAACGCCGGTCAACTGCTGTTTGTGTATAAGAAATCGGTTGGAAACTTTCTTCATGTGAGCACGTTGTAGGTGACGCCACTGGCGCCAACGTTGTATGAATGCTCCGAAAAGCTAATTATTTGCATATCACAACATCTTCTTCCTGTCGGTTAAATTTTGCGTCCGTAGCATGTCATCTTCGTAGTGTAGCAATTTTAATGGTCCAGTAGTGTATTCGTTGTACCATAAATTTACTTGCTCTAGAAATTCAGGCCCTGTGGCTGTGTCCACGGCAGTAATAAATGTACCTAAACTAACATTTAATACAAATAGTAATACACGGAATTAGGCAACTCCTTCCGTCGAAGATGAACCATTTGTTACTTCTGTATCCTTTTGGCAGATTCTGTTGACAGACTTGCCTACCAATATGAACATATCAAACAGATGCCTTTTAGTTTACTTAATGCTATGAAACGTTCGTCTAAATACTCTGATTTCATTCGTAGGGAAACAAGAATTTTGTTAATAGCTCTTTCATTTAAAACCAGACGAACGCTGCCACCTGAGTAGCCACGGCTAGCAGGGTGCTGCAATATTGTGACGTCGAGGGCTGTATCATCCACTCAAGCATTTGCTTTATTTCCTTTGTGACTGGCACTCTCTTGGTCCATGGGATGGAGTAAGTATTCTGACAGTGTGTTTCATAGGGATAAACTCCATTTCTTATTAGTATGTTAATAATACCTTGCTTTTCCCCAAGTACACTGAAAAGCCAAAGAAACTGATATAGGTATGTGTGCTCAAATACAGAGATAGTTAAACAGACAAAGTACGGCGCTGTGGTCGGCAACGCCTGTTTTAAGACAAGTGCCAGGCGCATTTGTTAGATCAGTTACTTCTGCTACAATGGCAGCTTACCAAGATTTAAGTGAGTTCCAACGTGGAGTTATAGTCGCATACGAGCGATGAGACACAGCATCTCCGTGGTAGCGATGAAGTGTTGACTTTCCCGTACGACCATTTGGCGAGTGTACCGAGAATATCAGGAATCCGGTGAACAATCAAGTCTCCGACATCGCTGCGGCCGGAAAAACATCCTGCAAAAACGGGACCAATGATGAATGACGAGAATCGTTCATCGCAACAGAAATGCTACCCTTCCGCAAATTGCTGCTGATTTCAATGACAGGCCATCAACAAGTGTCATCGTGCGAACCTATTAACGAAAGAAACATAATCGATGTGGGCGTTCGGAGCCGAAGGCACATTCGTGTACTCTTGATAACTGCACAGCACTAGGCTTTACGCCTCTTCTGCGCCCGTCAACAGCAACTTTGGACTGTTAATGACTGGAAACATGTTGCCTAGTCGGAAGAGACTCCTTTCAAATTGTATCGACCGTATGGATGTGTACGGGAATGGAGACAACCTCATGAATCCATGGACCTTGCATGTCAGCAGGGGAATGTTCGAGCTGGTAGAGGCTCTGTAATGGTGTCGGTATGTGCAATTTTTAGAAATATGGGAACCCTGATACGTCTAGATACGACTATGACAGGTGACACGTATGGAAGCAACCTGTCTGGTCACCTGGATCCAGTCATGACCTCTGTGCGTTCCGACGGGCTTGGGCCATTCCAGTAGGACAATTCGACACCCCAGACATCCACATTTGCTAGAGACTGGCTCCAGGAACACTTCTGCTGACCACGAAACTCCACAGACATGAACATTATTGAGCATATCTGGGATGCCTTAAAACGTGCTGTTCAGAAGTGATCTTCACCTCCTCATACTCTTACGGATTTATCGACAGCCCTGCAGAGTTAATGGTGTCACTTCGCTCCAGGACCTCTTGAGACATTAGTCAGGTCCATGCAACGACATTTATCTACATCTACATTCATACTCCGCAAGTATATTCAATACCTCATCCAGAAACGCTCCCTCTCCAAACCTGGAGAGCAAGCTACACCGCGATGCAGAGCGCCTCTCTTGCAAAGTCTGCCACTTGAGTTTGCTAAACATCTCCGTAACGCTACCACAGTTACCAAATAACCCTGTGACGAAACGCGCCGCTCTTCTTTGGATATTCTCTATCTCCTCCGTCAACCCAATCTGGTACGGATCTCACACTGATGAGCAATCCTCAAGTATAGGTCGAACGAGTGTTTATTTATTGGAGTTTCACTGTTCTCAAGTAGGGCACAGATGGAAAGTATACTATCTATCAGTTAATACCGCTTTCGTCTTAATGAATTTTACCTGTAACCCTTGAGTGAATGTACCTATGTATAGAATGTGCCAATCACAAACAATGATGTATTATTACTATTTCACTGTTGTTTTACGGTTGTGAGGCCAAACATATTCCTTCATTATTACATCAGATGAGACAGTGATCAATTGTGTTGTGATACATGGAACAGGGTAGCAGCAATACAACAAACAGTGAACTAGGTGAAAAAACAAATTACAACCAGGCAATAAAATGACTCAGACTATGGGCTTATAGCAAATCTTGGAAGGAGGCTTTTGTTGATGAGATCATTAGCAATCGAAGAAGTGGGTGGCTGGGATCTGATACAACTGCATTTTTTAATGTTTCGAGTGGGTCTTTACTGTAGGATAACACTTGCACATGGTGACAGCGTGATTCAATGGGTGTTTCTTTTATAATTGTTTAATAAAACAGTGCTTTACCTCATATAATTTATGTTTATTTAGTTTTTGTATCAATAAATTAAGATTAAACTGTAATTTTACTCATACATCTTTACCTCGGTAACACAAAGACGGGTATTCAATACAACTGTACTGAAAAATGGTACACCCACTTGAGGATTAAGCTCTGGCTATGTTTACAATGCACTGTTTTTGTTTTCACAGCCAACTACAACATTTTTGCCACTGGTATATAGAAAGGGTTTGCCTGAGGAGAAGTAAATCATTGCGTTATTCTTCCTTAATAGCCCTATGTCAAAAATGCATTCCACAGCTAATCCACTTATTATTATAAACATGCATCTCATAACTCCATTTCCTAATATAGCTTTCACGTTTTTCGTGATCTAACACCAATATCTCCAATAAATTTTAAATTATGTACAAGGAATATTTAAATGCTTTTGATCTCATGAATCTTACTAAATAAATTGGCTGACATAACTTTCACCACAGCATCTAAGTCTAGAACAATTATGGTTGGTAATTTCCCTCCAATTTCATGTACAGTTGCTTGAAAATTTTCTTCAGGATGTGCACCACAACCTCAGTGCTCAGTTGTTAATTCTTCCCCAATGTCTGTGTCATTGTAATAGCTCTACTCGGTTACAATACCTGCCACTGCACCACACCATGGCCAACATTCAAGGATATTATGCAGTTGAATTTAGGTTGTTGAATGTGACATCGTTGGGCAGGGCCATTCGCCAACCTCAGTAATATTGGTGGCAGTATTTTGTTTTAGCCGTGTGCTTCACTTGTACACTTTCGCACACGTTCTTCTCACACGTTATCATTGCTCATGTTTGGTTGAGTATGGATGTCAATAAAACATGCTGTTGTTCTGTGAATGTGTGGCACAGTTACCACAATAACTAGTGTGATGTCTGTTACATTTCGTCTCTTCCTATTCAAATAAGGGTGACCACAATCAAGAAGCTGCATATTATGCACCATGTGCTGAAATGGCAGCGTCATCTAATTGACATAAGTCTCTTGCCCTCCCTGGGTGCAAAATTGTTCAAGTGGCAAAGAGAACTGTGCTGCAGCGTTATTGTTATTGGTCAGTTTAGAATCTTCATTACATCATGTCAATTTAATGTAGCAAAAAGTGCCCAAGATTGTTTTCTGGAGTATGAACTAACTTGTTCCTTAGATACAGCATCGATTTTGCTTTCAATATTCGTAAAACGTCCCTGTGTGACATGAGCTCACCGCAGTACCGTGTCCTATTCAATTACTTCTTGGAATGCTTGCAAACATTTCCTTCTCTATCGTTAAATGGTTCAAGACTGAATACTTCCTTACAGAGCCTGCACACAGCCATCTCATTACTATGATAAGAATGCCTTCTTTGTAAGTCTGACGATTTTCAGTGGTCTTGGTACCCCAAAAAGGAGCTTCTCCCAAGATAAAGCCCGTGGTGAAGTGGGGCTTCTGCTGATTTGCCCACACCCTCGGAAACATATCTTTAAACTACTTGATAATAATCACATTATTAATAACTGTTTTTGCTTGGAGATAAAACTTGAAACCATCTGTACCTTAATAAACTGCCTTCTAACAGTACAGATGACAAATGGAGTACATGTGCTTATTCTGTATAAGATATAGGTGACATGCCTTTGTAGTTTATAATGTACCTTCCCTCATATGATGTAGGACTAACATTTTCAACAACTACCTAACAACAGAGGGTGGTATGTTTTTTAGTCTCTGATGAACCACTGGCAGTTTCTGTCACACGCTATTGTTTTGAGATGTGACTCTATGCAGCCACACTAATAAATCTTGCTTACGGCAGCCTCAGTTCAGTTTAACACTGTGTTTATAACGTCTCCAAAGGCACCTCCCTGGAATGATACCTCAACAATTGTTTGTTGCAAAACACCATGGCAGTTCTGCGTCTAATCTTTCATTTATATTTATTTCCTTACTTGAAATGCATGGAGAAAATGCTCAAGAAATATTTTCACTATATGGATCAAACTAAATTTGTATTTAGATTGCAGGTCAGCTATGACATTGCGTACTTTTAGATTTAGCTTACAAACAGATTCATTTATTTGTGCATGTTGATGGTTCTACCTCGCAAGGGATGCTTTGACATGAAGTTTTCTTCAATGCTATAATTTTATTTCTCAAGGTATCCTGCTGCCCCAACAAATTCGTCAGCTCAGACGCATTATTTTGTTGTAACAATAGATTTGTTATGCCAGTTGACACATAATTTTGTTGTAATGTTTGATTTTATACTTTTTTGTGAGGTTTGTTAGTTTAGACGATATTTCATCTTGTTTGGATGACATCTCAATTAACTCGTTATATAAAGCAGTAAATGGCTCTTGCACTATAATCACCACTGGACTAATTTCTTCACTTTCATCACATGATTCAGTTTTGTGAGCGGAAGTTTCAGTGTTCCCAATTGCCACGTAATTTAACTTGTTGTCACTGGCATTTAATTCTGTCTCTTCTGTGCTTCTGTTTCAATTGTAGAGTGTATATCCATTTTTGCCAGAGCATAAAAGGTGGCTGAATTCACATGTGTAACGTAACGTACACTCCTGGAAATTGAAATAAGAACACCGTGAATTCATTGTCCCAGGAAGGGGAAACCTTATTGACACATCCCTGGGGTCAGATACATCACATGATCACACTGACAGAACCACAGGCACATAGACACAGGCAACAGATCATGCACAATGTCGGCACTAGTACAGTGTATATCCACCTTTCGCAGCAATGCAGGGTGCTATTCTCCCATGGAGACGATCGTAGAGATGCTGGATGTAGTCCTGTGGAACGATTTGCCATGCCATTTCCACCTGGCGCCTCAGTTGGACCAGCGTTCGTGCTGGACGTACAGACCGCGTGAGACGACGCTTCATCCAGTCCCAAACATGCCCAATGGGGGACAGATCCGGAGATCTTGCTGGCCAGGGTAGTTGACTTACACCTTCTAGAGCAAGTTGGGTGGCATGGGATACGTGCGGACGTGCATTGTCCTGTTGGAACAGCAAGTTCCCTTGCCGGTCTAGGAATGGTAGAACGATGGGTTCGATGACGGTTTCGATGTACCGTGCACTCTTCAGTGTCCCCTCGACGATCACCAGAGGTGTACGGCCAGTGTAGGAGATCGCTCCCCACACCATGATGCCGGGTGTTGGCCTTGTGTGCCTCGGTCGTATGCAGTCCTGATTGTGGCGCTCACCTGCACGGCGGCAAACACGCATACGACCATCATTGGCACCAAGGCAGAAGCGACTCTCATCGCTGAAGACGACACGTCTCCATTCGTCCCTCCATTCACGCCTGTCACGACACCACTGGAGGCGGGCTGCACGATGTTGGGGCGTGAGCGGAAGACGGCCTAACGGTGTGCGGGACCGTAGCCCAGCTTCATGGAGACGGTTGCGAATGGTCCTCGCCGATACCCCAGGAGCAACAGTGTCCCTAATTTGCTGGGAAGTGGCGGTGCGGTCCCCTACGGCACTGCGTAGGATCCTACGGTCTTGGCGTGCATCCGTGCGTCGCTGCGGTCCGGTCCCAGGTCGACGGGCACGTGCACCTTCCGCCGACCACTGGCGACAACATCGATGTACTGTGGAGACCTCACGCCCCACGTGTTGAGCAATTCGGCGGTACGTCCACCCGGCCTCCCGCATGCCCCACTATACGCCCTCGCTCAAAGTCCGTCAACTGCACATACGGTTCACGTCCACGCTGTCACGGCATGCTACCAGTGTTAAAGACTGCGATGGAGCTCCGTATGCCACGGCAAACTGGCTGACACTGACGGTGGCGGTGCACAAATGCCGCGCAGCTAGCGCCATTCGACGGCCAACACCGAGGTTCCTGGTGTGTCCGCTGTGCCGTGCGTGTGATCATTGCTTGTACAGCCCTCTCGCAGTGTCCGGAGCAAGTATGGTGGGTCTGACACACTGGTGTCAATGTGTTCTTTTTCCATTTCCAGGAGTGTATTTCAGTTAAACCTCAATGCACAAATAACAAAAGTACTGAGTATGAATATTATGGAAAACCGACAATTTGCTGACACAATTACCTCTCAAATTCTTGAGAGGTATTTTTGTGTGAAGTTTACTGCCCATTCGTCTTAACAGAACTTGGAAGCCTTTTTTACTTCCGTCAGTAAGCATCATAAACATTAAAGTGCAGTTCCGTATTACATGCACGTAATTTCCAAGGATTACACATTTTTCTTGATCTTCCACATTTGTTATTGACATCAGCTTTTGCAGGTTTTTTATCACTGGAAGCAACTGTAAATGTGGGTGTTCTAGGAAGATCATTTAATCGTAAGTAACAGATAGTGACACCACGAGTAATGAAGTGGAACGGTCTGAAATTGCTTCCGCTCCCTAACAATTACTGCTACTGCCAGCTCGATTCTTACTAGCTGCCCTTAATTTTTCCGTCGGACGTGACAGGCAGTGCCAAGTGCAATATAGCGCTTCCCGCTGTAGGTCCTACACTGGCGCTACGAGCAACAAACACATCAGCTTTACTTCTGCAGTAATGTTAGCCAAAGTCACAAACAAATGACGTAATTCGCGTTTAACAGACAGCGTCGCAGAACCTGAGTAACGTTCATGAACAGTCCGTGGAATTTGTTTTATGCCGTAGGAACTTATCCGTAATTGTGAATTTCACAGAAAACTGAGCTTTCGTACTTTTATAAGAGAAACATATTTCTCTTTCCTTAATCAACATAGGGGAAAACAACCTCTTAGCCCACTCCCTGTGGAAGTAAAATAACAAATCAGTATTACAGTTTGAATTAAAAGTGAACGGGAAAATTGTCTTTCACATTTAGCTCGAGTCCACGCCACAGGTAAACGTAATTGTAACTTTCACAAAAACAGATCAGGCGTAAGAACTCCTGTTAAAAGTCATGACCTATTCACGATGTGGAAACGCCAGAAAGATTGCAAGTAGACTCGTATAGTATACAGACTGAAATACAAAGTATTTCTGAATTTTGGGCTCAGTCCTATTACGTACCAGAATCCTTCTGCAACGAGTGTCGGAATTGAAAGACGTTTTGTTTTTTATTTAAAAATGGAAATTTTGCTGAGTCGAATACGTCTGCATTTTTGTATCAGACGTAGTAGTGTTATTTTTTCCAAACAATGGTGAGTCTTCTTCCTGTTAGTACCCCTGCTAAACCAGTGAGTTAAGCTTTATTTTTTGGACTTCAGCTAAAAGACGCATCATTTGCCAGGCTCCCTGTATTTCTCTTTCTTTTCACCATAGACTTACTTGAGCATCCATTTATTTCTAAAATTTTCAGTGCAGTTTTATCTAGTTTCGGAAACTGTTAAACTATATGCTGAATTAACAGGCTACTTAAATAAGTGCCAAGTTTGACGGTTTGTATCAAATAGTCACCTATCATAAATTGCGAATTTATTTGTCGTTTTTGGGTTCCTGTGGTTTGCATCTGTAAACGAAATATTTTGGTTGAGAAGTTACTCTACTGTATCAGTTGTATTTGTAATGCTCTTAATTTTTATGGAACGAGCTGTACTAACGAGCTGTCTGCAATATTTTTGCTATTAGTTTTGAACATCTGTTATTTACTTGACTGGGACATTAATATAGCCAGCATGCTCACAGAAGCTACTGAAGCTGACAAGAAAACCTACTCAAATAGAGCCTATTGCATTACTGTTGTAATGTGTTACGTAATATTGCTTTTCCCGAAACGGATACAAATTTTAAATAACGGTGTTGACTGTGAGAAGCAGAGGAAGTAGTTGAATAACTTAAAAGTGTCAATGTGGTGATCATGAAGTTTAAAACGATAGTAAACGTCAGAATGTGTAGCACATTATTTCGATTTAGTAAGTTTTCCAGGTGATGCGCAGAGTTAGATATCGTTTCCTTATTGAAAGCAAGTCTCTCAAATAAATTACTGAAAAAATTTCCTTGGTCCTACGGACTTGCTTTGTTTGTATTCTTTTTGCATAGCAATTGTACGAGGTTAACGGCACTGTGGTGCGCGAAGAATGTGTGAAAGAGTTGGAATGTGATATATTTTGACAGCATAAGATCCTCTTCAGTGATAAATGCAGGATTTGTCTGAGGCCCGATGATATTGTTATAAGAGTTTCTAGGTGATCACACATGTTGTGTCGCGTATTCTGCAGCGACCTGCGTCAGATATGTTTAGACCGCTACTATGAACGGATGTGGGCAGTGCAGAGCTGGCATAGGATACCCCACCCATTTTACATCCCAACAGCCCTACAGTCTACATTTCAGCGATGTATTCGTCTTTCAGTGCTGCGAAAAAGGAAGCACAAGAACGAACTTCGACTTCTACTGCGAAAAAGTTTTTAAGTACATACATGGTTAGGTTATATTGTAATACGGAAATCGGTAAGGTACTGCTTAGAAATTGTTTGATGTCCTTTTTCCAGTATACAAAGTTATTATGTCATAATCTACCTTCTTGGTAATAATAACTGATAATACTGATGCAGCCGGCCGAAGTGGCCGAGCGGTTCTAGGTGTTACAGTATGGAACCGCGCGACCGCTACGGTCGCAGGTTCCAATCCTGCCTCGGGCATGGCCGTGTGAGATGTCCTTAGGTTAGTTAGGTTTGAGTAGTTCTAAGTTCAAGGGGACTGATGACCTCAGCAGTTGAGTCCCATAGTGCTCAGAGCCATTTTTGAATACTGATGCTTTCTCTGTGCTTGTAACAACACAGAACACATAGAGACATGTTGAGATGACAGCGAAAATCGACTGTTTTACTAAGTCACACGAATCTCAGATGTATGAAAACCCACGAATGCTTCATTTTGAGAGTGTCTCATTATTGCGTATAAACTTGTTCGAAAAGTTTCATTTGAAATTTACTAGTCGTTGAATAGTATTGCGCTACCGGACATTAAAATTGCTAAATCAAGAACGCCTGTCAACTGCTGTTTGTGTATGAGAAATCGGTTGGAAACTTTCTTCATGTCAGCACGTTGTAGGTGTCACCACCGGCGCCAACCTTGTGTGAATGCTCTGAAAAGCTAATCGTTTGCGTATCACGGCATCCTCGTCTTGTCAGTTAAATTTCGCGTCTGTAGCACGTCTTGGTGTATCAATTTTAATAGCCAGTAGAGTAAATGCATAACACGTGACATTCGTTTGAATTTTATTACGACCGTTTGCTACACTCAGTTTTGTATCTAAAGGGTGTTACAAAAAGGTAAGGCCAAACTTTCAGGAATCATGATAACGTGCTCCATTGAGCGTAGGTGGAAGAACATGGGGCCCAATCAAGACATCACCAACAATGCCTGCCCAAACGTTCACAGAAAATCTGTGTTGATGACGTGATTGCACAATTTCGTGCGGATTCTCGTCAGCCCAGACATGTTTACTGTGAAAATTTACCATTTGATGACGTTGCAATGAAGCCTCATCCGTAAAGAGAATATTTGCACTGAAATGAGGATTGACACACTGTTGGATGAACCATTCGCAGAAGTGTACCCGTGAATGCCAATCAGCTGCTGATAGTGCCTGCTCACGCTGTACATGGTGCGGAAACAACTGGTTCTCCCGTAGCGCTCTCCGTACAGTGACGTGGTCAACGTTACCTTGTAAAGCAGCAACTGCTCTAACGCTGACATTAGGGTTATCGTCAACTGCACGAAGAACTGTCTCGTCCATTGCAGGTGTCCTCGTCGTTCTAGGTCTTCCCCAGTCGCGAGTCATAGGCTGGAATATTCCGTGCTCCCTAAGACACCGATCAATTGCTTCGAACGTCTACCTATCGGGACACCTTCGTTCTGGAAATGTGTCTCGATACAAACGTACCGCGCCACGGCTATTGCCCTGTGCTAATCCATACATCAAATGGGCATCTGCCAACTCTGCATTTGTAAACGTTGCAGTGACTGCAAAACCACGTTCGTGATGAACACTAACCTGTTGATGCTACGTACTGATGTCCTTTATGCTAGTACTGTAGAGCAATGAGTCGCATGTCAACACAAGCACCGAAGTCAACATTACCTTGCTTCAATTGGGCCAACTGGCGATGAATCGAGGAAGTACAGTACATACTGACGAAAATAAAATGAGCTCTAACATGGAAATTAAGTGTTCCCGGACACAGGTCCACATGACATGTTTTCTTTATTTGTGTGTGAGGAATGTTTCCTGAAAGTTTGGCCGTACCTTTTTGCAACAGCTTGTATTTACAGATGTTAGTATGCGAGTTTCATTATAAAATAAGGATAATAGTGCCAGAATTTAGCAAACCCTTCATTCGTTGTCTTACACGCTGCGGACCACTTTTCTAAAACGAGAATTTGACGTTTAATTACAAGGCAGCGTACTCCATCCAGACCGGTGTCAGAACCAAAGACCGGTGTCAGAACCAACAGAAAATTGCTATGTTTTAAATTGCAGTAGTGTAATTCGTACTGGATACGATTCATACAGGAAAATTATTTATATTTTTCTCAAATGAGTTACATATAGATGTGTATGTACGATGATGTTAACTCGTAGCTGGTAACCCTGTCAAAAGCCCCTAAAGTCTTCACGCCATTTTCAGCTGTGTATTCATCGTTATGTTTCTTTACCTTTTTAACAATGGGAGTGGAGTGGTAATTACCTGTCGATTGCGTCACGTAAGTTTTAATAAGTTCGTTCAAAACCCACTCTGCGATATGTAACTCTTTTACCCTTAGCAAACATCTGTCATTTCTGTATGTCGGTAAATTAACGGTTTCTGCTTTTTGTTACGGTGTCTTGTACGTCCTATCGCTTGAAATAAATCAACCGAATTTCATTTTACGTTAGAGCTACTTGTAGTAAGAATACTGTGAAGAAGTGAAAAAAAAGTAAAGATCCCGTCACTGGACTGTTGTTTCTTACAATTGTGTGAATTTCCTGTAATGAAAAATCGTTAGTGGTAAAGCACAGTCGCACAGGTTGTGGATAAAACTGAAGATTTACCTAATTAGAGTGTCTTACCACGAATCCGCTAGCAACTATCGACAATTACGGTAAGGATTTGTTCCATTTCTTTTCCAACGCTCGGACGGCAGTGAACAAGTATTTTCACAGACATTGATAGAGATTCAAACCGTACCTGATAAGATTGTGCTCGTGGCTATAACGCTGGAAATCAACCCTTTCCGATGTAAAAATGAAGGCAGATGTATTTTTGATTACTTCCGCTATTAATATTGGTGTGCACTGTGATAGAATCCACAGCTTCAATTTCTACAAGAGGTACAGAACCCATAAAGTTTCTGTCAGAATCAATTCCGCGCTCGAATTTCCGGACAGTAACGATTTATTTCATCACGCGCCAATCTATACGAAACAATTTCCTGCAGGACAAGAGCTTCAGGCATGTGTACGCTGTCGCAATACTTCGCCGCAGTCCATGAGCGGAGAGGAACTGGACGAATATTCACGACAAGTGTCACAGTACTAAGGTGTCCGCTCGAACTGGAATGCACTCCATGCTGCTGCCTTTTTCTTCTGTAAGCGGCTAGCCGCTTTACGGAGGCATATGTCAAATGAGTCCTCATGACACAGCGTCTGAGCAGAGCGAGATGACATTGCATATGCACTGTCATGGTTCCCTCGGGTTTGATATCTGTGTTCCTCTGTACATTTTTTTCTGTTATAATAGCGAACACTGTTCTAAAATCACAAGAGAAGGAAGTATAACTGGAAAAGGCCGGGTGATATGGAAAGATTTCAGTTAGATTACATCATGGTCAGAAAGAGATTCCGAAATCAGGTACTGGATTGAAAGGCGTACCCGGGAGCAGAGACAGACTCAGATAACAATATAGCAGTGTTGACGAGTAGGTTGAACTTTAAGGCATTAATCAGGAAGATACAGTACACACAGAAGAGAGATGCGGAAGTACTAAGGAATGACGAGGTAGGACTGAAGTTATCTAACGCTACAGATACAGCAATAAGGAATAGTTCAGTAGGCAGTACAGTTGAAGAGGAACGGACATCTCTAAAAAGGGCCATCACAGAAGTCGGGAAGGGAAACGTAGGTACAAGTAAGGTAACTGCGAAGAAACCATGGGTAACAAAAGAAATACTTCAACTGATCGATGAAAGGAGGAAATACAAAAACGTTGTGGGAAACTCAGGGACAGGGAAATACAAGTCGCCGAGGAATGAAATACATACGAAGTGCAGGAAAATTAAGATGAAATGGCTGCAGGAAAATTGTGAAGAAATCGAAACAAACGACTGTTGGAAGTATAGCTTCAGCATACAGGACAGTCAAAACAACCTTCAGTGACATTAAAAGCAAGGGAAATAACATTAAGATTGCAACGGGAATTCCACTGTTAAATGCAGAGGAGAGAGCGGATAGGTGGAAAGAGGGGAAGATTTGTCTGACGTGATAGAAGAAGAAACAGGGGTCGATTTAGAAGATATAGGGGAGCTAGTATTAGAATTAGAATTTAAGAGAGATTTCAAGGACTTAAGATCAAATAAGGCAGAAGGGAGAGATAACGTTCCATCAGAATTTCTAAAAGCATTTGGGGAAGTGGCAACAAAACAACTCTCCAAGCTGGTGTGTAGAATGTATGAATCTGTTGACATACCATCTGACTTTCGGAAACGCAACATCCACACATTTCCGAAGACGAAAAGAGCTGACAAGTGCGAGAACTGCCGCACGATCAGTTTAACAGCTCATGCATCCAAGTTGCTTACAAGAATAACGTACAGAAGAAAGGATAAGAAAATTGACGATGCGCTAGTTGACGATCAGTTTGGCTTTAGGAGAGGTAAAGGCATGAGAGGGAGAATTCTGACGTTGCGGTTAATAATGGAAGCAAGACTAAAGAAAAATACAAGACACGTCCATAGGATTTGTCGACCTGGAAAACGCGTTAGACAATATAAAATGGTGCAATATGTCCGAAATTCTGAAAAAAGTAGTTGTATGCTATGGGGAAAGAATGATCATATACATATAACAACCAAAAGGGAATAATAAGAGTGGACGACCAAGAACGAAGTGCTCGTATTAAAAGGGGTGTAACACAAGGATGTAGCTTTTCGCCCCTACTGTTCAATCTGTATATCGAGGAAGCAATGATGGAAATAACAGAAAGGTTCGGGAGTGGAATTAAAATTCAAGGCGCAAGGATATCAATTATACTATTCGATGATGACATTGCTATTCCGAGTGAATTACATGATCTGCTGAACGGAATGGACAGTGTAATGAGTACAGAGTATGAATTGAGAGTAAATCGAAGAAAAACGAAGGTAATGGGAAGTAGTAGAGATAAGAAATGCGAGAAACTTAATATCAGAATCAATGATCACAAAGTAAAGGAAATTACAGAATTCTGCCACCTATGCAGTTAAATAACTAATGACGGACAGAGGAATGAGGACATCAGAAGCAGGCTAGAAATGACAAAAAGGGCTTTCCTGGCCCAGAGAAGTCTAATAATATCAAATATCGGCCATAATTTGAGTAAGAAATTTCTGAGAACGCACATCTGGAGTACAGCATTGTATGGTACTGAAACATGGACTGTGGGAAAAGCGGAACAGAAGAATGCTGAAAATTAGGTGGACTGATAAGGTGCGAAATGAGGAGGTTCTGCACACAATCGGAGAGGAAACGAATATGTGGAAAACACCGATAAGGAGAAGGGACAGTATGATAGGACATCTGTTAAGACATCAGGGAATGAATTTCATGCTACTAGAGGGAGCTGTAGAGGGCAAAAGCTCTAGAGGAAAGCAATGGAATATACCCAACAAATAATTGAGGACGTAGGTTGCAAATGCTATTCTGAGATCAAGAGGTTAGCATAGGAGAGAAATCCGTGGCGGGCCACATCAGACCAGTCAGAAGACTGATGAAGGAAAAAAAAAAAAGGAGGTACCCGTGGACTGGGGTCGGAGTCTCCGACTACAGTTCCAAACATCCAGGGTCCCGAGTACGAACCCAGCCACCGCTTAAATTCAGAAAGAAGATCATTAGCAATGTCGGCTGAATCGTTCTGACATAAGAAGTAGAGCTTCGTCATCATAACTGCCAGTAAAAGGAGAAAGAGTCAGCAATGGTCAATGACTTTAGGATGCAAAGGCAACAGAAACCACTCCACTGAAGAAACATAACTTGTTGTTCAGTGTAAGATTTATTTATTATATCGATACTTATTGAACGCAGCCCAAATGTTTTATTTACCTACAGCCCTTTTACTCTTTCAGTGAAGAGCTACTGGGCTGTACACAGTACATGTGGTCCGTAATTGAAGAAGTGTCACTATGATCTATCTCTCCACTGGCGCAGACACCAGACAATTTCCTATTCTGATCTCCAGCAGGTGACTGATAACAGGGAGGTGACACATCACTAAGATAATTCCACTTTCTCTACTTTATAGTTATCAAATAATTGACTTCTGAGCTTTACTTCGAAGTGAACGAGTTGTTATAATGGCGATGTGGCGACAAGATTTGCAGATATTTTATGTTGTTCGCTTTCGGGTGTCATGTCCAGCCCATTCATAGAGACAAAAGAGTATGGTGTAATAGTAGAGATAAAGATCAACAGAAGAAATTAGTCTACACAAAAGGAAGACACCTAGAATAGACATTACACCATTAGTCAAGGTAAGGACAAAAGAATTTTTTCGCACATTTCATGTGCGTACAGCCTTTAACGTTAAGATCATCTTCCATTCGAAACACAAGATTAATTAATTTCAAATTTCATATTTCGACCTACACAGTAATTTTAACCATAACACGACTGTTCCTGTGTCACAGAAAATGTAAAAGGGAAGTCACACCTCATTACTGTAATCACTCTTTCAAAGAAACTTAAATGTAAAGAACTGTTGCTGAATAGATGCTTTTTCAGATCACAATTTATTCAAAATTGATTTATATTTTTGCTTACATTTTGTATTGTGTTAAAAATAGGAAATACCGCAACAATCATGACATCGTATTTTACATCGAGCAAAGTGAATTTGCTAGTGCAGAAACTGAAAATTGAAGTATTTGAGAACACAGTCTAGAACTGCACTGTGAAGGCGATACAGATACATCAATTAATGATCACTTTTGTGAATTTGTAGTTTACACAGACAATCCTTCATGTAATATAATTGTATAGAAAGATGATATCTGATGTGATATAAATGTTTCAATGGATGATACTTTGAGTGAATCTAATGTGCATATAATTAATGAGCCAGTTGATCTATGTAACTGCACAGCTGATATGAAGTTTCCAAGCAATGGGAGAAAATGTCACATGTCTGAAGACTGAACCACAAACGATCATTAATGCAATGCAAAACAACATCAAGGCACAATTAGGAAACAATCCAATGGCTTAACAAAATTGACTACTAATTTTAAAAATTAATACATGTGGAGTAATGTTTTAACAAAAGAAATTTCCAAACTGGAAATGGCTTATCATGATGTTTTGCAAGCTATATATTCTTTGTCTAAGGAACTAAAATAGTTAATAGATATGGTACAAAACTGAAAAAAATAAAATTGGTTGTTTTGTGGAAGAGTGAGGGGCTAATGTACACAAAAAATCTGATGATCAGTGCAAGCAAAATAGCTAATAGAAAATTTTATAGCTACAACTGATCTGCTTCATATCCTATGATATAGCTATGATAACGAAATTAGTATCGTGATTTATCACTGAACCATGTCCTGTACAAATTGAGAGAATTACTACTTCAGTTGTTCCAGTGCCATTTTTAGTGTTATACAACTGTGTTTGTTACAAGATTAATGAAATAAATGAAGTGCAGACTTACATAGGACAGAACTCTTGTATTACTGGTGCTCTCATTACAAGATCGCAACTTTCCAAGTGGCAAGGTAGTTCTTATAATAGAAAGTAGAGTTATGTTATGCCTATTCATGGTTTTAAGGGGTCTCATAGAGGAATGTTTACTTGGCAGGGAGTTGGTTTCCCCAAGAAAGGAATGTAAGGTTAACCTTTCCACATAGTAAATAAATTGCCAATGTACACGTCCCTTTATACACTATCAGAGCCATTACTTAACAATAAAGAAGGTAGTGACTGGATGAACAAATATCCACACTGGAAAAAAAGGTGAGGGAAACATAAACAGCACTCACCAAACATGCCAGTAAGAGAAAGAATACCTACCAAAAAAAGTTAGGACGTGTACTGGAGTATTGAGCATAACATTTTCTGAACCCCATATCGATATAGTTTGGTTCTTCGATAAAGAAACAAAATTAATCTGACAGTCACCAAGATTTGAAAAAGTATCTGCACAGGTAGTAGAAACGATTGACTGATTCCATTTCTTGAGCTGAGAAAATGTAAAAAGTATATGTCCTTGACTATTGACTCCTTTGGAAAGATGATGTTGAGTTTCACGTGCCTGTCAAGATATACTAGAAAGAAAATCATTAACTGAGTGTTTTAATACAATGTACACTGATTTTTAATTACAGTGAGTACTACATGGCATTCTGAACAGTTCAGTTAGAATTATGTCTATAAATATCTTTGTACATAATATTTTGAATTTTAAGGAGGAAAATTATATATTGGATGAAGATGTACCATGTGAACAGTATGTCAAGTTATGACACTATCGACAGTTAAGATGAAAAAGTACTTTGGTACAAAACTACAAACCTTTTTATATATTTATTCATGTGAGGATAATATCATGATGGTATACGATTTGTCAAGGTAATACAATGCCAATCAGTTATCCAAAATATAATACACAGGATATATGGCTCACTTTAAAAGGAAGGACTGCTAGCCTAGGTGGATAAGACAGGTGTTTCGTCATGGCCTAGATTAAGAAACGGTCCCAGCATTTGCCTTAGCAATCCAGGATAAATATGGAAAACGCAATTCAGGATCGCCATACAGACAAGCTCTATCTTCTGGAATATGGGGTCAGTGTCCTAACAGCTACACTGTCTCATTTGTTAATTCTCTGTTGCGTAATGTTCCTTCATTCACATCCAAATTGTATCAGGTAACTTTCAAAATAGAACACAGTTTCCTTCTTCAGTGACCACATGCTGAGGACACCCACTGATGACTCCTGGACTGCTTCTGATAATTTTCAATGTGAAATATCTTTCACTCTTCACTGCTAATCACAATAAGACACCCTCCGATGACTCGTCGACTGAGAAGATCTACCTTCCCTCAGTTCTGGACTCCACACTCAATTATTCACCTGAAGAACTAAGCCACCGAACATTACTATCATCAAGACACATTACCCTTGTGAAAGCTGTAAAACAGCTACAATCCATGTATTGAAATGAGACAAGGTGCTGTAGTGTCCCCTTATCCCTGTTCGTTGCTAGCCACTACTCCGATTGCTCTAATTTTTAACTGTATAATACGCATTACTCGTGAATAATGATTTAGCTGCCTTTTAAAAGCAATTATGCGTCTTCTCTTGTGATTTATATGCAACCTGTAAAGAAATATTTTCTATCTTTGTAATTAAAACTTTTACTTTTAGCATAGCTGTTATGAGTTGTGCAAAGATTTTCTGATCCCACTATACGATTATTCCATGAAACCTGGCCCATGCTGAACATTTAATACCTACAAAAGTGGTAACCTGGCTCGTCTGAAAGGCCTTTTACCAGTTCAACAAAGTAGTTCATCACCTGGGTTCTATCTAACTTGCTACCATTCGACAGCCACTGCCCTTACCTGTGATCTGGCCATGTATCCACTCTGTCTTCGTCAAATAAGACGCTGAATATGTTTTAACGAAAATTGTTCCAAACATTTAAAAAGAACAGTGATAATAATATCTAGTCACTTTGTGAAGAGAAACTGTATGCCTCTAGCTGACTGATGAACAGAAAACTCTAAGCAACAAATGCGGAAGTAACGAGACTTATGAACCATTAAAAGAAATTTTATTACCTTAAACGTAACTTCCTGCTACTTCTGTCTAAAAAAACGAATCTATTCAGTATATTTGTATAAATTTATGTAATGAATGTAATGTGTACTGACTGATTCCAGATCATAAGTGGAGAAATAATGCAATTCATAAATGCAAATGAACTGTGTTCAACCAGTGAAAACTCAGAACTAAAGTGAGTATTTGTAACAAGTGACGATTTATTTATTGAAGTCATTAACTTGGATAACGTAGAGTACCATGCCATTCAAGGTTGCTGTATAACAGGACAATACAGACACACACATACGCTCTCTCTCTCTCTCTCTCTCTCTCTCTCTCTCTCTCTCTCTCTCTCTCTCTCCCTCCCTCTCTCTCTCTCTCTCTCACACACACACACACACACACACACACACACACACACACACACACACACACACACACACGATTCTGTGAGAACAACCTCAACCACGACAGCAGATGTAATCCTAGTTACGTGTGGAAGCGAGCTCTTGAGAAGGAATAGAGAAATTCACCCACTGTAGCATCAGTTAATTCTGGAACATTTGGAAGCAATCCATAGGCTACATAGGACCACCACTGTGACAGCCATGACAGTACCAGTAAGTTGCTCCTGACGAAAACGATACTGATAATCTTGGGACATTGTAGGTTTTGCTCAGCACTGATGTGTGAGAGCGTTTTATTCAACAAACACAGTTATCTAAAAATGATTTTTCTGGCTTAATTCATCAAGAATCTGCATCCAGTGCTAAAAGTAAAATTTAGGAGTCCGAATTTTGAAGAAAATTGTGGCAGGAATGGGCGTTCTGGGAAGCTGAAGCTAGTTCCAGCAGCCAAAACTTCTTTAAGCACTGTTTTAGGTGTTATCTGTTTTGCAAACTAAATGGCCACGGCGTTCGTTGCGCTCCAGTTGATATATGTGATTGACTGTGGTGTTTGAGTGATGAATGTCGATTTGATTTATACCTCCTACCCATAAAAAATCATTGAGTGTTTCCATACAAAATAATTATGGCTATTTTTAGGGATTTCAAGAGCACTTACAGACAGAATGAGTGATCTAATATACATAAGGGTAAACCAAAGAAACACAAAAACATTGATGGTTTGCAGCAATTAGACTAGTGATAATCTTAACACCCCACATGGTGACTGAGAAATATACAATATTAAAGAATTCTTCCATTTTGGAGGCATAATATCACATGAAGTATTAACCAATGAGGACATAAGAAGTAGACAATCAGAAGAAAAGAGGACATTCTGTACTAAATCAAAACTGTTACTATCAAATATCAGACTAAATTTGATGAGGAAATTTCTGAGAATGTATGTTTGGAGCACAGCACTGTATGGAAATGAATCATGGAATTTGAGGAAGGTGGAAAATACGAGAATCGAAGAGTTTGGAATGGTATGTAAGTACCAGAAGATAATAAGAAGAGAACTGTGTTAGGAAGGTGGAATTTTTACCAAAACATAGCATTCACCAATGATTACAAATTATTACATAATTGATCCAAATCTTGGTTTTTGGGTACACCACTGGTGGTTATATGTCACTGTGGATATTTAGCACACAACCTTCAATTAATTAATACACAGAAACACACAGCTAATTAGAACTACATCTGCTCAAAATTTTTATTCAAGTGAAATTACTTAAACGAGTAACTATAAATCATAATGATCATTTCCATACTTAAAATTTACTGGAACCACTTGAGCAGAAAAGCTTTAAAACCACAATAACAATTACATAACTTAGTGTAACAGGCACAATTATCTACTGGCAGTGAAATTGTAGTTAAACATTTTTCTTTCAGTTTATGTCCATGCATCACACATTGGACAATAAATCATCTCCCTGTGCAAGTGCATAAAGGTTTAGACACTTGGCTGCATGTCAGGAGTGGGTGAGCATCCTGCATGTAGGAAAAGGTTGCAGTGTGTGAAATTATAGGTCTGCAAGTTTATTATTGAAACTGAATCATGACAAGATTTATTTAATATTTCTAAGGGACACAGAAATGAAGTCCTAAATTTTTCGTACCAGGTGGGGCCTCATGGCTGGAAAGGAGTGAAAGATATGCAAGGTAGTGAGCTGGACGAGAAAGAAAGAAAGCGCCCAATGAACTTCACTAACCCACACACATCAGCTCGCCCCTGGACCCCAGGTAACTGTTCCATTCCCATGATTGGTTTCATCCTATAAAATACGTTGGGTGGTAGCTTTGGCGATGCACAAAATTGGCTTTACTTTGTCAGCACAGGAGCACACACCTATCACGAGAAGAGGGCATGAAATGTTTACTGCCTATTATGCCTGCCCACGTTGTACATCACATACTGTCACAATGAGATGGCATTAACTACCCTTAAGAATACGTTAAATTACCAATACTTGACAAGGATCAGTAAATTTCTTTTGACTTCAGCGTTGTTGATGACCCAGAGGCCCCAGCTTAAGACTGCTAAGTACACAACGGCCATACAGAATTTAACGTTAAATGGCGCTGGATTAGTACTATTGATAATATTCACTAGAGATCCATGAACATTGCATTATATCAGACCAGTTCTGGAGAATTCTTTTAACACAAAACTCAGTGGTCAAATGTTATAATTTGGTAACTCACATAGCACTAGAACTTCATGATTGTCTCAGAAACCCCTGTACACAAACTTATAGGAAACATCGTGTGCTAACAGCATGAGAAAAACAACCAATGCTCTTTCTCTCTTTTTAAGTAGTACAAAAATCCCTTAAAATACTTATACACCATTTTCTACATACATATATAGATGAATATATATCACTGTAATGCTAACGCTTACAACCACATCGTTTATGTCACACAGAAATATCTCAGTTCACATCTCTCTGCTCGGTCGTGGCATGTAACATACCTGCAGGGTGAACATTAACATAAGTGACTAACTATGGGGCCAGATTAACGACGGGAAATGGAGGAAGAAAGGTCCTATGAAAATGTGTCCAGTAATGCACAGTGTGCATAAAATAACAACAAAGCATCATGGAACACAGTATTGAGCTATAATGCATCCAAGTCATGACAGATGTTCAAAGTGGGCTCCATTAGATTGCAGTTGATAGTTATTGTAGTGATCGTCATGCAGCATTCACAAAATCGTACTATTGCTTTCGCCATGTTGGAGGGCCACTTGCCTGGAGCTCATATCATGTAAATCCTGGTCCTTAAAATCTGATGGACACACAGTCGGCCGGCTCCCTGCATCCTCGTCTGTCTGAAAGCATCCAGGATCACAAAAAAGCCCAAAAATGGCTTGAAAGCTGTGTACTGTATTTGGAGTGTATGAGGAGTACTTGTTTTGGTATAGTTGAGCTGCTTCTCGACCATTTCCATCTACTTTTCTGTACACAAACACCATCTTGGCATGTTCCCAACATGAATACCAAACCATTTTTATACCATACAGTACTCTACGTCAATTACACAGCCTGCAACACAGAAAGAATGCACAGCACATGGTTAGGCGAACTGTTATTCGGCAGCACCATCTGCAACGATGCATTTCCATTCGCCTGTTCATAGGTACATTTTTGCTCCATTTCCAGTCAGGAATATGCCCCTGCTCTTCTTTGGTTTTAATGGTGTTCACTTTTTACGACCATTAAGGTTGTGGTGAAGTGAGAAAAGTATTGACCTAACATACGAACAACAACTGTTCCTAAGAGACTCAATTGTGTGCTGTAGCCACAGCTGTCAGTAGCAAAAGTTTAACAAAATACCGACCGATTTCGCAGCAGTAGTATATCTAATAGGATAGGTAACAAGAAGTGTAGGCATACATTGTACAGCAGAAAAACATACTGAGGACACAAGATTAGTCGTACTGCCTTAATCCTTTGCTGTCCATAGAAGTAGTATATTTATGCCAATTCTGGACCAAAGAGCAATTTCGAATAAAAATTCCAGGGTATAAACCAAGATTCTAATTCACAGTGTTTCCTAAACAAACAAATTATCTATACACAAAAACGAAATTTTCATTTAAAAAATGAATTTGAGCTATTTAAAAGAACTTAGGAAACTATGATAAAGGATAACTTAATTTAATTATAAAAAATTACAAATTTCTAAAATTTGTTCAAATTCAATAGCATTAATGGGACAATTTTTCTTTGTTTTTTTACCATGATAAATAAAATCTGATACTACAGCTTTATCTAATTTATCATCATCATCTGTAAAAGTATTTGTGTAACGATCTGCAAGAGAACTTTTATATATATCATCTAAAAGTAATAAAACTTTATCCCCAAAATTTAGCTGGTAAAATTCCAAGTTTTGAAACGACACAAGATTTACCTTCTGATAATTAAGTATACACTAATGACCAACCATTACTGTAATTGTTAAATTCAGATAATAGATTTTCAATACTACCATAATGTTCATTTTGTTATCAATTTAACTATATGGCAAAAATTTTAAAATAAAAATTAATGATTTCTTAATGGTTTGGCAAAACATTTTATTTTTGATTAACTAAAGTTTTGATTGCAATTATCTCTAGTTTTCAGGAAATATTTCAAACGGAAATGACACCAAAAAGTTAAAAGCATTTTAATTATTTCTAATTTTTTATTCTATTATGTAACTAAAAAGTTTCAGTGAGCATTCTGTGTTTTTAAAAACAAGTTAATTTTCTTACATTACACAATAACATAAACGATTTTATCATTACGTATATTTTACTTATGTTGTTGTTGTTGTCTTCAGTCCTAAGACTGGTTTGATGCAGCTCTCCATGCTACTCTATCCTGTGCAAGCTGCTTCATCTCCCAGTACCTACTGCAACCTACATCCTTCTGAATCTGCTTAGTGTATTCATCTCTCGGTCTCCCTCTACGATTTTTACCCTCCACGCTGCCCTCCAACGCTAAATTTGTGATCCCTTGATGCCTCAAAACATGTCCTACCAACCGATCCCTTCTTCTAGTCAAGTTGTGCCACAAACTTCTCTTCTCCCCAATCCTATTCAATACCTCCTCATTAGTTATGTGATCTATCCACCTTATCTTCAGTATTCTTCTGTAGCACCACATTTCGAAAGCTTCTATTCTCTTCTTGTCCAAACTAGTTATCATCCATGTTTCACTTCCATACATGGCTACACTCCAAACAAATACTTTCAGAAACAACTTCCTGATACATAAATCTATATTCGATGTTAACAAATTTCTCTTCTTCAGAAACGCTTTCCTTGCCATTGCCAGTCTACATTTTATATCCTCTCTACTTCGACCATCATCAGTTATTTTACTTCCTAAATAGCAAAACTCCTTTACTACTTGAAGTGTCTCATTTCCTAATCTAATTCCCTCAGCATCACCCGATTTAATTTGACTACATTCCATTATCCTCGTTTTGCTTTTGTTGATGTTCATCTTATATCCTCCTTTCAAGACACTGTCCATTCCATTCAACTGCTCTTCCAAGTCCTTTGCCGTCTCTGACAGAATTACAATGTCATCGGCGAACCTCAAAGTTTTTTACTTCGTCTCCGTGAATTTTAATACCTACTCCAAATTTTTCTTTTGTTTCCTTTACTGCTTGCTCAATATACAGATTGAATAACATCGGGGAGAGGCTCCAACCCTGTCTCACTCCTTTCCCAACCACTGCTTCCCTTTCATGCCCCTCGACTTTTATGACTGCCATCTGGTTTCTGTACAAATTGTAAATAGCCTTTCGCTCCCTGTATTTTACCCCTGCCACCTTTAGAATTTGAAAGAGAGTATTCCAGTCAACATTGTCAAAAGCTTTCTCTAAGTCTACAAATGCTAGAAACGTAGGTTTGCCTTTTCTTAATCTTTCTTCTAAGATAAGTCGTAAGGTCAGTATTGCCTCACGTGTTCCAACATTTCGACGGAATCCAAACTGATCTTCCCCTAAGTCCGCATCTACCAGTTTTTCCATTCGTCTGTAAAGAATTCGCGTTAGTATTTTGCAGCTGTGACTTATTAAACTGATAGTTCGGTAATTTTCACATCTGTCAGCACCTGCTTTCTTTGGGATTGGAATTATTATATTCTTCTTGAAGTCTGAGGGTATTTCGTCTGTCTCATACATCTTGCTCACCAGCTGGTAGAGTTTTGTCATGACTGGCTCTCCCAAGGCCGTCAGTAGTTCTAATGGAATGTTGTCTACTCCGGGGGCCTTGTTTCGACTCAGGTCTTTCAGTGCTCTGTCAAACTCTTCACGCAGTATCGTATCTCCCATTTCATCTTCATCTACATCCTCTTCTATTTCCATAATATTGTCCTCAAGTACATCGCCCTTGTATAAACCTTCTATATACTCCTTCCACCTTTCTGCCTTTCCATCTTTGCTTAGAACTGGGTTGCCATCTGAGCTTTTGATGTTCATACAAGTGGTTGTCTTCTCTCCAAAGGTCTCTTTAATTTTCCTGTAGGCAGTATCTATGTTACCCCTAGTGAGATAAGCTTCTACATCCTTACATTTGTCCTCTAGCCATCCCTGCTTAGCCATTTTGCACTTCCTGTCGATCTCATTTTTGAGACGTCTGTATTCCTTTTTGCCTGCTTCATTTACTGCATTTTTATATTTTCTCCTTTCATCAATTAAATTCAATATTTCTTCTGTTACCTAAGGATTTCTAGCAGCCCTCGTCTTTTTACCTACTTTATCCTCTGCTGCCTTCACTACTTCATCCCTCAGAGCTACCCATTCTTCTTCTACTGTATTTCTTTCCCCTATTCCTGTCAATTGTCCCCTTATGCTCTCCCTGAAACTCTGTACAACTTCTGGTTCTTTCAGTTTATCCAGGTCCCATCTCCTTAATTTCCCACATTTTTGCAGTTTCTTCAGTTTTAATCTACAGGTCATAATCAATAGATTGTGGTCCGAGTCCACATCTGCCCCTGTAAATGTCTTACAACCTAAAACCTGGTTCCTAAATCTCTGTCTTACCATAATATAATCTATTTGATACGTTTTAGTATCTCCAGGGTTCTTCCACGTATACAACCTTCTTTCATGATTCTTAAACCAAGTGTTAGCTATGATTAAGTTGTGCTCTGTGCAAAATTCTACTAGGCGGCTTCCTCTTTCATTTCTTAGCCCCAATCCATATTCACCTACTATGTTTCCTTCTCTCCCTTTTCCTACTGCCGAATTCCAGTCACCCATTACTATTAAATTTTCGTCTCCCTTCACTATCTGAACAATTTCTTTTATTTCATCGTACATTTCTTCAATTTCTTCATCATCTGCAGAGCTAGTTGGCATATAAACTTGTACTACTGTAGTAGGTGTGGGCTTCGTATCTATCTTGGCCACAATAATGCATTCACTATTCTGTTTGTAGTAGCTTACCCGCATTCCTATTTTCCTATTCATTATTAAACCTACTCCTGCATTACCCCTATTTGATTTTGTGTTTATAACCCTGTAGTCACCTGACCAGAAGTCTTGTTCCTCCTGCCACCAAACTTCACTAATTCCCACTATATCTAACTTTAACCTATCCATTTCCCTTTTTAAATTTTCTAACCTACCTGCCCGATTAAGGGATCTGACATTCCACGCTCCGATCCGTAGAACGCCAGTTTTCTTTCTCCTGATAACGACATCCTCCTGAGTAGTCCCCACCCGGAGATCCGAATGGGGGACTATTTTACCTCCGGAATATTTTACCCAAGAGGATGCCATCATCATTTAATCATACAGTAAAGCTGCATGTCCTCGGGAAAAATTACGGCTGTAGTTTCCCCTTGCTTTCAGCCGTTCGCAGTACCAGCACAGCAAGGCCGTTTTGGTTAATGTTGCAAGGCCAGATCAGTCAATCATCCAGACTGTTGCCCCTGCAACTACTGAAAAGGCTGCTGCCCCTCTTCAGGAACCACACGTTTGTCTGGCCTCTCAACAGATACCCCTCCGTTGTGGTTGCACCTACGGTACGGCCATCTGTATCGCTGAGGCACGCAAGCCTCCCCACCAACGGCAAGGTCCATGGTTCATGGGGGGAGGAAGAACAGTTTATAAAATGAAAAAAAAAACAAAGAACAGTATGAGAAAAATTTTAAAAATAATATCAACCAACTATAGATTGAAAAATTTAACCAACTTTTGCAACTGCAAAACAAATGGTTCTTAGTAAACAAAATTATTGAGAGGAAATTAATGTTCTCTATTAATTGAATAATATGATGGTAATGAAAAAGTTCATACATTAAGATTATCAGAATAAATAATTTGTTAGAAAACTATTAAAAATGAAATTAAAAGAAATAGGTGTTACAAAATAAATATAAGTGAAAGAATGTTCAAGTTAGTCAATCATAGTAAAGATAATTTTTTTGGACTAAGAGCTGTTGGTTCTTCTAAACATGTCAGTAAATTACCAATATAATGCACTGGTGGAAATTAAAAACTGGGGAAAAAGAGTGTGAAGAAACTGACAGTAAGGAAACTTTTAGCTAGAAAACAACTATGGACGTTTGAGGTACAGAACTTGATTCTCTTCATTTAGAAAATAATACTAGAATTTTATTCGATTGAAAAATGCTATATATTATGAAAGTAATCCAAATGAAATAAAATCTAGTAAAAGAAATAAATATAATAATTTGATTAAAACAATTGCTGAAGGATATTTTTGTAGTTTTTCAGAGAGAAATATTGATGATTCATTTGCAAATGTTGATCAAAGTTCAGTGAAAGTAGATTTAGAAATACCAGTTGAATATGTTTTGATGTATGACGTTTATCATTTAATTGATAGATTAGCAGTACTTCGTGCTGAAGAATTGAATGGAAATAAGGATAACTGCACTGAGGAAACTGGAATAGCACAAATAACAACTAATAAACTTAGTGATTATATTGTTAACGAACGAAAACGATTTCCTCACTTAATTTGGCTTATTGAATAGTTAACCACAAACATTTAGGAAAGGTGAAAGTTCTGAGAAAGCATTAGTTCATATTATAATTTAAAAAACCAGCATAAATGCTTTTCTGTTTCTTATTATGGTGGTCCACAAAGAAAAATAGATGAAAGATTAGCAAGAGATGACGAAGAAATTAATACATTTGATAACAAATGTAGAAAACGTGATAATGCTTATATAGATAATAATGACTTAGAAAGATGACCTGAAGCAGATAAAAGACTTAAGTTATTTGCAAAAGAGAGAATGATGCAAGTAATTCTTCATTAGGAGGATAATTGCTGCAAATGCTGTTACAGGAATAAGGCATGGAAAACGAAAATTAGGAATGGCTTTAGGTGTTGGTAAACATCGATGGAGATGATAATAATTTCCTTATTAATTTTTAATCTATACAAAGTTATAACATTACAACCCATTTACTTTGTTAATTAGTGGTTAAACTACACCAAAATTATTTAAAGTTAAAGTAAATAATGAACAATGAAAAAGTACTGAACCTTTTTCAACTGATATATAGAAAAGAAAGCATGAGGAAAAAATGGAGAAAATTTAGTTTTTACTTTAGATATTCCCATTGTAAAACGGGTTATTGAATATTTAAAGAAAATAAAAGAAAAAAACAAAGCTGGATTTTTATCATTATTAATAGTTTATTACCTTATTTGACAACTGATGATGCACTTGCTGGTGGCTCTGTAACAATTCCAAATGCACTTATAAATAAGAATGAACGTGGCAAAGTATTAGAATAACAAAAAGACATGATAAGAGAATAATTTCGAACAAATAACTATTAAAATTCTTTATCTAATTGGGGCATAGAAAAACTAGTTAAACCATAAAAAATTAATAATTTCTGGAGTTTTTATGATTGCCAAACTACCTAACTAACAAAATCATTTAGAAATTTGCTAAATCAACAGTTAAATAAGTTCAACAACGACTTAGTAAAAATAAAAGGTTTTCGATCATTAGAACCAAAACTAATAATGAATTAATTTGAAAAATTAAAATTATTCATTCTCCAGCAGACTCACAAATACTTAAAGTAATATAACAATTTCAGAAAGAATTAAATACCATATTTCAAATAACGAGTTTATATTGGTTTTAAAGTTAGGAATGTCTACATAATACATTAATAGATATAAAGGATTTTGTTCAAACATAATTTTCAGAATGAATGATCAAATCTTGTTACATAAACTGAATACTTAATTATTTTAACACAACTTGATGATTATATTACTAAACAGGAACTAAATAAATAGATTACCAGAAAAGAAATTATAGAAGTTATTTCATAAATGTAATTCAATCCATAATGAAATATAATAAAAACTTAATTGCATAATATTGAATTTACTTTTATATATTAAAGATAAGTTTATTTGGTGAAATAATTTTCTAATGTATATAAATGGTAAATGATAATCACATTAGCTGTATGAAGTGCCAAAACTTTACTGAAACATGTAATCCTAAAAGAATAACTATTAAAAATGGCAAACAATGAATTGAAGATTTTTTTCAAACTGTAAAAGGAAAATAACAAATTCATTAAAAAAGTTGTTTGGGAAAATCTAAATATTCATGAGCAAATTATTAATTCAATATGTAAACCAACTAGAAATGTTTTTCATAGGAAGAATGTAATTTATTTTGGAACAGATGATTTATACAAATTTGATTTCGCCGAAATGGATTCACACAATCTGAAAGGAATATCAAAAATAAAGGATATAAGAATTTATTTAGTGTTATATATGTTCTTTTTTCAAAATTTGTCAGGAGAGTGTTATGGAAAATCTAAATCTTTTTTCTACTGAATATTAATTTATTAACTATATTGTTTCATTAAAAAAGGAGAGTATATTTTTAGTTTCAATTAAAGGTTAATAAAAATGATTCACTGTCAAAGTTATTTGTTAATTGTAATTTGAGTTAAAGTTATCTGTGTGTTGCAATAAATTTACTTTATTATGGTATATTATTAAAAAAACGTGAATATTATTTAAACTTTGATTATGAAAACAGCAGCTGGAAATTAAGCTTTACATTCTAAGATACGTTTGCCACATTATTTATGTCTGCTGAATGATTATCTGAAGTATCGAAATAGTTTCGATGGCAAATATTTCATTAGGTTATTTTATTTGTCGATATAGGTTTATTGAATTTGGTTCATAATTAGTTCTTAAAAATTCATCACTATTTAGATGTATATTTTGGATACTATCTATTTGAGTTTGTGTATTTTCAAATAGTGTGGGAATACTATAACATTCTCCACAAAAAACATATGTTCTGAAAACAACAAAAGTTGGTCTCCAATTTTGATACCTTAATTGAGGAAGAACATAGGTAAGAACTCATTTATTTATGCATTTCTTTTGTTTATGATTCCCACTGCATCACAAATTCCTTCTGTGCAATATCCAATACTTTCGTCTTTGATATTGTTTAATTTTTCTGGGTCAGTTATTTTCTCTTTCATTTTATATTTGCCATGTTTCCTAACTAATGATAAAACTTTTTATAACCCCCAATTTTGAAAATTTTCTGCAAATGACAATTGTGAATTTGCTTCCAAAACTATAAACCAGGTTTAATAATCATTTTTCTCATGATGATGAATATTTTTATCTGCATTTTTCCATTAACTACAACCACTTTATCTTTAATTACTTTGGTAAATAGATATAAGAATAATGAAATATTGACCTGTGTTTATTAATGTTTAATGATAAACTATCTACATAAAATAAAGAAAAACCAGATGTCTTTCTTTTCATTGTATAATTTATTTGTCAATTTTTGATACATATTTGTGAATCAGTTCTTCCTAATATAATTTGATTAGCTGTTTGGCAATTGAATTGTATTTTAAAATTTCAATAAAATCACATGTTAACCTTCATCATTCTTACTTGATTTGACTACAGTATTCTTGTGGTTCAATAATATTTTCAAAATTATCATTCCAATAAATTATAATTTATGGTTTAAAAGCAAAAGTTTTTCTATAAATTCGTTTAGGCCATATGGAAAAAAATCTTCATTATCTGTAAAAGTGAAACATAGTAATCTTTTTGGTAATTTTTTGGTTATGTGTTGTATATTTCTCTACTAGAAGCTGTTGAAAATAATTCTTATTAGAAAACAAATTACATGCATTATAAATACTTTCAAATTTTAATGCAAATATGCATGAAAAATGCATAAAATGCATGAAAAATGTCGAAATATGCAAGATCACATAATAAAAAAACATGGTACTCACTGCATGCATTATATATCGAAATCGAACATGTACATATCAGTTACAAGGAAGAGCACCATTCACATGAAAGATTGGTACATTTATAATGCTGATATTATCTCAATACTTTCTGGCAGTGGGTAGGACGGGGGTCTTCCTGGATTTATTTTTTAAAAGTTCTCAAAATTTGGATGCATATTATGTTTCAAGAATGTTCCTTCTTTGCTATTGTAGTATGGAACAAGCAGATGTGATGCAAGGGAGTTGCAGCAAAACAATCGATATGTACAGATCCATGTTCGAGACAAATCACATGCAAAGGGGCATGTTGAAAAACTCCATAATATTTTATTTAGAAAACAACTTATAGTCATGAATTGTTTAAATAACATTAACTTTTAACTAATACCATTTGGCCAAATCATAATTTCTATAAATTTTACATTTTTCTGCTGTTGTAGCTTAAATGACCAAATACTTTTCCAAATGTTCGGTAGTAAGATTGTGGATAAAATTTTTATAAACAAAAATGATCTTTCTACATCAACTGAAGTAATTGGGCAATGTGCAAATTTATGTGCTATGTTGGCACATACTGTTTATGGTTAAAGTTCTCCCATTCTATTATTAAACTGTCTTTTTGGCACAAGAGTCAAAACCCGGGATATTGTTTAAAATGTTTTCAAACTTTTCTTTACATTTCCTTGAGAATACCTCCAGCAATGAGAAGCTCACTAGAATAATTTTATTCATTAACTGAACAGATTCATTCAACCCAACACCCTCGAGTTTTAAGCCTTTTCATACTTGCAGATACATGGGAAAAATTAGTGCTAATCACTGTGATGTCATTTTTAATACCAGAATGATTAAAAGCTACCTTGTGCTGGCAAACTACGACTGTCTCTCGACTATCGAAGTCATTTACTACCCCTTCATTGGCCCTGACATGTTCAATGTTAAATAACACAGTTTTGAACCATGTAGCACAATGAGTTACCACTTGTTAAGGAGGCAAACACATTTGGCAGTTTTTCCTTGTAGGTCTTCTGCGAGCAGGAGCCTTTCTTTCGAAACACTCTCTGTGTGGATGATATCAGTTTATTTACATTCACAAACAGGAACTTACTCCATCATCAAGGCAATGTACTCCATGAGCAAAGTGTGTCATATGTATCAAGAACATTTGTTATGACAATCAAGGAATAACTTTGATAGTACTGGAGGTAGCTATAGAGGGTAAGATCTGTAGAAGAAGGCAAAGATTGAATTATATTGAACAGAAGAAGACAAAGACTGAAATATATCCTCCAAATAACTGAAGACGTCCGGTGTATGGGCTTCTTTGAGACGAAGAATCTTGGGCAGGAGAGGGGCTTCTTCAAGCCAGAAGACTTAATTCCTTCCTACCAAGGATTTTTGTATTTGCAGTGTGTGGTTGCCTTTCTGGTGCAGGCCCACATAGTGGACTTACATAAACAGCATTGCCATTGCCAACTTTTAGCTATGTACCTCTAATGGCCTTAGGCAGGAACAACACTTGATTGTACATCAACGACGACACTGTCACATAGAGACATTTACAAAATCTTGTTGTGTGGCTGGTTCAAATAGGCCTGCAGTACTGCTGTCTCCAGCCCACTCCAACTGTCAGGTATCTTCTTTAGTTGAATCGACTGTAGAGTACAGCCTTAATACCCTACACGTATATACAGCCCTATGAATATGTGTTTTTCGGTGGGGAAAAAGGACTTAACGCTCTACAGGCCATTGTCGTTGTGGTGTTGAGTCGGAAGGCAGGTCTGTTTCAGCTTTCCACGCTAGTATGTCCTGTGTAAATCACTTTATCTCTGCTTCACTGTTTATTGTCTACATGTCTTGGCCCCTTATACAACTGACACCCTCTCCACGCCCTTTCTGATCCTTACCTTGATGTCTGAGCTATGTCCTATCAACTGACCCCCTTCATTCCGTCAACATGTGAAAGAAATTTCTTTCTTTCTCAATTCGTCATCGTTCATTTGATTTATGCATCTAATCTTCAGGATCCTTCAACAGCCTGACAATTCAACAGCCTTTAAAGAAAATACATCCCAACAGCTTTACTTTTAATCAACAACTTTTTTAGCTGCCATTTTCGGAGCCGCACTGGCACCATATTCGGGACCGTATACACCTTGCTAGACAAGTCTTCCAATCATTTGAGCTATTACACGGATAATTATAACCAACTGATTCTGTGGATTTGTTCTTCATTGTCGTTAAAGATGTGAAGGGTCCACGTCTGCGGAGAACAAATCTACAAAGCTTATAATCTCTCGTCTCCGCCTCTGTCGTCGAATGGTCGATGGGGCAGGCACTGATGCCGGGGACCCAATTTCGAGCTGTGGTAGTGTCAGGAATTCCTCCTCGGTGGAAGGATAGGACCAGGCTGCACAAACTCGTGAAGCCAATTGAGAAGCTACTTGATTTAGAGATAGCGGCTCCACGGCCAAAACGTCGACGACGTCTAGGAGTGCAGTGAATTGACCTCACGCCTCCCCATACCACATCCTATTATGAATGCTGGAGATTACATGAGGGTCCGTTAACTACCGTGTGGTATTCAGGTCATGATCGCTGTTCCTTTCTTTTTTTCTATTCTCTTGTTGTCCGAACTGTTTGCCATCAGCGTACGAGGCTTCGCTGCTACAGAATATGTCACACAGCCGTGTATACGTCACGGGTGACAAGAGAGCACGTATTTCATAGTGGCAGGTGTTGGAGCCGTGGAGAACAGGGGAAGTACATTAACGCTCCGGTCGTAGCGCGAGTCTGCAAAGCTTTGGCAGGCAACAACGCAGAGCCAAAGGGCGAGCCGGCGGCGTTTGCAGGCGCCGCGCCGCGCCGCGCCGCAGTCGCCAGGTGTGCCGGGCGAGCAGCCAGCGCCTGCGCTGCCGCTAATGACTGCGGCGCCGCCCCCGCTGCTCCCGCCGCCCCGCGGCCCACCATTCAGCGGCGTGCGGCTGAGCGCAGAGCGTCGCCGTGCAGCGCCCAGCCCGGCCCCCGGCTGTTTTCCCAGCCGGGCCGAGCACAATAGCCGCGCAGGCCTCGCCCGCGACGCGTCTCCAGGATAAGGCCCGCCGCGGCCGAGCTGGACTGGCCTGGGCTGGGCTGCTATCTCAAGCTTCTTCACGAACATCGTCCGTCTCAAGGCTGCTTCCACGAATGAGAAATTACACTAATGTCCGTACGTATCTTCATCAACACTTAAATTATCAGCAGAGCGATAACAGTGTAAGCCCGAGCTCTCCCGGCAAATGACGGTTTATATAGGTATGGTACACAAGCAATCGCTTTTATGGTTCTTGACACGATTAGTTATACAATTACCAAATCTGCGGCCCACTACAAACCCAGCACAAATGGATATCCAGAATGAGATTTTCACTCTGCAGCTGACTGTGCGCTAATATGAAACTTCCTGGCAGATTAAAACTGTGTGACGGACCGAGACTCGAACTCGGGACCTTTGCCTTTCGCGGGAAATTGCTCTACCATCTGAGCTACCCAAGCATGACTCACGACCCGCCCTCACAGCTTCAATTCTGCCAGTATCGCGTCTCCTACATTCCAAATTTGACAGTAGCTCTTCTGCGATCATAGCAGACTAGCACTCCTAGAAGAAAGGATATTGCGTAGATGTGGCTTAACCACAGCCTTGAGGATGTTTCCAGAATGGGATTTTTCGCTTTTCAGCAGAGTATGCGCTCATATGAAACTTCCTGGCAGATTAAAACTGTGTGCCGGACCGAGACTCGAAATCTGGACCTTTCATCAAATGGATATGCTACAGAAACGTTATTAGGCAGTGGAAAGTTAACCCACAAATAAAATTAATCCTTGGAAGTAACCAGTTATTCACTAATCAAGTGCATATTATGACCACCGACGTACTATCGATATAAACCAGTCCAAGTCATAGCAGCATCACCTGCCGAGGGATGACTGCTAGACACATGCACTGTTCATGTAGTGCCAGTTATCTGTTTCCTTTGGCAGTTGGGCGAAGCCGATCAAGAATGATAATACGGGATATGTTCAACAATAGTGCAAGTAATATAAACAACTAGCGGCACCATACGATTAGAGACGAACCACATTGGAAATTATCGATAGCGAATATTAACTTACAACGGCTGGTCAAGTAACTCTGACCTCCTATTGTTTGTCTACAGAGAGACAGCAACATTTCAACCGAAATTTAAGAAAAAAGAACCCATCTCAGTTCATAAGGTCGTTTGCTGATGTCATCTCACATGTCTCCTTAACATTACTGTGCAAACGGCTAATATTTCAACTGAAAGTGATAATGACGGCGTGTATTTCTGCCAGCGGTTTTCTAAGTTCTCTGAAGATTTTGTTACACCTGGAGACATTCAAGACTCTCTGTCTGTGGCACGAGTTGTGGCACGAGTTTTAGGTGAGCAAACTCTTACATGTTTTGAGAAATACGCTTATTTTGCTACAAAATTCTATTTTCACTCTAGCTCGGACATTAGTTATACTTGCATATTACAATAACTATCCTCTGTATGTGTTATTTCCAGATATCGATGTTCTTACGTTTTGTTCCAGCATTATTTTCGTACATGTTTCATTTCAGTCTTGTTCCTCCATCACAGTCTTCGCTCATTTTGAATTTAGTGTACACACTGCAGAAGATCTCACCATGTATTACAAAAGTATGCAGTTTAAGTGTAATATAGCATAAAAAACTCGTTTAAAGTCCTTCCTCTGCGCTACCTACACTACTGGCCATTAAAATTGCTACACCACAAAGATGACGTGCTACATACGCGAAATTTAACCCACAGGAAGCCAATGCTGTGATATGCAAAAGATTAGTTTTTCTGAGCATTCACACAAGGTTGTGGCCGAGCGGTTCTAGGCGCTTCAGTCCGGAACCGCGCTACTGCTACGGTCGAAGGTTCGATTCCTGCCTCGGGCATGGATGTGTGTGATGTCCATAAGATAGTTAGGTTTAAGTAGTTCTAAGTTCTAGGGGACTGATGACCTCGGATGTTAAGTCTGACATCTGACATGAGGAAAGTTTCCAACCAATTTCCCAAACACAAACAGCAGTTGACCGGCGTTGCCTGGTGAAACGTTGTTGTGATGCCTCGTGTAAGGAGGAGAAATGCGTACCATCACGTTTCAGACTTTGATAAAGGGCGGATTGTAGCCTATCGTGATTGCGGTTTATCGTATCGCTACATTGCTGCTCGCATTGGTAGAGATCCAATGACTGTTAGCAGAATATGGAATCTGTGGGTTCAGGAGGCTAATACGGAACGCCGTGCTGGATCCCAAGGCTTCGTATCACTAGCAGTCAAGATGACAGGCATCTTATCAGCATGGCTGTAATGGATCGTGCAGCCACGTCTCGATCCCTGAGTCAACAGATTGGGACAAGACAACAACCATATGCTCGAACAGTTCGACAACGTTTGCGCGCGACATGGACTATCCTTACCCTTGATGCTGCCTCACAGACAGGAGTGCCTGCGATGGTGTACTCAAAGACGAACCTGGGTGCACGAATGGCAAAACGACATATTTTCGGATGAATCCAGGTTCTGTGTACAACATCATGATGGTCGCATCTGTGTTTGGCGACATCGCGGTGAACGCACATTCGAAGCGTATATTCATCACCGTACTGGCGTATCACCCGGCGTGATGGTATCGGGTGCCATTGGTTACACGTCTCGATAACCTGTTGTTCTCATGGATGGCACTTTGAACAGTGGACGTTACATTCCAATGTGTTACGACCTGTGGCTCTACCCTTCATTGCCGGCCGGTGTGGCCTAGCGGTTCTAGGAGCTACAGTCTGGAACCGCGCGACCGCTACAGTCGTAGGTTCGAGTCCTGCCTCGGGCATGGATGTGTGTGATGTCCTTAGGTTGGTTAGGTTTAAGTAGTTCTATGTTCTAGGGCACTGATGACCACAGAAGTTAAGCCCCACAATGCTCAAAGCCGTTTCAACCATTTCTACCCTTCATTCGATCCCTCCGAAACCATACATTTCAGTAGGATAATGCACTACCATATATTACAGGTCCTGTAAGGGACTTTCTGGATACAGAAAATGCTGAACTACTGCCCTGGCCAGCACATTCTCCAGATCTCTCACCAATTGAAAACGTTTGGTCAGTGGTGGCTGAGTAACTGGATCGTCATAACACGCCAGTTATTACTCTTGATGAACTGTGGTATCGTGTTGAATATGCATGGGCAGCTGTACCTGTACCCGCCATCCAAGCTGTGTTTGACTCAAGACCCAGGCGTATCAAGGCTGGTGGTTCTGGGTACTGATTTCTTAGGATCTATGCACCCAAATTGCGTGAAAATGTAATCACATGTCAGTTCTAGTATAATATATTTGTCCAATGAATACCCGTTTATCATCTGCATTTCTTTTTGGTGTAGCAATTTTAATGGCCTGTCGTGTATAACCGTGGTAGTCAGTTCGTTTGTCTTTTGATTACTTTGTGTGTGTGTGTGTGTGTGTGTGTGTGTGTGTGTGTGTGTATTTTGCATTACTCATTAGAAAAAAAGAAAAATCATAAAACAAACCCTTTTTGGTATTATTAAAAATGATGACACCTCAATAAATACGAATGTGTATGAGGAAGGTATCTGTTCTTTCGGACATGTCCGGAAGAACAGATACCATCTTCATAGAGTTAAGGCCACCCGCCCATTAACCCTCTTCTTCTGTGGGGATGCACACGGATTGCCCGAACTGTTACAGGACTCGGTAAGATTGTCTACGGTGAGTAATGAATGTAATGGACAGGAGCACTACGAATGTAGTGTGCGGATATTAAGTTGGGAATGTGGATCTCACAGAGAGCGTGCAAGGGAAAAGTCCCTGCAGTCGCCCTACCCTCTGTGCCCTCGGTGGCTCAGACGGACAGTTTGCCTTCGGCTGTGACACTGTGCGGACCGTGTTGCCCGCCGGCCGCGCTGCGGTGCGCTCGTCTGTTTGTTTATGCCGGAGCAGCTTCGCGTTTGCGGTGTTTTGCGTCTAGAACGAGATGGCTCCCTCGTACAGAAAAATGGACTTTAAAGTTCAGTTTTGTGAACGACTATACACGACGAAAGGCACAACAAATAGAACGTTTTTAAGAGAACAGGTTAAAATCGAACCACTGGAAATGGTGGGAATCCATTTATCGATCGTTTCCAGCCTCGTCTATGTCAAGCTTATGGACAAGGCTGCTTGTGAAAGACTTCTCCAAAGATCGCCGAATGGATACCGTTTCTGTCATGCCGACGGGAATGTTGATGCGGTTACAGTCGAACACGCGGAAATGGAGATACGCACCATAAGGGTCTTCGATCTTCCGTTTGAGGTCCCGTCAGAACTTGTGATCAACGCCTTTCGACCATACGGCACAGTTCTATTACATGTGGCCGAAAAATGGTGAGTTTTACCACATACTCCCTCTTAAATGAGGTGAGACAACTACGAATAGAACTGAGAAAGCACGTTCCCTCTTATTTGTATACAGTGGGTTGTCGCGCGATTATAGTATATGATGGACAACCTCGCACCTGCTCAGGGTGCTGAAAAGAAGGCATCGTCCGCTCGGAATGCCTCCACAGTCGTTTAGTGCAAACCCCGCTGGATAACGTTCAGCCACTACAACAGATGACTGTATTGCTGATGACCTTTGTGTAGGCCATGAGAGAAGAAGTGAGGAAGATTTCCAATGGAGGCCAGCAACTGCACACTATAGAAGACATTGACACGAACGGATTGGAACTCCGACCACCGGTTCAGCCGCAGCAGACACCGGACCCCATACAAGAGATGCAGCTGAAGGTCGCTCCAGAGTCAACTGTGGTGGCTGCCAGTGCTTCCAACGACAGCATTTTAAGTAGGCTCTTTAGGTTTTTATATTGGTAACACCACGCAGCGCTCTGTACGAAAATTACTGGCTGTTCTGTGTGAAGCCTGTGGCTCGTTTGCATTGTTGGAATTCGCTATTGTAGTGTTGGGCAGTTGGCTGTTAAAAGCGCGTAGCGTTGCGCAGTTGGAGGTGAGCCGCCAGCGGTGGTGGATATGGGGAGTGAGATGGCGGAGTTTTGAGAGCGGATGATCTGGACGTGTGCCCATCAGAGACAGTAAATTTGTAAGACTGGATGTCATGAACTGATATGTAGATTATGACTTTTGAACACTATTAAGGTAAATACATTGTTTGTTCTCTATCAAAATCTTTCATTTGCTAACTATGCCTATTAGTAGTTAGTGACTTCAGTAGTTAGAATCTTTTATTTAGCTGGCAGTATTGACGCTCGCTGTATTGCAGTAGTTCGAGTAATGAAGATTTTTGTGAGGTAAGTGATTCATGAAAGGCATAGGTTATTGTTAGTCAGGGCCATTCGTTTGTAGGGATTTTTTTAAAGTGAGATTGCGTTGCGCTAAAAACATTGAGTGTCAGTTTAGTGATGATCAGAATAAGTAGAGAGAGAAATGTCTGAGTACGTTCAGTTTTGCTCAGCTGTTTGAAAATCAAATAATTCACTAATTTTTCTATGGGGATTTTTCAGCGTGATAGACCAGGCCCAAGACGGTCGATGCGCCATCCAAACTGCCGACGCGGAAGTAAGACAACGGAACAGCGTTCGCCAAAGAGAAGAAATAAGCGACGACTGACTTCTGCTGACGACAACGACAGTATCAATCTGCGACCAGTGCATTCAACAGATACCGAGATGACGGTGCAGGCGTTGCACAGCAACGATAACTTGACTTCTCCTTCTGGTGAACGGAAGGCAGTAGTGGTGATGATTGTCCAAGATCAGAGCGGTGACATCGCTGTCCGCCATCCTTCGGAAGGCTCTGGAAATACGCTGGGGGACTGGACGCAGGAAATGGACCAACAGGAGCAGCGTGGAGACATGGACGCGGCGATCGTGGATAGTCGGGTGTCGCCGGGAGGGGTCGGGGAATGTTGACCAACTTGGTGTGATGCGGAGCGACGGAGGCGCAGATGACCGACAGCAGTTCGGTTTTCAGCACCATCGCTTGATAACACCCTCCTCCAACTGATGAACACACGCCAGGCTTACCGCATTGCGACGATCAAGGTTAATGGCATTCGGACATTCTTAAAATTCAAATGCTGCAAGATATGTTACACACCGCAGACGGTATTGTACTCCTACAAGAAGTGCGTCTCTCATCGCCGCCGGAATTCTGTGACTAAGACGCCCATTATTTAGTGCACGATGAGCGTGGATGCGGTGTGGCGATCCTCACAAGGGGAGGCATAGTAGTGGAGGAAGTCATCTCTCTTCCTTCGTCATGTGGAATTGTGGTCACTGTCGACAGCGTTCGTTTTATCAATGTATGTGCACCGTCTGGCTCCACAAAAAGAAGAGAAAGGGCGACCTTTTAGACCGAAGAGGTAGCATCGCTGTTCGCTGTCCGATATAACTCTTATGTAATTGTGTCGTCTCCCAAAAGGACCAAGTACCTCATTGTGTGCCCTCCACGAAACTTCGCGCTTCGATTACCAATATGGCGCTTCTGGATATTTGGGAACTGCAGCATGGCGATAGAACGGGTTACACGTATGTTACGGGGCACTCAGCGAGTAACCCTCCGCCACACACCGTCAGGTGGCTTGCGGAGTATGGATGTAGATGTAGAGTAGAGTTGACCGAGTGTATGTGACGCGTGCTCTATGGACGGCGATACTGGACGACGAAATCTGGCCAGCGGCTTTTACGGATCATATCTACATCTACATCCATACTCCGCAAGACACCTGACGCTGTGTGGCGGAAGGTACTTTGAGTACCTCTATCGGTTCTCCCTCCTATTCCAGTCTCGTATTGTTCGTGGAAAGAAAGATTGTCGGCATGCCTCTGTGTGGGCTCTAATCTCTCTGATTTTATCCTCATGGTCTCTTCGCGGGATATACGTAGGAGGGAGCAGTATTCTGCTTGACTCCTCGGTGAAGGCATGTTCTCCAAACTTCAACAAAAGCCCGTACCGAGCTACTGAGCGTATCTCCTGCAGACTACGATTTCACAAACTTGGCAGAAGATACAGCGAAGTAGGGTCATTGGAAACTAAATGGAACACTTTTACATGACGCAGCATGTCGCCGGTCGATAGAGGAGGTCTGGGAGACTGGCGTTCGCCGCCAACGGGCATACACCACGGTTCTCCATCGGTGGATCAAACGCGCAAAACCAACGTTACGGAGAACGTTGATACGGTAAGGGCAGGACAAATGGCAGTGGAACCACGCGACGCCGGAATTTTATTTTACATCTCTGAGGGAGCTGATGACCAAACAACCATCGTCGGAAAGGCATATGGCCATGAGCAGGATAAAAGCCAAATTATTACAGCTGACGAGACTAAGAATGGAGTGGATAATGTTCCGGGCGAGATTCACTGACACAGTTGCTGCCGAAGCCCCCTCAATGCACCAAGTAGAACGTGAATGCCAACCACGACGAAGTACGTTGATCAGGGAAATAATCTCTGAAACTGGCCAGCAAATTGTGCCCCAACATCACATTGCGCACGTGTTTACCGATTACTTCAGCCAGTTGTATGGGCCTGTATAAATGAGCCACGAGGCACTAAATGATGTCATCTCCGAAATGCCAGATAGAGGACCACCACTGGATGCAGAGTATTTCATCACAGCGATAACGGACGACGAGCTGACAGACGCAATTCCCAGGGGAGCTCCAAACAAGTAGAACTATAGACCTATACATCTAACGTCGATCAGTTGTAGAATTTTGGAACACGTATTATGTTCGAGTATAATGACTCTTCTGGAGACTAGAAATCTACTCTGTAGGAATCAGCATGGGTTTAGAAAAAGACGGTCGTGTGAAACCCAGCTAGCGCTATTCGTCCGCGAGACTCAGAGGGCCATAAACACGGGTTCACAGGTAGATGCCGTGTTTCTTGACTTCCGCAAGGCGTTCGATACAGTTCCCCTCAGTCGTTTAATGAACAAAGTAAGAGCATATGGACTATCAGACCAATTGCGTGGTTGGATTGAGGAGTTCCTAGATAACAGAACGCAGCATGCCATTCTCAACGGAGAGAATTCTTCCGAAGTAAGAGTTATTTCAGGTGTGCCGCAGGGGAGTGTCATAGGACCGTTGCTATTCACAGTATACATAAATGACCTGGTGGATGATGTCGGAAGTTTAGTGAGGCTTTTAGCAGATGATGCTTTGGTGTATCGAAAGGTTGCAACAATGAAAAATTGTACTGAAATGCAGGAGGATCTGCAGCGAATTGACGCATGGTGCAGGGAATGGCAATTGAATCTCAATGTAGACAAGTGTAACGTGCTGCGAATACATAGAAAGATAGATCCCTTATCATTTATCTACAAAATAGCAGGTCAGCAACTGGAATTAGTTAATTCCATAAATTATCTGGGAGAACGCATTAGGAGTGATTTAAAATGGAATGATCATATAAAGTTGAGCGTCGGTAAAGCAGATGCCAGACAGATTCATTGGAAGAGTCCTAAGGAAATGCAATCCGAAAACAAAGGAAGTAGGTTACAGTACGCGTGTTCGCACACTGCTTGAATACTGCTCAACAGTGTGGGATCCGTACCAGATAGGGTTGATAGAAGAGATAGAGAAGATCCAACGGAGATTAGCGCGCTTCGTTACAGGCTAATTTAGAAATCGGGAAAGCGTTACGGAGATGATAGATAAACTCCAGTGGAAGACTCTGCAGAAGAGACGCTCAGTAGCTCGATACGGGCTTTTGTTGAAGCTTCGAGAACATACCTTCACCGAAGAGTGAAGCAGTATATTGCTTCATCCTACGTATATCTCGCGAAGAGACCATGAGGATAAAATCAGAGAGATTATAGCCCACACAGAAGCATACCGACAATCCTTCTTTCCACGAACAATACGAAACTGGAATAGAAGGAAGAACCGATAGAGGTACTCAGGGTAGCCTCCGCCACACACCGTCAGGTGGCTTGCGGAGTATGGATGTAGATGTAGAAGTGCGCAGGACAGGACGGCTTCCCAATTGAATTTTGCTGCGCCTTTGCGTACTTCATGAGACAGACGTGGATTCAGATGTATAACGTTCTCCTGTCTCCGCCGACTGAGCTATCTGTCGAATTCACGGACGGTATCGTCATCCCAATACCCAAACCACGCGGTGGCAGAACGCCAGGGGATTATAGACCAATAACTCTCCTGAACTGCGACTACAAGATTTTCGCCCGCCTGAAGTCTTTAAATTCTGATAGACTCCTCACAGATCAAACATGCCTCCGCGGTAATGTCCATACGGTGCTTGGTGTTACCGAGATAGTCGACCGGGGTGGCCGAGCGGTTCTAGGCGCTACAGTCTGGTACCGCGCCACCGCTACGGTCGCAGGTTCGAATACTGCCTCGGGCATGGATGTGTGTGATGTCCTTAGGTTAGTTAGGTTTAAGTAGTTCTAAGTTCTAGGTGACTGATGACCACAGATGTTGAGTCCCATAGTGCTCAGAGCCATTTGAACCATTTTTTCTTTTTTCGAGTGCAGTTGCCACAGCTGACTTTTCATTGCCGCGCTTATGCCGACGATGTGATGCTGCTGGCACGGACAGGCGACGAAGTACTCGCACGTACGGCGTTGGCATGGATACAGTGATACGGGATGGCGGCAGGTAGCGTACTTAATCTAAAGAAGTCATGCTGCATGAATGTCGGTCGAGAATTACGACCTGGGGAGGAAGGCCCGCTCATGTTAGTTAACACCATAACATGTTTATGTGTCACGTTTCACTCAGATGAGCAGCGGACAGCAGCGGATAACTACCGACGTATATTGAAGTTGAAGCGGACAATGGTGCTGTTACAGAAATTACGTGCGGTGGGTATGATTCAGAGGGAGGCCTATTTTAACGTGTACCTAGCACCTAGACTCACTCACGTAGCGCCTGTCCTGTCTTTAACGTGCACAATGGCATCACGGATGCAAGCAACCTTCGGGACATACGTGAGTGTAGGACACCTGTTTAAGATCCATCACACAACGCTTATGGACTTGGTCTGGTGAACTTATATGAAAAGGTACCGGCACTATTTGTCAGTATGGTTTTTCGACACTGGCGCGGTCAGTTTCGCAGAATCACTGGTGCGTTGGTCGATGCATTGGCGTCCACTTCGGTTTTGTTCAAGTTTTTTTTTTTTTTTTTTTTTTTTTTTTTTTTTTTTTTTTTTTTTTTTTAGCTTAGCTTTGTCAGAGAACCCTTTCCAACAACACGCCTGCCGACGACGCGAGATATATATACCAAATATTACTGCGCCGATGCCCCAGGATACCCTGGAAATGAAGTACCCAGACATGAGCTGGCGACCGACATTGCACATTATACAGAACGTTTACCTTCCAACGTTGGTACGCCCTTCATGGCGTGTGGTGTAAATAGCAAGTTCGCAACTAACCAACGGCGGCATGCGATTCTTTTATCAGACACTCCATTATTTTTAAGCTGTTCTACAGTGGACACTGGTGAACATCATTTGGCATGTAGTGGGGCCGCTCCGGTATGGCACTTGGCACGGAAGATATTGGCGTTCGTGTTATGCACAATTTCATCAGACACACTCTTTTTCCCCAAAAAATATTATTTTCCGGTGCATAAAGCAAATATAGTGACATGGGTACGGGTAATTGTTGTGAGCTACGTCTACAACGAATCGGATAAGGACAAAATGGATTTTTGGCATTTTCTCCTGGATGGACACGCGAACATGCAACAGCATAAGAAATATAGGCAACACTTAGCTAATTATCTGCAGCGGTCATTTCCCGATCCTCTGGCCAGGTGGGGCTTGACGGGTGAGAGATGAGAAAGATGAAGTAAGCGGAGACAGAGATCGATCACACTTAACGGAACCTTAGTTACTTTTCGAGAAGACGACCCAGTCTTCCGCCAACGTCCGGAGAACGGGTTGGTAGATGGCTCTATTGATCTATCGTACGTCGGGTGGTGATCAGGCGACGTATCCGACTTGAATCTCATTCCGTTGCTAGAGGAGCACGTTTCTTTTGTATTTGTACTATCAGCGATGTCGTTATGTCATTTTCATTTGGACATTTTCTGTTTTATTCATGCCTTTATTTAATTTCTTTAAAAAATATGCACATCAGTGATATAAGCACTTCAAGAACATCAATTATTTTTCCAAAAACAATAGATGTTTTTGTAAAAAAATGGATAGCAAGAAAAAAGACGTAAACAGGAGTTCCCCGGTCGGGGCACACATTTTCAACTGTCCCCGTTGATGTATATCAACGCCTGTCGGCAGTGCAGGGTATTGATTTAATTATCACGTTAGTAAATCGGTCGATTTGTTCTCTTTGATAATCAGAGGCAGTACGTAAAACTGCGGTGTGAATGAAAGTAAAGAGTAAATCAATTACAAATAAAATAACACTCCCAAAAATAAAATTAAAACAAGGACTTTAATTTTATGAAACTGGCATTTCATAATTCCTTCTGAAAGTGTTTTCTGTTTGGCTTCCCAGTTCGTATTCCAGCGTTGCTGATGTATTGAATCTTGTTTGGTTTATTTGATGTAGATATTTTAAAATTATATAAAAAGTGAAATTCTATATTATATATTTGGGAAGATATGAAATTAGCATGTGTAGGTATACGTTACTCTGAGGGAATGTATTTTTGCCTGCAATAAAGAGGTTTCAGTACTTAATGACTTGAGTAACGATTATTTACACGTATTTCTAAATTATTAGCTCTGTCAAACTCTAATAATGGATACCATATATCTTCCAAACTGACACCCATTTCATTTTCTAACACAATTCATGCCTCTCATAGAGGCACTCACAGTACTGTTTCCAACTGTCCACTCTATTTTTTACGTTCAACAGTGGAATACGTTTTGCACTTTCAGTTTTGATGACTTTGCATTTACTTCGTCCGAATGTTATTTTTGAATTGTCCGCATAGTGAATCTGTTTCTTCGCCGACCATGACGTTTTCGATTTCTAAGCATTTCTTTTTTTTTTTTAATTTGCAACCGTTTCTCTTCCTATCGCATTCAGATTCGTGGTGCTAATGAAAATGAAATATCGTGTGACGAGGGCCTCCCGTCGGGTAGACCGCTCGCCCGGTGCAAGACTTTCGATTTGACGCCACTTCGGCGACTTGCACGTCGATGGGGATGAAATGATGATGATTAGGACAACACAACACCCAGTCCCAGAGCGGAGAAAATCTCCGACCCAGCCGGGAATCGAACCCGGGCCCTTAGGGTTGACTGTCTGTCGCGCTGACCACTTTTTTTTAATGGGTTATGAAACTGAATTGCATCTTGAAGATAATGTTAGAAAATTGTAAATTGTATTCCGAATTGATTAGGGTGAAAATAACTCTCTCTAGAATACTATTTACTGCATTAACGAAACGCAAAATATTCTTCCATTAGAATCTAAATAAAAATGAGAGAGAAGCAAAAGTGAAAATTAAGAGAGGAAATTAAACTTCTTCAGTGATGCACGTCTTTTGCATGAGAATAGTTTTTCCCTACTATTGTTGTGCTGTGGAATGAATCCTGTTACTTCTTGGGAAAACATGCTTTTCTGAGGTTCTGTGTTGAGGCCTTCACGGCTAGCGTATCGGTCCCGGGGCACACGAAGTCCCCACCGTACTTCGCCCTCAACAGCAATCCCCTACTTTGGCAGTCTATCTTGTTCGGTCGATTTCATATTATTTAGGTATTAACCGATGCCTTGTTTCTGAAACAAAATTTGCATCGTATTTCCGAACTCCTTTTTATGGTCTTTGTTCCGGTATATTTTGAAGTATTCGCCTTTCATATATTCTCGATATTCTTGTAGATTGTCATTGCCTTTGTTGTTAACAACATAATTGACAAAATTTCCGAATAGCCACAAGATGACATTGTTTTTTTGTGGTGGAAATGAAATTTCTTCTGGGAAGAGTATGTCGTTTAGCGTGATTTCTCTTCCATCGATCCGTTTAAGAAAAGCGACTTGCAATACAATGTCATTCCAAATATTCTTGTATCCATTGCAGATGAAGCGATGCTTTAAGGAGTCCAAGGATGGCACACATTGGTTGCTTGTAGTCCTATTGAATACAGTTTTTCATTGGTACTAATAATGTTGTTGACAACTCTATACCAAGACGCTTGCACTTCCGTAGTCAGTATTTTGTTATTTATATTAGTCCATATTTTTTCCCAGTTTTTGTTGGGATACTTCAGCTCCATTTTATTTTGGTTTTCACGTGATTTTAACTTCTCTACTACATATATTTACTTGTCCTCTTATTTTTGTCTGTTAAAATGCATGTCAAGTAGCTTAATTCTACATAAAAATCCTTAATATGCTTTAGGTTGTAATTTATGTTGTGAACATCTACTGGCGGCTGCATGCTTCCGGGTTTGAGAAGGTCAAATAGAGCGGCAGTTATGCTGTGCGGCTGTGTCTCTATAAGTTTTAGTGTTCTTTTAATGAAGAGGGCAGTGTTTTTCCTCCGAAGGTCTGTCAGCCCCAGGCCTCCGTTTTCGTGTCTCGATGTAGTCGTTCCTGTTGTTAATCTAAAAATATGGCCGTTCCATACGTATCGACAGACTGTGCTCATTATAGATTTCACTATGTCTGGAGGTGTTGGTAAAATCTGAGCAACATATGCAGCTTTCGAAAGAACTGCACAGTTTATTAGTTTAATTCTTTGCTTGATATTTAAGTCTCTCGTTTGATGCAGTATTAAGCTGCCTCTGATTTTTCCCAACACCTATTTCCAATTAGCAGCCGTTGTTCTTAATGAGCAACTGTAGAAAGTTATGCCCAAAGCAGTGTGACGCTCCACTCTGTTTGCCCACGGTAGCTGCACATTGTCAACACGCTGTAGATTTAAAAAGGAACTTTTCGTTTCATTTATCCTCGCAGCAGTTGCCCTGCTATAAAGGAATAACTTGTCTGTTAGCTGGGCACAGTCATCATCGCTCCTTACTAGAACTTCCACATCGTCAGCGTATGCATTTGTAACCGTCTTCAGCTCAGCTATTGTTATGCCTTCTAAGGTTGTGTTCAAAAGCCGTAAAAGGGGTTCCACAGAAACCACATAAAACGACATGGACAGGGGACTTCCCTGAAGAACTCCACTATATATCAATACTTCATTAGTATATTGTCCATTCATCGAGATTTTGGTGCGTATGCCTCTGACGATGTTCATTAAAACCGCTAAGTTGCCATCATTGAAACCTATGTGTTTCAAGGTTCTGAACAGATATCCGTAGTTGACTCTGTCAAACGTTTTAGCAAAATCAATGAAGGCAATGCCGCCATTCGCTGACGATGATGAGCAAATAGAAATAATGTCTCGATATTCACATACAGTCTTAAAAATGGTACGTCGAGGGAGACACATCTGATGGCATCCAATGACTTTTTCTAAAATCGGTCCTATTCGTTCTTTAATTACACGTGCAACTCCCTTGTAATCTTTGTTCATTAGACTGATCGGCCTCATTTTAGTAATATCTTTCGTGTCCGTACTCCTTCCCTTTGGAAGTAGTACAGTTACACTTTCCTTGAAAGCAGCAGGAATTTCCTCTCCCCTCAAGACGTCATTAACTACTTCCGTGAATTGGGAACCTATTAGGTGCTAAAAGGTCCTATAAAACTCCACAGGTAGGCCGTCTGGGCCTGGAGACCGTCGTGAAGGTGAAGATTTGAGTATATCAAAAACCTCGTCATTGGTAATTTCTAACGTTAAACGTCTGTTCTCCTCCTCTGTAACAACTCCCTCTATTCCGGAGTTCTGTAAAAACTCTTGTACTGAGTTGTCGTCAGTAGCATTTCGAAAATATAATTGCTGAAAAAATCTATGTGCTTCATTTAAGATATCCCTTTGTTTGTAACAACTCTGTTATCTTCCGTTCTGAGGCTGGCAGTAAAATTTCTTCTGTTTTTTATATGTTGTATAAAGTGGTAGATGGAGGTATTCTCTGCCTCCACCGTCGTTCTAGTGTGTGATTTGTTTTGTAATCCCTCCAAATGTACGCTCTTGATACTTATCATTTTGGCTTTAACGCTTTTAATATTGATAAAGTCGTCTTGAGATATTGGTTGGTCGTAAAGGTCTCTTAAGCAAGAGTAGTAAAACTCCATCGTCTGTCTTGACCACGTTGCCTTTTCTTTGGCGTAAGATATCAGCGCTGCTCTTATCTATTTCTTAGTGGCCATAGTCCACCATTCAATAGTTGTTCTATATTTAGTACGCATCCTTAAAACAGACTGCCAAGTTTCTCGCATCTTTAAAGCTAGAGCGTTTTCAGAGAGGGTATTGATATTTAATTTCCATAGTGGGCGACCCCAATATGTCTTTTGCCTGGTTAATTTGATGCTGCACCTCACTCCGAGGTGGTCAGAGAAGGCAGCTGGTATCACCTCGATACTACTGACTTTGGTGGCTAAAGTGGGAGCGAAATACATTCTGTCGATTCTACTCTGTGTAGCACCAGCGATGTATATGAAGCGAACCAGCGTCGGATATTTTATTTCCCACGCGTCAAGCCACTTCATGTTGGTGACCAACGCCTGCAGTTCTTGGGCGAAGTTAAGATTTGGTCGCTGATCCTTTTTATTTAAAACGCAATTAAAATCTCCACCAATGACAATTTCTGCAGGGTTTTCTTGGAGTAGAAATAAAATGTCACTTTTAAAAAAGGCTGCCCTCTCTCGTCTCACATTGTTGCCTGAAGGTGCGTATAGGTTTATAAAAGTGGTGTTAAACACTTTGCAGCTAATTCTCCTCCCAGACTCTAAAAGGCACACGTTTGTCATCTCGATACCTTCTTTAGCAAGGCTGGCTTTTCCACACGCGTTTTCTGGAGCCACATTCAACACCTCTTTGTACCCTGAAACATACAATTCTTTGACATTAACTTCCTGCAGAAAGGCGATATCTGTAACTGACTGATACAGAAAGTCCTTCAGTGCAGCTACCTTTGCTTGACTCTGAATTTTGTTTATATTTAAAGTGGTCACGTTGTATGTATGTTCCAGTGTGAGATGCTACAAGACAGTAAACAGAGGAGACGGTATTGGAGCCGCGTACAATAACTTCGGGTTAGATATGTATAGTGTTATTTTATTTTACTTTTATTCCATTGACGGTTTTTCATCTTTTTTCTTTTTTTCTTCTTTCTTCTTAGAGTTCGGTGTGACAATTTTTAATAAAAAAATTCTTCCTCAAATGCCCCTTCCGCCCCCATTGCATCGGTCTGATCCTCCTTTTCGTCCGCCCAGTTAAATCGTGGCTCGGTGATGTGTCCATGTCCTTGTCCAAGTCGGGTTTCATTGTCCATATCTGATGTCGTATTGTGATGCAAGGCTTCAAATGTTCCGTGTGGCGTGTCAGCCCGTTCTTGTCTCTTGTTCCGATCCGAAGATTCGCCGACCGCTTCCTTTTGTGTATCTTCGTCCTTCTTTTCGGTCTCCTGTATCTTCCTCAGCCGCTCTCTTAAAGGAGGGGCGAAATTGTCTGCAGCTTGATGTGCTCTTTGTGTCTTTTTATTTTTTGATGATTTTGGTGAATCGTCAGTGAAACCTTTGGTGAACTTCCTGGCGACTCCGTGGAAGGTCGAGGAGAAGTCACCTGTCCCGCCTTCGTGGCGGAAGATTTTTGAGCTCCGTTAATTTCGGATTCAGCCGTTGCTGCTGTTTCTACGACACGTGAGACGGATGGTGTCATTGGTTCGTTTTCTTGCGCCCCTTCTTTCCCTTTGACGTTTCCTGAACCTGTCTGTAGTGTCATGTCATCTGTGTGGTTCTCAGTTGTCTGTTGTATCACTTCCTCTTTATGTCCATCCACTGTAGTTCCCTCTGGGATGTTGGCCCTTTCGTGTGTAACTACCGCTTCGTACTCTACCATGTCAACATCAGGTATTATCGATGAAGCTTGTCGCTCGTTGGAAGAGTTGTCAGACGCAGGGGGCAAGCGCGGTGCGTCCTCAGTGACGTCATTACTGGCCAGATCCTGATTGTCATCGTTAGTCAACCCCGCGGTGCTTTCCGTTTCCGTGCGCGCGTCGAAAGGTCCAGTCTGCTCGGCCATATTCTGTCGATAGAGGGCCCGGCTAGCTGCCGCGGCAGCGTACGTCACTTCCATGCTAACAACTTGTCCTGGGACAGCCGCCTCGTTAGTCGGTAAGTGAGGAACCCGCCTTCTACTGCACTCACTTCTGGCGTGCCCTGTGGCGTTACATAACGCACAAGTCCGTGGCTGCCCATCATAAATTATGAGAGTGCGATGGCCACAGATATTCAAGTATGAAGGGATATGTCGTACGAGCTCAATATTAATCTGTCTAACTCCATTCAAAACCGGAAACATATATTGCTCCGACCATTTTTCTGCAATATTAGACATAACCCTACCATAGGGCTGAAGAGCACCGATTGCTCCGGCAGGGACCTCGAACGGCATTTCGAAAACTCTCACTGTTCGAATGCCTAGCCCAGCATGGGAAACAAGAACGTCACTAACGGTTCCGTCTGCATGATTAAATTTCATTTTTCCACCACACTTGTCAACTATCGAGGAGCACAAATCAGAGGAAATCAATAGCGCTCTACTGACCTTCGTAACAGCCACACAGCCGCTGTTTACGCCAGCCCTCCTAACGCTGCCGCCACACGTCCGTCCGGCTCGGCGGCCGAGCAGCGAATGACCACTCAGCTACAGGGGCGGACGTGGTGCTAATGAAACAAATCCAGTAATAGGCATCCCCTATCGGTTTATATGTACTTTAAATTATTAATCTTTTGTTGCTTTTTCCTTTCTCACAAAGGAACCATCTGCCCTTTTAACACGGGGCTAAATCTCACAGTCATCAGCCATAGGTACAGGGCCTTCATTTGACTCATGCCGAGTCCAGCAAATGATGAGTGTATAGCTGTTCCTCATCTTCATACCTTTCACCACTCCTTCCACATATTGGAATGACAAGGACGCTGGCACTCTTACTAAAGCTGATTAGTTTCTCCTTTACGTTAGCTGTATCTGTAAAGTTCCCACACGTCCTTAAACTTCTAGAATACTTTCAGTTGTTCTACTATTCTGGTGTACTCGATATCAGTCTCCCTTCTGTATCTCCCATCCTCAGGAGCCTAAACATGATGGCTAGACATTGTCAACAATTTGCACCTTCTGTCCATCTCCTAAGACGCCACAAATATTCCTCAGTAACGTTCATCTCCTCTTTCTATCATACCATCTGCTCCTCTGGAGTAACACGCAATACTTTCATTTCAAGGAAAAAACACAATGTTAACGTCACATGGGTGACTTTTAAGTTACAAAAACTGGTTGGCATTTTTTTAAGAGCCTTCGTCTAGGCGAAAAGGTAACAAATATCTTTAAGAAGTTACAAGTTATTAACTGTTGAAGAACTAGACGCTTCAGCCTGTTGTCACAATGGCTCTCCAGATATTAGATGTACAATTTTCATTGGAAGACAGACATAATATTACACTACCAATTTCGTTTTGTAGCACTATGTTTACTGTTAATAACGATCAGAGCATATATTTACTTACATTTACCGTTTTTACGGTTACCCTGTTGTACACTGCTTTGATAACAGCCTGATCGTTTATAGTTCACATACAGGTTACATTTCTGCATTTCCTGCGTTGTCAAGGGGTTATAACTAAAGTGCAGCTACCAACGGAGGTCCAGTGTGGGCTATAATTATCGTACAGCAGCAAAACTTGGTGTTATACTAATGCGTTAATGCTGAATCGATTTAAACTGAAGAAAATCAGTTTCAATTTAGGCCACCAGGTGCAAAACAATGTTTATATGACGGCATGACATCTATGCTGTCTTTTAACCAGGCAAACAATATGGATATCGAGAAAAGAGATTTTGCGCTGTTTTATGTGAACGGCAGCAATTATAGTGATGCATTGAAAGAATATCGCCGATTGCGAGCTCTGAGGAGAGGCCCGTCGTCATTTAATGGTTTAAAGAAGATAGTAATGAAATTCAAAAATACGAGTGAACTTGTTGCGGCACCTGGAAGAGAAACGCTTCTCTTGGCGGTGGAAGTTATTGACGAGGTGACTGTTGCTGTTGCTGTAACTGGCATGCAGCACATGTCCTCGTAGTGAAAATAGTAGTGCAGTGTCACGAGAATCGTCAGTCTATTTTATACTGGTAACAGTACCAGTACGAGATCCACGATCTGCAGCAATGTTCTGAATTCGGTCTTCGGTTTCTGGCACGGATCGAAGTTGGTGAAATGTGGCCAAGCAATATTCTATTGAGTGAGAAGGCACATTTTACACTAAACTGCACAGTGAATACACAGAACTGACGAATGCGGGGTACTTTGAATCCGCGTGTCTACACGAAGAGCCATTGCGCTCGCAGCGTTATGAGCAGATGAAACGGGAATGGTCCGACCATAACAGCAACTTCTTTGATGGCTCTGACAGATGGCTGATTAAACTACAACATATGGAACATTTTCAGATATGCTTGATGCAAGATTTCATGAATGTGCTATTTTCAGAGATTTTCCAGATTCATGGCCTGCAAGATCGTATGGTCTGAGTCCATGTGACTTTTGGCTCTGGGGATGTCTAAGAAAGCGCATTTTCCAGAGTGACGTTCGGTCTCTACCTGATCTGAAGACCAATATACAGGAACATTTTGCTCACACCCCACCGTAACTACGGCGATCAACCGTTGATCTCGTTGTTTTACGAATGCAGCTTCCTGTCGATGTCTCCGGTGCTCAAACTGAACAAACTGCGTAAGCGACAGTTAATAATAAAATCAACATTATGCCCTTCTCACTTATTTGACCTCTTCCGCTCACGTTGCCTTCCTAATCCATTCCAAATGGAAACATTTCTCCTACACGTCTTTCTTGCATTCACAGCGTCAGATTTGCACCTGGTGGCCAAAATTGGAACTAATTTTTTCCAGCGTAATTAGTTTCCACATTTCCGCATGAGAATATCTACCAAGTTTCGCTGCCGTAAGATACACTGCTGCCCATTAAAATTGCTACACCACGAAGAAGACGCGAAATTTAACCGACAGGAAGAAGATTCTGTGATATGCAAATGATTAGTTTCTCAGAGCATTCACACAAGGTTGGCGCCCGTGGCGTCACCTACAACGTGCTGCCGTGAGGAAAGTTTCCAACCGATTTCTCATACACAAACAGCAGTTGACCGGCGTTGCCTGGTGAAACGTTGTTGTGATGCCTCGTGTAAGGAGGAGAATCCAATGACCCAATGACTGTTAGCAGAATATGGAATCGGTGGGTTCAGGAGGGTAATACGGAACGCCGTGATGGATCTCAACGGCCTCGTATCACTTGCAGTCTAGATGACAGGCATCTTATCCGCATGGCTGTAACGGATCGTGCAGCCACGTCTCGATCCCCGAGTCAACAGATGGGGACGTTTGCAAGACAACAACCGTCTACACGAACAGTTCGACGACGTTTACAGCAGCATGGACTATCAGCTCAGAGACCATGGCTGCGGTTACCTTTGACGCTGCACAGACAGGATAGTCTGCGATTGTGTACTCAACGACGAACCTGGGTGCACGAATGGCAAAACGCCATTTTGTCAGATGAATCCAGGTTCTGTTTACAGGATCATGATGGTTGCATCCGTCTTTGGCGACATCGAGGTGAACGCACATTGGAAGCGTGTATTCGTCATCGCCATACTGGCGTATCACCCGGCGTGATGATATGGGGTGCCATTGGTTACACGTCTCGGACACCTCTAGTTCGCATTGACGGCACTTTGAACAGTGGACGTTACATTTCAGATGGGTTACGACCCGTGGCTCTACTCTGCATTCGATTCCTGCGAAACCGTACATTTCGGCAGTATAATGCACGACCGCATGTTGCTGGTCCTGTACGGGCCTTTCTGGATACAGAAACGTTCGACTGCTGCTCTGGCCAGCAGATTCTCCAGATCTTTCACCAATTGAAAACGTCTGGTCAACGGTAGCCCAGCAGCTGGCTCGTCACAATACGCCAGCCTCTACTCTTGATAAACTGTGGTATCGAAGCTGCATTGGCAGCTGTTCCTGTACATGCCATCCAAGCTCTGTTTGAGTCAGACGGAATCCACCCAGCGGCTTAACGATGAATGTCGGTGTACCAGCCAGTCTGTATATGGTCTTTAGGCGGTTTTCCAAATCTCGCTAGATGACTACCAGGTTTGTACCCAAGTGTCTCGGTCCACGATTCAGAAATATTTCGAGAACTCTCGCTCACTTTCACATGACTAACAGTACATGCAGACAATCAGGATTGTCTCGTGAAGTTGGAATTCCTAATGTCTTATCTCATACATAATGGATAATTTGGTACCATACTTCACTCAGGTATATGAAAGTTGTTGTGCTTATTTCCGTTGAAGTTTCCTTAATAGTTTTTTTTTATGTCATTGAAGTGCCAATCGGTGGATTCTTGGTGACAGTGAATGTACAAACACGCTTAAAGTGAATATAAATCCCTTTTTCACATAAAATATTTAAGTGCTTACAAATTAAAGATTTTAAAATAAACTATCTCAGTACGGAGAAACTAATGTGAACGAGGTTATAGGTTCTGACAGAAGTTGAACTAGGTTTTACATTGAATACACTGCAGAAGTTTCTCATTTCCATCTCGTATTTGTCAATAATGTCTCACGTACTGAATACTTCTCTTGACTGGAAGAACTGCAGTTCACTCATGTTTACAAAAAGTGCAAAAGAATGGTTGCGCAGAATAATAAATAATTGTGACTGACTTGCGTTTATTGATGGATTCTAGAGAATTGTGTTCTGTTCAAACACAACAAATAAAATAAGTCCCTAGAATAACACGCACAGATTCAGAATAAACAAATCTTGTGTGACACACAGCTTGACATAGTCACGCTTGCTATCGCGCAGACGGTACATTCAAGAGAACGGGTAAATTCTGTCTTCTCGTATTTACGAAAGATGTTCGGTATTTTAGCAAAATATCGGATTGCCAGCAGTTTACGGGATCTTGACAGATATGCAGTTACATCGATTATTTTGCGTGCAATATAATAGAGTGCGCCATACTGAACGGATAAGTTCCACTATGACAAAAGGAGAGCCGATGAAGCGTTCCACTAATGTTCCCGGAATAAATAAACGATTTATCTTGTAGGATTATTAGATCTCTCAAACTGTATGCTGAAGATGAAGTCTACAGGAAACTATCGTTGTGGGTCAGTTATAAGGAAATGCCGAAGGACATGAATAGAACCTTCACTTTGGGTAATTATAGGGGCTCTAGTTAAATTGGGATAAACAGAAAGTAACGCCCACGGCAAAGAGAAAGGATCTGATTCTATCCGATTACAGCACTAGCTGTGTACTTTTGTGCTCTTTTAGTCGTGTAATTAGTTCGCTATATTAAACTGAACTAAAAGATAAAACCTGTTGCAATGAAGGTGAAAGGAAAACTTACAGATTCTGCGAAAATCCAGTAAAGAATACTGCGACGAATTCTGTTACTGGGTCTGGATTTGTTATGAAATAGGCGTATCAGCATACTTCGAATTCGAAGAATGTACGATAATTCCTCTATCACCGTTGACTGTATTGCATATAGACGTGGAAAACGGGGTAGAGAAGATGAGAGAGCGTATAGAGGCACGCAGGCAGATTTTTCTTCTCTCACTCAAACCGCAGATGGAATAGGATGTAGATGTAGACTTTCAGTGGGCTCCTACTGCCAATTTCATTGATCGTGTAACTTCATTAAGAGGCTAACTTTTCGAACTGTATGGAAAGTCCTATGAGGTAGAGATAATGCGGACAGAAATGGAAGAGATATTTGTTATTTATCATGTAATCCGGTATTTATGCAGCTATCACAGTAGCAGCTCACACAGGACAACGATGAGAGTATAAAGCAAAACCATTCGTTCGTAAAACTGTCACATCCTACAGATATTACAGAGCTACGTCGTCTACACGGATCTCATCGGTCATAAAATAACTGGAAGGTTTCGGTAGTGAACAAAGAGAAAGAGGGTTGTAGGTCTGGAATCACCATATAGGTGATAGTGGCTGTAGGTGCTACTTCACTAATGTCTTAAACCGAAAGTATCTCAGTTCTCGTCCTACGTAACCCCCGATTACTGTCACCACTAGCAACTCTCCCGTACAGGCGCTCGATCCGATATTGCAATGCAACTTCCTATTCCAGCCACAGGCGGTTGCCACGTTTATGGGATGACAACTTGAACTCAGATGAAAGACTTACGTTTAACTCAAATTCAATTCATGGAAGTTCCCCTGTGTTGTGATTGTAATGAGAATTACTAATGTAACTAATTCGTACCGTGTTGTCCGCTGCTCGGGGTCGTGCGGTAGCGTTCTCGCTTCCCTCGCCCGGGTTCCCGGGTTCGATTCCCGGCGGGGTCAGGGATTTTCTCTGCTTCGTGATGGCTGGGTGTTGTGTGATGTCCTTAGATTAGTTAGGTTTAAGTAGTTCTAAGTTCTAGGGGACTGGTGAAAATAGATGTTAAGTCCCGTAGTGCTCAGAGCCATTTGAACCATTTCGTACGTGGTATCTCACTTCAGACATAAAGGCCTCACACTTATGAACGAATATTTTAATCAAAATGTCTGTCGTTTGTTTAATTGAAATTCACCTCTATTAGCGGATGATTACTATTTCAGGTACATTTTGATGAGACGGGATTTACTGTGTTACACATTGTACGTCACTTCTGTGGGAGCTGTAGCTGTTGCAGTGTTCACCTTTGGTGCGCTAGTGTGGAAGGTGTGAAAAAACCATCCACGTGCAAAATCAAAGCAATTCGTATGTTTGTTCGTTTATATTTACTTATGTAGGCCGATTTCCAGTAACTCCTCTCTATCTGATTAAAATCGTGTGTATCAGAGAAATTCACCTCGTAAACTTTTAACTACAAAAACTTCACGTAAGATTTAAACGTGCATTTGGTGTCGATTACAAGAAAAGTCGTCCATATCTCATGATTTGTTGTGTAGTGTCGTAAGTGAAGAGCCGCGAAAATTGTTCATTTTACTGAAGCATCAGCTTCAATCAATATTTTTGCTTTATGTAATTGTAGCAGAAGTGTCTTCGTTCGAAGAATCGTTAACCCAGAATTTAAACGCATGTATACGTGAAATAACGTACATTTTCGCAAGTTATTAGTTATGTGCATAACGTAATTCGTAGCAAATGGGTGTTTCTTATTTGTTTACTGTACTACGTAATATAACTGTCAAATCGTGTTGCATCTAGTGTTCCCATTCACCAGGTTGTATAATTTCTGACGATAATTTCAAGTTTGTTCGAGACTATAATCTCAAAGAATCTTCATGTTTTTCTGTTAGTAAAAGTCTAGATTTTCTTCAGTTCTAAAGGGAATTAATAGTTATCAAACCCAGAAACTAAAATAGAATGAGCAATCTTCTTTCACAGTTATTTATTTGCTTTTTTGTAAATCACTCCACCAACTACGACGCAGCTCCGCTATGAACCTCGTTTTCAAATAAGTAACGAGTTAGTTGATTTTGCTAAGCAACTGGAAACCGCCACCTCAGCTATCAAACGATTAGCAGCTGATGCGAATGGGGGTACTGGAAGAGCTCTCTAGAGTGGTGAGATATCGATGGTACCTGAAGTACTATCCTCTCCTATGGATACAGTTCCTCCTGCAGGAAGTTTGGGATCTGTCACTACTAGTCCACTTGACTGTGAGTGGCGGTCTAGGCACCTCCAGTGAACAGTCAGGGACCAGAGAGAACTCTCGGTGTTATTTCTCTCCCACCCCTTAAAATGTGACTGGCTGTAGCCATCCTCGTCTTTCATTATCCTTTATACACAGCACACTTAATCGATGTGATACATGTAATTTATCAATAAATTCTGATGGATTTGCAAAAGTATTGTATTTTCCTTTACAGTGGATGATGATTGTAAAGTTGTTCGTTTAATTTTTCTTATGTCTGAAGTGAATGTTCAGTTCATTCTGGTAACTGAAAACATGGCGGCTGACTGGAGGCGAGCTGGTGGAGAGCTCCGCCCACCTATGTGCTGTGAGCGGCCTCCCGAAGTCGCATTCATTCACCGCTGCAGAGGACGATGTGTGTCTTTCACAGAATTAGCAATGTTTGGGAAAGAATGCGTATGCATGCCGAGTTCACCGAATCCATTCTGTTCCGGCCAGTTGGCGAATATGAATACAGACCACCCATGCAAATGGCATGACCCGTGGAGTGATATTGTAATATTTTTCAGTAACCACGAGGTGCCTCCACAGGCGAGTACTTTGCCTAGCGCCTATAGGCCGATACGCCTGGAGGGTGAAGACTTACAACGTTACGGAAGGGTTTTGGCGGGTCAGTGCTCGAAATATTTGGGAACGGCGATGTGCCGTAGGGCACTATTGGCAAGTAGCTGCAAAGAGGAGTCTAGATGGGTCGGCGTACAGAATGTTCTAAAAGAATCGACACTGAACCTTCTAGAACAAAGTTGTTAAGAGGATTTGTATTTGTCAGATGAAGTACACCGTCTGAGACTGGCCAAAATGGCAGTTTTGGGGGCACACACTGAGAAGGAGCAGGAGAGTAACAGACACTTCCTCGGTGAGAGCCATTGTGAGAACTTCATTGTGGGGAGTCGTGGTGGACGAACTTGGTCGACGCCAGACACAGAGGACCCTCTCTCTCCTTCACCACGAGACGAGAACGCAGTTCACGAGCAGACGGGCCGCGCCATGCTGGGATTCGTCACTGCCTGCCATCTCACCGTGCCCTGTCTCGGGCAAATGATGTGTCACAACCACGGCGTAGAAAATCCGTATGGGATAACAGGGGCATTGATTCAAATTAATCAGTCAGTTAACTATGTGGTGACGCTTCAGTTATGAATTTACTCTTTGGGGTTCTATTTCTCTCACTAACCTTCCCATGCAATCATCGCCAACACTTCAATTTCACGGTTAACTGTCACTTAACACGATTTCTTGGTCGTTCTGTCTATTTTATAAGAATTATTCCAGTTCCTCTGGAAATCCATTATTACTACACTCTCACATGTGTACATGCACTCTTTCTATCCTGATGAGTATTTGATACTTGTTTGTTCTTAGCAATCTTTGAAGTCATAACAATAAATGTATGTAATTTACAGCCATTGTGTCATCTCGGTAGCTGATAGTCCTCGTCACTAATTCGTAATTATTATCGTTTAATGAGGGCACACAACTACAGTCCATGTGTCAGGGCCAACCCATTCTTTCCGTTTCCGTGCTCAAATTTCCTCTACATACGCCTCGACCGTAGTGGGAGACTTGCATCTTGATAGGGAATACTCAGTGAATGTCTTTGGCGAAACAGATTGACTAGAGCCTTACCCCCGTGTCACCTTGCACTCTGATCAACAGACGGGAAGTGCTGTCTTCCACTGAAACACGAAACTGAGCCAGTGAGATTCTCTTCAACTTTTAAGAAACCTGCTGTAACTTGCGTCAAGAGGAAGCAAACGCAAAAGGACTGGGAGCTATTAATCGTTGGCAGTTCAAACATACAGCTAATAATGGTATCCTGCAGGAAGTGGCACCGAAAGATGAGAGAATGAGAGAATGAGATCTCATACCAGCATCTACTCAAAAATCAGAGCCCAGCCAATTGCGTATCGGGGTGCACATTGGAGCACATGTTGCCTGTCATCTGGTCTCCAAGGTCATACTTGCGTCGTTGCAGTGACTGGTAGAAGAAACTGAGGTGAACAACCTTGTTCTCGAACGAAACTCACGATTTTTAGCAATGTCCAGGAACTGATGGTGGTCCCAAGTTTCTGCCAAATAGAAACGTTGAGCAAATATTCAGTGACAAGCTGGGCTGCAACTTCCATGACTTGCCACAAAGAGCTGAGAATTATATGGTTCTCTTAAGTGCGTCATGTGGGTACTACACGCCAGTGACCTAGGTAGCTGACTTTGTGTTGTGTGCACCCAAGGGTTTCTTTAACGTGACTTTTTGTCCATCCTGATAATGATACTTGTAGGGGACCCTTATTGTCAGTAGAAGATTCAATGAACTACCCTCTACAGGCGAGGCTGTTAAAATTCTAGTGGCGAACTGCTGAATTACTTGCAACAGGTAGAGTTTGAAGCGCTCATAAAAAGACAGTGGTGCTCAGATAGTACTAGACACAGAAAGTTGATTAAAACCTGAAATTGATAGGAAAGAGTTTTTTGGAGACGGGCTAACTGTATATCCAAAGGATATGCTAGCGATAAATGAGGTTACCTTATTATTCGCAGTAGACAATATACATAAATATACGGAGATATAAACTGGAACTGCAAGCATGGTTTTCTGGGGCCAAACTTACAGTCGTATTCTTCTATCGATCGCGAGACTCATCTCCACATGCAAGCGAAAGCTTTGAAAACACTATTACATTAGTTGTCCAAACATACTTTCATCATCACAGAAGAGTTACACTTCGTACAATAAACTGAGAAAATTACAGTGTCGTAAGTATACGGACATCCAGCAGGCCGAAATAGAAATATTACGGTAACTTTTTGTTTATTGAAACAATTGGTTGGAATTCCATCGTAAGTTGCAATAAGAAGTTCCCTTTATTTATTGGTGGTGACTAGTTTCGGATATTGTGTCCATTCTGAAACTATCCACTAAAACAAAGTTACAGCACATGTTAATACTGTATAATTATACCAATGAGACATGAATATTGGCAGTAGTCATTCTTATAACAGGTAACGTGAAAGGTTAGGTAGCGTCTTCGTAAATAATTGAAGTACAGTCAAGTGTGCATGTTGGGAACAACCACAACAGGCAACCCAATGAACAATGCTTGAAGTTTAACATGCAGTAGGCAAGTTACAGTATGATGCTGTAAGACACCAGCAATTTCCAGGTGACAGCCCCAGAGGCTGCTACCATTGACGTGTGCACAAGAGGAAGTATTTATTGTCTAACCCAAAAGCTCTTATACTGTAATGTTTACATTACACGTTACCACAAAATAAAATAATTTATAACAACCTATTAGTCTTAATCGACCCAGACTCCATTAAAGTAATGACAAACTGTGTGAAATATAGGCCACATACGGTGTGATTCACATATACGTAGCCAGGTTACGATATAAATCAGCAAGAAGCAAAACAAATTTTACAGATATATATATAAATAAAACATAATAGAAGATATCCATAGCAATGACAAAGGCCTTATAACGTCACAGACGACGTAACATGTGGTCATGATCAAATGTGTAAACATTTTTTACTATAGGCAGCATGTTTCTTGAATTTACACAAAAAACTTAATATGAATCAAAAGCAGGAATATGATGGTGAAATATCTGTAGTAGATACAAAGAGAGGCCGCCAATATTGGTGTGTGCAAAAGACAAACATGTCTATTCTTTAAAAAAACACTCTTCGGTCTTAATTCTAACCTTACTAGTAACACAATGGCAAATGAAATAGATAACCATTTTTTGGCCTGGGTAATCGACCCAACATCATTAAGTAATAGTAACTCATACGAAAATGTAATGCCACATACGTCGTGATTCACAAGTTACAGGCGAAAGTGACAGTAAAAATTTCTCAAAGCGGAAGCAACTTTAAATACAACAAGAAATTATATAAATGAAACTTGAATAATGTATCTGGATAATGTTCATAAAGTATTCCATAATGTCACCAACGACGCAAAATATAGTCGTGGAAATACCTATACCAACAGAGGTCCTTGGTGACATAATATACAGCTTCTCGTCTAACATAGGAATTAAGAAATAAAATACATTTATAGAATAAAGAAAATATCTCTACAGTATCCGAGGAGACCCTCAATTACACAGTGCAAACAAGTGTCTTTAAATACGGTCATGAAGTTGTTTATGGTAGAGAGGATATGCATGGTATAGCCATCCATACCACGATCAACTCGCTTCTCATACCCGTCATATCTCTCCCCTATTTCTTGATAATACAAAACGAGCTACCCGTCTTTGCACGGTTTCGATGTTCTTCGTCTGTCATATCAGTGAGTGATTCCCTACTGCGTAGCAGGAATCCAGGAGAGGGCAGACAAGTTTAGTGATAGCAGCCCGATTAGTAGTTTGGTTGCACTTCCCACTAAAAGGCAGTATTTGGTTCGCCATCTCCACAACATTTTCTTTGAGAAATTTTGAGTTCTCAGTGTTTCTCATTGTGATACACAAACATTTAATCGAATCAACAGCCCGTGCACTTTATCGTTTAACCAAAATTTACGTGAATATTCTTAATACTCAAGTGGATGAAATAAAAAATTGTGTTATAAATGAAACACACGCAACACTGGTGTTATGTACTACAATATTTATTATTTGTTACACGAACCGTTTTCAGGTGTTACCATAAGTATGTGATGCAGTGAAATTTTCTTGAACCAAAGAATTTACATCCCCAAAGACGAAAATTATTAATGTTGGAATTAGGAATAAAAGAAAAGGGATTATTTCAATGTTATTTAACTAAGTAAAAGTATGTGGCACGATAACCAATTAACATAGCCAAATTAAAATAGTTCTGCATAGAAGTATATAACTGAAAAAAAATTTTCGTAACATGTTTCAAATATGTGTCTGAAGAAAATAATCTTATCTTTAATGGATCATAAATTAGAAACAGATGAGATATAATAGTGATATTAAGCACGTGAGTGAAGCAGCTGTGATTACACAAAGTAAAAATTTTCTTTATAACAAGACGAGAGAAATTGTAGTAACTGAAATAAAGGAAACGAGGCACGTGAATAAGAGGAGTAACTTACGACATGGCATGGATGGGATTATGAAAAGTATCTGCAGTTAGAAGTGGTGAATTGGGGAACTGTTTCTGGTCATTCAGACTAAGCTTGGACATCTGTTTTTAATTTCCATTACTTCAAGCTCCTTCATCTTCCTTCCTTTGTTAATGTGACGTTATACTTCATGTTTCACCTTGCAGCCACAGCCTTCTTTAAGCAGGTGGTCTGCAAAAGAAGAGTCACCTTTTCTAAATTCCAACTTCTGTGGCGTTTCTTCAAGTGGGTACATATTGCCTTGCCAGACCGACATATATAGTATTTGCCACAGTTACAAGTAATTGCCATTATTTCACTCTTTTCCAAAGCTGGAGAGCTGTCTTTAGCATTGTGGAAAAAACTGCACATAAAATTATATTTTCATATTCCTAGATTTAAGCTTCTAGCTGCATCCAGTGAGACTTTCCTAAGCATGGAATTGTGTACCATTTATTGCATTCTGGAGGTGGTGTGTCAAGGACATGGTAAAGAAGAGTACATCTCTTTTCTGCTTTCTGTGCATTGTGCTGTCCACCAAGGCAGGAGGATAGCCATTGTTTGATGCTATTCGACAGATGACATCTAATTCCGTTTGGAAGTTGTCTTCAAATTGAGGATGGATATTAGGCGATGTATCACAGAATGAAAGGTGGTATGTTTATGGATCAAAGGGTGTTGAGAATTGGCAGTATTACTATATCTATGGTGGCAGGTTTGCTGTAAGTCTTGAAATTATAAACGCGGTTGCAAGATTTCTATCGCTTTAATCATTAGTATAAGTCTGAGTGAAGCTACTCATGTGCCTGCACGATAAAATAAAAACAGTGAGTAGTAGAGGGAGTATGACTGAGAACAGTGGCCTATTTAAGTTTACAAAATAATGACAAGCTTAATTAAACTTTTAGTAATTACAACTAGCTGATAAATCTAACACAAAAATAACAAACACAGATCAGATGAGGAATGATGTTAATTAAGCAAAGTATACATGGACGCTATACAAATTCTCCCCTGAATTAATCCCTTTCACTGTTTCCAGTACTGTTCAAATGGAATCAGCTACGGACAAATATACCACAAACTATTGTTCACCTGCGAACAGAGATCTGTGAATATTATTTAACCACCCTGCGTCAGTGAATCAATATTTTAGCCTTGATTCAGGCGACAGCAGAAAACGGCGCGCTGTAGGCAAGGGTCGTTGGGCTATGACAGCTGTAATCTTCTGACACTTCCATGAAAATTTGGGAACTACAGACCACAAGTCTCAACTGCTTGGGAAAGAACTGAAATACTGCACCAGTGTAGGACCACTAGTCGAAGAAAGCCAAGAATCACAATCAATTTCTACCAAATCTCGGTACAGGAGACGAATTACTAAAATCGACAGTGCCCTCACATTGTAAAAACCAGTTGAAATATAGTCGTTGAATCTCCCATCTTGACAGCTCTGTTGGCCTGGTAGCCAATCCATACGCAGCACCAAGCATCCCACGCTGGGGGAGCAAGCCTCTACTTTGCATATGCTGAGAGGAAGCAATTAGCAATTCCAAATCTCTCTTGTCTGAAAAATGAAGATTTTAGACTAGGGAGGCGCCGTCTTCACGGTAAGCATAGCTATGTTTTGGAGAAAAACATCTATCTCAGTAGGACCACAGTCTCTCATTTACTGAATTATCTGATCTTTCTGGGCCAAACATTTACAATTTCTGAAAGAAACCAGGCAGTTGTGCCTATGAAATATATGTTTTTGCCACTCACTAAAGGAATCCGGCGACTTCCTGGTATCAGGGAGAGTTACAATCCTACCGCCAATAGACACACATACACCAGCCACTCTGTCCATATCGTTCCAACTTCTAAGATGAGAATGTATAAAGTTTTATGACCTTCCCAACGTTTTCACAAAGGCTCAGTTTACAGCAGCCTCTCGTACATTGCTTCCTCGACCCACTTTTAGCCATCTGGCTGTCTTCCACAACAGACTGTGCCTGACCCAGGTAAAATGTTTTGCGAAAGGGCGAATTTCTGTTTGACCCTGAGCTGTAGGAGAAGAGAGCTCCAGCCAGAAGTCCCTCCGCAGGGAATCACTCGCACTGCCGTGTCAACATTTACGGGCCCCAAATCATCTCGCTCCTTGTTCTTGATTGCCTTCACTGCAGCCCTCTTGGTACAAACTCTCAGTCAGAACACTATACCAACAATTTTCTCATTATAAAAAATCATTAATCACACACAGAAAATGTAGTACCAGGGAACACCAATATCATGCTGTAAAATATGTATTTTAATCTAACAGTCAGTATTGTTAAAATGAGGGTGTGGCATGCCACTCTCACGGTCATCTCTCACGGGTACTGACGTCTACAGTTAGATCTAAATAACTAATGCAGCTTTTTCCAAACTTATTACTCCGTCTGAACAGGGCACGGAAAGCCCAATGGTAACAACCGGCCGCCGTGTCATCCTTAGCCCACAGGCTGCGGATATGGAGGGCCATACGATCAGCACACCGCTCTGTCAGCCGTATGTCAGTTTACGAGGCCAGAGCCGCTACTTCTCAATCAAGTAGCTCCTCAGTTTGCCTGACAAGGGCTGAGTGCACCCCGCTTGCCAACAGTGCTTGGCAGACCGGACTGTCACCCATCCAAGTGCTAGCCCAGCCCGACAGCGCTTAACGTCGGTGATCTGACGGGAACCAGTGTTACCACTGCGACAAGGCCGTTATCTGCAAACATCATTGTGAATTTTATACCGATGTGCTTAGAATTTAGTTGTTTGAGGAATTTTTGAACGTTTGCTACTACATGTGCGTAAGCACACCACATCATCAATACAGCTAAACCACTATCAATCCTTTTCCAGTCTTTTTTCCTATAATTGTGTTTTAAAATTGTCCATGAAAATTTCAACGAGTACTGCACTAAGGGGGGATGCCATAGCACCACCATCCAGTTGTTTGTATACCCTATCTTAGAAACAGAAATAATTTTGTTTTAGAATAATTTATGTAGCTAACCTCATTTCCCCTGTGAAAACTGGACTAACTCCTGATTTACTTAGTAAGTCTGACAAGGTATATTCGTGAATAGGTTGCTAAAATCAATAGAGGCGAGTTGGCACTATTGGGGGGATTTGCAAGTCTTTTAACTTGTTCGCTAAGTCAACTGAAATAAGGATCCCGCGACTAGATTTGACCCTGGGTTTGTTCTTGACCAGGTCATTTAATTCTCTAGCTAATTTGTAACACTGGACTGAGAATGGAGACATCACAGGACGGATTGGGATGTTATCTTCAAGGAGTTTGGTGAGGCCATTAAGTCTGGAAACTATAGGAGTCATGTTAGTGAAGAAGTAGATACCAGAGTCTGATATACTTTTGCACAGTTTGATAACTCTTCTAAGTTAAAGATTATTGGCTTGAGTGGAGTCTTTATGTATCCCTGGGAAGTTGGTTGCTTTTAGGAAATCTTCCACTTTGTTGACATGGATCAATGGCTCCGTTTCGCTCCATTCAGAGATCACCTCTAAATCATTTTGTAATTGTGTTTGACCTTCTCACGACTTTACAAATCACGAATCGAGTAGCACAACTGAGACGATAGGCACGCAGTTTTATTAGAATTCGCTTGTAAGAAGCGTTGTCAAAAGCCTTCTGCAATTAATTTTAGATGCCATCTCACTAGCACTGATTACTTCACGTGAATAAAGGAGCCAGTTATGTTCAAAATTTTCTACATCCATACTGGTTATGTGTCAATAGGTCTTTTCCTTCCCGGTATTTATTAATGTTGCAATGCAGTATATGTTCCAGAACTCAACTACGAGTGCCGGCCATTTGCCACGCCGAACATTTTTACCACTTCGTCAGGTAGATTGAGTAGCGATCCCTCAAGTAAGGGACGCCCTTCCTCGTACTTCTTTCAAACCACGGTCTCTACATCTTACTCGATACAACCAGTACGTAAGGGACCTTCTCCGATATCTTGGCGAAATACAGAGCTTCATTTCCGAAATCGAAATATTTATAACTTTTCGGAAACGAAAGCAGTACCAACGAAAATGTCAGTATTAATTAGTTCTGCCAAGTATAAATATAGATCCCTCTGTCTAAAGGGTAGCTTCCTTTGACGCTTACTGATTGCGAGAGAAACAGCCAATCGGCATGGTAGCAACAAGAAAGGAACGATGTAAAGATAATGCAAATGTAAGCTAATCATTTCTTTTTGAGCACTGAATTTGTGCCTACGTTAATTAGTACAAGTGCATGCCCAAAAGACAATAAGGGAAGAAGAATTGTGAATGAAAATGTTTGAAAAGAAGAACAACATACTCCACATTAATTTACTCTCTAAAATCCGATATCCCTTGTGGCGAAATATTAGTTAATAAAGTTTAGCGGGACAGTGTTCAAAACATGACTGAAAATACGTTCACTAAATTGACATGTCATTTAAAGTCGACGTACAAATTTTAAAACGTTAGAAATAAGGAAATGAGGTAATACAGAATGCTATGCTTGTAACGCACGTTGCTGTTCTACATTGTTTAGCTCTGGTACTTACAGGGTCACAGAGAAAGCACCCTAGCTTTTGGAGGGAAAAGCTGTAATTGTAATGATCTGCACTACAAGAGAAACAAGAATCACAACTTAATGAAAAATAATGTAATGTGTGTTTCAACTCACAAGCCACATTGAAGCAGATAGTTCCTGTGACTTAGTATGGGCAGAGGTTATATTCGACAACCGGAATAAATTAATAACTGTCTCCTTTTACCGACCCCCGGTCTCAGATCAAACAGTTTCTGAACAGTTCAAACAAATAGGTACGCTACTCATACAATTACAGTTGGCTGTGACTTCAATCTACCTTCCGTAGGTTGACAAAAATACATTTACAGACTCTATTCTAGATAGAAAACAACTTCCGTAATTATTATAAATGCTTTTTTTCAAAACTATTTTGAACAATTAGTTCACGAGGCCATTCAAATTGTAAATGGTTACGAAAACACACTTGACCTCTTAGCCACAAATAATCCTGAGCAGCACGATGGATACAGGGATTAGTGAACACACAGTCGAGCGAAGCTCAATTCCGCAACAAAGAAATTCACCAAAACTAAACGCGAAATATATCTACTTATAAAAGGAGCTAAAAAGTCGGTTGAGGTCTTTCTAAGATACAGTCTCCATTCCTTCCAAGCTATGTAAGTGAAGACCATATGTGGCTAAAGTTCAAAGAAGTAGTGTCAGCAGCACTCGAGAGATTCGTACCAAATAAATTAATAAGAGACGGAATTGATCCCCCATGGTACACAAAACACGACAGAAAGCTGATGCAGGAGCACCGAAAAAAGCACGTATAATTTAGGCGAACGCAAAATGTCCAAGATTGGCGAAGTTTTACTGAGGCTTGAAATTTGGTGCGGATTTCAATGTGAGATGCATTTAATAGTTTCCACAACGAAAGTCTCTCTAAAAATGTGGTAGAAAATCCAAAGAGATTCTTGTCCTATGTTAAGTAAACCAGCGGAAAGGTTCAGTAAGTACCTTTACTGCGCTGAGGAGGAGGAGGAGGTGGAGACAAGGTACCCAACCCTTCGGAGCAGGGAAAATCGTGGCAAATGTGCGGCGTGGCAAATGTCCGGCGTGGCAAATGTCCGGCGTGGCAAATGTCCGGCGTGGCAAATGTCCTCACACCCTCTACTACAAACCGGTGTTAATGAAATGGATCCATAATTCAGTAGATCTCCTCTATTTCTTATGTTGCCCATTGGTATGATCTGCCCAAGATTCCAGTCGATAGGTACGAACAAAAGGTTGCATATTATTGATGAAAATGGAGCACTTTCATCAGCATACTCTGACGTGGAACCTAACTGGTATAAAATGAGGACCAGAACACATGCCTTTATTAAGTTGTTTCTCTACTCTGAAGGTATGTGCTTCGAAGTAACTCGTGTAGGAAGCTGTCCTCCATTCGAATTCCAAAATATGCATTGCACCTCTTTTGGTGAAATGATTTCGGAAAACACAGTTGGGTACTCTGCTTTGTCGCCGCTGTCGTCGCTAACACTGTATCGCTGTCACGCAGTGCAGGTATTGATTGTGTCTTGCGTCTCGCATACTTTACGCGCGACCAGGTTCCCTTTGGGCTGTCGCTCCGCGGCGCGGGCGGCTGAATGCGAGGCAGCGCCGGGTGTGCGTCGCTCGGCCGTCCACTGACCCGCTTCCCCGGGGAGCGCCGGCCTGCACCCGGGCGGAGTCGCGCTGCTGCCTCTGCTGAGCCGCCTGCCGCGCCTGACTGATACAAATGGCCGCCATTAACGTGCGCCCGTCACTGCGGCCAGAATGAGCTTTTTATTCAGTCGGGGGATTTACCGCAGCACCGTACAAGCCCCGTGTCCCGCGGCGGGTATTTGACTGCCACGGGTCGTCGTACTCGGCACTTCACTGAGTGAATATAAGGCTGGGCAAAAGGACCTGCCCAGGGCCATACGTTAGTACCATTCATACTACATAGCTTTAGCAAGAAGTTCCCATATCCGTAGCCCATAACAATAAATTCGTGTCCTTACGTATAACTGTATGTGCTGCATCGCGCCTTGCACAGACACCGATTTCATCAATACCGAAACAGGTACTGGGTGTTTCACAAACGTTCAGTTACAGAGGACTATATCTGCTACTTGAATAAAGACATATGCTTGGAATTAATTATGAGTTACATTAAGAACCGAAAACATTATGGTGTACATAAGCGATTGATTCGGTTCCCAGTAGCGCTCTCCCAGAATTACTCCTGGAAATGGAAAAAAGACACATTGACACCGGTGTGTCAGACCCACCATACTTGCTCCGAACACTGCGAGAGGGCTGTACAAGCAATGATCACACGTACGGCACAGTGGACACACCAGGAACCGCGGTGTTGGCCGTCGAATGGTGCTGGCTGCGCAGCATTTGTGCACCGCCGCCGTCAGTGTCAGCCAGTTTGCCGTGGCATACGGAGCTCCATCGCAGTCTTTAACACTGGTAGCATGCCGCGACAGCGTGGACGTGAACCGTATGTGCAGTTGACGGACTTTGAGCGAGGGCGTATAGTGGGCATGCGGGAGTCCGGGTGGACGTACCGCCGAATTGCTCAACACGTGGGGCGTGAGGTCTCCACAGTACATCGATGTTGCCGCCAGTGGTCGGCGGACGGTGCACGTGCCCGTCGACCTGGGACCGGACCGCAGCGACGCACGGATGCACGCCAAGACCGTAGGATCCTACGCAGTGCCGTAGGGGACCGCACCGCCACTTCCCAGCAAATTAGGGACACTGTTGCTCCTGGGGTATCGGCGAGGACCATTCGCAACCGTCTCCATGAAGCTGGGCTGCGGTCCTGCACACCGTTAGGCCGTCTTCCGCTCACGCCCCAACATCGTGCAGCCCGCCTCCAGTGGTGTCGCGACAGGCGTGAATGGAGGGACGAATGGAGACGTGTCGTCTTCAGCGATGAGAGTCGCCAATGATGGTCGTATACGTGTTTGGCGCCGTGCAGGTGAGCGCCACAATCAGGACTGCATACGAGCGAGACACATAGGGCCAACACCCGGCATCATGGTGTGGGGAGCGATCTCCTACACTGGCCGTACACCTCTGGTGATCGTCGAGGGGACACAGTAGTGCACAGTACATCCAAACCGTCATCGAACCCATCGTTCTACCATTCCTAGACCGGCATGGGAACTTGCTGTTCCAACAGGACAATGCACGTCCGCATGTATCCCGTGCCACCCAACGTGCTCTAGAAGGTGTAAGTCAACTACCCTGGCCAGCAAGGTCTCCGGATCTGTCCCCCATTGAGCATGTTTGGGACTGGATGAAGCGTCGTCTCACGCGGTCTGCACGTCCAGCACGAACGCTGGTCCAACTGAGGCGCCAGGTGGAAATGGCATGGCAAGCCGTTCCACAGGACTACATCCAGCATCTCTACGATCGTCTCCATGGGAGAATAGCAGCCTGCATTGCTGCGAAAGGTGGATATACACTGTACTAGTGCCGACATTGTGCATGCTCTGTTGCCTGTGTCTATGTGCCTGTGGTTCTGTCAGTGTGATCATGTGATGTATCTGACCCCAAGAATGTGTCAATAAAGTTTCCCCTTCCTGGGACAATGAATTCACGGTGTTCTTATTTCAATTTCCAGGAGTGTAGTAGTATGCTTTCTCCGAGGTAACTGAGTGGTGCTTTTTTTTACAGCTGTAAATACTGGACGATAGTAGCAGCAGTCATTAAATGTTTATGTAAACTTACATGATTTCACGGTATCTGACATTTCTTTCTGGGGGTGGGGGCGGCTTTGGAGAGATGCTTGCATTGCTTGTAACAGACTTCTCTCAGTTGTCTTTCATTCCAACAAATGTGGACGTGGCATGGCGCCGCGTAGCAATGGATGTATCTCAGGACATGCTTGCTAAACTAAAGGACCAGTTTGACCTTCGTCTGCGTTTTTTGTTGTGCTTTCAGGGCAGGTTACTTTGAACATTTGCAACACGTAAATGAAACTGTAATCCTAAAGATACTGTAAGAAGTCGACGTAGGTTATTTGGGAATGCATGTAAGAGATATAGCCAAATAGAATTCGATAATTCTTTTAAAAATAAAATTTTGCAGTCCTACCTGTAAGTTAAAATTCGTCCCAAGATCCTCTCCTTATTCAAGGAGAAGAAATCGTCTTCTGACTTTGGATAAATATTTTCGTAGTACCGTGTACATTATTGCACTTTCATCTACATTGTACTAAGAAATACATGTTATCTTCAAAATGGTGGCACAAGCCTGTGAATTAAAAGAAAGAAACAGATTTTTATTTTACTCTGTTGTCGGATTTGTGTTTGTAATACCAATTTCCAGGTTAGTGACATTTCAGAACATTTTCAGATCTGCTGTATTTTTAGAGCAACCCATCAGATAAATGAGCCGTGCTCAGCCTCTGTAGAAATTTTGGAGGCTGAGCACTGCACAAATAACTGACGGCCAGAGCTGCAAGAGATCTGAAAGTTTTCTAAAATGAAAGGAGATATTATAAGCACAAAAGCAACTATAAACTGAACAGATGGTCGCTGACATACAGGGTGTTTCAAAAACATTGCGACAAATACAAATGCCTGTGGGTGATAGATCACGTCAAGGGAAACTTACCAGAGGCAACATTTCTGTTAACACCTCCCGGCGACTCTGGACGTCCTTTAAGACTGTTTATGTCCCTAAGCAGGTGCATTAGGTACTTCTTGGCGTTCCTGTGCAATGGGTGTTACCTTTCATTCAGACATGTGTTCCGCATGAAAGGCGGTAGGCCTAGCAAAGTTACTGATTCGCTAGTAAAACATCTTTCACCACTTAGAGACAGTCATTCTTGCAGTTTTCTGTTTTAAAATCACTGTACTGATTTCCTGGGTAAGTGTGCAGCACACTTGGTTAGTAGACCATGTTAGTTCGGCGAAATTTCATCCTCCAGAGCCGGCCAATACTGAAGGATGACTAGTGTCACTTGGAAACATAAGCGAATATTTAGTCCCTAACGGAAGTTGTTCCCCACGAGAGGGTACCTTGAAACACCACATCCTCCTTCAAATTGGCAAGTTTTCATGAAGATAAAGTTTTCTGACTGACAGCGCAGCGTCTGTAATACAGAAAGTAAAAGCACATATTTCTCATTCAACTTAACGTATATGATACGTAAATTACAATACCTGTCAGGAAGGTATAAAATAAACAGGAACAACAGCGTCCAAAAGAATCGAGAAGACCTGCTTTGGACTGTCTTAACAGATATGAAGTGTTAATGGTCTAAGATTTGTGCGTGATAAACGTATAACAGCCTAAATCTAGATAGTACAGAAGGTAAGTACAGTAAGACACCTTGAAATGGCTGTTTATTCTTTTAAAAAGTATTGCATGGCTGTGGCTCGGCACCATTGGAAAAGAGAGAAAAGAAAAAGATTCGCAGAAACGTTTGCGGCAAACTTTAATACGGAGAGAGTACACGGGATTCGCAGCAGGTCACATTAGAGAAGAAGGTGAAAAGAAGCATTCTGCCAGACCAGTTTGGATGGAGGTAGTCCAACTTCTTACATCTTTACAAGTAACACAAAGGTCTTCTCATTGACAATTGAAAAGGAACTTTAAACAACCAATAGGAGAGTTAATTATACAAAACGAATTTCCTGTCTCGTGTAACTGACGCTTGGCCATAAGAAAATAATGGGTATTTATTACACACATGTGGGTACCAGCGTTCACCCGCTAGGTCTGTAAGAAAAGACGTATGTTTATTACATGCATGCATGCTCCAGCGATTCAAGCTCAACACAAAGAAATTTACGTACGGCCCGCCGGTGTGACCGAGCGGTTCCAGTCGCTTCTATCTGGAACCACGTGACTGCTACGGTCGCAGGTTCGAATACTGCCACGGGCATGGATGTGTGTGATGTCCTTAGGTCAGTTAGGTTTCAGTAGTTCTAAGTTCTAGCGGACTGATGACCTCAGATGTTATGTCCCATAGTGCTCAGAGCCATCTGAGCAATTTTTTTATGTATGGGACAAAGTACAGCCAGATGGTGTGTGTATGTGTATTGCGTATTGAACCAGGGACCTAGAAACGACCGAAAGGCTTCGTCCCGCCGTAGCCCTCAGTGGGTTACAGCCCCAATACAGACCACAGCAGTCCGCTCACCCCATCGCCGCCCCACACCTAACCGAGGGTTATTGTGCGGTTCGGACCGGAGTGGAGCGCCCCTGGGAACGTCTCATGCCAGACGAGTGTAACCCCAAATGTTTACATGTAGAGAAATTATGGTGTATGCATATGTGGAGACAGTGTACACACAGTAATCGCCGACATAATTTAACTGAGGCGAAATAAGGGGAAGCCCACATTCACCAAGCAGATGGAAAACCGCCTTGAAAACCATCTACAGGCTAGCCGTCACACCGGACCTCGACACTAATCATCCGGGACCGGCACGCCTTCCCGCTCGGGAAGCGCGCGCTAGACCGCGATGCTAGCCGGGCTGGCTCAGCCAGATGGTAGTATCATATACTCACAAAGCTGTGCATAAACTGGAACTGAAACCTTAGAAAATAACGGCAAAGCTATCAATGAACAACTCAGGTACTGTTGCTCGACGTCAGTAACGCAACAGGCCATAGAAATCTAGGAACGATGGTGAAACTGACCCTGAAATGCATTTCTTTCTGATGAAGTATGGCTGTATATATCTACGTGAGCACGTAGAACAATCTACTTGAAGTTCTAACAGTCCACTTGAATTACTAGAATAGCTGGATTGCACCTATCTTCTACAACCAATCAATAACTTCTAAGTGGAATGTGAACTATAATGGCCGGCAAAATTTTTTGGAGAACAAAAGACTTCCGCGAACTACGGTTATTTTATGTGGGACTATACACGAGCACACACGACCATTGCGTCTATGATAGTGTTTCGAGGATATCTTCTATCATCAAAATCATTTAATTAATACAATTATCAGCAAAATTTATAGACAAGATAGATAAAGGAACATAAAATGATAATATACGGATGAAAATGGGAAAAAGTGCGGGAGCATGATGCCAGAGGCCTTCCTGTCGTGCACAGAAAGTTACGTGTTAAGTGACCCCGAGGTCAGCGTGACTAAAGCTCAAAATGAGGCTGGCCCCGCAATGCGAGGGATTTGAAGCAGTGGAATAAGACAGTGTATGTCAATGAACGAGCAGTTACGTTGCACAGTGGAGGTGCTCTTCATTACAACCGCCGACCGCGGTTGCCGTGCGGTTCTAGGCTCTTCAGTCCAAAACCGCAGGACTGCTACGGTCGCAAGCTCGAATCCTGCCTCGGGCATGGATGTATGTAATGTCCTTAGGTTAGTTAGTTTTAAGTAGTTCTAAGTTCTAGGGGACTGATGACCTAAGAAGTTAAGTCCCACAGTTCTCAGAGCCATTTGAACCTTTTGAACCATTACAACCAGGCCTGGAGACAACATTTGTGTCACGGTGCAGAATCAGAGGAAAACTGGAAGAGGTTGACCATAGTCAACTACAGCAGCAAATGACGGCTGCATTGTGCAACAGGCAAGAAGATACACTGCCAAAGAGAGGATCCAGTTGCAGTCACTTTTAACCCGACTGCAAGCTACACTGTCTTACGCTTCACTGTGAGAGTGACTTTGCCCGACAATTAATACCTTGTGTTCCGTTGACGACCTACCGTTTGCAGTGGTACCAGGAGCTAAGGGACTGGATCAACGGATAACGGCAGATTCAGCCTAAGTAGTGCTCTGGACGTACCCTCATGTGGCGAGTGATTGGAAACCGTAATGCAGGGAACATCGCCGATAAGTGATAACGCACGACTCCATCGGAGAGTGCAGTCGTAGCATTCCTTGGATCGAGATGATATTGGGCGAATGGGTTGGCCTACCGTATCCGCCGTCTAAAATTCCATTGAACATTTCTGGGATGCTTTGGGGAGACCTATTGTAGCACATCCACATGCACCAGCGACCATTCGGCAGTTGTCAACAGGACTGGTGAAGGAACGGAACGTCCTACCACCAAATCTCCTTACAATCCTTGGGGCGAGCTTGGGATTATGTCGCAGAGTATACACTACTGGCCATTAAAATTTGCTACACCAAGAAGAAATGCAGGTGATAAACGGGTATTCATTGGACAAATATATTATACTAGAACTAACATGTGATTACATTTTCACGCAATTGGGTGCATAGATCCTGAGAAATCAGTACCCACAAGAACCTTGATACGCCTGGGCATTGAGTCAAAGAGAGCTTGGATAGCGTGTATAGGTACAGCTGCCTATGCAGCCTCAACACGATACCACAGTTCATCAGGAGTAGTGACTGGTGTATTGCTCGGCCACCATTGACCAGACGTTTTCAATTGGTGAGAGATCTGGAGAATGTGCTGTCCAGGGCAGCAGTCGAACAATATCTGTATCCAGGAAGGCCCGTACAGTACGTGAAACATGCGGTCGTGCATTATCCTGCTGAAATGCAGGGTTTCCCAAGGATCGAATGAAAGGTACAGTCACGGCACGTAACACATCTGAAATGTAACATACACTGATCAAACTGCCGTCAATGCGAACGAGAGATGACCGAGATGTGTAACCAATGGCACCCCATACCATCACGCAGTGTGATACGCCAATATGGCGATGACGAATACACGCTTCCAATGTGCGTTCACCGCGATGTCGCCAAACACGGATGCGACCATCATGATGCTGTAAACAGAACCTGGATTCATCTGAAAAAATGCCGTTTTGCCATTCGTGCACCCAGTTCGTCGCTGAGTACACTATCGCAGACGCTCCTGTCTGTGATGCAGCGTCAAGGGTAACCGCAGCTATGGTCTCCATGCTGCTGCAAACGTCGTCGCCGAACTGTACGTGCAGATGGTTGTTGTCTTGCAAACGTCCCCATCTGTTGACTCGGGGATCGAGACGTGGCTGCACGATCCGTTACAGCCATGCGGATAAGATGCCTGTCATCTAGACTGCAAGTGATACGAGGCCGTTGAGATCCATCACCCTCCTGAACCCACCGATTCCATATTCTGCTAACAGTCATTGGGTCATTGGATTCTCCTCCTTACACGAGGCATCACAACAACGTTTCTCCAGGCAACGCCGGTCAACTGCTATTTGTGTATGAGAAATCGGTTGGAAACTTTCCTCATGTCAGCACATTGTAGGAGTCGCCACCGGCGCCAACCTTGTGTGAATGCTCTGAAAAGCTAATCATTTGCATATCACAGCATCTTCTTCCTGTCGGTTAAATTTCGCGACTGTAGCACGTCATCTTCGTGCTGTAGCAATTGTAATGGCCAGTAGTGTACATTTGTCACCCGTGGTGATTACACACCCTTGTATGAAACATGTCTCACGTTTGGTAACGTCCGGAGGACCACCATAAGTCTTTTACTACAGTCATTTTCTTTGAAAAATTGACATTTGTTTTCGCCTCATTACATATTCCTTTCAGTTACTTCCTGTATTGTACTGTGATGTACTGTTCTATAGCTGTTCTTTCCGTACATGGTCCAACATTCGTCTGCCCACGTTACTTGGCTGTGACACATCGTGTGATAGTTACTTTCGTCCACAGGTTTTCCATTTCAGTGTAGTTATTTTCACCTTAAACGAGGGTTTTTTTTTCTAACAGGAAATAACATTGATCTTGATTTTTTAATAGTTATTTAACAAAACTATTTATAGATCCTCTTATTTGACTACAGTAAATGGTTTATGCCAAAATAAACCATCTAGCACAACTGCTACAGTCTCTAGATTCAGTACAGGAGGAAAACTGCTACCAGCTGGTACGAGGCTGGACCTATTGCTCATTTGAACACTTCGGCGCAATGGACCCTGAATCTCAGAACATAATCTGTATCACCTGGCTAAGATATCTCATATCACAGACAATTATGACGCAAAGTCGACTTGCGTGCGGATATCTTGATCATAGATGATCCGTGGTCTAGTGGTAGCGTCTTTGATCGGTAATCAAAACGTCCTCGTTCGAAATCTGCCTTACGTAAAAATGGTTCAAATGGCTCTAAACGCTATGGGACTTAACATCTGAGGTCATCAGTCCCTAGACTTAGAACTACTTACACCTAACTAACCTAAGGACATCACATGCATCCATGCCCGAGGCAGGATTAGAACCTGCGACTGTAGCAGGAGCGCGGTTCCGGACTGAAGCGCATAGAACCACTCGGCGCCTTACGTAAATTATTATCAAAAATCATCCAGCAGTAGAAGTCACTCTCATTCTGCCGACGGCCTTGTCAAAGAGGGCGGAGGAGCAGACGGTTAAGGGCACTCTCTTGTCCTTGGGGTAGGAAACTGCTCCGAATGGAGAAAGAATTATCAACGATCCACTGAGTGAGTATGCAGAAAGCAATTTCAACACTGCATTAAAGACACATGACGTGTATGTATAGGACATCTGGCCTGTAATTGATAAAGTGTCGTGACGATCTCCCCATTGGCGAAAGATTCCTGAATAGTTCCCTATTCAAATCTTTGGGAAAGGACTGCCAAGGGTGAGGTGACCGTGAGGAAAATATTGAATAATCAACAAAGGATAACGTTCTACGAGACAGGACGTGGAATGTCACAGGCTTGAACGTGGTAGGGAAGGTAGAAAATCTGAAAAGGGAAATGCAGAGGCTCATTCTATAGTCGGGGTCAGTGAAGTGAAATGGAAAGAAGATTAGGATTTCTGGTATGACGAGCATAGGATAATATCAACAGCAGTAGCAAATGATGTGACGCGAGTAGGATTCCCTATGATTATATCTGCAGCACGTGGTGTAGGGGCTAGAGTTGCTGCCTCTGTATCAAGGGGTCCCGGATTCGATTCCCGACCGAGCTGGGGATTTTCTTTGCCCGGGGACTGGGTATTTGTGTTGTCCTCATCATATCGTCATTATAATCATCATCTTCATTATCATCATCATTCGTGACGTTCGCTTAATTGGATTGTGTAAAAACTGGACTGTGTAAAAATTGAGACTTGTTTCGGGCGCTGATGACCATGCAGTTGAGTGCCCCACAAACCAAACATCATCATCGTTATGAACACGAAGGTTGGAAAGAGCGTGTTACTGTCAACAGTTCAGTGATTATGTTGTTCTTATCAGAATCGACAGCAAACCAACATCGGCAACGATAGGTCAGGTATACATGCCGACGTCACAATCTGAACATGAAGAGATACAGAAAGTACATGAGTATATCGAAAGGATAATACAGTACGTAAATGGAGATGAAAATCTAATAGTCCTGTGGGACTGGAATGCAGTTGTAGGGGAAGCAGCAGAAGAAAAGGTTATAGGAGAACATGGGCTTGGGACAAGGAATGAGAGAGGGGAAGACTAACTGAGTTCTCTAACAAATTTCATTAATTAATAGCGAATGCACTATTCAAGAATCACAAGAGGAGGAGGTACACTTGGAAAAGGCCTTGTGATACCGAAAGATTTCAGTTAGATTACATCATGGTCAGGCAGAGATTCTGAAATCCGATACTAGAATGTAAGTCGTATCCAGGAGCAGATACAGACTATGATCACAATGTAGTAGTAATGAAGAGCAGGCAAAAGTTTAAGAGATTAGTCAGGAAGAATCAATACACAAAGAAATAGGGTAGGGAAGAACTAAGGGATGACGAGATACGCTTGAACGTCTCTAAGGCTCCAGACATAGCAATTAGAAATAGCTCAGCAGGCAGTAAAATGGAAGATGAATGGACATCTCTAAACAAGACAATCACAGAAGTTAGAAAGAAAAATATATGTACAAATAAGGTAACTGCGAAGAAACAATGGGTAACAGAAGAAATCTAGGGTTAATCGATGAAAGAAGGAAGTACAAAAATGTTCAGGAGAATTCAGTAACACAGAAATACAAGGCACTGAGGAATAAAATAAATAGAAAATACTGGGAAGCTAACAAGAAATGTCTGCATGAAAAGTGTGAAGAAATCGGATGAGGAATGATTGTCGGAAGCACTGACTCAGCCTTTAAAAAAGTCAAAACAACTTTCGGTGAAATTAAATGTACGGATGGTAACATTAAGAGTGCAACGGGAATTCCGCTGTTAAATGCAGAGGAGAGAGCGGACATGTGGAAAGATGCATTGAAGGCCTCTGTGTTAGGAAAACCTGATGATGACGTGATAGAGTCGATTTAGCAGAGATAGGGGATACAGTATTAGAATCAGAATTTAAAAGAGCTTTGGAGAACTTAAAATCAAATAAGGCAGAAGATATGGCTAACATTCCATTAGAATTTCTGAAATCATAGGGGTAAGTGGTAAAAAACTACTATTCACGTTGGTATGTAGAATTAATGAGTCTGGCGACATACTATCCGACTTTCGGAAAAATTTCATCCACATAATTCCGAAGACTGCAAGAGCTCACATGTTCGAAAATTATCGCACAATCAGATTAAAAGGACATGTATCCAGGTTGCTGTCGAGAATAACATATGGAAGAATGGGAAAGAAAATTGAGGAGGTGTTATATGATGATCAGTTTGTCTTCAGGTAAGGTAAATACACTAGAGAGGCAATTCTGACTTTACAGTTGATAATGGATGCAAGATTAAAGAAAAATCGTTCGTAGTATTTGTCGACCTGGAAAAAGCGTTCGACAATGTAAAATAGTGCAAAATGTTCGAAATTCTACGAAAAATAGGGTAAGCTATAGAGAGGTATGAGTAACATGCAAAATGTAAAGGAGTCAAGACCGAATAATAAGAGTGGGTGACTAAGAATGAAGGGCTCGATTAAAAAGGATATAGGCATGGATGCTGTCTTCCGCCTCTACACTTCAATTTGTGTATCGAAGAAGCAATCACGGAAATAAAAAGAAAGGTTCGGGAGTGGAATTAAAATTCAAGATGAAAGGATTTCAGTGATACGATTCGCTGATGACTTTGCTATCCTGAGTGAAAATGAAGATCATACTCGATCTGCTGAATGGAATGGTCTAATAAGTACAGAATGTGGATTGAGAACAACTCGAATAAAGACGAAAGTAATGATAAGTAGTAGAAATGAGAACATCGAGAAACTTAACATGACTAATGATGGTCACGAATTCGGTGAAGTTAAGGAATTCTACTGTCTAGACAGCAAAATAAACAATGACGGACGGAGAAAGGAGGAGATCAAAAGCAGACTAGCAATGGAAGAAAGGGTATTCCTGGCCTTAATTTGAGGAAGAATTTCCTAAGAACGTACGTTTGGAGCACAGCATTTGTATGGTAGTGAAACATGGACTGTGGGAAAATAGGAATAGAAGCTTTTGAGGTGGGGTGCTAAAGAAATGTTGAAAATTAAGTGGACTGGTTAAATGAGGCACGAGGACGTTCTCCGCAAAATTGGAGTGAAAGGGGATATTCTTGATGCAATAATTTACCAACAGCGGTATGATTTGTAGAAGTTTATTTTACGAACTTCTATTTACTACCAGTTTCGGCAATACGTTGATGCCATCTTCAGGCCCCACTCGTCAGTCGTAAAATCGTTATACACGGAAAGGGTCATATAACTGGATCCGTGCATCAATCGTCCTTCAACAGCTCTTGGTGGCCAGGCGACACAGAGATTTCAGTCCTTCTAGAGTTGCCCAAATGACTGGTGCGGATCTGGTTATGAAATGGATAGGAGAAGGAACAGCCACGTCCAAACCCAAGACTCGTGGTATCTCATGCACTTCAGGCAGGGACAGTCCACCACTATGGAGGGTGGATGAAAAAACCGCTTGAAATCAGCGGAAGGATTCACTTGTGAGTTTCAAAGTGCTACCAGAACTTCAGCTAGCACAATGACTGTGCGTAGGAAGTTAAAAAGAACGAAGTAAAATGATCGAGCAGCTTCTTGTAAGCCACAAATTAAGTAGCTAAACGACGCTTGTAGTGATGTAAAGAGCGGCGCCGGTGGACACTGGATGACTAGAAACACGTAGTTAGGAGTGATGAATCACGCTATACCCCGTAGCAAACAGACAGGGTTTGGCAATGCCTGCAGAACATCACCTGACATCATGTTCGGTGCCAAATGTGAAACATCGAGGAGTTGGGTTCGCAGCATGGGGATATTCTAAATGGTTAAGATGTGTTCCTCGCATTGCGCTTGAGAAAACCAAAATGCGTGTGAACAGCAATGTGTACCGCGCACGGTACAGGAACAGTCCATAAATGGTTCAAATGGCTCTAAGCACTATAGGACTTAACATCTGAGGTCATCAGTCAAGTAGACTTATAACTACTTAAATCTAACCAACCTAAGGGCATCACACACACCCATGCCGCAGACAGCATTCGAACCTGCCACCGTAGCAGCAGCACAGTTCCGGACAGAAGCACCTAGGACGCTCGGCCACACTGGCTGGTAACAGTTTAGACACGATGACCTCTTTTTGTATCAGCATGACAGTACGCCGTACTATCAAGCACCATCTCTGATGCACAGGTTTGTGAACGGTGACATTTCTGAAACGAAATTGGCTGCCCAGAAACCCGACGTAAACAAAGTGGAACTCCTTTGGAATGAGTCAAGATGTCGACTTTGCTACCAACCCCAGTAATCGTCATCACTGCCTGCTTTGGTTTCAGCTCTCGAGGAAAACTTCGAGGTCATTTTTCCACAAACATTCATACCTAGCGAAGTATCTCCAGCGTAGTTCAAGCCGTCAGATGCGAAGGGTAGACACATGCCATATTCATGTCCACTAGTACCTTTGGTAAAGTAGTGTGTTATAATCTTACGGCTGAATAGCGGCAAGTAGGGGGATGTAAATGACTATAGAAAAATGAGAAAATGGAACAGTTGATTGGACGTTGCACTTTCCGGTATAAGGCAAATAAAGACGTAGATACAGAGGCAGCACTCGCGACAGAATTAGTAAAGAGATAGACAAATAACAGCAAGAAACACGCTTCGCCTCACATTACACAGTGGTTTGTAAAGTATTTATAAAGACGTATTATTTCGTCATCTTAAAAAGGCGAAAATAAGAAGTCACTACGAAAACATAAAAGTTAATTTCCCACAGCAGGATCAGCTCTCAGCATCCGGCTTCCGGAACAGTTCAAAAGTACTCAGTGCTGAGCCAAAGAATCGCTGGCGATATTTGCCAACTTGTGAAGGACAATGAGAAGCCGAGGCGTGCGGCAGAGTTTAGCTCCGGCATGTTTGCGCTTAATTTATGGAGCCAGCGAAGCTCGCTAATCCATGAGGCAAGACAGCTCCCCGGAGCTGAGTTTCAAGCCTGTGGCAGAAGTTTGAGATTCCGTTGTTAATTCCATGATAGCAGTTCCTTTAAGGCCTCCGTTCGCACGCGCGGGGCAGAAATTCCACTTACTGCAGCAACAAATTGAGAAGTCAGCTGTTTCGTCGACATAAAGCCGCCACGGAGAAGCGTAAAGCTAGCAATTATTTGAATTGTTTGTGAACCCTACTCACGTTTTCAAGTACCTGTGTAACTGGTTTTTATTTTGTCTCGACGAAGTTTCTTCACTTTTCGCAGCAGATTTTCAATAGATCAGTCAGTGACAACATATTCTCCAAGTTTCAAAAACAATAATCCTATAACTGGTGTAGAAAAATTAAAAACCTCACAGAGTCTGTAGTTTCATTTTAATGGGAAGAACTTTTAAGATTTCTATAAACGTTTCCCCTTTGTTTTATGTTTTCACTTGAAGAGAAAAGAAATCTTACACGTCACCACAGTGGACTACAAACAAGGAAAAGGTATACGAGTAGTGCACGTCAGCCGTTGATGTCAGTTAGGAAACTGGGGAAAGGTAGGAAAAGTAGTTTTAAGTTTTCTAAATAAAATTCATTTTGACCCACAAATAAACGTGGTATTAAAATCCTACTACCATGTAATTGAGGTGGAATGACTAATCTTATGAACAACTGGACGGGATGACGATTGGTAGACCTTTAAGCCCGACGATGGCAAATGTTTTTTCACATCTACATCTACACGGTTACTCTGAAATTCACACTTAAGTGCCTGGCAGAGGGCTCATCGAACCATTTTCATACTACTTCTCTACCATTCCACTCTCGAATGGCGCGTGAGAAAAGGGAACACCTTAATCTTTCCGTTCGAGCTCTGATTTCTCTTGTTATGATGATCCTTTCTCCCCACGTAGTTGGGTGTCAACAAAATATTTTCGCATTCGGAAGACAAAGCTGATTATTGAAATTTCGTAAATAGGTCTCGCCGCAAAGAAAACAACCTCTGTTTCAGTGACTGCCACCCCAACTCGTGTATCATACCAGTGACACCCTCACCCCATTTGCGCCATAGCAGGAAACGAGCTGCCCTTCTTTGCACTTTTCGATGTCCTCCATCAATCCTACCTAGTACGGATCCCATACCGCACAGCAATATTCCAGTAGAGGACGGACAAGTGTAATGTAGGCTGCCTCTTTAATGATTTTGTTCCATCTTCTAAGTGTTCTGCCAACAAAGCAGTCTGTTTCCACTTCCCCACAATATTATCTATGTGGCCTTTCCAATTTAAGTAATTTAAGTTGCTCGTAATTGTAATCCCTAGGTATTTAGTCGAATTGACAGCCCTTATATTTGTGCGATTTATCGTGTACCAAAAATTTATCGGATTTGTTTTAGTGCCCATAATGATGATCTTGCACTTTTCTTTGTTTAGTGCCAATTCTCACTTCTCGCACCATAGAGAAAATCTCTCTGGATCATTTTGTAATTGGGATTGATCGTCTGATGATTGTACTAGACGGTAAATTACAGCGTCATCTGCAAACAATTTAAGGGGGCTGCTCAGATTATCACGTAGATCATTCATGTAAATCAGGAACAGCAGAGGGTCTATGACACTACATTGCGGAACGACAGATATCACTTCTGTTCTACTCGATGATTTACCGACTATCACTACGAACTGTGACCTCTCTGAGAGGAAATCACGAATTCAGTCACACCACTGAGACAATACTCCATATGCACGCAATTTAATTAATGGTCGCTTGTAAGGAACGGTATCAAAAGCCTTCAGGAAATCTAGGAATATGGAATCGATCTGAGATCCCTTGTCGACAGCACTCATTACTTCAGGGACGTAAAGAGCTAGCTGCGTTACACAAGAACGATGTTTTTTGAATCCGTGTTGGCTATGTACCAATAAGTCATTTTCTTCAAGGTGATTCAGAATTTTCGAGAACAGTCAGTGATACGGGTCTGTAATTCATTGTCTCACTCCTATTTCCTTTCTTGAATATTGGTGTTACCTTGTGCTACTTTACAGTTTTTAGGAACAGTGGATTGCTAAGAAAGGTGCTATTGTGTCTGCATATCCTGAAAGGAACCTGATTGGTATACCATCTGGACCAGAAGACTTGCCTTTCTGAAGTGATTTGAATTGTTTCGCAACACCTAAGATATCTACTTTTATTTAACTCATGCTAACAGCTGTTCTGGTTTCGAATTCTGGAATCTTTACTTCGTCTTCTTTCGTGAAGGAAATACGGAAAAATTGTATTTAGTAACTCCGCTTTAGTGGCATCATCATCGGTAACATTTACATCGCTTTCACGCAGCGACGGTATTGAATGTTTTTTGCCACTGGTGTACCTTACATACGACCAGAATCTCTTACGGTTTTCCACCATATTTTGAGAAAATGTTTCATTGTGGAAAATATTAGAAGCATCTCGCATTGACTCCGCACTAAATTTCGAGCTTCCGTGAAACTTAGCCAGTCTTGGGGATTTCGCGTTCTTCTGAATTAGGCATGCTTTTTTCGTTGCTTCTGCAACAGTATTCTGACGTGTTCTGGGTACCATGGTGGATCAGTCCCGTCTCTTATTAACTTATCCGGTATGACTATCTATTGCTGTCGATACTGTATCTTGGAAGGAATGGAGACTCTCTTAGGCAGGCACAAGTGAATTGTTATCTGCTGTTTTAAATAGATATATTTTGCGTTTATTTTTAATGGTTTTGGTTGATATGGTTTTAAGCCTCGCTACAATGACCTTGTGTTCACTAATTCCTGCGTCCGTCATGACGCTCTCTATTAGATCAGGATTATTTGTGGCTAAGAGGTAAAGTGTGTTTTCGCAACCATTTACAATTCGTATGGGCTCATGAACTAGTTGCTCAAAGTAAATCTCAGAGAAAGCATTTAGTACAATTTCTGTCTACCACCGGCTTCGAACATACATTTTCACCAACTACTCAAGGGTAGACTGAACACCAATTATAACTGTATGATTGGGGTATTTATTTATAATGAGATTCAATTTTTCTTTGAAGCGTTCAGCTACTGTACCATATGAGGCGGGATTCGGTAGAAAGAGCCAATTATTATTTTGATACGGCTGTTAAGTATAACCTCTACCCATAGTAATTCGCAGGATCTATTTCAACTTCACTACAGTATAAACTACTACCAACAGACATAAAACATACCACCACCAACTTTATTTAATCTCTCCTTTGCGCCTCTGTAAAAATTTCGGCAGAATTTATCTCCGGCTTTAACCAGCTTTCTGTTCCTATAACGATTTCAGCTTCAGTGCTTTCTATCAGCGCTTGAAGCTCTGGTACTTTTCCAACACAGCTACGACAATCTACAACTACAATATCGACTGTTGCTTGGTCGATTCTCGTAGATTCTTTGCCCTGTACCGTCGAAAACTGGAGTCCTTTCTGATCTTTCCCGAGACTGTCTAACTTAAAAAACCGCCCAGTCCACGCCACACAGCCCCTGCAAACCGTGCAGCCGCCTCCTGTGTGTCGTGGACACCTGACCTACACTCCTGGAAATGGAAAAAAGAACACATTGACACCGGTGTGTCAGACCCACCATACTTGCTCCGGACAAGGCGAGAGGGCTGTACAAGCAATGATCACACGCACGCCACAGCGGACACACCAGGAACCGTGGTGTTGGCCGTCGAATGGCGCTAGCTGCGCAGCATTTGTGCACCGCCGCCGTCAGTGTCAGCCAGTTTGCCGTGGCATACGGAGCTCCATCGCAGTCTTTAACACTGGTAGCATGCCGCGACAGCGTGGACGTGAACCGTATGTGCAGTTGACGGACTTTGAGCGAGGGCGTATATTGGGCATGCGGGAGGCCGGGTGGACGTACCGCCGAATTGCTCAACACGTGGAGCGTGAGGTCTCCACAGTACATCGATGTTGTCACCAGTGGTCGGCGGAAGGTGCACGTGCCCGTCGACCTGGGACCGGACCACAGCGACGCACGGATGCACGCCAAGACCGTAGGATCCTACGCAGTGCCGTAGGGGACCGCACCGCCACTTCCCAGCAAATTAGGGACACTGTTGCTCCTGGGGTATCGGCGAGGACCATTCGCAACCGTCTCCATGAAGCTGGGCTACGGTCCCGCACACCGTTAGGCCGTCTTCCGCTCACGCCCCATCATCGTGCAGCCCGCCTCCAGTGGTGTCGCGACAGGCGTGAATGGAGGGACGAATGGAAACGTGTCGTCTTCAGCGATGAGAGTCGCTTCTGCCTTGGTGCCAATGATGGTCGTAAGCGTGTTTGGCGCCGTGCAGGTGAGCGCCACAATCAGGACTGCATACGACCGAGACACACAGGGCCAACACCCGGCATCATGGTGTGGGGAGCGATCTCCTACACTGGCCGTACACCTCTGTGATCGTCGAGGGGACACTGAATAGTGCACGGTACATACAAACCGTCATCGAACCCATCGTTCTACCATTCCTAGACCGGCAAGGGAACTTGCTGTTCCAACAGGACAATGCAAGTCTGCATGTATCCCGTGCCACCCAACGTGCTCTAGAAGGTGTAAGTCAACTACCCTGACCAGCAAGATCTCCGGATCTGTCCCCCATTGAGCATGTTTGGGAATGGATGAAGCGTCGTCTCACGCGGTCTGCACGTCCAGCACGAACGCTGGTCCAACTGAGGCGCCAGGTGGAAATGGCATGGCAAGCCGTTCCACAGGGCTACATCCAGCATCTCTACGATCGTCTCCATGGGAGAATAGCAGCCTGCATTGCTGCGAAAGGTGGATATACACTGTACTAGTGCCGACATTGTGCATGCTCTGTTGCCTGTGTCTATGTGCCTGTGGTTCTGTCAGTGTGATCATGTGATGTATCTGACCCCAGGAATGTGTCAATAAAGTTTCCCCTTCCTGGGACAATGAATTCTCGGTGTTCTTATTTCAATTTCCAGGAGTGTATTTAGCGGAACCCGAAACCCCACCACCCTATGGTGCAAGTCGAGGAATCTGCAGTCTACACTCTCGCATAACCATCTTAGCCTTTAATTCAGACCCTCCACTCGGCTATGTACCAAAGGTCCGCAATCGGTCCTGTCGACGATGCTTCAGATGGTGAGCTCTGACTTCATCTCGCTAGCAAGACTGGCAGTCTTCAACAAATCAGATAGCCGCCGGAAACCAGAGAGAATCTTTTCCGATCCATAGCGACATACGTCATTAGTGCCGACATGAGCCAGCACGTCAAGTTGGCTACAACCTGTACCCTTCATGGCATCCACAAGGACCCTTTCCACATCTTGGATGACTCCCCCCGGTATACACACGGAGTGCACATTGGCTTTCTTCCCATCCCTAGCTGCCATATCCCTACGGGGCTCCATCACAAGCCTAACCTTGGAGCTCCCAATGACAAGCAACCCCACTCTCAGCGTTTGTCCGGACCTCTCAGGAAGACCGGCCACTGGCGCAACAGGCGAGGCTGCCCTTGCTGGTTCAGAAGTACTTTTAACAGTTGGCAGTACCTAAAACCTGTTACGGCGGCTTATGGGTACAGCCTTGCGGCCAGCACCAACTTTCGCCTTCCACCCAGGGATTTCGCGCCCCGCCACGGTTCGCCAATCACCGTCAGGCAAATTATGAGCGGCAGGGACGTCCGAATCCGAGGGCGCAGAGGAATCAGGAATCCCAGGTGATGCTACAGGTTCCAGAGGCGCCAAAGTGCTAGCGTCGGGTGCTCCCACGTCACCGCGGCCCAGGTCAACAGCCGGAGCACGGCCAACACAGCTTCCAGCTGTTTACGGACGGTGGCCAGTTCCCCCTGAATCCGTCAACAACAAGCGCAGTCCCTATCCATCCATAACAATTTCTTTCTCTCTTTTTATCTCACAAGCCGTTCAAAACAAACAGATGACTGACGACTACGCGAATTTACACTATACGGGTACTAAAACGCGATGCTACAACTCTCAAATACTACAATACTCCCGGAATTTGTGAATTAAACTATGCAAGTACCCAAAAGCACGTAATGAAATTGATGATTAAACTATAAAACAAATAAGTGAGCTAAGAGTATAAGACTTGCTGCTGGCTGCTGCTTTTCAAACGGTGGCAGGGAGCTCACTGGCTGTAACCAACCGACACTGGCCGTTCAAAACTAAAACAGATGACTGACGACTAAGCTAATTTACACTATTCAGGTACTAAAACACGATGCTACAACTCTCAGATACTATAATATTCCCGAAATTTGTGAATTTAACTACGAAAGTACCCAAAAACATACCAAGAAACTAAGAATTAAACTATAAAACAAATGAGAGTTAGGAGTGCGACTTGCTGCTGGCTGCTGCTTATCCAACGGCGGCTGGGAGCTGAAAGATCTGAATATCAAAAGATACAAACTGTAACAAGAAAACCTGATAGTTCGGCTAGAAGCAGTAATCCGAAAGGGGTTGGGTTTAATACCAGCGGCTACAGTTGTCAGAGCAGCACCAGTTTATGGCATGGAAGATAGATAGAAACCAAGTTATAAAAGAGAGGTTACCATTCAAACATTTGTTTGTAAGATCTGACAAATTTATTTATTGAGCTTATGGCACGTAAGTATAGTTTAATACTGAATTAGAATGTATTGTTTAGGAACACTTAACATTTAATCACAAACAAACATCGAGTCCTCCTCTGTCTTTTCGAGAACTTTGGGATGCCGTCATAAATTCTTCAAATCCCCGCCAATACGCTCTCCATTGCAAAAGTTCCCTGATGTGTTGGGCAGTCTGCTTCGGTGCGCCACAATCTTCTGTTGATGAGGATAGTATTCCGCATTTAGAAAATGCGTCTCTATGTCCAATTCTCAGTTAGTTGAGAGTTGACCATATCCTGCGGAGATGATCAATCCCAGGGATTATCTCTGTAATACAAGGTAATAACTTACGAGTTGCTGGAGTATTTCGCATCGTTTCTCTCCTTCTGGAATTGATAACGTTGAACACAGTGAGATTATTTGCAAATGCAAGAGTATAAGAAGAGGATGTCTTTAACGAAGCCTGTTGATGCTGAGGTCAGAAATGTCAGAATGCACGAGTAGTACATGGTTTCCCAAGATCTTCTATTCCCTACTCAAGGTTTCTTCCCTTCACAGATGTAGGAATAGTATGTGACTCAGGACAGGCATACAGATAATGGGAATAGACTTAATTTTTTTCAGAAATGATATGGTTAGATTATTAAATTTGGCATCAATTTCATTTACTTGAGAGCCGCTGTTCAAGAATGCCAGTACACAGTACTTCACTGCAGAGTACACTGAATTCAACGCAGAAGTCTCCAGAGTTGCCGTTACTGATCCACATGTAGTTGCACAATGTTTTTGACCGAGATTATTTAGTGTCCTCAGCTCAGCAGTACTTTTTGTGAGGTGTGAATTAAAAGAAAGGATATTTTGGCACATTAGTGTGGTAAACGTGTGTGCCATTAATAAAGTGTGCCAGAGCTCTATTGGCTTCTCTGTTCTTAATATGGAAGCAAGCCATTTCCATTTTAGCAAAATTTGACAAAACTTCATTTTCGGAAGTGTTCCACCTGCACGAACTAAGCAGATCTCAAGATTTCTTACATAGTTCCAAAAAGAAAGTGCCTTGCTCCTATGACTCAGGCATCAACATAACCAAATTTCTTAGCAGCTGTTTCTGGATTATATGCAAGGTAAAGGCTAAAGAGGAGTGGAGCTAATACCGAGGTTTGGGGTACATTACTTTCGAGCAATTTCTGGTTTGTTTCCTATGATGATCTGGAATTCTTCCTTACCTACCATGTTGTCATTGAGCTTTGTGACTTTTTGACCTGTGATGTTCTTCAGTTTATAGGGTAGGCCTTGTGTGCAGACGATATAACGTGTTGAAAACTCAATGAAAGCTACAGATGTTTTCATCTACTTTTCAAACCCTGCTTTAGTATGAGATGTGAGAACTTCGAGTTGGTTCGCACAGTTTCGACTGCAGTGAAAGCCGGTCTGTTCCACAGGAATCGCCGAGGGTATTGTTCGACTGACCCTTTCGAGCAGTACTCTTACCAGAAGTTTATATACAGCTCAGTAAGCAGTGGAATACCTTTGTGGAAGATCTCCATGTTTGCCCTGCTTTAGGAGAGCAGTTACCTAGGTACGCTTAAGTAATTGACGAACGTTTCCAGTCTTAAATTCTGAGGAAATAATTTTGCTAACTATGTTTTCATGTATTTACCAGATTTAATGAGAAACTTAAGAAGTAAACCAGCAGAGCCAGGAGCTTTCCCTGGTGTTGTGTCTTTCCTCGCTGCTTCACACAGCTTTAATGTGTTCATAAATCAACTTCAAGTCTATTGGGCTATTCGACAATCAGTAAAAACAAACGAAGAGTGGTTCTCTGTTATTTCAATATTTTCTTAATAACGCTTCCACTAAGAATACATTGTAGTCGGTACCATTATAACTCAACGTAATTTCAACTGTAAGTTTTTCAGTTATGGTGGGTAACTACTCTGAAGTAGCCGCTGTTAATATCTATACAGACAGGGCTCGTGAAAAAAAAATACATTACAAAACCGTCAATGGCCTCCCAGAAGAGATGTCAAATGATAATACTCATAACAATACTAGTCTAATGAACATGAGTTCAGGACGGTCCTCAGTTTTCCTAAATAAGATTATTTTATGAAACCCCACAAAGTCTTGGATTAATGTTCGTACAGTGCTCGTGAAATGAATAAAAAATTCTATAAATTTATTAATTAATGTCTTAATGTGATTAGCGAAATGTTGTCATTCAAATGTAACACAGATTAGACAGACGTCTACAATAAAAACCATCAATTACTCAAGAAAAAACGTTATTGAAGGCAAAAATGAAATGTGTTATACAGAAATAGTTTTTTGTTTATTTACTTTATGGGCGGTTTCGATCTGTGAGCTAATCATCAATCTGCATGAGTGGGCCAAATGTGCAAGAATTTCAGGACCAGATAAACTGAACATCCAATGATATTAAAAAAATAGTGGCTCACACTCAGTGTTTGCAAACCATCAGATGACAGAGAATCATCATCCATCAAATATGAATAATGACTTCAAAGTTATTGCAACTAGCAATATTATGTACCAAAAGGTAATCGTGGGATATTATCAAATACGAAAAGCAATAGTTCAACGTTAAAACTAGGCTGTAAAAAATGTTCAAATGTGTGTGAAATCTTATGGGACTTAACTTCTAAGGTCATCAGTCCCTAAGATTACACACTACTTAAGCTAAATTATCCTAATGACAAACACACACACCTATTCCCGAGGGAGGACTCGAACCTCCAGTGGGACCAGCCGCACAGTCCGTGACTGCAGCGCCTTAGAGCGCTCGGAAGCTGTAAAACTTTGTCGCAATAAAAGAACTGTATTAATCACTCCCCACCCACTGCCCTATTTTGATTAATGAATATCAGTAAGCACTTTGAAACCAGCGCCAGCCATCAAATAAACGCGCAAACAGCCACAATAATATGATAAATGATAATAGAAACGTTATGTGATGTGATAACGGCAATAAAAAACTAATGTGATATCGACACTACCAAGAAAATAAGTGCCTTCACACATCGAAAATAAAGGGAATAAATGCTAGAAGAAACAAAAATCTAAGTGAATGGATAAAAAACTGATTTCCACCTGAAATTTAAGAGAAACAAAACAGGAACCGTTGTCTGCGTTGCTGATGACAGCCTCAAAGAAAACGTTTGGCAGTCACAACTCTACCAACACAAATACAATCTATGGACGCCATGGAATATATGTGTAAAACAGTACAGATATTTCTAATCCATTCCTGTGTTCTAGGAACAATTTTCGCCACAACAAATACATATGTAAAACATATGTAAGGCAGTGCAAAACTAATGACCAATTATCACTCTTTCATAGGTATATAAATAAATTTAGATGAAAATTAAAATGTAACCGTATTGTAACAATTTCCAGACTCGAAATTAAAAATGTTCTACTGTTGATAGCACAGTAAGTGCTGTAACAAGTCTTGGAAAAGTAAACGATACAAAGGGGGGGGGGCTTGCATAACACGTAATACGTCACCAATTTTTTCGGAACACACAGAGAGAAATAGCATCGTCATCCAGAAGATGATTATCTCAGACTAGCTATTACAAGTAACTTCAGTAATACGAATGCGAAGGAAAATGTCACTGAAACAAATATTCAAATTCAAAACAATTCTGGTGGTTATGGTGAAACATATACAACACTAAAGAGCGTTATGAGTTTTATGAGGTATTAACTTTTTTTCATAATCAGTCATTAGCACGCAAAAAATTCGTAATATAATACACACACAGTGAGAACGCATTTAACTAGTAAAACAGAAATATACGCAAGCTGAGCCTGTGTATGAGAAAGGAGATATAAACATACCATCAAGCTTCAGTTTTGCGAAAATTTTTGGAAATATGATATACAACTACTTCTTAACCCCCGAGTACAAATACACTATCTCAAAGACACTGTTTGAATTTTTAAAGTTATTCAGTGTTGAGTAGGGTATTTACACATACATTGAGAATACATTTATTTAGTAAGACAAATTACAGGCTATTCGAATATTCTGTGATCTGTGAAGTATAACCTGCAATCTTTGGTGTGGTAGGAGCTACAAAGGACTGGTTAGTTTCCGGGGAAACATTAATTCAAACGTCCTTTAAAACAAATTTACTAACAAGCAATTCTCACTGGATAGTTATTAACCAGCATATTGTCCTACCCCAGTTATTTTTTTCTTCTTTTAAAGGGTAGCTAGTACAATGCTTACTCTTAATTGACAATATCTACACTGATCCAATATCAAGTTTAAAATACCAGTGATACAGTAGTGTGAAATTTGAGCCCAGAGCAATTATGACATCAGTTAAAAGTTATGACTGCTTGTCATAAAAATTTAAAGTCCCAGATGTTATCTTAATAATACATCTAGTAATCCCTTGAAAAATTTATAATAATAAACTGACAACAATTCAAATATAAAAACAATATTCAGTTTATTCCAATTTACCAAAAGCCCTTTAAATACACAACAAATCACAGTGGGACCACTTTATCACAAGTTTAGTACACACCAGTTTTTCTCGTGCCACAATTTAAAATTTTCTCATTTATTGTACAGGAATGCCGAACAACTTGAAAACAATTTTAGGGGCAGAAGTCTGTCAGATAAACGCCAAATTCAGAGACGTCAGCTGTTCGCCTACAAAAGGTAATTAGTTAACTCGAGAACAAATCTGCAACATCGGAAATCACCCGCTGCTACCTCATTGGGTTTACAGAGCCATAATCCAGCGACCTTATTTTACTTCATATATCAGTCTTGCGCACGCATCCTGACAATATATTACACACATCACCAAATTGGCGTGATAAGTTCTGAAACAAATCAGTTACCATTGGACCCACACATGCAATCAAAATAATGGCTCCAGTCATGGCAAACTCAATGACAACCTTGTTTCATGAACAGTTAAAACAAACAAATGACCAGTCATGAAATAGTGGAACAATGTCGTCCCACAATTGCAGACTCAATTACAATTTTGCAAGACGAACAACTAAAACACACAGATGAGCAAGTACTCAATAACAAAGTAACTCAGCTTTGCGTTGAGCTATCCAGTACTCGTGCGTAAGAGCAATCATGGCGCAGCGACAGTGCAGTAACGGCCATAAAGACCTCCAACTGTTGCTTTAACCGCCGATCTCCTTCGGGCAGCACCAGTATTGCGCCACCGAAGCGGTCTTGCATGTAATGGGGAACTCCTTTCCAAATTACAGCTTTCCAAACAATGGCTCTGAACTACAACTAGGCCGCGCTATCACTCCATGTACGGCCGTTTTCCGGCACATACAAGGGCTGCTCCCAGCACGCGGCCCCGCTCGCCACCTTCCTCGCGCCTCTTATAACTCAAGACTCCTTCGCTGCCCAAGCCACGCCGCCACGCGGACCACTTTCGCAACACAAGCAAAACGGTTGTGGTGCGAAGCAAAACGGTTCAAATGCGTCTGAGCACTTTGGGACTTAACATCTGAGGTCATCAGTACCATAGACATAAAACACATATCCATGCCCGAGGCACGATTCGAACCTGCGACCGTAGCAGCAGCGTGGTTCCGGACTGAACTGCCTAGAACCGCTCCGTCACAGCGGCCGGCCACACCAAAACCTGTCTGGTAAAGAGATTCTACATATCAGCGATTCCTCCAGATAGGCACAAAGTCGAATCATACCCAACTTTTAGGAAGGTTTTTACACACGACACAATTCTTTCCATGTTTAGATCAAACCCCCCGGTAAAAGGGCCGGTCGCCACCAGTAGACCTGTCTCACGCACTCTGGTTCCTCCGCCATTAGGTGCCCTTATCGGTTTACCACCAAATTTTACACATACCAAGAATGCAACTGGAGAACTAAATTTGGTTGCTTCATAGGAACCAAGAAATCTAGGCATCACCTTAGATGTGGCTCTATCAGCGTCTTTACTCTGAGGACAAAAAATTTTACTTATACCTGACTGGAAACGTGAAGAGTGAAGGGACGCGTACAGTTGCTGTAACGGGCAGCATCCCTCCTGTACGCACGCAGAGTTGTTGCTAGCGGGCCAATTTTTTGATATAGTCTCCCGACTACCATCCACGGGTAACATGTCGTGGAGCGACCAGATATTAGACAACGGTAAATTAACAGTGAAGGCAAAGCAGGTATAGCCAGATGAGCCTCATGGTGCGCAGTATTCAACGCAAGGGTCAGCTACCTTTTGACTGGTCTCACCGGGTCCGAGCCTTCGAATGAAACGTAATACGGGCAGATTTCAAGTTGCAATTCACGCGCTCTGCAAACAACGTTTGCAGGTGGTAATAAGTAGCAGTTACAGGGTGACAGTTACCAAACTATTTTTAAAAAATGTAAATTATTTACAAACTGAGGCGTGCATACCCTTTGTTCAACATGTAAACGTCATTAGATATATTCGTATTTAAATTATGACATGTTCGATGTACCTGCCGTCATTCGCGATGACGAATAGCGAAATTCTGCATGAACCTCTGAAGTGTCGGAACATGAATGCTGTCGATGACCTCCTGAATGACTGTTTTCAGCTCAGAAATTGTTTATGGGTTGTTCCTGTTCACCTTGTCCTTGATACAGCCCAACAAAAAGGAGTCACATCTGGTCAGATTCAGAGAACATGGTGGCCGTCGAGGCCCCTGAGTACCCCAGAGCCAGAAAGCGGTCCCCGACGTTCTCCTCCAGGACATCACTCTCCTTCTTCCATGGGATCGAGCTCCGTCTTTAACACATATTGTCGAAATCAGGATCACTTTGGATAATGGGGAAGAAATCATCGTCCAAAACCGCCACGTACCGTTCGATAGTATAGTGCCAACAACGAACACCGTACCGATCATTCCATGAATAGACACTGCACACCACGCAGTCACCCGCTGAGTATGATGGGACTTCTCGATCGCGAAATACGAATTCTCAGTCCCCCAAACGCGCCAGTTTTGCCTATTAACCAACTCATCTAAATGAAAGTGGGCTTCGTCGCTATACCAAGCCATATATACCGTCCAACTAGTATCATTCCCCGGGGCCAACCGTTAAGTTTGAACGTCCGAGTACAAACCATTCAGGAGCGATAACGATTTCATTTCATGTAGTTCAGTAGTTGTCACTCTTATATGGAGGATGACATTGGCAAAACAATACGTCTTAAATTTACTCCACAAAAAGGCTTGAGCATTATCATTTACCAGGTACCATATGTGCCTCAAAGAGGGAGAAAACCTTAGAGAAATGTTGAATAGTGACCCCATCTGTCCTCATCCCTCTCGGAAACAAGGAAACAAAGCATTTACAACAACCAAGAAATATTTATTTCTCTACTGAGTGCATGGGAGAGGACCTAGATAATCAATGAACGGCTTTTCCATAGAGTGTTCTGCCCTAACAGAACTTCATCCATATGTCTTGGAATTCGGATTAGGCTTAGCTCTAAGGCAATCTGGGCACTGGCTAACCAATCGCCCTATCACAACTTAACTCACCTGTGTAGGAATTCGGATTAGGTTAGCTGTAAGACATCCTTGGCACTGGGTAACCAATCGCCGCACCTCCTTAATTAGGTTCGGCCACGTTAAGTTCTCCTTAATTTTCATAAGGATCGTAAAGGCACCTAAGTGCTCCTCCCTCCACAAGGGGATTAATGAAAAAACTTACATATGGCAGGCACCATTTCCTGGGGCACGAAAGTCTTGATCTAATTCAACAAGTGTCTGTGGCTTAGTGCAAAATATCGCTCTCGATCTGTCTTCTACCCGGAGGCCCTCAATTATATTTCTTACCACATCACATTCAGATTCGTACACACAGCGCCGACAGTGCAACTCGGATTTCCTCAATATATGGAGCCAAATTCACTAAACTCCGTTGCACATAATATACATTAGAATTTATAAGTTCATATCGTGCTCGCTCTGAGAACTGATTTTACAAAAATTTTCTCCTACAATTACTTAATGAAAAATTTTCATTAATGGCTTCGATAATCACTCTTAATTTTCCCTACAGTGCGAGGAAACGTTATCTGTAACCTCAATATATGAGTTGCTTGACAAAGCTTCGCCCAAATTTTGCATCTGCTCTGTGAACCAAAGCAACTGCATAGTTTGTTCCTTAGTTCCTACTACAAAATCTGAGGGAATTGCAAACAGATCGGAAAAAGAATTGGGTAGTTTATTATAAATTTCCCAACCCCCTATACCAGTCCCCATTCTATTACAATCACTGAAATTTTCACTCGGGTGACCAGAACTATTAATGCCCTCATTCCGCCCCACATTTCATTATCAGGTTAACGAACTACTTTGTAACTGTACTTTTATTACTTAACATGTTAATCATGAATAAGTGCTTTCTGTTTGGAGTCGACAACTAAATTTTCAAGATCTTGAACACGACTGAGCAAATGATGCGTTTGCGCTTGTATTCGGAAAACCTGCTCGCGGAGAGGAACCCTACGCTGCATTACCTCTATACCAGCTTGCACGGTTTCTAGGAGGTTATCACAACACGCGCAGGCGTCACTCACCTAGTCCACAGTTTCCGTGTTGACAATAAGGCAGCGTCCCAGCATTTCCCGCAGCCGTTGCGCAAATTCATTTACGGTCCCATCTTTTTCTTGAGGAATGGCGATCTCATACACAACTTGACCTATTGACCTCCAGCTTGTTTTTAGCTTCCACAGTACCTTCGGTGTAAACTTCAACGTAAGAATGACTATTTTGGTGTAATCACATTTGGAGCCAAGCGCTTAAAATAAAAGTCCTACCACATCGCAGGTTTAGATTCACACCACCTTCTTATTGCGCTCTGCTACCACTGGTGTGGAGTGGTAAGGTGCCGGGCTAATGTTAATTCAGACAGTCTTTAAAACAAATTTTCTGTATTAACAAACAGTTATTAACAGGCATTTTTCCCTAAACATGTTGCCTTTTTCTCTCTTTTAAAGGGTTGCCATTATACGTTTTACTCTTAATTGATAATATCTACACTGATCCAATATCAGGGGTAAAATACCAGTGATAGAGTAGTGTCAAATCTGAGCCCAAAGAAATTATAACATCGATTAAGAGTTTCAGCTTCTAACACAATAACTGTTTATGATCAAAAATTTGAAATCCCAAATATCATCTTAAAAATGCATGTACTAATCCTTAAACAAACTTATAGCAACAAACTGACAGCAGTTAAAACCTAAAAACAATATTCAGTTAAATTCAAATTAGAGAAACCACTTTAAATACACAACAAATTACGGTGGGACCCCTTCATCACAAGTCTTATATGCACCAGTTTTTCTCGTGCCACAGTTTAACATTTGCTCGTTTACTGTACAGCAGTACTAAACAACTTCAAAGAAGTTTAGGTCCACAACTGCCTCACAGAATGATAAATTAAGAGACGTAAGCCGTTCACTTACAAAAGGTATTTTCTTTACTCAAGAACAAATCTGCAGTATTAGTATTGATCTGCTGTTACCTCATTGGGCTTACAGAGCCGTAATCGTGCAACCTTATTTTATTTCACACATCAGTCTTGCACACACTTCCTTGTAATACACTACACATAACATTAAATAGGTGCGACAAGACCTGAAACAAGTCAGCTACCCCCGGCCCACTGGTCCCACACATGCAAACAAAATAATGGGCCTTGTATCATGGACACTTCAAACAAAGAAATGGCCGGGCACGAAATAGTGGAACTAATGTCGTCCCAGGCCAGCCGCGGTGGTCTCGCGGTTCTAGGCGCGCAGTCCGGAACCGTACGACTGCTACGGTCGCAGGTTCGAATCCTGCCTCGGGCATGGATGTGTGTGATGTCCTTAGGTTAGTTAGGTTTAAGTAGTTCTAAGTTCTAGGGGACTGATGACAACAGCAGTTGAGTCCCATAGTGCTCAGAACCATTTGAACCATGTCGTCCCAGGGGCAGACTCAATTACAATTATGCTAGACGAACAACTAAAACTCACGGATCGGCCGGCACGTACTCAATAATAAAGGAACACAGCTTCACGTGGAGCCATACAGTACTCGTGTGTAAATGCAATCACGGCGTAGCGACAGTATACTGACGGCTGCACAGACCTCCAATCGCTGCATTAACCGCCGATCTCCTTCGAACAACACCAGTACTGTGCAATCGAAGCGCTATTGGTTACAATAGTGGAGCTCCTTTCCAAATTACAGCTTTTCAAACAACGGCTCTCAGCCAGGCCGCGCTATCACACCACGTGCGGCCAATTCCTTTTTCGGTACTTACACTCACAGGGCCTCGCTCGCCACCTTCCTGTTGTCGCTCCTAACTCAAGAGTCCTTCGCTGTCCGAGCCACCCCGACTCGCAGACCACATTCGCACCACAAGCCTCTCTGGTAAAGAGAATCCACGCAAGCAGCGATTCTATCAGAGAGGCACAAAGTCGAACAATACTAAATTTTTGCGGGAGGTTTCGACAAGGCACATCTATAAATTTAAATATCGTTTCAAGTAAACTAGAATATCATAATGTAACAGAAAATGTAACAAAATGAATCAAACTGTGGCCCTATAACAGGAAACAAAGGACGTCTGTGGAAATCAAATCTGCATGAAGCTGATGGTAATCACTGAACTTCAAACTAACTACATATCTTCTTCCAAAACCATTATTTTCATTGTATGTATCAATATCTCCATATAGGCAGTAAACCTAGACACCAGTTTGTTTCGTTTTCAAATGATACGACTTCAAAGTAAGTGGTAAGTAATCTATAGTTTTACAGAAATTACTTATTGAAAGTTCCTTTTACATTAATAAATGGTGCCTAACAAATTTTTTGTCACTCACCTTTGAAAACACAAACTGTATTCATCTTGAAAAACATGTAAGAGGTTTCATTCCAGTATATATCTAAAATATGACAAGCAGATAGATCGGGCTGACAGTTTCAAATTTACAACTTGATAATTAATTTAGTTGGGGGCAGCAAACCACAGACCTGCTGAGACACTTTAAAATTTTCATTTTTAAGAGTGAGGTGCAGGCGATAAAAAGAAGTTGCTCACTTCGTTTACTTTCACCCCATTAAGTCTTTTGGGGACATTTTTGTGGGGACTTCATGAAGCAAAACTATAGTTTTACAAATCTAAATCTGCGTATTACGAATTATTCGTGCTGTCGGGTCAAGAACATTCCGCAGAGGGCTGAGAATACTGACAACGGCTTTCCAACATACACATTTCCTACTTAAGCTTTTCACAATACGAGTAATGTACACTGACGAAAAAAAAAATCACACCAAAAATTAATTACTGTAATGAAATTTCGGGAACACATTTAGTTAAGTAACTAAATTAAGTGTCGGGTTAATGTAAGTGCGTGATATGCCACTACAAATATGAAATTTTGGTACATTACTAGCAGGTGTAACCGCCAGAACGTTGAATACAAGCATGCAAACGAGTATGCATTGTGTTGTACACATCCCGATATCACTTTCAAAATGTGGTTCAAATGGCTCTGAGCCCTATGGGACTTAATATCTGAGGTCACCAGTCCCCTAGAGTTAGAACTACTTAAACCTAACTAACCTAAGGACATCACACACATCCATGCCCGAGGCAGGATTGGAACCTGCGACTGTAGCAGCTGCGCGGTTCCGAATTGAAGCGCCTAGAACCGCTCGGCCACAACGGCCGGCGGATATCACTTTCTCTGATGCCTGTTGCACATGGCCGGTTAGTGCAAGGACGGTTAATGCTGTTTGTGAATAACGCTGGAGTTGTCTTACGCTGTGCCATATGGATCTGGTGATAGAGCAAGAAAAGGCAAAAGTCGACATTTTGTTTGGGCCAGCGTTATACTGTCGTAAAACATTCGCCTGATTGGGGCCAACAGATTGAATCACGAGACCGACGTAAAAATTTCCAGCCAGGATGACCATGAGAGTGCTCCTGCTGTCACTAGAAATCGCAACTCAGACTATAAGTCCAGGTGTATGTCCAGAACGTCCAGACATGTTGGGTGGAAGTCCTCAAATGACCTAACCAACACACGGCAATTTCCGGCACCAACGTAGAACTAGGTTTCATGATAAAACACAACAGGCCTCCACTCTGCCCTATGACGAGCTCTCGCTTGACACCACTGAAGTTGCAGATGGTGGTGGTTTGGGGTCATCGGAACACACGCTAGAGGACGCCTGGCCAGAAGCTGTCCTTGTAGTAACCGATTTGTAACAGTTTGTTCCATCATTGAGGTGACAGCTCCTGCTCAAATTGCTGATGCATGTGCAGTACAATACACCAGAGCCATAGGCCGAACGCCATTGTCTTCAGTCTCGGCAGTGCCTCGTGACCATCCGGTGACCGGTCTTCTTGTGACCTACATTCCCGTGACCACCACCGCCAGCAATCATGTATTGTGGCTACATTCCTGCCATGTCTTTCTACAGTATCACAGCAGGAACTTCCAGCTGCTTTTAGACCTATTACACGATCTCGTTCAAACTCAATGAGGCACTTACAATAGCGTCTTTGAAGCCTTCAAGGAATTCGTGACTATCAACAACTCACCACGTACAATCTCAGAAGTAACTAATGCTCGCGAACGTTACAGTGTATTTATATTTAAAGCAAACCCGGTTTTCATCCTCAAGTTGGCGCTTCTAGGGCCACTCTTATGTGACTGGCGCAAAATCTGAATAGATGTCACCTTTCAGATGTAGAAACACACGTACCAGCTTCCGTTGAAACTGCACAACTCCTTCTCGGTGTTGCAATTTTGTTTTCGTCAGTGTTGCTCTTACTCAATCCAACAGCTCATTTCATACAACAACTACGTGATCAGAAGTATCCCGACACCCCCAGATACATACGTTTTTCATATCAGGCGCATTGTGCTGCCACCTACTGCCGGATAATCCATACCAGCGACCGCAGTAGTCATTAGACATTAGTCATTAGACATCGTGAGAGAGCAGAATTGGTTGCTCCGCGGAACTCACGGCCTTCGGACATGGTCGTGTGATTGGACATCACTTGTGTCATACGTGTACGCAAGATTTCCACACTCCTAAACGTCCCTAGGTCCACTGATTTTACTGTCGAGCGGCTGTTCATAAGTCGCACATCACGCCGGTAAATGCCAATCGACGTCTCCCTTAATGTAAGGAACGTAAAATTGGACGATTGAACAGTCGAAAAACGTTGTATAGAGTAACGAATCACTGTACACAATATGGCGATCCGATGGCAGTGTGTGGGTATGGCGAATGCCCGGGGAACGTCATCTGCCAGCGCATACAGTTCCAAAAGGAAAATTCGGACGCGTTAGTGCTATGGTGTGGTCGTGTTTCCATGAAGGGGACTCGTACTCCTTGTTGCTTTGCATGGCACTATGTCAGCATAGGCCTATATTGATGTTATAGCACCTTCTTTCTTCCCACTGTTGAAGAGCAATTCGGGGACGGCGATTGCATCTTTCAACAAGATCGAGCAACTGTTGATAATGCACGGCCTGTAGCGGCGTGTTTATACGACAATAACATCCCTGTAATGGATTGTCTTGCACAGAATCCTGACATGAATCTTATAGAACACCGTTCGGATGTTTTGGAACGCCGACTTCGTGCCAGCCCTCACCGACTGACATCGATACCTCTCCTCAGCGGAGAATTTCGTAGAGAATGTTCACCAAGAAACCTTCCAGCACATCGTTGAACGTATGCATGAGAGAGAGGAAGATAAGTGTGGGTCAACACCAAACTGAATTCCAACATTACCGATCGGAGGCGACACGAACTTGTCGATCATTTTCAGCCCAGTGTCCGGATGCTTTTGATCACCTAGCGTACCAGCAGACACAAAAGATTTAGCTACAAAAACGATCAGTATAAAATACTAAAGATTTATCCGCGGTCAACTTCTTCCACTCCACTATCGAATGTTTTAGCTAAACCAATTAGCCAACTATAAGCACTCTTAATATCACAAAGTAACATACGTACGACGTATGTTGTTCAACCTGTTCATCGAGGAAGCAAAGAAAAAAAAAAGGTTCAGGAGTGGAATTAAAATTCAAGGTGAAAGGATATCACTGTTACGATTCGCTGATGACATAGCTATCCTGAGTGAAAGTGAAGATGAATTACATGATCTGCGAACTGAATGAACAGTCTAACGAGGACATAGTATGGATTGAGAGTAAATCGAAGAAAGACGAAGGTAATGAGAAGTAGTGGAAATGAGAGCAATGAGAAACTTAACTTCACGATTGATGGTCACGAAGTAGATGAAGCTAAGAATTTATGCTACCTGTTGTTGTTGGTGTTGTTGTGGTCTTCAGTCCTGAGACTGGTTTGATGCAGCTCTCCATGTTACTCTATCCTGTGCAAGCTACTTCATCTCCCTGTACCTACTGATACTCACATCCTTCTGAATCTGCTTAGTGTATTCATCTCTTGGTCTCCCTCTACGATTTTTACCCTCCACGCTGCCCTCCAATACTAAATTGGTGATCCCTTGATGCCTCAGAACATGTCTTACCAACCCATCCCTTCTTCTGGTCAAGTTGTGCCACAAACTTCTCTTCTCCCCAATCCTATTCAATACTTCCTAATTAGTTATGTGATCTACCCATCTTATCTTCAGCATTCTTCTGTACCACCACATTAATAAAGCTTCTATTCTCTTCTTGTCCAAACTATTTATCGTCCATGTTTCACTTCCATACATGGCTACACTCCATACAAATACTTCCAGAATAGATTTCCTGACACTTAAATCTATACTCGATGTTAACAAATTTCTCTTCTTCAGAAACGCCTTCCTTGCCATTGCCAGTCTACATTTTATATCCTCTCTACTTCGATCATCATCAGTTATTTTGCTCCTCAAACAGCAAAACTCCTTTACTACTTTAAGTGTCTCATGTCCTAATCTAATTCCCTCAGCATCACCCGACTTAATTCGACTACATTCCGGTATCCTCGTTTTGCTTTTGTTGATGTTCATCTTATATACTCCTCTCAAGACACTGTCCATTCGATTCATCTGCTCTTGCAAATCCTTTGCTGTCTCTGACAGAATTACAATGTCATCGGCGAACCTCAAAGTTTTTATTTCTTCTCCATGGATTTTAATACCTACTCCGAATTTTTCTTTTGTTTCTTTTACTGCTTGCTCAATATACAGATTGAATAACATCGGTGGGAGGCTACAACCCTGTCTCACTCCCTTCCCAACCACTGCTTCCCTTTCATGTCCCTCCACTCTTGTAACTGCCATCTGGTTTCTGTACAAATTGTAAATAGGCTCTCGCTCCCTGTATTTTACCCTTCCACTTTTAGATTATGAAAGAGGATATTAATATCAACATTTTCAAAAGCTTTCTCTAAGTCTACAAATGTTAGAAACGTAGGTTTGCCGTTCCTTAATCTTTCTTCTAAGATAAGTCGTAAGGTCAGTATTGCCTCACGTGTCCCAGTATTTCTACGGAATCCAAACTGATCTTCCCCGAGGTCAGCTACTACTAGTTTTTCCATTCGTCTGTAAAGAATTCGAGTTAGTATTTTGCAGCTGTGGCTTATTAAACTGATAGTTCGGTAATTTTCAAATCTGTCAACACCTGCTTTCTTTGGGATTGGAATTATTATATTCTTCTTGGTCTGAGGGTATTTCGCCTGTTTCATACATCTTGCTCACCAGATGGTACAGTTTTGTCAGGACTGGTTCTCCCAAGGCTGTCAGTAGTTCTAATGGAATGTTGTCTACTCTGAGGGCCATGTTTCGACTTAGGTCTTTCAGTGCCCTGTCAAACTCTTCACGCCATATCGTATCTCCCATTTCAGCTTCATCTACATCCTCTTCCAATTCCATAATAATGTCCTCAAGTACATCGCCCTTGTATAGATCCTCTATATACTCCTTCTACCTTTCTGCTTTATCTTCTTTGCTTAGAACTGGGTTTCCATCTGAGCTCTTGATATTCATACACGTGGTTCTCTTATCTCCAAAGGTCCCTTTAATTTTCCTGTAGGCAGTATCTATCTTACCCCTGGTGAGATAAGCCTCTACATCCTTACATTTGTCCTCTAGCCATCCCTGCTTAGCCATTTTCCGCTGCCAGTCGTTCACATTTTTGAGACGTTTGTATTCCTTTTTGCCTGCTTCAGTTATTGCATTTTTATATTTTCTCCTTTCATCAATTAAATTCTATATTTTCTGTTACCCAAGGATTTCTACTAGCCCTCGTCTTTTTACCTACTTGATCCTCTGCTGCCTTCACTACTTCATCCCTCAAAGCTACCTATTCTTCTTCTACTGATTTCTTTCCTCCATTCCTGTCAATTGTTCCCTTATGATCTTCCTGAAAGTCTGTATAACCTCTGGTTCTTTCAGCTTATCCAGGACCCATCTCTTTAAATTCCCACCTTTTTGCAGTTTCTACAGTTTTAATCTACAGGTCATAACCAATAGATTGTGGTCAGAGTCCACATCTGCCCTGGAAGTGTCTTATAATTTAAAACCTGGTTCCTAAATCTCTGTCTTACGATTATGTAATCTATCTGATACCTTTTAGAATCTCCAGGGTTCTTCCATGTATACAACCTTCTTTCATGATTATTAAACCAAGTTTTAGCTATGATTAAGTTGTGCTCTGTGCAAAATTCTACCAAGCGGCTTCCTCTTTCGTTTCTTAGGCCCAATCCATATTCACCTACTACGTTTCCTTCTCTCCCTTTTCCTACTACCGAATTCCAGTCACCTATGACTATTAAATTTTCGTCACCCTTCACTATCTGAATAATTTCTTTTATTTGATCATACATTTCTTCAATTTCTTCGTCATCTGCGGAGCTAGTTGGCATAGAAACTTGTACTACTGTAGTAGGTGTGGGCTTCGTATCTATCTTGGCCACAATAATGCGTTCACTGTGTTGTTTGTAGTAACTTAACTGCATTCCTATTTTCTTATTCATTATTAAACCTACTCCTGCATTACCCCTATTTGATTTTGTGTTTATGACCCTGTAGTCACCTGACCAGAAGTTTTGTTCCTCCTGGCATCGAACTTCACTAATTCCCACTATATCTAACTTTAACCTATCCATTTCCCTTTTTAAATTTACTAACCTACCTGCCTGATTAAGGGATCTGACATTCCACGCTCCGATCCGTAGGACGCCAGTTTTCTTTCTCCTGATAACGACATCCTCTTGAGTAGTCTCCGCCCGGAGATCCGAATGGGGGACTATTTTACCTCCGGAATATTTTACCCAAGAGGATGCCATCATCATTTAATCATACATTAAAGCTGCATGCCCTCAGTAAGAATTTCGGCTGTAGTTTCACCTTGCTTTCAGCCGTTCGCAGTACCAGCACAGGAAGGCTGTTTTGGTTATTGTTACAAGGCCAGATCAGACAATCATCCAGACTGTTGCCCCTGCAACTACTGAAAAGGCTGCTGCCCCTCTCCAGGAACCACACGTTTGTCTGGCCTCTCAAAAGATACCCCTCCATTGTGGTTGCACCTACGGTACGGCTCTCTGTATCGCTGAGGCACGCAAGCCTCCCCACCAACGACAAGGTCCATGGTTCATGGGGAGAAGCTTAAATCACTTAATAAAGGCAAAGTCTCCGGTCCAGATTGTATACCAGTCAAATTCTTCTCAGAGTATGCTAATCAAATAGCACCATATTTAGCAGTTATATACAACCACTCGCTCACAGAAAACTCCGTACCTAAAGGCCGGAAAATTTCCCAAATCACACCAAAATTGAAAAAGGGAAGTAGGAGTAATCCGCTGAATTACAGGCCTATATCACTAACGTCGATTTGCAGTAGGTTTTGGTACATGTACTGTATTCGAATATTATGAAGTACATCGAAGAAAACTATTTATTGGCACATACTCAGCACGGTATCATAAATATAGTTGTTGTGAAACACAACTATCTCTCTATACTCATGAAATAATGAGTGCTATCGCTGGGAATGTCAAATTTATTCCATATTTTTAGATTTTTAGAAGGCTTTAGACACCGTTCCTCACAAGCGTCTTCTAACCAAACTGCGTGCCTACGGAGTATCGCGATTGGATTCGTGATTTCCTGTCCGAAAGTCACAGCTCGTAGTAATAGACGGATAGTCATCGAGTAAAACAGAAGTAATATCCAGCGTTCCACAAGGAAGTGTTATAGGCCCTCTATTATACCTGAACTATATTAACGACATAGGAGACAATCTGAGTAGCCGTCTTTGATTGTTTGGAGATGATGCTATCATTTACCGTATTATATAGTCATCAGATGATCAAAACGACTTGCAAAATGATTTAGATAAGATATCTGTATGGTGCGAAAAATGGCAGTTGACCCAGAACAAAGAAAAGTGTGAAGTTATTCACATGAGTACTAAAAGAAATCAGATATATTTCGATTACGCGATAAGTCACACAAATCTGAAGATTTTAAATTCAGCTACATACTTAGGGACGATCACACAGATAATATTGCAAATTAAAGGCTGCGATTCATTGTGCCAGCCGCGGTGGTCTCGCGGTTCTAGGCGCGCAGTCCGGAACCGTGCGACTGCTACGGTCGCAGGTTCGAATCCTGCCTCGGGCATGGATGTGTGTGATGTCCTTAGGTTAGTTAGGTTTAAGTAGTTCTAAGTTCTAGGGGACTAATGACCACAGAAGTTGAGTCCCATAGTGCTCAGAGCCATTTTTTTGCGATTCATTGTCAGAACACTTAGATGCACCAGGTCTACTAAAGAGACTGCTTACACCACGCTTGTCCGCTCTATTCTTGAGTATTGTTGTGCGGTGTGAGATCCACATCAGATGGGACTGACGGATGACATCGAAAACGTACAAAGAAGAGCAGCACGTTTTGTATTATCGCGAAATAGGGGAGATAGTGTCACAGACATGATACGTGAGTTGGAGTAGCAATTATTAAAAGAAAGGCGTTTTTCGTTGCGACGGAATCTTATCATGAAATTTCAATCACCAGTTTTCTCCTCCGATTGTGAAAACATTCTGTTCCCACCCACCTACATAGAGAAAAATGATCATCACGATAAAATAAGAGAAATCAGGGCTCACACAGAATAATTTAAGTGCTAGTTTTTCCCGTATGCCATTTTAGATTGGAACGGTATAGACAGCTTGATGGTGGATCATTGAAACCTATGCCAGGCACTTTATTGTGAATAGGAGAGTAGTCACGTAGATGTAGATGTACATGTAGATCTCTTCACGACCACTGTTCTCACACCGTGTTACCTCTACGTCCACACGCCACAAATGACCTTATGGGGTGTGGCGGAGTGTACTTTTGGCATTACTTACTTCCCCCATTTTTTTTTTGTTTCATTCATGAATGGCCAATGGAACGTATGAATGTCGGTAAGCGTCGGCACTAGCTCTAATTTATCTAACTTTCTCACTGTGATCATTTCACGTGACATATGTGGGAGGAAGTAAATATGTTGTGAGAGAAGGAAACGTAGTAGGTGAATATGGATTGGGGATAAGAAATGAAAGAGGAAGCCGCTTGGTAGAATTTTGCACAGAGCACAATTTAATCATAGCTAACACTTGATTTCAGAATCATGAAAGGAGGTTGTATACATGGAAGAACCCTGGAGATACTAAAAGGTATCAGATAGATTATATAATGGTAAGACAGAGATTTAAGAACAAGGTTTTAAATTGTAAGACATTTCCAGGGGTAGATGTGGGCTCTGACCACAATCTATTGGTTATGAACTGTAGATTAAAACTGAAGAAACTGCAAAAAGGTGGTAATTTAAGGAGATGGGACATGGATAAACTGAAAGAACCAGAGGTTGTACAGAATTTCAGGGAGAGCATAAGGGAGCAATTGACAGGAATGGGGGAAAGAAATACAGTAGAAGAAGAATGGGTAGCTTTGAGGGATGAAGTAGTGAAGGCAGCAGAGGATCAAGTAGGTAAAAAGACGAGGGCCAGTAGAAATCCTTGGGTAACAGAAAAATATTGAATTTAATTGATGAAAGGAGAAAATATAAAAATGCAATAACTGAAGCAGGCAAAAAGGAATACAAACGTCTCAAAAATGAGATCGACAGGAAGTGCAAAATGGCTAAGCAGGGACGGCTAGAGGACAAATGTAAGGATGTAGAGGCTTATCTCACTAGAGGTAAGATAGATACTGCCTGCAGAAAAATTAAAGAGACCTTTGCAGAATAGAGAACCACTTGTATGAATATCAAGAGCTCAGATGGAAACCCAGTTCTAAGTAAAGAAGATAAAGCAGAAAGGTGGAAGGAGTATATAGAAGGTCTATACAAGGGCGATGTACTTCAGGACAATATTATGGAAATGGAAGAGAATGTAGATGAAGATGAAATGGGAGATACGATACTGCGTGAAGAGTTCGACCTGAGTCGAAACAAGGCCCCCGGAGTAGACATGTTCTGAGGCATCAGGGGATCACCAATTTAGTATTGGAGGGCAGCGTGGAAGGTAAAAATCGTAGAGGGAGACCAAGAGATGAATACACTAAGCAGATTCAATAGGATGTAGGTTGCAGTAGGTACTGGGAGATGAAGAAGCTTGCACAGGATAGAGTAAAATGGAGAGCTGCATCAAACCAGTCTCAGGACTGAAGACAACAACAACAACAACTTTTTCCAGTGCTCTGTCGGCAACAGAATAAGAAAACAGTTGTGGATTTCTTATTCTACTTATGTGCAGTAAGTTACGTATTTAAGTTCAGGCACTCCCTGGATGGGTGCAATTGTACACAGTTTGTTGTAGACATGATGCGTGATGCCACTAGTGTTGTGAGACTACATGTACATATTAAATCTGTGATCTACACTGGGCATCCCCTCTCGATATGCATATCGCCTCACTGCAACTCAGATGTTATGAAAATGAGACACGTGCAAGAAAACAGAACAGGTGGATGTCCCTGAGATATGAGTCCTAGCTGTGGTTTTTATATTAATTTACTAAATGGGAGTGTGGAGGAGTGTACATTGACGTGCTGGAATTACATTGAAATTCGGTAATATGAGATTTGTTGAGAAAGTTTCACTGCATAATAAGCAACACAGTACATGGAATTGCTTACTGCATTATCTCACAAACCAAAGACGAATGTAAGATGCAATCCGTCCGTAAAAAGTATTCCCAACTGATATTGCATCGGAAAAGATACGCCAGGGAAGAATGGAAGAAACTCTGGTGATAAATTCGCGATATACCTAATTGCATAGAAAATGCGAGGTCCATTGTTCATGATGATTGCGTCGATTACCTAATGTGAAGTGGAGAAGCACGCATAAAAACCAAATAGCAAAGCCATAGGCAGGGTATCAGCCCTCGATGCTTGATAGATCTAAATCCCCAGTTACGTGAAGCATGAAAATGCGCCTATTCTCATGACAGTGTCACTGACGCGCCTCATTGTCGCGCGAACTTACACTTGTTATGATGAGCTTGACGACGAGTTGGCGCGCATATCTCGAATGTTGGACGACGAAGTTGTACTAGCCTCCAAGTCCAAATCTCTAACCCGAATGAAGACTCTTGAATGTAACACAACCAAAAGTTCAAATTAAGTGCCAAATCTTGAATCTGGAAACGCGACTCGTGACCCCTGAATCCTGGATCTTGTACCTAGAACATCAAAATATTGGCTAAATCCTGTGCTCTGTCGCTCGTTTGCTGGCGATGTTGCCAAAAGTGCACGTCAGCCAATATAAAGGACTGTCTCTACCTCAAACAGAGAGTGTCTATGTCTCTAACATTTCTCTCCATTTTTTTTAAAGCTTTAGGCAACGCTATCGCTTTTGTTAGGTAACGCAGACCGCTTCTTCAGATAGTTGATAGTTCCAACGAGTGACACAAATGTTTCTAATGTTCACGAACGCCCACCAGACAGAATGCGACTTGGTCACCACGTCCGGAACTCACGTGAGCCGTCCCAAAAAAGCTTTGCCAGCGGACTCTAAAGCCGTCCCTTAAAGGTAGTACCACGCATTTCCCTCGTTATTAATCGAAGTTATCACGCTACGAAGGAAAGAAGGAAAAGCAGAAAGGTGGAAGGAGTATATATAGGGTCTATACAAGGGCGATGTACTGGAGGACAATATTATGGAAATGGAAGAGGATGTAGATGAAGATGAAATGGGAGATGCGATACTGCGTGAAGAGTTTGACAGAGCACTGAAAGACCTGAGTCGAAACAAGGCCCCGGGAGTAGACAACATTCCATTAGAACTACTGACGGCCTTGGGAGAGCCATTCATGACAAAACTCTTCCATCTGATGAGCAAGATGTACGAGACAGGCGAAATACCCTCAGACTTCAGAAAGAATATAATAATTCCAATCCCATAGAAAGCAGGTGTTGGCAGATGTGAAAATTACCGAACTATCAGTTTAATAAGACACAGCTGCAAAATACTAACACGAATTATTTACAGACGAATGGAAAAACTGATAGAAGCCGACCTCCGGCAAGATCAGTTTGGATTCCGTAGAAATGTTGGAACACGTGAGGCTATACTGACCTTACGACGTATCTTAGAAGAAAGATTAAGAAAAGGCAATCCTACGTCTCTAGCATTTGTAGACTTAGAGAAAGCCTTTAACAATGTTGACTGGAATACTCTCTTTCAAATTCTAAAGGTGGAAGGGGGAAAATACAGGGAGCGAAAGGCTATTTACAATTTGTACAGAAGCCAGTTGGCAGTTATAAGAGTCGAGGGGCACGAAAGGGAAGCAGTGGTTGGGAAGGGAGTGAGACAGTGTTGTAACCTCTCCCCGATGTTATTCAATCTGTATATTGAGCAAGCAGTAAAGGAAACAAAAGAAAAATTCGGAGTAGGTATTAAAATCCATGGAGAAGAAATAAAAACTTTGAGGTTCGCCGATGACACTGTAATTCTGTCAGAGACAGCAAGAGACTTGGAAGAGCAGTTGAATGGAATGGACAGTGTCTTGAAAGGACGATATAAGATGACATCAACAAAAGCAAAACAAGGATAATGGAATGTAGTCGAATTAAGTCGGGTGATGCTGAGGGAATTAGATTAGGAAATGAGACACTTAAAGTAGTAAAGGAGTTTTGCTATTTGGGGAGCAAAATGACTGATGATGGTCGAAGCAGAGACGATATCTGGCAATGGCAAGGAAAGCTTTTCTCAAGAAGAGAAATTTGTTAACATCGAGTATAGATTTAAGTGTCAGGAAGTCGTTTCTGAAAGTATTTGTATGGAGTGCAGCCATGTATGGAAGCGAAACATAGACTATAAATAGTTTGGACAAGAAGAGAATAGAAGCTTTCGAAATGTGGTGCTACAGAAGAATGTTGAAGATTATGTGGGTAGATCACGTAATTAATGAGGAAGTATTGAATGGGATTGGGGAGAAGAGAAGTTTGTGGCACACTTGACCCGAAGAAGGGATCAGTTGGTAGGACATGTTCTGAGGCATCAAGGGATCACAAATTTAGCATTGGAGGGCAGCGTGGAGGGTAAAAATAGTAGAGGTAGACCGAGAGATGAATACACTAAGCAGATTCAGAAGGATGTAGGTTGCAGTAGGTACTGGGAGATGAAGGAGCTTGCACAGGATAGATTAGCATGGAAAGCTGCATCAAACCAGTCTCAGGACTGAAGACCACAACAACAACATCATGCTGATCAGGACGGAGGCGCAGGCTGCCCACAGCCCAATGTCCGGTCGTCCCCACCTACTTGCTCACGCTCGCCTGAAGTCCTGATATGCGATATTGATACACGTGATATCCTCGCAGATGTGATTTTGACTGTAAGAGAATCATTTCACCTAGCTCCCCGGCTTCGCCGAAACGTTAAATCCCACAAACGCCGCTTAGTGACCTCCAAACTGAGCGCACGGAGGCTTTCTGACAGTTGTTCTTCGCTACTGGAACAGTAAAGCGAGGAAATGCCAATGGCACGTAAAGTGCCCTCCATCACAAAGCGTTGGGTGGCTTCTATCTATATATCCGAATCCCGCTCCAGCTACTGCCGGGTCTGGGTGCTGACTGGTCCTCTTCATTTGGCTCGGTCCTCCCGCCACGTTTCTTCCTCCACTTGCTGCCAGGTCACACCTCTCCCTTCAACAGATATTCTTACTCCCATTTTCCACCGTCTTCTTGGGCGCCCTCTAGGTCTTTTCCCATCCATCTTTAGTTTTTCCATAATTTTGTGGAGTCTCTGCCCATGCATCCTCTTAACATGCCCATACCATCTTAATCTCTTCCTTTCAATTTCTTCTCTCATACTTTCTTGTCTGAGGTCCTTTCTAGTCTCTACATTCCTTAGTCTGTCCATTCTGGTTATTCCCTTAACTGCTCTGAGAAATTTCATTTCCCCTGCTTGCAGTCTGCTCCAGTCCCTTTCTGTCATTGGCCATGTTTCTCCACCATATGTGACGATATGGATGTAATAATTCTTATACATAAGGAGTATTGCTCTTTCTGATACTTAATTATTCCAAATCAGATGTTTTATTGTTTGGCAGAAATTGCCTCCCTTCTGTAACCTCCTATTAATTTCGTTAGTTATTCTTCCATCCCTAGATATTTCACTCATTAAATAAGTGGAACCTTCTACCACTTTGAGGGGTTCTCCATTCAAGGTAATATTTACATTGATTCCTTTCTCTCTTCCAAATACCATTACTTCACTCTTATCTTTATTTATTTTTAATCCATACCTTTTCATTATTTCCTTCCACGCATCAAGCTGTAACTGTACATCTACCTCTTTATCACCCCATATTACCATATCATCTGCAAAAATCAACTTTTTGTCTCTTTCTTTTACTGTATCTTTAACTGCCCTATTCATTCCCTCCATCACAACATTAAAAAGCGCAGGAGATAGAATACTTCCTTGCTTAAGTCCTTGTCTTATTTCGAAGTATTCAGAGTTCCCCAATGGTGTTCTAATTCTACAATTGTGGCCTCTGTACATTGTCTTTATAACATTAATGTATCCATCTTCTATATCTATCTTCTTCAGTTCTTCCCAGAGTCTTTCCCCGTCAACTGAGTCATATGCCTTCTCTATTTCTATAAAAAACCATTATCACCCCTTTGTTATACTCCCAACTTTTTTCCATCAGTTGACGGATAGAAAATATCAGGTCGATCGTGCTCCTTCCTTTCCTAAACGCATGTTGTTCTTCACTCAGCTCCTTTTCTATCTTTTCACTTATTCGATTTAGTAAAATTCTTTCGAAAATCTTAGTTGTATGACTCATGAGGGTTATTCCTCTGTAGTTTTTACGAAGTCTTTTATTGCCTTTCTTGAAGATGGGAACAATGTCTCCTGTTCTCCAGTCGTCAGGTATGTTACTATTTCTCCACACGCTTGATAGTACTCTATACAGCCACTGCATTCCCACTGGACCTGCTGCTCTTATCATGTCCACTGATACTTCATCAGGTCCTGGGGCTTTCCCCCCATTCATCTTCTTCAGAGCTTTTTCCATTTCTTCCAGTGTAATGTTCTATAAAATGATGAAAAATAAAAGGAAGGCTTCTGAAGTACCAGTAAAGATCGAAACAGAGAACGGTACCATTATTGGAGATCCAGGGAATATAAAAGATCTCTGGAAAGAATATTTTAAGAAGCTGTTAAACGCTGAGAAGCAGGTACATGAGGAAACAGCAAATAATGGAGAAATCGACAGAAGTTGGGAAGCAGAATTAGGACAAATTACACGTTGGGTGGCTTACAGAGTATAAATGTAGATGTAGATGACACAATGGCCGATGACGGCCGTACGGTAGCTCAGGTTCCAGCCCATTTTTGGCCCCCAGTCCTAACAGCCGCTCTTGTCACCATAACGGCACCACCTCAGGTATGGCCCTGCTGCTGCGGTCAGTAACTACATACAGGTATACGGCGGAAAGAAACATTACAATGTAGGGAAGAGTGACTTCATTCAGTATTCGTCATTCTTGCTCTATATAGCAACGAATCAAATCCACACAAAGCATCATATAAACAGAAAATCTGCATAGCACATTGCAAAATTAAGTGTGAGCTTCATAAAAACGGGAACGTCTGGCTGGCTACAGCCAGGCACTTCAGTTTGAACAATCGGTGCTGATAAACGAAAAATTCGGGCCACTTCATTCACTGTGTGGACATTGACACGTAGAAATACTGTAGCAGCTCTATGTCATTCTGTCAAGTCTGTACGTTGGCTCAAGTACTGCACTGATACTGTACGATGTACTGGCACATGCTCCACCGGTCCTCAGTTTATTGAAATTGGATTAATAAAAACAAGAGAAATTTTAAAGTGTTGGTTGTAACGATTCAGGTGATGTACAACAAACGAAATGTTCATACAAAGAAATGTTCATACAAACTGTTAAGAAACTTTTACTCTTTGAAGGTTGCTCAATTCATGACTCAAACTGGCTTGGACGTATCTTATGTCACCAAAACGCTGACCCTTCTTGTGAATTTCTACACATCTGCATCTACATCTACATCTACATGGATACTCCGCAAATCACATTTAAGTGCCTGGCAGAGGGTTCATCGAACCACCTTCACAATTCTCTATTATTCCAATCTCGTATAGCTCGCGGAAAGAATGAGCACCTACATCTTACGGTACGAGCTCTGATTTCCCTTATTTTATCGTGGAGATCGTTCCTCCCTACGTAGGTGGGTGTCAAAAACATATTTTCCCATTCTGAGGAGAAAGTTGATGATTGAGAATTTTGTGAGAAGATTCCGTCGTAACGAAAAACGCCTTCCTTTTAATGATGTCCAACCTAAATCCTGTATCATTATTTGACACTCTGTGAGCGGGGGGTTGATCTGAGATTCTGTTTTTCTGCACAACGGATTAATCTGAGATGTACCCTTTAGCCTGTGGCTCCTGCAAGATGCAATTTCCGCCCCCACACTATTACAGAAGTCAGACAGACGCTCCTAACGTTCTAAAGAGAAATGTCTGAAAAACTTCCAGCAACAAATATCTTATGGAGTCGTCCGCTGTAAGGAAAAGACACAAAAGTTCACAAAATTTCTTACGTAACTAGCGGCAAATTTGGATACTGGAGTAGTGCTACTTAGTGAAAGAAAAACATGAAATTAACGAAAGTTATTATCTATTTTGCAAAAATTCTGAGAAATCACAATGGCACTTTTAGTTATGAATTGAACAAGTTATGTCCTGTTATTTTTTCGGAATGTGAAGTTACCTCTCAAGGATAGGATTCGCTAATGAAATTTCTATACAAAGTTTAAGATTGTCGTTTACTTGGCAGAATGGCTCAGAGGCGCGCCTACTCAACTTGAATAATTATCCTTTAGAATGTTGCAAGGTAGGGTCGAGGCTGTCGCGTGTGAAATGCAGTGAAGTTTACTGTTGCGGAGGAAATATGGGGCTCACAATAGTTGTAGTGCACAATATCATAAGCTGCGATGACTGCTGTCTGCAGGCGTTTAACTATAACTCTGTCAGTTCACACCGCGCAATAAGTGTGTCGGCCAACAAAGTTAACAATGCTTAATCGCAAGGACTCAATATAGAGAGTCGCACTTGGATTCGCTCTCGACAGAGGTGCTCTCCCAGTGAAGTAATGAGGAGAGACTTGTTCCTCACTCCAAGAGCGACATCAGAACGGCTCCTCTCCACGCCAGACATGAAGGGGTATATCTTTCGGTTTCCTCCATTAGTCCTTCAGCTCAATACGTCAGAAATATTGTCTGCCAATCCGCATTGCTCTTCTAAAACGGGAGAATGATGTTTCGTTTAAGGCGACCAATCCGGAAATCTGTAGTATTGGCGTTTGACGTTTGCTGTGAAATCACTGAAACTGCGTGCTATGTGTAAAGAATGTGTAGGATGGCCGCTCCCACACAATGTAGCGGAATTTCCTTTTAAGCCGAAAACGGGGTCGTTCCTCCTTTACCTCGGGCGAAAGCTGTCCGCTCCACGGGCGGCCACCGGCCGACGTAGATGGGTTGAGACCGGCCTCCTGGCGTGCGGTTGCCTCTCTCAAACTAAAAGCTCCTGTGACCATCGTGTCTGGAATGTATATGTGTACACCAGACTCGAGTATTTCAACTGTGGTGCACACTTGTTATTTGCATATCGTTTACATCAAGTTATACAATATTGACTTGATCTTATCGAGTTCAGGTTCGACTGAAGCGTCTTGATGTGCGGAATATGATGGTGAGGGCGGAATATGTAAGCAATGAAGGTCAGGAGACCACGACGTCTTACAACTCTCCCCCATATTTGGCGATAATGTAAAATGTGCTGCCTTTCTTTCAACTTTTTTGATGTACTCCGTCAATCCTATCTGGTAAGGATCCCACACCGTGCAGAAATATTCTAAAAGAGGACGGACAAGCGTAGTGTAGGCAGTCTCCTCAGTAGGTCTGTTACATTTTGTAAGTGTCCTGCCAGTAAAACACAGTCTTTGGTAAACCTTCCCCACAACATTTTCTGTGTGTTCCTTCCAATTTAAGTTGTTCGTAATTGTAATATGTATGTGTTTAGTTGAATTTATGGCTTTTAGATTAGTTTAATGAGTCCCTTTTTAGCACTCATGTGGATGACCTCACACTTTTCATTATTTAGCGTCGACTACCAATTTCTGCACCATTCAGATATTTTTTCTAAATCGTTTTGCAGTTTTTTTCTTCTGATGACTTTATTAGTCGATAACCGACAGCGTCATCTGCAAACAACCAAAGACCGCTGCTCAGATTGTCTCCGAAATCGTTTTTTATAGATAAGGAACAGCAAAGTGCCTACAATACGACGGGAGAACGCTAAAAGTAACTTATGTTTTACTCGACTACTTTCCGTCAATTACTACGAACTGTGACCTCTCTGACAGGAAATCGCAAGACGATATTCCATAAGGAAGCTATTTCACTACGAGCCGCTTGTGTGGTATATTGTCAAAAGCCTTCCGGAAATCCAAAAATACTGAATGGATCTGAAATCCCTTGTCAATAGCAGTCAACATTTCATGTGCATAAAGAGTAAGTTGTGTTTCACAGGAACGATGTTTTCTAAACCCATGTTGACTGTGTGCCAATAGAGCATTTTCTTCAAGGTAATTCACAATGTTCGAACACAATATGTCTTCCAAAATCCTGCTGCATATCGACGTTAACGATACGAGCCTGTAATTTAGTGAATTACTCATACTACCTTTCTTGAATATTGGTGTGACCTGTGCAACTTTCCAGTCTTTGAGTACGGATCTTCCGTCGAGCGAACTGTCGTATACGATTGTCAAGTATGGAGCTCATGCATCAGCATACTCCGAAAGGAACCTAATTGGTATACAGTATGGACCAGAAGACTTGCTTTTATTAAGTGATTTAAGTTGCTTCACTACGCCGAGGATATTTACTTCTACGTTACTCATGTTGGCAGCTGTTCTCGATTAGATTTCTGCAATATTAACTTCGTCTTCTTTTGTGAAGGCATTTCGGAAGGAATTTTGTCGTTTTTTGGTAGGTGCGCATTAATAAGACCTCTTATCTTCATCAGTGGTGATTTTTACAGAAACGAACCGCCTGCGTTTTGCCTTTCAGTTAAGTTGCGTCAGGTGGGCTCGCATCGTTGTTTTTGGCCAAGCATCAAGTTGTGCGAAGGAAATATTTCACATACTTTTAAATTTTTGAGATGTTAAGAGATGTTGGTAGGCTGCGATATGTGACACAACAACTCACGCTGCCGTCGAACGTCTGCTACTTAATATTGTCTGCTAATAACTGTCTCGTCGAATGCACGTGCGTTTTTTTACAGGTGTCAGTACAAGGTGCCATCTCAGCTACTGGTCTGACGTAGCCTACACGCCCGGAATAAATCGCTCCTGGCACTTTTTTGGACGGTTGGTGAACACTTCACTGCCATGACGTACGTTAGTGGTACTCTACCACTCGACTGCGTGCTACCACTTGTACACCACCTATAACTCTCTAGAAGGACAGATGTGGCTTTTAAGGGGGGTAGGACGTCAAACGGGCCGACTTGTAGCAGAAGAGGCACCACAGCACATTTTAATTTCCACTGTCTATACTTTTACAAATATATTAATAAAACTTTGTCAGCATGACCAAGAAGGATTCGAGATTCACACTTACAGCAGTGGAAGTTGAAAACATAACAAAATAATTTTTTTAGTTGTGAAATTGTATCATTTTGCACTTAGTATTTGCACAACATACAAGCCATACTTACGGGTGTATGAAACTCTTGAATTTATTTAATTTATGAAAAAACTAATGAGCTGTTACATTTTAAACTTCATGTTTAGAAAAAATTCTAATTAGGTAATATTTCAATTTTTACCACAGTTTTTAATAGATTTGGAAAATTCTGGAGTTTTGCACTAAGGAGTTTGTGTTTAGTAAGCATACAATGTTTGAAAGTAATAAGATATTTATTTTGGATGTTACTTGTACCTAAGCACAGAAATCAGTGTTTTGCGGAAAAAGATCGTTAAAGTTTCTGTTTGTATTTGACATTCTTTTAGAAATATCCAGCATCATAAGCAGGTTCCTTTTTCATTTTCTAAATAAGTTTTCTTCCTTTTCACATTCCTATTATGCACTCTTCTTGATTTTATCACCTCCAAAAATGATTTATCTGCTTTCACTAAACGCTCTCTGTTTATAGCATACAAAGCTTTGATGCAGTTCACTCTGGACTTAATGCCCATTTTCTCTAGAATATATTTCCTGCTTTGCACACCTTCATTAAAACATGAAACTGTATCATAAACAGCAATAGCAAGTGCATTTCTTCCCACAAGAATCGTTTCTGGCAATCTTTCCCATACACATTAGTTAAAACTTTCATGTGGGTTCTGGATACCACCATGAAGACATTTCTTCAATAAGTTTTCATTTGCAAGATTCATGAATATGGGTGTGATGGCTTCCGTTGCAGCAGTTGGTAGAACTGTTTCCTTTTGGAAGCACTCGGCGGTGGTTTGTTTAGCGCCTCTGAGAGGTTGCAGTCTTCCGCCACTGGTGTAACATTTCTCGCAGTACCCTTTACTGTGTATCTGTTGGCCTGGTGACTTTCTTTACGGTTGAAGCTACGAATTCTAGGCATCTTGTGCCATAATAAGCCACAAACGAACACAAAACAACACAGCCAAATGAAAACCGTTTCGAAATTCACCACACCACACTGCAAACCTTTCAGAACAGAAAAAAAACAAAATTAACGTTCAAAACAATGCACGTCGACAGCAACAGAGGAAGTATCGATATCAATAGTCCTTTGTTTCACGTATGACTATCTCTGACGCAGATATAACCACTCGAATCCTACAGAACGAAATACACTTATGTATGACAAAAGAATGCTGTGAAAAGGGGTGTGGCGCTGCATCTTGGTACACCTAAGACCAAATAACGTGCCTCATAATACCTCAAATACATATGTTTTATACATCAAACTATTCAGGAAGATTTGAGCAACAAAATAGGCACATTTTCGAAAAATCGATTTTTTAAATTTCGACTTCCTACCAACCTTGAGCATGACAGATATTTCGTCCGGTGAACTTATTTTGCATTATGTAAACAGGGCATCCATGCGTGACATTTGACTAAAGTTTCCATCTCTCGAAACACCAAGTAGCTGAGTCTTAAGACTCCGGAGGCCAGAAAGTGTATTACGTGGAGGTGGAAAATTGTATTACTGAAAAGAGCTTTAGCCAGAAATTTGGCCTGTGAATCCAAGGAGCTGACTCAGAAGAAGGCTGCCACAGGGCCGCGAGCTGTTTCATTATTCAGCGACTCGCCCCGCCGCGAGCAGAGCCGAGGCAGCGGGCAACACTTTCTCTGCGGAGCGCCAGCCTCGCGTGTCGTTCTCCCTACACTCGCAGCCACCTCACAAGTCGAATGGCGATCCAGCAAAGTCCGGAACAGTAATGTACGTATAACAAATGTCTTTACAAAATAAGTACTGTGCTGCAGACCCCGAGGAAAACAAGTCTGATACAAATGAAGTTCTTTAGAGAATCACGCGACACAAATTGAAAACCTGCTGAATTTGGTTTTATGTTATGTCGTCCGTCGGCGTATTATGTGACGAAATAGCGCATATTTTATGTCCACACTTTAAAATAATGTTACATTTTATGCATTTATTTACAGATTATCACTATCGTAATGATTCTGTCTCACAGGAATAAGTTACTTATTATTTTCAATTAACAAAGCATACAAATGTGAAATAGTACACTAAGAAAACAAAAAACAAAATTAAAATATAAAACAACAAATTAAAACACGTAAAATGAATAATTAGATTAATAATGAGCGTTTGATATTTATTTAGATGTGTTGAAAGTATCCCAATAGCACACTGTGATGGTTTGTTTTCCAGAAATCGTATTTCAAAAACAAGTTTTATTATACACAGATGGATGTGGCGTGAAAGTTTTCTTTATTTGTGCTGTAACATGAATTATTTTTCAAAATTTATTAATGGTGGTGGGTACTTCGCAAAATTTTAAATTATTACAAGTTTTATTATACGGTTTTTGAGAACGTTACTTACATTTCCACTTTTACATAAAAAAGGTTTTGAATACATCAGGGTTTAGAAGACATTCCCTCTAAACTTAACATACCAAACAATGTTTTGGGGTGTGTTTTACCCCTAAAAAGTTATACTGAGCATAAAAAATACGTATTGCATTATTTTGACCTTTCTATATACCTGACAAATTAGCTAGTTAGTTAGTGCGGTAGTTAGTAACATGTTCTATGGATCATTTTGCGCGATAAGTCGCAATGATGTTGAACAAGTCATTATATATTCATATCGCTAGTTAATTTGTACATACGGTTACATTCTGAATATTTCTATTTTTTTTTTTTTTGTAAAAAGAAAAAAAGGTATGTACAAGTGAGTTAGTAATTTCTACTCATCACCTTTTACACATTACAATAATAGACATTCTTCTACGGAATAGAAGGAGTTGTCAAGGAGAAACTTTCTACGTGTGTTATCGAATTTTACTTTGCTGTCTGTCAGACATTTTGTATCGGTGGGTAAATAATAAAAGAATTTTGTTTCACATTGTGCACCCGTTTTTGTGCTACAGTCAGCCTTAATGTGAGGTGATGACGATGACGAGGTCCCATTCTCCGAGGAGGGCAGGGGACGACGCAGGAGACCCGCACCGCAAGGTCCTAGCGGAGGCGGTTTGCCATTGGCTTCCTCCGACCGTAATGGGGATGAATGATGATGATGATGATGAAGACGACACAATAACATCCAATCATATCGAGGCAGGAAATATCCCCGACTCCGCCGGGAATCGAACTCGGGACATATGAGGTAATGAATTCCATTTTTTCTTCTGGTACTGTAATTATGTACTTCATTGTTTCACTTGAAATGTAGTGGGTTGTTTACAACAAACGTTATAAGGCACAAATATACCGAGAAGCAGCAGTCACAATGCCCAACTCTTTAAACAGTGTCCACAGGATGAACATGGGTGAGCATCACTTATTATTCTCAGAACACGTTGATGGGCAATGAAGACTTTCTTTCTTAAAGATGAGTTACCCCCAGAATATTATTCAGTAAGACATTATTGAATGAAAATAGTAAGTCAACTAAATGATTTGACTCTTCCCTAGATTTGCAATGATTGTAAGCACAAATATGCCTGAATTAAGTTTTTTAGGAGTACCGAAATCTGTTTCCTTTTAACTTAAATTCTTATTATTATGGACCACTAATAATTTGGAAGTTTCCTCACTGTTTACTATTTCCTCACCATGTGTTACACTTACCATTGGTGGAGAACCTCTAAACGAGCAGAACTGAATATGTTAGGTGTTCTTAAAATTGAGGTGGTGAGAGCATCGCAGAAATCCAGTCAATGATACTTCGAAGAACTTTGATTACTATTTCTTCTGTTTTCGTATGTGTGCTTGGACTGATTCCAATAAAGTGTCATGGAGGTCGTTTATTTACATTATTTCCTTGTCAGCGTAGAGCGTAGATATTTTTCTAAATTAGTTTTACCTAGGAAAAAGGACGTTTAGTTTTTGCAACTGCTGGAGCTATTACTAGAAACATGTGAGCGACTGTACGTAGTCAGAGTAACTCGACATTAGTTCTGCTAAATCTTGTACAGCAGACATTTCTTGTGCCTATGCCTTAAATAAAGGTCTTACCAACACCAGCTGTGTGCTAACTTGAAGAGAAATGGTATCAGAATTTGCTAGTGAGAAACTTAGTGTTTAGTTTTTAAGATATTCGTCCGAGGAGGTGGAGATGAAAAAAGATTGTTTTGTCAGGTATGCGTCTGTAAATCACACCATTCATTAAAAGCATATATTTAATTACGTCAGTTACTGGAAGTGTTACCTTAACATAAGTAACACTATCTGTGACCTCTCGTCCCCCAAACCGTAGTCGAAGTGCTTTTCTACTGCTTTAATTCCTTTGTCAGGCAATTTATACACAATGATCCATTTGTGAAATTCTCGTCAATTAGTTTGTAGTGTGATCGTTAAATGTTATGATAGCTTCCAGAATGAGATTTTCACTCTGCAGCGGAGTGTGCGCTGATATGAAACTTCCTGGCAGATTAAAACAGTGTGCCCGACCGAGACTCGAACTCGGGACCTTTGCCTTTCGCGGGCAAGTGCTCACCAACTGAGCTACCGAAAGACGACTCACGCCCAGTACTCACAGCTTTACTTCTGCCAGTATCCGTCTCCTACCTTCCAAACTTTACAGAAGCTCTTCTGCGAAACATGCAGAACTAGCACTCCTGAAAGAAAGGATACTGTGGAGACATGGCTTGGCCACAGCCTGGGGGATGTTTCCAGAATGAGATTTTCACTCTGCAGCGGAGTGTGCGCTGATATGAAACTTCCTGGCAGATTAAAACTGTGTGCCCGACCGAGACTCGAACTCGGGACCTTTGCCTTTCGCGGGAAACATCCCCCAGGCTGTGGCTAAGCCATGTCTCCACAGTATCCTTTCTTTCAGGAATGCTAGTTCTGCATGTTTCGCAGAAGAGCTTCTGTAAAGTTTGGAAGGTAGGAGACGGATACTGGCAGAAGTAAAGCTGTGAGTACCGGGCGTGAGTCGTGCTTCGGTAGCTCAGTTGGTAGAGCACTTGCCCGCGAAAGGCAAAGGTCCCGAGTTCGAGTCTCGGTCGGGCACACAGTTTTAATCTGCCAGGAAGTTTCGTTATGATAGCTGTTTTTGGCAACAACAAAGCGAAATGCCACAGTTGTAAGACACAAGATTTGTGTTTGGGAGGGCGGAAGCTGAAATCTTCGTCCAACCACATAGACTGAGGTTCCCCCTGGATCGCTGGTATCTGAACAAGTTGCAGATCACCATTCACCCCTTGAATGCTGTGGCGGGCCAGTGTGGCCGTGCGGTTCTATGCGCTACGGTCGCAGGTTCGAATCCTGCCTCGGGCATGGATGTGTGTGATGTCCTTATGTGAGTTAGGTTCGGGTGGTTCTAAGTTCTAGGGGACTGATTACCTCAGAAGTTGAGTCCCATAGTGCTCAGAGCCACTTGAATACTATCCCTGCTACGTTCTGAATTTCAAATAGTGTATTACAGACAAAGTTAGCAAAAGCTTTATCTACAATTATTAGTGGAGTACTTAAGACACTTACTACTTCATAACAAAAAAAAAGAAAACATTACTAAACCTTCAACAGCAGTGGAGTGCATAAAGTATCTTGCCCTTCTCATCCTGCCCTCCGTGCAAGGAAACCAGGCAGAAAATTCAAAGCTTGTTTTCAAAAGCACATAAATGCTTTCGGACTGAACCACTTCGAAAAATCATTTAGTGCACTGCATATGGTGGAAACTAAAGATATTATCAGCAGAATAGAAAACCATTTTGTATTGATACACAATGTAGCCAATGGTAAGAACCTAAATCTGATAGAACAACAAGTAATATAACTTCAAAAAATAAACTCAGGTCTCTGACACTAAGTCATAAATCTTATCTTTGATAACAATAGGTTAAATTACATCTGTGAAGCGTTTCTTAAACACGTAAGTGAAAGCGAACCTAGAGTGCCGTGAAGTACGATGTTGTTGTTGTTGTGGTTATCAGTCATGAGACTGGTTTGAAGCAGCTCTCCATGCTACTCTATCCTGTAAAAGGTTCTTCATCTCCCACTACCTACTGCAACCTACGCCCTTCTGAATCCGCTTACTGTATTTATCTCTTGGTCTCCCTCTACGATTTTCACTCTCCACGGTGCCCTCCAATACTAAATTGGTGATCCCTTGATGCCTCAGAACATGTCCTACCAACCCATCCCTTCTTCTGGTCAAGTTGTGCCACAAACGTCTCTTCTCCCCAATCCTATTCAATACTTCCTCATTAGTTATGTGATGTACACATTTAATCTTCAGCATTCTTCTGTAGCACCACATTTCGAAAGCTTCTATTCTCTTCTTGTCCAAACTATTTATCGTCCATGTTTCACTTCCATACATGGCTACACTCCATACAAATACTTTCAGAAATGGCTTCCTGACACTTAAATCTATACTCGATGTTAACAAATTTCTCTTTTTAAGAAACGCTTTCCTTGCCATTGCCAGTCTACATTTTATATACTCTCTACTTCGACCGTCATCAGTTATTTTGCTCCCCAAATAGCAAAACTCCTTTACTACTTTAAGTGTGTCAATTCCTAATCTAATACCCTCAACATCACCCGACTTAATTAGACTACATTCCATTATCCTCGTTTTTGTTTTGTTGATGTTCATTTTATATCCTCCTTTCAAGACACTATCCATTCCGTTCAACTGCTCTTCCAAGTCCTTTGCTGTCTCTGATAGAATTACGATGTCATCGGCGAACCTCAAAGTTTTTATTTCTTCTCCATCGATTTTAATACCTACTACAAATTTTTCGTTTGTTTCCTTTACTGCTTGCTCAATATACAGATTGAATAACATCGGGGAGAGAGTACAACCCTGTCTCACTCCCTTCCCAACCACTGCTTCCCTTTCATGCCCCTCGACTCTTATAACTGCCATATGGTTTCTGTACAAATTGTAAATAGCCTTTCGCTCCCTGTATTTTACCCCTGCCACCTTCAAAATTTGAAGGAGAGTATTCCAGTCAACATTGTCAAAAGCTTTCTCTAAGTCCACAAATGCTATAAACGTAGGTTTGCCCTTCCTTAATCTAGCTTCAATGATAAGTCGAAGGGTCAGTATTGCCTCACGTGTTCCAACATTTATTCGGAAGCCAAACTGATCTTCCCAGAGGTCGGCTTCTACTAGTTTTTCCATTCGTCTGTAAAGAATTCGTTTTAATACGTATTTTGCAGCTGTGACTTATTAAACTGATAATTCGGTAATTTTCACATCAGTCAACACCTGCTTTCTTTGGGATTGGAATTATTATATTCTTCTTGAAGTCTGAGGGTATTTCGCCTGTCTCATACATCTTGCTCACCAGATGGTAGAGTTTTGTAAGGACTGGCTCTCCCGAGGCTGTCAGTAGTTCCAATGGAATGTTGTCTACTCCGGGGGCGTTGTTTCGACTCAGGTCTTTCAGTGCTCTGTCAAACTCTACACGCAGTATCGTATCTCCCATTTCATCTTCATCTACATCCTCTTCCAGTTCCATAATATTGTCCTCAAGTACATCGCCCTTGTATAGACCCTCTATATACTCCTTCCAACTTTCTGCTTTATCTTCTTTGCTTAGAACTGGATTTCCATCTGATCTCTTGATGTTCATACAAGTGGTTCTCTTATATCCAAAGGTCTCTTTAATTTTCCTGTAGGCAGTATCTATGTTACCCCTAGTGAGATAAGCCTCTACATCCTTACATTTGTCCTCTAGCCATCCCTGCTTAGCCAATTTGCACTTCCTGTCGATCTCATTTTTGAGACCTCTGTATTCCTTTTTGCCTGCTTCATTTACTACATTTTTATATTTTCTCCTTTCATCAATTAAATTCAATATTTCTTCTGTCACCCAATGATTTCTACTAGCCCTCGCCTTTTTACCTACTTGATCCTCTGCTGCCTTCACTACTTCTTCCCTCAAAGCTACCCATTCTTCTTCTACTGTATGTCTTTCCCCCATTCCTGTCAATTGCTCCCTTATGCTCTCCCTGAAACTCTGTACAACCTCTGGTTCTTTCAGTTTATCCATGTCCCATCTCCTAAAATTACCACCTTTTTGCAGTTTCTTCAGTTTTAATCTACAGTTCATAACCAATAGATTGTGGTCAGAGCCCACATCTACCCCTGGAAATGTCTTACAATTTAAAACCTGGTTCCTAAATCTCTGTCTTACGATTATATAATTTATCTGATACCTTTTAGTATCTCCAGTGTTCTTCCATGTACACAACCTTCTTTCATGATTCTTAAACCAAGTTTTAGCTATGATTAAGTTGTGCTCTGTGCAAAATTCTACCAAGCGGCTTCCTCTTTCGTTTCTTAGCCCCAATCCATATTCACCTACTACGTTTCCTTCTCTCCCTTTTCCTACTACCGAATTCCAGTCGCCCATGACTATTAAATTTTCGTCACCCTTCACTATCTGAATAATTTGATCATACATTTCTTCAATTTCTTCGTCATCTGCGGAGCTAGTTGGCATATAAACTTGTACTACTGTAGTAGGTGTGGGCTTCGTATCTATCTTGGCCACAATAATGCGTTCATTATGCTGTTTGTAGTAGCTTACTCACATTCCTATTTTCCTATTCATTATTAAAGCTACCCCTGCATTACCCCTATTTGATTTTGTGTTTATAACCCTGTAGTCACCTGACCAGAAGTCTCGTTCCTCCTGCCACCGAACTTCACTAACTCCCACTATATCTAACGTTAACCTATCCATTTCCCTTTTTAAATTTTCTAACCTACCTACCCGATTAAGGGATCTGACATTCCACGCTCCGATACGTAGAACGCCAGTTTTCTTTCTCAAAAATGAAGTACGATGACAGAACGAATAAACCAATGTATGCTAACCTAAAAATGTTGAAAATGTTCTTCCTTCTTTTTTCAGTACGTGTTCTCTGCATTTACTACTGTGTCTCTCGTATTTTTCGCACACAATTCACGAAATACAAAATATAAGGTGACGAGAATGCATTTCACCTCAGTTAACAGCAAATGTGAGTTATGTATTAGACGATTTCCACCGAAGATGGACTCACAATGTCCTAAATGCATAGTGTAACTTAATAAAACACAAAAAAATTGTGACTGAACGTGTTTTTATCTAAGCCCCTTGTATACTGAATACAGTCACGTTCACATCTGCAATATATGTTCTTTGATAGAAATCTCCTGTTGCCGAAAGCTGAAGAGTAACAGTTTTGTTCACAAGAATTGGTTTTCTGAGACTTCTGTCTTTCTTTGAAACAACTGGTGCTATAATATTTATTATAATTTCTATACCGAACGAGGATATCCTAGTGAAGCTACGAAAACAAGAACTGTCTTCCAAATTCACCTCACACAGCACGTGATTCCCAACACGTCTTCTATAGTACCAGTAAACTCCAACTTAGTTAAAAAATATAAGTCTCATATATCCATATACAATACAGCTTCAGAGGCCTAATAACTTTACAAAAAACTTTACAAATAAATATTTGGCGTTGGGCATGTATGTGAGAGAAAAAATCATACCGATTCGAAATTACGTGTAAGTCACTAATTGTTCCCATTCTTGGTCTGATTATTTTGTTGAATATTATTAATGTAGCACCATCAATTATTAATTCTTCCTCTTCACTTGTCATAACGTTGCTTTTGATGAAAATATACGATGTGACATGTTTGCTGCCAATTCAGCGCAGCAAACTACGCGAATACATACGTAGAAATGTTTGCAGCTAGTGCAGACGGGGATGAGAACTACAAAAATTGCTGACAACATGTTGCTGACTCCAGAGAAAGAGAGTTGTAAAAAATGTTTCAAACAGGAACAAGTTTGTAAACTCAATGTAAAAGCAGATTTACAGTGACAAAAATTATTTAGATTTCATTGTATAAGATATTGGATGCCATGTTCGAAGCGTCAAACCGTAGCGAAGTGAAGTACTATTTTGTAACATGCTCTTCATGCATGTTATTTGTTACTGCTAAAAGTTTTTCCACAGATTTCCAATACATCCTCTAGTCAAAAAAGTGTTAATTACCAAGCGTGAAATCGGTTACCTCTTACGAACTGTATTAGGGAATCTTGTGCTACGATGGACTTTTGGACTGAATTAACTGTAGGATTCCCTACAAGGTGAAGTAATGTTTATATTAAAAGTGCGTGTTTTATTGTAAAAATTTCATCACTACAGAACAGCTCTTTTCTCAGATCTGTACATTCTTCCTTCCAGAACACTTCAGAGATATTTCAGAGACTGATTACAAACCATATAATCCTATTTTTCCTGGTTTTATCTCGTATCTTCACAGAGTCGACATGGCAAGTCAGTGTTAGTGGAAAGGGTGGCCGGATTACTTTCCTATTACCACCTCTGGGATGGCAACTGTCTTTACCTTCTCTCTGAGTCTAGTGTTACGCAACGAGAACGTGTGAGAACGTTTTTCGATGTAATCCCAAATCGTGGAATTGAGGCGGAACGTGGGTAACGGACCGCTGTTCAGTTAGTTGTACGTGGGTGCCCGCCTAGAAACCATATCTATGCTGACAGGCACACCATCAGAGACGTTAATCCACTGAGCAGTTTCGATCCGGGGTCAGCTTGTCTCCCGGGATGCCGTAAGCGACGTAAAGGAGGCGGCTATTCTGGCACGTTTACGATCCAAAAAAAATATTCCTAAATTCTTGAGCAAAATCCTCACAACAAAAGCTACGACCTATTTACGTTTTTATTATTTCTAAGGTGCCTGAGAGCAAAGAATTAGAATCACTTTGGATCTCAGAAACAAATTACAGAAATGGAACTTATACAGGAAATGCCGAGTCACGCCCCAGTCGTTTATCTCGCGAGCTACGCTCCGTAAGAAATTGTGTCAGACAGAGGAGAACTCTGGGAGGAAACGTATTAAAGCAATATGGGCGCTAAGTGGCAGTTTGGCCACTTTAATACGAAGCCCGCCTCGGGCGCGGACACCCGCCTACGCCAGCCGTTAATATTCTGCGGGCGTGCGCCCTGCATCAATCATGGTACTAGCCGAGTGTGTGTGTGTGTTTGTGTGTGTGTGTTCGTGCGTGCTTGTGTGCGAGGGACGGGATTCTGGATTGGCTGCAGCAAGCGCCGAGGTGCGGCCGTGGTCTGGTGAGGAAACATAGCGGGGTGTGGGGAGGTGTGGGTGGCGGGAGGGAGGGAGGAGGTTTTGGCAGGCTCCATTCCCTTGCGCCCCCACTCGGGTCTCCAGCTGCCACGAGATCGTTTAGACCTGCCGTCGCCCTCACGCCGACAGCTGCCAGCTGCCGTTACGTTCTTCGCACCCCTTCCTTCCAATCCACCTGCGATCTGCAGCCAGTGTTGCCAGCAAGACTGGCAGCCGTGTGGCAGTATTCCTCTGGAAATAACATAGCTTGTCGCCCCGCCAGGCCACCGAATTTACCATGACTGAGACACTCCGTATTTCTCTTCTTCAATATACGTTTTTTTTCATCTGTTTCATGTGGACAAAGTCACGTTTAATTTAGAAGATTAAGCTATGACATTCTAGACCATATGACAGACGAAGAAAAAGTTCTGCTTCCTTACGGCAGCAACATCGTAATCACTGAAAAAACAGCAGAATTGATATATTAGACAAAGCAAATGAAACACTCAAGGACGTATGTAATAAATGAACACAAACAGTATGCACTTCAGCATAAAGAGAGAAAATAGCTCTGCCAGATTAATCGTAGTTGAATACTCTACATCTTTTGCAACAAACAAGCTTTTTTTTAAGGTATTCATGTTAAGGGAATGAACACACAAAGAAACTGGCGAAAGAAATGTAGTCAGGATGGTATGCTCTTACGGTCCTATCACAAGTTAAAAACAGCCAATATCTAGTGTTGACATACAATTCCTACGTACATGAGCTCATATCTACGGTATTTATTTCAGGATCGAAGTTCCAAAACATGGACATTATATTTAAAACGCAGAAAAGGATAGTCTGAATAATAACTAGAAATAGGAGTCGGGCTAATAGTCAAGAACTGCTTAAAGAACTTAGTGTCCGTAGTTTAACAAGTGAGAACGTTTACCAATCCGCTGTGCATATCACGGAAAATATTACTATGTATATTAACATTACTGAATGTATTAAGTACATTACTAAGTTCTGTATACAATCAGGAAACGAGAGTTATTTTGGAATTACATTTAAAAGGGATCGAACAACAAAAACTCAAGACAGCAACTCCCACCAAGGAATAAAATGGTATAATAAACTGCCCAGGGATGTGGAAAAGATCACTAAAATAAATCTCTTTGAAAAGGAGCTAAAATTTTTGTTATGATTACTCTTGCTATATGGTTAAAGCCTACAGATAAGTAGCTAATATTGAAAGGGAATAGTCGACAACACCCTGTCACATTACAACACGTTATTACACAGAAATACTTTCACAAGAGAATCATGTGCCATATAGAGCTATAGAGATGGTGTGATGTTATTTTCGTGTTATTATCCTGATTTCTACATCTCTCTCATCATGGGGCGAGTTGACTCAGTTCTAAAGGTGGACACAGGGGTGGATATCAACACGTACATGCAGCATATCACAGTACCTAAGAGTCTGAAGTTAGTTTGCGGACAGAATGAAGCTAGAACAAGGGGCATAGTAGTGTGTTCATGGTTCAGGAGCCATTAACATGTGTCCCCAATGAGTTCATCGATAAAGAGCAAGTTACGTTTTATGTTATAGGTTACTTGGAGCTGAATGGTTGTAAAACAAAGATCACTGTACAATGAAGACCAGTCGAATGACTCAGTGCAGTTGTTAAGACACTGACATAGCCTGATTTAGGTTTCTTGCGGTTTTCGTGATCATTTCAGGCAAATTCTGGGATTATTCCGCCATGAAAGCTACGTCCGTCTACGCATCCTCCCCTCATAAAAGCATATTTATTGTGTTTGTGTATAAGCATATTTTAGAGCCATTCATTTTAGTTGTGTTATACTGCCAAATCCCGTATCACTGTAATATATTCCCAGGAAGAATAAATAAATATGTAGCTGTGAATAAAGTATGAATATGCCGCAGCCGACCAAGTGGCCGAGCGGTTCTAGGCGCTACAGTCTGGAACTGCGCGACCGCTACGGTCCCAGGTTCGAATACTGCCTCGGGCATGGCTGTCTGTGATGTCCTTGGGTTAGTTAGGTTTAAGTAGTTCTAAGTTCTAGGGGACTGATGACCTCAGCAGTTAAGTCCCATAGTGATCAGAGCCATTTAAAACATTTGAATATGCCGCAGCAACAGTAAATCCGCATGTTGTTGTTGTGGTCTTCAGTCCTGAGACTGGTTTGAGGCAGCTGTCCGTGCTACTTTATCCTGTGCAAGAACCTTCATCTCCCAGTACCTACTGCAGCCTACATCCTTCTGAATCTGCTTAGTGTATTCATCTCTTGGTCTCCCTCTACGATTTTTACCATCCACGCAGCCCTCCAATACTAGATTGGTAATCCCTCGATGTCTCAGAACATGTCCTACCAACCGAACCCTTCTTCTAGTCAAGTTGTACCACAAACTCCTCTTCTCCCCAATTCTATTCAATACCTCCTCATTAGTTATGTGATCTACCCATCTAATATTTAGCCTTCTGATGTAGCACCACATTTCAAAAGCTTCTATTCTGTTTTTGTCTAAACTATGTATCGTCCACATTTCACTTCCATACATGGCTACACTCCACACAAATACTTTCAGAAACGACTTCCTGACATTTAAATCTATACTCGATGTTAACAAATTTTTCTTCTTCAGAAACGCTTTCCTTGCCAATGCCAGTCTACATTTTATATCCTCTCTACTTCGACCGTCATCATTTACTTTGCTCCCCAAATAGGAAAACTCCTTTACTACTTTAATTGTCTCATTTCCTAATCTTATTCCCTCAGCATCACCCGACTTAATTCAACTACATTCCATTATCGTCTGTTTGCTTTTGTTGATGTTCATCTTATACCCTCCTTTCAAGACACTGTCCATTCCGTTCAACTGCTCTTCGAGGTCCTTTGCTGCCTCTGACAGAATTAGAATGTCATCGGCGAACCTCAAAGTTTTTATTTCTTCTCCATGGATTTTAATACCTGCCCAGAACTTTTCTATTGTTTCCTGTATTGGCTGATCAATATATAGATTGAATAACATCGGGGATAGGCTACAACCCTGTCTCACCCCCTTCCCAACCACTGCTCCCCTTTCATACCCCTCGACTCTAATAACTTCCATCTGCTTTCTCTACAAATTGTAAATAGCCTTTCGCTCCTTGTATTTTACCCCTGCCACCTTCAGAATTCGATTGAGAGTATTCCAATCAACATTGTCAAAAGCTTTCTCTAAGTCTACAAGAGCCAAAAACGTAGGTTTGCCTTTCCTTAATCTTTCTTCTAAGTTAAGTCGTAGGGTTAGTATTGCCTCACGTGGTCAGCTTCTACCAATTTTTCCATTCGTCTGTATAGAATTAGTTTTATTATTTTGTACCTGTGACTTATTAAACTGGTAATTCGGTAATTTTCACATCTATCAACACCTCCTTTCTTTGGGATTGGAATTATTATATTCTTCTTGAAGTCTGAGGGTATTTCGCCTGTCTCGTACATCTTGCTCACCAGCTGGTAGAGTTTTGTCATGACTGACTCTCCCAAGGCAGTCAGTAGTTCTAATTGAATGTTGTCTACTCCTGGGGCGTTGTTTCGACTCAGGTCTTTCAGCGCTCTGTCAAACTCTTCACGCAGTATCATATCTCCCATTTAATCTTCATCTACATCCTCTTCCATTTTCATAATATTGTCCTCAACTACATCGCCCCTTGTATAGACCCTCTATATACTCCTTCCACCTTTCTGCTTTCCCTTCTTTGCTTAGAACTTGGTTTCCATCAAAGCTCTTGATATTCATGCAAGTGGTTCTCCTTTCTCCAAATGTCTCTTTAATTTTCCTGTAGGCAGTATCTATCTTGTCCATAGTGAAATAAGCCTCTACATCCTTACATTTGTCCTCTAGCCATCCCTGCTTAACCATTTTGCACTTCCTGTCGATCTTATCTTTGAGACGTTTGTATTCCTTTTTGCCTACTTCATTTACTGCAGTTTTATGTCTTCTGTTACCCAAGGTTTTCTACTAGCCCACGTCTTTTAACCTATTTGATCCTCTGCTGCTTTCACTTTTTCATCCCTCAAAGCTACCCATTCTTCTTCTGTTGTATTTCTTTCCCCCGTTCCCGTCAATTATTCCCTTATGCCCTCCCTGGTTCTTTCAGTTTATCCATTTCCCATCTCCTTAAATTCCCACCTTTTTGCAGTTTCTTCAATTTTAATCTACAGCTCATAACCAGTAGACTGTGGTCAGTGTCCACATCTGACCCTGGAAATGTCTTGCAATTTAAAACGCGGTTCCTAAATCTCTGTCTTACCACTATACAATCTATCTGATACCTTTTAGTATCTGGGCGCTGAAGGCCTTGCTGTCGTGCGCCCAAAACCCCTCTACTACTACTACTACTACTTTTAGTATCTCCAGGGTTCTTCCATGTATACAACCTTCTTTCATGATTCTCGAACCAAGTGTTAGCCATGATTAAGTTATGCTCTGCGCAATATTCTACCAGGCGGTTTCCTCTTTCATTTCTTAGCCCAAGCCATATTCACCTACTATGTTACCTACTCTCCCATTCCAGTCACCCATGTCTACTAAATTTTCGTCTCCCTTCAATACCTGAATAATTTCTTTTATCTCATCATCAATTTCTTCGTCATCTGCAGAGCTAGTTGGCATATAAACTTCTACTACTGTAGGATCCGTGGGCGTCGTGTCTATCTTGGCCAAAATAATGCGTTCACTATGCTGTTTGTAGTAGTTTACCCGAACTCGTATTTTTTATTCATTATTAAACCTTCTCCTGCATGCCGCCTATTTTGTATTTGTAACCCTCTATTCACTTGACCTAAAGTCTTGTTCCTCCTGCCACCAAACTTCACTAATTTCCACTATATCTAACTTTAACCTATCCATTTCACTTTTTAGATTTTCTAACCTACCTTTCCGATTAAGGGATCTGAAATTCCACGCTCTGATCCGTAGAACGCCAGTTTTCTTTCTCCTGATAGCGACGTCCTCTTGAATAGTCCCCGCCCGGAGTTCCGAATGGGGGACTATTTTATATCGGGATTATTTTACCCAAGAGGACGCCATCATCATTAAATCGTACAGTAAAGCTGCATGCTCTCGAGAAAAATTACGGTTGTAGTTTCCCCTTGCTTTCAGCCGTTCGCAGTACCAGCACAGCACGGCCGTTTTGGTTAGTGTTACAAGGCTAGATCAGTCAATCATCCAGACTGTTGCTCCTGCAACTACTGATTAGGATGCTGCCCAACTTCAGGAACCACACATTTGTCTGGCCTCTCAACAGATACCCCTCCGTTGTGGTTGCACGGTACGGCTATCTGTATCGTTGAGCCACGCAAGCCTCCCCACCAACGTCAAGGTCCATGGTTCACGCATAAAAAGACAAATTCTGTCTTCCCTTATTTCCGATAGGAGGTGAGTACACTGTAATATGATATGGATGATCTTTGAGATATGAGATAAACCAAACCAAAAACTTTATCGCAACAGTAAATACAGGTCTACAGACAGAGTCCGTCTTTCCGTATTTCCGGACACACTACCTGATCGCCCATCCTAATTAAGACTCGATCACATAGAGCATCTATGCAGATATGTTTTTGACCCGACGAATAACTAACAGAAACCAGTATACTAGTCGGCGATCTACAACAGAAACCGAGGAAACATCGACTCTGCCCCAAGTACATCTCATTAAACCTCATACGTTTTCATTATTCATGAAGAGTTCGTCATAAAGCTCCAGACATATAACTTATGTTGGGGCTATCTAAAGGAAAGCATCGCCGTCAGACACTTTTAAAGAAATGCAGAAAGACTGACAGAATTTTCGCTTGGTGCCATATGGATAAACACAAGATAATAAATATATGCAACAGAGAAAGAAATACACCGTGTGTTATTACAATACTAGTGGTGAAGTACTGAGCGCATCACATCGTATAGGTGTTTACGGTTAACAAAGAAAACGATATAGAATGCACTTAATAGGTAGAATCTGTACTAGAGAGAGCAAATTAAAGATATTTGGGAAGGGTTGTGAGAACGTGCATTGTATCTGTAAAGGAAACAGCAGACAAGATCCTAGTGCGACCAATTCTAGATCATTATTCCAGTGTTTGGAGTTTTATCAAGTAGGGCATGACAGACTATGGCGAATGAGTTGTTGCCCATACGAAAGTGTAACAGAGGTGCTCTGGGCACTGCAATGACATTTCTTACAAATGCGAGGCAGCTTTCGTGAAACACTCTTGAGTTCATTTAGTGAAGTACTAAAAGTATTTGAGAAAGACCGTGTGGCCATATTGTTGCCACCATAATATGTCTGGCTTAAGGATCATGAAAATGAGGCACGCTTGATTAGGATACGTACCGAGATACATAGATAGTAATTTCGCTCTCTCAGACCGGGAATGGAAGGTGACAGAAAATCTAAACTTGATTAACACTGTTGACCACGAGGTTCACTGCCGCCTGACGGGTTAGTGGGCTCGTGGACTGGTAGGGGAAGTATACAGCCGGAAAAAAATTAGTAAGCCTTGAAAGACGATGTTGATATTGATCCGATGAAGTCATATGCTACCTGCGCATAGTAGATGTCCTAATAATGATTTTAATGTCGTCCACCAACACATAGCGTTGTGTCATTGCTAACACAGCGCCTTTTTGAGGTCCCTGACGTTTCAAGACGAACTGTTGCCAACAGGTTATTAACAGTGGGACTAGCGGCGTGTACACCTCTAGCCGGTCTTCCGTTTACGCCATAGGAGCGACGTGCAAGGTTCGATTGGTGCCGTCAGAGAATCACTTGGAAGACGAAACGGCGTGCCGCGGTCTTCAGCAATGAAAGCAGATTCTGCCTGCACCCAAGTGATGTCCGCTTGCAAGCACGACATAGGCTTGGTGACCACTGTCTCGTATAGAACGCTGGTCCAAGGCACACTGGCCCCACCTAAGATCTTACGGTCTGGCGCGCAATGAGCTGCAGCTCTCATTCACCTTTGGGTTTTCTGGAGGGGAAACTAAGCAGCGCTCGGTACGAGTTTAATGTCGTTACTCCCTTTCTTTTGTCAATTGTGCAACATGAAGGTGATGTGTTCTTCCAACACTATAATGCTTGCCCACATACTGTCCGTGAAACTCAATCTGCTCTGTAAGACGTGCAGCGATTTCCCTGAATAGCACGATCTCCGGACTTGTCTCTAATCCAGACGTGTGGGATATGATGGGTCGAGAAGCAGCTCTTAAACCAACAACCCTTACCTCAAAAGGTCGAGCAGGCATGTCGTAACTGATGCCAGAACAGTAGTCGCCATCTTTACGTCTCACTGGCTGCCAGAGTTAGCGCTTGAATTACGTTGAGCCTATACTACGTACTAATACGGGTCTTCCAGAATGGGTCGGCACATGGTAGCTCAGCTGTGCTGTTGATCTGTAAATGTAATCTTTTCATATAGTCCATATGCACTGTTGCAACAATAAATCTCTAAAATGGTGTACAATCTTTTTTGGGTGTGTATATAAGGGTTGGAGAGACGAGTGGGAAATCATTACTAATAAAATGGCGTGCCTTCATTGTTCCGTCCATCTTGCATGGGCCGAAAGTGTGGTCAATGATCACCGACTGCGAACACTTAAAAACGAAATTTGCCATGTTATATAGGACACTCCCCACTATACGCTGAACACTGACATGAAACAACATTTAAGACAACCACCCATCTACCAAATCATTCAGAGAATATCTACAAAATTCTATACGAAAACAGATTACTCACCCCACAATCTCATCATTTCACTATAGCAATAACCTACAAATTCATTCCTAACACGTCGCCTTCAGACATCACTTTAGCGACATACTCATTTGGAGACTACAAAACAATAATATCATACACGGATCATATCCTCGTATTTTTTTCTTTCATCTATAGCACAGTCAGTTGCGTACGTGACGAATACTGTTATGGGGAAGGATTCAAGAGACAATAAATGAAACACACTGACATAACCGACTTCGACAAGCAACAGACACTCCAGACTCGACACCTGGGAACGAGGGTCTCGGTTTACTGGACGGCTGTTCGCTTCCTACTGTAGTCATCATATATGGAAGAGGAATGGTGTAACCTCAAGTAGGCGACAAGGTGTTGGATGTCCATGCCTCATCACAGAACGTAATAGCTCTCCGTGAACTAGTACAGACGGCGATCTGCGGCAGATCTGACCACGGAGAATAGTCCTGGTGCACGAGTAAGTGATTTGGACTACAACATTCAGCGCATGTTGTTGAACATGTCACTCCGTAGCAGACGACCCCATTGATTTCCTACGGTTTTTTACGGCTTTTTACGATTTAAATGGATATGAGATCGTCAAGACCACAACCTTCTTGTTACACCAGGTCAATGCGCGTGTCCAGAAACGCAGTTATCCGGGCCAGCGGCTGCTCGAAAAATGCCCTCCACAAAGGAAGAAGGTCGGTGGTGGCAGTTTTGTACCTGTGGTAATTTTAGAACGCACCACGGCAGCTGCGGACTCAGTGAATATTATTTCGAACCAGCAGCATCCTTTCACGCTGACATCTCCTCTGTAGGCGATGGCACTTTCCAGCGAGATAACAGTCCATATCATAAGGCCAGTATCGTGATTTCGTGCTTTCATCATGGTGAACCAATGTTGTTGTGTTGCCCATCAAATTTTCCTGATATGAACCCTATGGAACAGGTCTGGGTCGGTGTAAGATATCAACTCCAAACCCACAAAACGTCGGACACGCACTTTACAGAAATTGCGTGAGCTGTGCGTAGCCATTTAGTACCGCACACCTCCTCAAACCTTCCAGGGATTTGTCGAATAGATGCCACACAGAGTCACAGCTATAGTGAGTCTGGACCAATATGCTATTAAGAAGATAATCAAAACGTTTTTGTATTGCCTAGATCGACTGTGCTCTCGTTAGTATCTCTGCATCAGAGAGAATCCGGGTGGAGCTCTGGACGTGAGCGGCCTCTGACTTCAGAAGTTTTCAAATAGCGGTGTGGGCGGTGGGTGCGGTGTACTGAGATACCACACAAGGAAAGCTGGCGACAGTTGGTAGCAGAAGTACCGTGGACGTTCGTCCGCAGCAGGAACATCGCCGTTCTCCAACTGAAATTAGAAATTGAAATTTATGAGTTAGGTTCCACGCACCCAAACTGCTGAAGTCATTGGTCCTTAGGCATACACACTAATGAATCTAACTTAAACGAACTTACGATAACGATAACACACACACACACCATAACCGAGGGAGGACACGAACCTCCGACGCGGGGAGCTGTGCGATCCGTGTCAAGGCGCCTGAGACCGCGTGGCTATCTCACGCGGCTATTCGCAAACCAATCACGCTGCTCTCGATATTTAAGTGAATACTGTTAGTTTGGAACTGTTCTTCATACAGTGCTTCAAGACAGAAGGTTAGTTATGCAATAAAATGGAACACCTGTCGCCGTCCTTTCGATGTTATTTATTAACTGGCTACCAGTTTCGGTGATTCAGTTCACCATCTTCAGGCCTTAAATGTGGCGGTGGGAAGGGGGAAGGGGTTACACACGATCCCATTAGTGGCCGACATCTATGGACTCGTTTCCGTAGATTGCTACCTCCATACATGCTGGTTGCAGACACAGCATCGCTGTTTCAGCAGTCTACAGGAATCATTTCATAGATGTTGACCACTGATGGAATCGTGTATTCGATTGGGGTTCATCCTGTCATCATTAGTTAATGCCTGAAGCTGGTGTACTGAATCACCGAAACTGGCAGTTACATACTGTAGCCGGCAAGGATGGCCGAGCGGTTCTAGGCGGTCCAGTCCGGAACCGCGCGATCGCTACGGTCGCAGGTTCGAATCCTGCCTTGGGTATGGGTGTGTGTGTGCTGTACTAAGAGTAGTTAATTTTATGTAGTTCTATGTTCTAGGGGACTGATGACCTCAGAAGTTAAGTTCCATAGTGCTCAGAGCCATTTCAACCATTTTTTTTTTACCAAGGGTGTTACAAAAACGTATGGCCAAACTTTCAGGAAACATTCCTCAGACCCAAAGAAAGAAAATATGTTATGTGGACATGTGTTCGGAAACGCTTACTTTCCATGTTAGAGCTCATTTTATTACTTCCCTTCAAATCACATTAATCATGGAATGGAAACACACAGCAACAGAACATACCAGCGTGACTTCAAACACTTTGTTATAGGAAATGTTCAAAATGTCCTCCTTTAGCGAGGATACATGCATCCACCCTCCGTCGCATGGAATCCCCGATGCGCTGATGCAGCGCTGGAGAATGGCGTATTGTATCACAGTCGTCCACAATACATTTGGTACCGGGGTTGCGTAGACAAGAGCTTCCAAATGCACGCATAAATGAAAGTCAAGAGGGTTAAGGTCAGGAGAGCGTGGAGGCCATGGAGTTGGTCCGCCTCTACCAATCCATCGGTCACTGAATCTGTGGTTGAGAAGCGTACGAACACTTCGACTGAAATGTGCACTAGCTCCATGGTGCATGAACCACATGTTGTGTCGTACTTGTAAAGGCACATGTTCTAGCACCAAAGGTAGAGTATCCTGTATGAAATCATGGCGGTGAATCGAGGAAGTGCAGTACATACTGACGAAACTAAAATGTCCACATAACATCTTTTCTTTATTTGTCTGTGAGGAATGGTTCCTGAAAATTTGGTCGTACCTTTTTGTAACACCCTGTATATTGTATAACAATGAAATGACGGATGCAGGTGTTCCATTTTATTTCGCAAGTGAATGGCCGAGGTGTATCAATCTCTTAATCAGAAGGCTGAACATATGAAAAAGAGATTAGTTTTTTCCGACTTTACTTAAGAGAACGTTATTTAGTTTGTATTCATGCAACTGTAGTCTACACACTACAGACATGCTAAATCTCCATTCGAAAATTGTTGTAACCGGCGCTACCAAAGCTGAGTAATATTTTTGCTATTCGCTATTCTGTGTTACTTTCATTATGTGTGAGCAGCCCCAGCACCCACGAATCCGTCCTACCAGAGTATCCTTATTAATCAAAAAGAACCACGGAAATAACGAAACAATGGAAATAACAACTCCTCAACGCATCACAAGAAAACTGCCACGCCACAAAAACAAAGATATCACAGCAGTCATTTAAAGAAGCTTTAATATCTGTACAAACATACGTTAAATGTTTGTAGTACTATTACAGCCTGTTTATGTGGTATATTACATGGAACATGTCGTTAAATAAGTAATTTATTTGTCAAAAAATTTTGTGAGTGGTAGCGGTGTTTGAAAACGATTTCATATTTTTGACGCAGTATGGTTTCAAATCAGAGCTGTGTTTACTGAGATACGGTTGTGAATTAAAGAACTGTTGAGGCACGTCCAACAGTTGTGTTTGAAGATTTGTAAAACTTGATTAAACGGGATTAAGTGACCGCTGTGCCAAGGTGAGTACTGTTGAGCGACTTTTAAAATAAATACTGCGCGTTTTAAAACCATGTAGTTTTTCCTGTTGTAGCACCTTGTCATTTCATTTAAATCGGCTGTATTCAGGTATGCCTAAGGCGTCGCCATTTTGTAGTACATGGCAGTGGGTACTGTGAGCTCTGGCGGATCAATACAGGCGCCCACGTATTCTAGTAATGTTATCCTGTTTAATAATTTTTTTAATAATGTGGGGCCACAGTCATAATATTTTATTTAAAGTCAGTACCGTCATTAGACTGTTTTTCGTTTGCAGTGTTACATTTACAAGATCATGATTTCGGCCTTAAAGTGCTATTATCAAGTGTTTTAATGTCATACAGTGCCTTAGATGGCATACTGTCGTATTTAAAATACACAGTCTAATAGTGTAATTTAAATACGACAGTATGCCATCTTAGGCACTGTATAACATTAAAACACTTGACAATGGCACTTTAAAGTCGAAGTGGAGATCGTGTAAATGTAACACTGCAAATAAAACAGTCAAATGCCGGTACTGACTTTAAAGAAATTATCCTGTTTAATTTCACTTTCTGTGGTGCCTAGCTGTGTACATAGTAAGATGCAGGTTTCTTTGAATGTGCTCAGCGGTCATTTACATTGCGTTATGACTAATTCAAATAAACTGTCTTCCCTTGCTTTCCTTGATGTTTAACTACGGTTAAAGTTTAAAATTTTGTGCACTTATCTTTAAGTGGATTTGTATATGGATGCAGTCAGCTGCCTCTCTTCTGCCTTAATGTCTTAACGTTAAAACTTGTGGGTTCTCGAGTCAAGAACTGTAAGCTGCCATTCAAGAACATTACTTGAATATTTCATTCAGATTTTTGCCTTTGTCTGTGTGTTGACAGCCGACATTTGCACAAACTGTTTTCTTCAGATTCAAGCTCAGCAGAACTAAGAGCTGAACTGTGAGTTTGTCTTTTAATATATTTTCTGTGTTTATTGAAGTGCAATAATATTTTCCACTCTTTTTTATTTTTTTGATTTTTTTAAGAGCTTAAAGTTTCTAGTGTAGTTCTGAATATAAAAACGTCTGGTTATTTCTTGCTATTTAATAATAATATTTCTTTTTTAATATTTTTATTTAATTTAAGTGCTCATGTGAGGAGCGTCATCATTAATAAAGCACTTTTGAGGAGCGTCATTATTAATAACTACAGGATATTTAATGAAGTTTTACTAAGGTTGATTTCGCCTTTCGGTGGGTGCCAGGCGGGAATAATTCTGTACACAGGGCTTGCGCCCGTGGATTATTTGCAGTCTGCTCACACACAACAAATCATTTTGTGTTTAACTGAGACTTACCTTGTTTCATACTATAGTATACCATGGGTCAGCTTTCGTTAAAAATGTTGTACAAGTTGTTGTTGTTGTGGTCCTCAGTCCTGAGACTGGTTTGATTCAGCTCTCCATGCTACTCTATCCTGTGCAAGCTTCTTCATCTCCCAGTACCTACTGCAACCTACATCCTTCTGAATCTGCTTAGTGTAGTCATCTCTTGGTCTACCTACACATGTTCTACCAACCGTTCGCTTCTTCTAGTCAAGTTCTTCTCTTCTCCTCAACTCCGTTCAATATTTCCTCATTAGTTATGTGATCTATCCGTCTAATCTTCAGCATTCTTCTGTAGCAACATATTTCGAAAGCTTCTATTCTCTTCTTATCCAAACTATTTATCGTCCATGTTCTACTTACATACATGGCTACACTCCACACAAATACTTGCAGAAACGACTTCCTGACACTAAGATCTATACTCGATGTTAACAAATTTGTCTTCTTCAGGAACGCTTTCCTTGCCATTTCCAACCTACATTTTATATTCTCTCTACTTCGACCATCATCAGTTATTTTGCTCCCCAAATAGCAAAACTCCTTTACTACTTTAAGAGTCTCATTTCCTGATCTAATTCCCTCAGAATCACCCGACTTAATTCGACTACATTCCATTATCGTCGTTTTGCTTTTGTTGATGTTCATCTTATACCCTCCTTTCAAGACACTGTCCATTCCGTTTAACTGCTCTTCCAAGTCCTTTGCTGTCTCTGACAGTATTACAATGCCATCGGCGAACCTCAATGTTTTTATTTCTTCTCCATGGATTTTAATACCTATTCCGAATTTTCTTTTGTTTCCTTTACTGCGTGGTCAATATACAGATTGAATATCATCGGGGAGAGGCCATAACCCTGTCTCACTCCCTTCCCAACCACTGCTTCCCTTTCATGCCCCTCGACTCAATAACTAACATCTGGCCAGAAACGTAGGTTTACCTTTCCTTAATCTTTCTTCTAAGATACGTCGTAAGGTCAGTATTGCGTCCGTGTTCCAACGTTTCTACGGAATCCAAACTGATCTTCCCCGAGGTCGACTTCTACCAGTTTTTCCATCCCTCTGTGAAGTATTGCAGCTGTGACTTACTGCACTGATAGTTCGGCAATTTTCACATCTGTTAACACCTACTTTCTTTGGGATTTGAATTATTATATTCTCCTTGAAGTCTGAGGATATTTCGCTTGTCTCATACATCTTGTTCACCAGATGGTAGAGTTTTGTCAGGACTGGCTCTCCCAAGGCCGTCAGTAGTTCTAATGGAATGTTGTCTACTCCCGGGACCTTGTTTCGACTCAGGTCTTTCAGTGCTCTGTCAAACTCTTCACGCAGTATCTTATCTCCCATTTCGTCTTCATCTACATCCTCTTCCATTTCTATAATATTGTCCTCAAGTACATCGCCGTTGTATAAACCCTCTATATACTCCTTCCACCTTCTGCTTTCCCTTCTTTACCTAGAACTGGGTTTCCATCTGAGCTCTTGATATTCATACAAGTGGCTCTCTTTTCTGCAAAGATCTCTTTAATTTTCCTGTAGGCAGTATCTATCTTGTCCATAGTGAAATAAGCCTCTACATCCTTACATTTGTCCTCTAGCCATCCCTGCTTAGCCATTTTGCACTTCTTGTCGATCTCGTTTTTGAGACGTTTGTATTCCTTTTTGCCTGCTTCATTTACTGCATTTTTATATTTTCTCTTTTCATCAATTAAATTTAATATTCCTTCTGTTACCCAAGGATTTCTACTAGCCCTCGTCTTTTTACATACTTAATCCTCTGCTGCGTTCACTACTTCACCCCTCCCCGTTACCCATTCTCCTTCTACAGTGTTTCTTTCCCCCACTCTTGTCAATTGTTCCGTAATGCTCTCCCTGAAGCTCTCTACAACCTCTGGTTCTTTCAGTTTATTCAGGTCCAATCCCCTTAAATTCCCACCTTTTTGCAGTTTCTCCAGTTTTAATCTACAGCTCATAACCAATAGATTTTGGTCAGAGTCCACATCTGCCCTTGGAAATGTCTGACAGTTTAAAACCTGGCTCCTAAATCTCTGTCTTACCATTATATAATCTATCTGATGCCTTCTAGTATCTCCAGGATTCTTCCATGTATACAACCTCCTCTTATAGTTCTTGAACCAAGTGTTAGCTATGATTAAGTTATGCCCTGTGCATATTTCTACCAGACGTCTTCCTCTTTCATTTCTTACCCCCACTCCATATGCAACTACTATGTTTCCTTTTCTCCCTTTTACTACTCTCGAATTCCAGTAACCCATGACTATTAAATTTTCGTCTCCCTTCGCTACCTGAAGAATTTCTTTTGTCTCATAAAACATTTCATCGATTTGTTCATCATCTGCAGAGCTAGTTGGCATATAAACTTGTACTACTGTAGTAGACGTGGACTTCGTGTCTATCTTGGCCACAATAATGCGTTCACTATGCTGTTTTTAGTAGCTTACCCGCACTCCTATTTTCCTTTTCATTATTAAAGGTACTTCTGCGTTACCCCTATTTGATTTCGTATTTATAACCCTGTATTCACTTGACCTAAATTCTTGTTCCTCGTGCCACCGAACTTCATTAATTCCCACTATATCTAACTTTAACCTATCCATTTCCGTTTTTAAATTTTCTAACCTACCTGCCCGATTGATGGACCTGACATTCCACGCTCCGATTCGTAGAATTCCAGTTTTCTTTTTCTTGATAAGAACGTCCTCCTTAGTAGTCCCTGACCTGAGATCCGAATGGGGGACTATTTTACCTCTGGAATATTTTACCCAAGACGACGCCATCATCATTATCCATACAGTAAAGCTGTATGCCCTCGAGAAAAATTACGGCTGTAGTTTCCCCTTGCTTTCAGCCGTTCGCAGTACCAGCACAGCAAGGCCGTTTTGGTTAGTGTTACAAGGCTAGATCAGTCAATAATCCAGACTATTGCCCCTGCAACTACTGAAAAGTCTGCTGCCCCTCTTCAGGAACCACACGTTTGTCTGGCCTCTCAACAGATACTCCTCTGTTGTAGTTGCACCTACGGTACGGCTATCTGTATCGCTGAGGCACACAAGCCTCCCCTCCAACGGCATGGTCCATGGTTCATGTGGGGGGGGGGGGGGAGAGGGTTGTGCAAGTACCAATGTTTAAATTGTCCTTGTTGTTATTTAATGGATTCTTTAATAAACTGATTAATTTGTGTTTATTGGCTCACCACACAGGGGTCAAATAACCCAGTTCAACATGCTCAAACGTTTTTCTACACCTTTCTTACAATTTCGTTCCCGTTTTGACACACCTGTGGGTGTAGTGTGGGTACAGCATAGTAAGACACGGTACTTCATCGACTACGGTCCTCCAGTGGCGTTATTCTGACTAACCTTGTGAGCATAACTCTGGTAGTAGTGTCCTTATATCATTGTTCGAAACGTCACTGTAAATTAAATTCCGTTTTCGGCCTGGGGGCACGCTCTCCTACACTAAAAGTTAAGCGGACTCCTCAGGAACTCAAGGAATTCCATGTTATAATCAAAGTCTGTGCATTTCCCTCGGCTGCTCTGTATTGCACCTCGACTACGTCACCAGGAGTCGCCTTCGTGATAAGTGCATCGTTTTCTCAGCGGAGCTCCACACGATTCTGAAGGCACTGGAGCAGATGCGACGTATTCGGTGCAGACGGTTTCTCAACACGCTCCATTTCCCCTAGTGTTTCACAATCCTTACATAGCCAGCACTCATCTAATATATGACCAACTATTCTTGCTGCAAAGGCGGGAAAAGCAGGTGTCATTCTGCCCGGTGTCAGGGCATGTGGGGATATGGGGAAATATGCAACCCGATCGGGCTCCAAGGAGGATTGCAGAGGACAGGATGTGGCACAGTGTCCTATTCCCCTGCAGGTAGTTGTTTCTGCACTACATAGAAAGTTCACGCAGTTTGGGATGAGGAACGTCTGGCGGTAACGGACAATAAACTGCCGTTGGTGAAGTCAGCTATAAAGCCGTTGCGTTCTTTCTGCTGTTTGCTCAGGTGAAGTGAAGTGACCTACACACGTCTTCGAACTGGTCACCGCCCTCTTACACATGACTTTTTACTACAGCGAGAGTATTCCACGTTTTGTGATAATTCTGGCGTGCACATACCTTTATGCCATATTTTAACGGAGTTAATTTATATGGTGATGCAAGGACAAAACCGGTGGCGATCTGCCCTCTATTTTAGGTGATGATGAGACGTGTGTGGCTCAAGTTTTAACGTTTTGCGATATGTCTGGACTCTGGCCTAAGCTTTTAGGCAGGAGATTTTAGTGTATTACATTGTGGCTGGTTCATCTTGTTTTATTTTTGCGGTCAGTCAGCCGCGTGCATCTGCTATATTGCTTTAACTCCTTATACGACTTTCTCCCTGTTTAGTTTATGTTTTAATAGTGGCATGATACCCCGTTTCGTGCACACAGTTTGATACTTTTAGTTTTCGTGCTGTTTTATACTCATGCTTAGTGCATTTTACCAACATACACACCCATCCATTCATAATCCAAGTCTTTGACTAGGTTTCAATTATCAGGACGTAGCAAAAACCCCCGGCATTTGGGGAGAGGAGACTGCACCGTATAGAACCCGTTTCACAGCTTAACACGTGGATTTGTGAGCTGGCAAGCCTGGATGCGGTTTGGCACATTCGGCTAGGTAAATAATGGGCTGGCACCGACGGTTCGCTGCAGGTACGCGCTCCGCAAACATCTGGATAGCGTTCTCGTATTTGAGCATGACATTTACTCTAGACACATACAAATGGAGTACACAGATTCCGTCTCTGGGGAGAGTGGTGGCATCAAGAAGGTCATCCGACCATACACTGTCACTAACATTTCTGCAACCCATGTAACAATGTTTCCCGTAGAGTAACGGCTTGAAAGAATACGAAGAAGGAGATGAAGTAGATTCATTCCGTTGCAGGATCTGAATATCTGATGCTTTGCACCAACACTGTTTTCATATCATTACATATCCATTTATTTAGAACCCATAGAGCCAATCATTTCATGTTAGCACACTAAATTCACGCAGTCCGGAACCGTGCGACCGCTGCGGTCGCAGTTTCGAATCCTGCCTCGGGCATGGATGTGCGTGATGTCCATAGGTTAGTTAGGTTTCATTAGTTCTAATTTCTAGGGGACTGATGACCTTAGAAGTTAAAGTCTCATAGTGCTCAGAGCCATTTGAACCATTCATCCGAGAAAACAGAATAGTGCACAGTGACTCAACGTTTATTACGTCAGTTATTCACTTAACACTTTGTAATCGACTTAACACCAGACTAATTCCATTTTCTGTAAGACAGTTCAATCTGAATAAACTTCGTGTTATTGCCGCGAAGGTCTCAGTAAATAAATAGTTCAAATGGCTCTGAGCACTATGCAACTTAAATTCTGAGATCATCAGTCGCCTAGAACTTAGAACTAATTAAACCTAACTAACCTAAGGACATCACACACATCCATGCCCGAGGCAGGATTCGAACCTGCGACTGCAGCGGTCGCTCGGCTCCAGACTGCAGCGCCTACAACCGCACGGCCACTCCGGCCTGCTCAGTAAATAAAATAGGTGTTTTAATTACTAGAATCTCAAACAGAATGACCATTGGGATACGGTCCCCTTTTTCTTTAGTTTTTAGCCTTTATATTTTCTCTGTTTGCATGCGCATATGTGGTTTTGACGTTTGGAAGTCTGGAGCTTGTCTTTCAGCGTTCCTATTGACAGTGTTGCTGTTCATTCTCAAAAATCGAGCAATGTAGTCTGTGTTGTGCAGGTACTTATCCAAAAATTACTATCGACAATTACTTTTGATAAGTAAACTATTATATGACTAGCCACTCCCGCTGACTGATAAAGGTCTGCGCTATGCAGCAAACGCCTCTTGGATACAGCCGCTGTCCCGACCCATAGAGATTGAATAACATTCGGCAAGCAAACGGGCAGTGGCCAAATACTGGTGACCTTTAGGCGGCTGAAATAGCGAGAGTAAGCATCCGGAATGAGGTCACACATGAACGTCAATAGCAATAAAAATCTGAACTGAAATCGATTAGAGAATCGATAGTATTCATACCGCTTACCCTTTAGGTCTCCGCATGGGCTACAGCTACGTACAAGTAGAAAGAATGACGGAATCTCGGCTGGATAATAGCAAAAGTTAACCAGATTTAAAATCTGAATATCTTTGGAAGAGTAGCGGAGGCCGATTGCCAAATAGACTTCAGCTGTACGTAAACCAATTTGTTTCCTCTGAAACTTGAGTTTTTTCCCAGTGTAGAAAATGTTCGAAGAACTTACAGGAATGGAGGTCGGTGATATCTCGCCTACAGTCGATATTGCGACGAACAGCTTGCACAAACGCAACGAGAGGGTGCTGTGCAAGAAACCTGAAGAAACAAAATCGGTATGCAGGACGTATGGCAAAAGACAAAACACACACACACACACACAAACACACACACACACATACACATACACACAAACACACACATCGTAAGCACTAGCGTCACTGCAGAACAAAACAGGACAAACGTCAGAAGTTATTGATGGTGAATATTAGTTACGAACGGCTGTGCTAGCATTTATTTTATCCGCCTGTTGTTTATCCGGGAAGCAAGTGGGATTCCAACAGAATTTAAGGCGCAAAAACCTCCTTTTCTGATTACAAGGCCACTTCCTCATTTAACCTCAACCATCTCGTTAATAACACTAACCCAATAGCTGCAAGTGCGCGCCAGCCGGAATCTCCGCGTTGTCGCAGTCCATAAGCGTCACAATATTCACAAGAACCGATGAAATCTGTTGTTACAAAATACTGGCTTGGTATCGGTAATCCTATGGAATATATAACAAGGGGTTTCTCGAGCGCAGTTCCAGCTACTGAGTCAGTGATACCAAAGAAGCAGTTGAGGTTAAATTACAAAGCAGCCTTGTAAGTAGACACGGATTATTGCTTAAATTCTGCTTGGAATCCTCTCCCTGTCTCTGGTCAAACAACTCAGGGACAGCTTTTATCTTACCTCAAACTGCTGGAAATTTTCACTGTCGACAGCTTTTCACGTCAGTCACAGTCGTTGACCAAGGGGCGGGTACTAAGTATAATTACGTACACGGAAGATCATTCGGAGCACAATAAAGAAACAATTATGAACATGTTTAGAATAAGTTGCTACGGTCGCAGGTTCGAATCCTGCCTCGGGCATGGAAGTGTGTGATGTCCTTAGGTTAGTTAGGTTTAAGTAGTTCTAAGTTCTAGGGGACTGATGACCTCAGATGTTAAGTCCCATAGTGCTCAGAGCCATATCTTTTTTAGAATAAGTCAACAGCGATATGACCGTGTAGTGCAAAAGACAAACTAGGGATATTCAAGGAAAGACAAGGCGCAATTGCTACAAAAACTGGTGTTTGTGCGTTAAAAGGACTTTCGATATAACTTACAGGATGTACGTGATAGGGAAATGATAGTTATGCAGACCAAATTGCGCTCGACGCAGATTACAGTGGTTTCAAGTGAAGCAGTGGATGGTTGAATAACTTGAAGCAGTGCCGAAGAATTGAAAGAGTAAGATAACGGAAGTTCAAACAAAGCGTCAACTTCACATGGACAGAAAACTGCGGAATCGGTCCAGAAATATGTAGAAGAGATAAACAAACTTTCTCGTCTGTGAGTAAAAATCATGCTCCCTTAGAGCAAACCTTACCTCCTGAATAGTGTGTGAGATTGCTGGAACCACTGGACAAATTCGGCTTCTGGACATTTGATTTTTTTCCTGCCCATAAAACACATTATACCACTGTCTGCAGCTACGCTTAAAAGGTAGCCAGTTTCACGATATACTCCATGACAGACTGTTTCGCACTCGGTTGCATGAAATCAAGTCTGATCAGCTCTCACCACGCCGTTACACTATGCATTCTTTAAGAGAAGATACCTATCTGAACTCTCACGGATTTTGACATTCATCTTGATGGCGCTAACCTTTCTGATCACTGTGGGGCGCAATTGTTCTCTCGGTTCTCATGGCGTAAGCTAATGGTTTGTCTTGAGCATTTCTTGTGAGCTGACGATGTCCATTGTTAGACTATAATACATCCATCCCACAAAAGGTTGACCACTGCAGGTTACGGACAGTCATTTTCTGCCACCCTATATATATATATATATATATATATATATATATATATATATATATATATATATATATCGATGTGACTCAAAGAACACGGAAGACGTACAAGGAATCACTTGTATGCAATGTCGCAAGCTCAATCTTTAGTCAGACTCATTTGAAAATGTTATGTTAACAATTATGATGGGAAAAATATTAGCTGCTAATGACTCACCGTGTGTATCAGGAGCTCTTACTGAGGCGTTCAGACAGTCGTTTCTGCTTCGCGCGTTCCGCGAGTACAACAAAGGGTGGAAAATATGACTCTGGCGCGAATAGTGACCTCCACCACACACTGCTTTGTCGCTAGCGGTATATTAGCAAATTCAGAAATATGGTATGTCCGAAAAGCAATAATGTCTCTGTCAACAAAACTTTCAAGTCCAGGAACATTTGGTACTCCTGTACCACCACGAACAATGGCAACGGTGAACCATCCGTTACCATGACCAAAGGAATCGTTTATATCTAAACTAAAATTAAGTCTGCAACGAAAACAGCAGGACCATCGAGCAGAGCTTGTGCAGCGACAGACTTAAGTGGAATACGATTCTTCTTGTCTCCAGCTGTTGTAGCAAATTCGATGTTCTCGATGGTCTTGTAGACTGTTTGTTTAGAACGGCGACGATATCTTCTGTATGGCATCTTGGCAGCGAGAACATCGAATTTGCTACAACAGCTGGAGACAAGAAGAATCGTATTCCACTTAAGTCTGTCGCTGCACAAGCTCTGCTCGATGGTCCTGCTGTTTTCGTCAGTTGCAGACTTAATTTTAGTTTAGATATAAACGATTCCTTTGGTCATGGTAACGGATGGTTCACCGTTGCCATTGTTCGTGGTGGTACAGGAGTACCAAATGTTCCTGGACTTGAAAGTTTTGTTGACAGAGACATTATTGCTTTTCGGACATACCATATTTCTGAATTGGCTAATAAGGATTTTGGTAAATCAGCATATTCATTCTCATAACAATTACTTTTTCAACCCTCCTTATTTCCCAGATTTATTTGTGTGCTTTTCTGTTTCACCTAAGAATTTCTAAAACTCATCTCTCCATTGTTTTCTGAGCAAACCTCAGTTAAGGATCCACATTAAATGTCCTTGTCCTAATGTCCTAAGTCATAACGCACAATGAATGTATCTTTTTTTTTTCAGCTTCATCGTTTACTCGTTTGCTTAGTTTCGACATCCTCAGTTAACTGAAAGCTTTATATACACTCCTGGAAATGGAAAAAAGAACACATTGACACCGGTGGGTCAGACCCACCATACTTGCTCCGGACACTGCGAGAGGGCTGTACAAGCAATGATCACACGCACGGCACAGCGGACACACCAGGAACCGCGGTGTTGGCCGTCGAATGGCGCTAGCTGCGCAGCATTTGTGCACCGCCGCCGTCAGTGTCAGCAAGTTTGCCGTGGCATACGGAGCTCCATCGCAGTCTTTAACACTGGTAGCATGCCGCGATAGCGTGGACGTGAACCGTATGTGCAGTTGACGTACTTTGAGCGAGGGCGTATAGTGGGCATGCGGGAGGCCGGGTGGACGTACCGCCGAATTGCTCAACACGTGGGGCGTGAGGTCACCACAGTACATCGATGTTGTCGCCAGTGGTCGGCGGAAGGTGCACGTGCCCGTCGACCTGGGACCGGACCGCAGCGACGTACGGATGCACGCCAAGACCGTAGGATCCTACGCAGTGCCGTAGGGGACCGCACCGCCACTTCCCATCAAATTAGGGACACTGTTGCTCCTGGGGTATCGGCGAGGACCATTCGCAACCGTCTCCATGAAGCTGGGCTACGGTCCCGCACACCGTTAGGCCGTCTTCCGCTCACGCCCCAACATCGTGCAGCCCGCCTCCTGTGGTGTCGCGACAGGCGTGAATGGAGGGACGAATGGAGACGTGTCGTCTTCAGCGATGAGAGTCGCTTCTGCCTTGGTCCCAATGATGATCGTATGCGTGTTTGGCGCCGTGCAGGTGAGCGCCACAATCAGGACTGCATACGACCGAGGCACACAGGGCGAAACCCGGCATCATGGTGTGAGGAGCGATCTCCTACACTGGCCGTACACATCTGGTGATCGTCGAGTGGACACTGAATAGTGCACGGTACATCCAAACCGTCATCGAACCCATCGTTCTACCATTCCTATACCGGCAAGGGAACTTGCTGCTCCAACAGGGCAATGCACGTCCGCATGTATCCCATGCCACCCAACGTGCTCTAGAAGGTGTACGTCAACTACCCTGGCCAGCAAGATCTCCGGATCTGTCCCCCATTGAGCATGTTTGGGACTGGATGAAGCGTCGTCTCACGCGGTCTGCACGTCCAGCACGAACGCTGGTCCAACTGAGGCGCCAGGTGGAAATGGCATGGCAAGCCGTTCCACAGGACTACATCCAGCATCTCTACGATCGTCTCCATGGGAGAATAGCAGCCTGCATTGCTGCGAAAGGTGGATATACACTGTACTAGTGCCGACATTGTGCATGCTCTGTTGCCTGTGTCTATGTGCCTGTGGTTCTGTCAGTGTGATCATGTGATGTATCTGACCCCAGGAATGTGTCAATAAAGTTTCCCCTTCCTGGGACAATGTTTTCACGGTGTTCTTATTTCAATTTGCAGGAGTGTATATATATTTTTTACATTTCATTTATTTCTTTTTCTGTACATTCGGTCTTCAAAATGACCATAGTGTTATTCTGCAATGCCTTCTTGTCAATTAATTAATTTACGTTACTTTAGTTTTATTACACATGTTGTTTCAGGAGGAATGTGAAATATTTTAGAAAGTATTATTTTCAATGCAATAGTGTCTACAGCTGGGATGAATGTTTGAAACATTTCTTGATGCCTTCTGTACGATTGTACAATTTCCACTTTAGGCCATATTCAAGTGTGTTTAAATTCGTCACGGATTTCACTGGTCACCCAACAGTGTTCGTACTGTTTTTTATAGGTTGTGGCACACTAGATTTCTTCTTTTATTTTGATCCTGACATATTTCAGCGTGATATTGTCTCATATAGACTTTATGTTGAACTTGATGGCTTTCGTGGCGTTCAATATCTTCACTTTCATCCGTTGATAATGTCCCTGGCTGGGCAGTGATTCAATAATTTTCAATGCGATAGTGTGCGAACGCAATTGGGTGACCAATAAAATCCACGATAAATTTAAACATATTTGAAAGCATCACGAAATCTTTCAAAAAGTTTTAGAGATTGGTAGTATAGACCAATTCCAACAAAATTTTCCATGTATCTTGAATTCAACCCTGACTGATAACGGAGATACAGCTGGCCAGATTTTCATTTCACTTGTTTGTATTACGCTTTCTGGGGGGTTTATTAATCGATTTTAGTTTATGTTGTCTATCTGCATTTGAGCTCACATAATTTAATTTTAACCTGTGATAGTACTAAGCATGCCGACATGGCATTCATGAGTAGTAGAGCAATCTTCGTACGCCGCCACTCTGCATTGTTGCCAAAATTATTCAAGATGGCGGCGATGTCGTCATCCAAGATGGCGGCATGTTGACTTGGCAATAGCGCATGACGTCATCCAAGATGGCGGATTTTGGCTGGATAATAGTACAATTGGGCTACCTCCACTAACCTAACCCTCCAGAAAAATGGTGCGAAATTTGAATTTTGGCGGGAAAATAGGTCAATAGTGCTACCTCCACTAACCTAAACCTCCAGAAAAATGGCTGGAAATTTGGATTCCAGCGGGATAATGCATGTAAAATCGTACTTGTCTTTTTTATTAAGCATTATTATTATCATTTATCATCATTCATTATCGTTCATTATCATTTATTATTATAATTTATTACAATTAGCCTAACTCCACTAGAAAATTCGCACCAAGTTCAAATTCCAACACAGTAATCGCAGCAAAACCACATTCGTCTTTATTATTATTCATTATGGACTGAGACATTCAGAAAACAGAGCAAGCGCTTTCCAAATGTGGAGGTGACTGGGTATGCCTTGGTTACATGTACAAGCAATTTAAGAGCACAGAATGATAGGTTATGTCATGGTCGCATGGATGGATCTGACATAAACTCGAAAGAAATGCGAAAACTGATTAGGGCATAGGTATAAACTAACCTAATATGCAGTGAAAATGAGGATATACTTGCCTATCTTCTGGTTCGCATGGAGCAATTTGAACATGGAGTCAAGTATGCGGCAGCAAGAGGAATGTAGGAAAACGATTTATTTATTTATTTTGATTCATTTAAATGTCAAAGTTCCGTAGGACCAAATTGAGGAGCAAATCTCCAAGGTCATGGAACGTGTCAGTACATGAACTTACAACATAAAAAGTAATAACAGATAAAAATAAATGTTCATGAACCTGAAAGAAAATCAGTCCATAAGTTTAAGCAAACGCTATCATCAATACAATGAGAATCGTCTTAATTTTTCAAGGAACTCCTCCACAGAATAGAAGGAATGACCCATGAGGAAACTCTTCAGTTTCGATTTGAAAGCATGTGGATTACTGCTAACATTTTTTAATTCGAGTGGCAGCTTATTGAAAATGGATGCAGTAGTATACTGCACACCTATTTGCACAAGAGTTAAGGAAGTCCGATCCAAATGGAGGTTTGATTTCTGCCGAGTATTAACCGAGCGAAAGCTGCTTGTTCTTGGAAATAAACTAATATTGGTAACAACAATAAGGAATATACATATTGAGAGGCCAATGTCAAAATACCCAGACTCGTGAAAAGAGGTCGACAAGAGGTTCGTGAACTCACACCACTTATTACCCGAACCGCCCGTTTCTGAGCCAAAAATATCCTTCTAGAACGGGAAGAGTTACCTCAAAACATAATACCATGCGACATAAGTGAATGAAAATAAGCCAAATAGACTAATTTACGTGTCGAAATATCACTCACTTTCGATACCGTTCGAATAGTGAAAATGGCAGTATTAAGTCTTTGAACAAGATCCTGAACGTGATCTTTCTATCTACATGAACACCTAGGAATTTCAACTGTTCAGTTTCACTAATCTGTGAGATTAAAACGTCAGGTTTTGTTGAATTGTGTGTTAGGAACTGTAAAAACTGAGTCTTACTATGATTTAACGTTAGTTATTTTCTACAAGCCATGAACTGAGGTCGTGTACTGCTCTACTTGAAACCGAGTCAGTGTTGCACACAACATCCGTTACTACCAAGCTAGTGTCATCAGCAACAGAAATATTTTAGAGTTACCCATAATACTAGAGGGCATATCATTTATATAAATAAGGAACAGGAGGGTCCCCAACACTCATCCCTGGGGCACCCCCCACTTGACAGTACCCCGCTCAGATCCCACATCACAGCCGTTATTAACACTGTGAATAATGAGCTTTTGCTGCTTGTTGCTAAAGTAAGAGGTGAACCAGTTGTGAGCTACTCCCCTTATTCCATAATGGTCCAATTTCTGGAACAATATTCTGTGATCAAGACAGTCAAATGCCTTTGTTAAATCAAAAAATACGCCTCACAGAGAAAAGAGAATATAGCATTTTCAGTTGTCAAACGACTTCTAAAGCCGAACTGTACATCTGATAGCAAATCGTGTGATTTAAAATGATCAATTAACCTTACATACACAGCCTTTTCGAGAACTTTTGCAAACACTGATGGCATAGAAATAGGTCTAAAATTATCTACATTATCCATTTCTCCCTTTTTATAAAGTGGCTTTACCACTGAGTACTTTAATCGCTCAGGAAACTGACCATTCCTAAAGGAAAAATTACAAATATGGCTAAATACAGGGCTAACATGTGCAGCACAGTACTTTAATATTCTACTAGACACTCCATCATAACCATGATGACATCGAAGCAAGCGGAACCAGGAAGGTAGTCAATTTTTTCTTGTTGAGTTTGTATTGTAGTGTATGTCTACTGAGGTAGCAGTGATACACGCGAGTTGACTACTATATCTGATGACTTTCAGGAGGACAGAGAATCAATCACGTCTAGACTTACTCACATCTGTGTTAAAGGATAACAGAGAGTGTACAGGATGATCGATTGAGACAGAGCTGTAACTAGGTACGATTTAAACGTTGACTGATTTATTCTAGTGGAAGGACAAGTTGCTGAAGGTCAATTTTTTTCCAGTCTTCTATCTGGATGCTTTAGTCATGTGATATAGCATGTGTTCTAGTCGTATGCAGCTGCGTGTTCCATATGTGGTTTAAGGCACTGTCTACTTGCGATCGTTAACGGTGAACCCATCGGTTGTCAGAGGACTTCCATCTCATGTGTGATGAATGTTGACACATTCCTCTAAACGCACTTTGATTTACGCGATCCCCACCCTGTCTCATCCTTGGTGTAAAATCGAGACTTCAACGTCATAACTAAGTTAGCCGTGGGTGCTTATGAGGCGCTGTAATCATTGTTTGCACATTTACCCTACAGATGGGCTGTTTACGAAGTTGGTGACGGAATAACGTGTAATTTTCACACGTTGGACGCTGCTGTTATGCACATCTGTTTTCTTGTAGGATTCACTTCCCGCTACTATCATTTTTATATAGTCTTGACGGAGTAATAGTATAATTTCTGACTCGTGATTGGATGTGATCAGTGGGCATACACATGTCTGCAGAGCTATATTACACTCATATCATACAAAGGAAAAGTTTTACGATTGGGGGAAAGATAGCTCAGCGTAGGGTAACTGGGGAGAAGGATGTATGTCTGACAGGGCAGAAAAGTTGGCGATCTAAGATTATCGCCCGTTTTTAAGTGCTGAACATTCTAGTTTTAGGAGTGTGTGTGTTTATGTCCTCTCTTTCTCTTACCAGAACCTTTGATACACCGATCCTAGACTATAGAACAATACTTTACACATGATAGATTGGATGATTTACGTAAAAATGTGTCGAACTACGTTGCGTATAAATGTCACTCGGTTCTTGTTCTTCTTAACTGTATGCTAATAAATTAAGGCCCTTAGAGATCTTTTACTATAGAACGATATGGTGAGCTAAGCTTCAAGACTTTGTTACATCTCAAGAAAAGTGGTGCACTTGGAGGGGTTAGGACTAGGAAAGCTCTATTCCGTCAAGAGTGGTGGAATGTAGCTGTATTCGTCTGCTCGGTTGAGGATTAACTAGGTAGCGATGTTGCAGGGTACGTTGGTCAAGTGAGGTGAGGATGGTCTTTTAATGTAAGAGGGCGACATTGCTCTGTGACCATGATACACAGAGAGATTGGTCGAGTACTATGAGCAAGGTCTTAGAAAATATGTATAGCGTTGTCTGGTATACTTTGATCGTTTTTATGTGTGCGAGAATTAAGTGTGAATGGACGTACTGAGCAGTCATATATTAATGCTCGCAATGATACTTGCACAGTAGAGGGGGTATGTTTTAGCTATGATACTGAAATTAGGCAAACATGCTTTCACATGATTGGCCAGTGTTGGACTTTCAGTAAAATTTTTCGCTATATCATCTACACCTACATCTACTACATCTACATCTACATCTACATGACTACTCTGCAATTCACATTTAAGTGCTTGGCAGAGGGTTCATCGAACCACAATCATACTATCTCTCTACTACTCCACTCCCGAACAGGTGTGATGGATAATTCAAAACGGTTCAAATGGCTTTGAGCACTATGGGACTTAACATCTGAGGTCATCAATCCCCTAGAGTTAGAACTACTTAAACCTAACTAACCTAAGGACATCACACACATCCATGCCTGAGGCAGGATTGGAACCTGCGACCGTAGCGGTCGCGCGGTTCCAGACCTAAGTGCCTATAACCGCTCGGCCACAACAGCCAGCTGTGATAGATAATATTACAGTAGAGCGGTGGTGTCTTATCCATCCCATTCGTGCATTGGGTAACACATAATGATTGAGTGATAATGCTTGTTTGAGTTGTTTGGTTGATGGACCGCAACTTTTGTAGTTGTTTGCACCGAAAACAGTGATCCCATACTTGTATGCAAAATCAACAATCACTAGAAATGGAATGCAGAATTATCAACTATTCGGTCACTGCGACATATGAGTTTAAATGTACAGGCCGTCAATCATTTTCGGGGGGTAGTTTGTAAAGTCGCCACAACTCTACCAGGCGCTTCTAGCTTCCTTGTGTTGTAGCTGTCCTTCATTTAAAATCATTGAATGTTATGCTATCGACTGTAAGAATATGATTTACAAGGTTCAAGGTGTAGTTTCCTGTGAGAGGCCGTGCATCAGTCCATGTTAATGTCTGTTTAGAGTAAGACACGGACTTCAAAGTCACGGCAGAAAGACGAAATGTTCGGCAGTGTGAAAAATGCAAAAGCATGTTAGAAAACCCGGTCTGAACAAGGGTCAGAGGTAGCTTCTCATTCGCTTAGAGTATCTATGATCAAACTTTAAAGTGGTCTCAGCAGTGTCTGTATATTTAATATGATCTTGCCCATATAGGCAGCTGGAGTTTGAGGTGTCGGATTTGCTGAGCTGTTAGGAATTCTTGGATGGCCGCACTCTGAGATATTTGGGGAGAGTATTGGGAATTCCGTTTGTCTGCGCTGGAGGTGGATCGCATTGGTACCTTCGTGACTTGTAAATGTGATGAGCTTTTATAGCTGGCAATTTTTTTTTTCACTGTTTGATGGTAGAGAATAATGGTGATAGGTTGTTGAGGATCTGTAGTACTTGTATCTAGTTTGGGATGTACAACATCGCGTGCATTTCTGGCGAATGGTCAAAAGCAGGTCCTGTTGCAGTAACTGAGGTCGTTCTGATTCTAGACAGGCTGTAGAAGGTAATGGATATGTCTTTCTCGGATTTAAATTTCAGAGATCAGATGGGCAAGGATCTGGAAATGGGACCAATGAACGATGTGTAGGGTGTGATTAAAGCCAAGTTGGAATTTTACTGTAGCTTGCAGGTTTGGGAAAGGTGACTCGTTTCGCACTGGGTGCAGCCATCTTGAATAACGGTAATTGCGTAATCAACTGACGTGATGAAAGAGCGCTCTGGTGGTTGTGATAGAAGCTAAACGCAGTTGAACTTGGATGCATTTTTGTTAGGTAAACGAATTGTATGATCTTCCGCCAACATTCAAACTCGCCACCAAAATCGGTCATCTTCAATGATGCCCTCTGCTGGTGGCAATGTGTACTAACCCAGCTGCACTCCGGACCTCATGACAAACACACACATATGATATCAATAATAATAAATAATGATAAATAATAATAAATGATCATCAATGATAATAAATAACTGGAGCATCTGTCCGAATGCAGAGACCTGTTAGAGAGCAGCGCTCTGTAAGAGTTAACTTTACTGTCTTCTAGATGACTGAATAACAAAGTAACAGTATGTGTTGGGCGGCTTTGGCGAACAAGTCAGAACTTGAGAAGATGATCGATTTGAGTTGGAGTGTTATTCGGTGGGATGTAGATTGTTAAGTTGACTACTTCTGCACATTTTCTGCCTTTATTTAGTTGAGTGAAGATCGATTTTGGTGTGTAGGATACACACTTGCCTGTTCTCTAGACATGGGACAGACCTTAGTTGACATGTAAATTATAGCTAAGATCTCGAATATGTTACATGACTGAGAATGGTATTCGAGAGTGAAAATATCATTTTTCGTATGTTTGTTTCTAGTTAGTCAGTGGTTTACAGCAAGCTGCACGTAGACAGCTTTTGTAGAGAATTAATTTGAAGTCTATATGTTGGGAATTGTGATGAACTAGTGATCGGTAGGGTGTAGCCTTGTGCATGATATTGAGAAGTACAGCTAAAATGATGTAATGTTATGGAGAAAGTACATGTGTTATTGCAGCCTATGGGTCTGAGGATGTTTGTAGAAAAGCGAACAGACAAGGAAGGAGAGACAGTAAGTCGTTTGTGCTGAGGGGGGACGATACCGAATTTGTAAGAAGAGTTCTGAGAGTGATTTAGGTCCTCTGATACAAGAGGGAAGATTATCTCTGAGTGTCGGGTCTGTAAAGAGAAAGAGCAGGTTGACGGTGCTTTCCTAGGATTGGAGAGCATTGCGACATATAGACGCTGTAGGAATAGGATTTTTTTCGCATGCTGTAGAGATATACTGGATGACTGCACTGTTTTGTGCAAATGTGTATATATGTATTGTAAAGTTAATGTGGTTTACATTGTGTAGCATTTGTATAAATTACATTGTAAAGTTACCATTGTTTATGTTATGTGAAGAGCAGAGATGATGACTATGTGTGTTGCATCATGAGGGAGATATAGATTGAGAGAACTGTAGGTGCAATTTAGGAATCTCTGTAAATTATCAACAGAAAGCACCAGAAAGAAAAGAAAAAGCTGGATAGTACCTCAATACGGGAGTGATCACTAATTCAGCGGTTAAATTAGATAAGAGAAAATAAGAATTCATGATTTACTGTGTGGTAAGATATAGGAGGGGTCATCTGCATATGTTGAGAGCATGAGGTCTGAAATGTTAGGGGCGCGATGGGACGAGGCATTATGCTGATGAAGAGGTTATGTTATAGGGTGAATTTCCACGCTCGCAGAAGATGGGACATGTAGAAAGAGAGCCTTACCTGTTTGTGGTAGACTACACAATTTCGTAGAAGGTGACTTGGCTGTTTTTTTAGTGAGCAGGCGAGTGGTACCTGTTTTCAAGGCTGCGTTAATCGTGTGTGTCACCAAACTATGGGGTGTTCTGACAATAGACATGAAGGCAGGTCCAGGCCTGAGACACCGGCTGTATACATGAGAAGAACAATGCAGCTTTCACACGTGTCCGAGGACAGTGCCCTTTGGGGTCGGCTGCCACGGTCCCGACAAATGATTGCGCGCGCAGCCTGACTTGGAGCGTAATCTTCGGCGCATAGGTGATTTGAATTTCTCGGATGTTAGGCACAAATGTGACTGTGACCAGGTCATATCCTGGGAAGGCCAAGCAGAGTCTTTTGGTCGGTTAGGCAGCTGAGGGCAGGCTATGGGGTGAGCGAGTTTGGGCGTGTCTACTGCACTATTTTGTGAGGAGGTCTGTGCATTGAGCTGTGCATTATTTGGAGAGTTTAAGGAGTACAGGGTTCGTCTGCAGATATTGTGTATTGAATTATTTAAGAGCAGTTTGCTGTTGTGTGGTGAAATTAGGAATTGTTTACGTGTTTGTGGGCTGTGTCACATGACCACAGGCAGATCACTGCGGGTGGTTTGTGGCTGTGCGCCAAATATACTCCATGCCTAAATAAAAGGGCTCGAAATACATAGAGTGCAGTGCTTCCTTATTCCCCCGAGCAGCACAGCCCCGTCTGAGTGGTTTTTGCGCAATTTTAAAGCAGAGGATTTTGGTTTACGTCAAGAAAAGGATGAAACAGTACTGTGGTGGTGGGACTGAGACCTAGTGGACAACACGCTGTTTGCCAACATCATGGATAACTGTGCTTGGGTAATGAAATCTGATGTCGGAGGGGGGGGGGGTGGCCTGTATCGATGGTTTTGTGTACCAAGTCAGTTGGATTGTGGACTGAGTGGCGAATACAGAGGGTTATGGTGCTGTCTATCTCTAGTTGTTTAAATAAAGACAGGTGTATGATTTTGAAAAGTGGACGATTATCGAGCAGGGTATTTCAGATGGATTATTATTTAGAGAAATTAAGACTTGTTTGGTTCTATGGGCGTGAATGTTTTGAATTATTTAGGTGTGTTTCACATGTCTGTAGTCTGTGCCGTGACTTTTTTGACAGTTTACAATTAGCAAGCGTATGTCTAGAGCCTTATACATATGTTATGTAGGAGTAGTTTGCAGATCTGTATGCAGTGGGGCATGTCAGTGTGTGTGTTCTGTGATACTGTTACTCCATATCTAAATAAATTGCTCCCAAATAAATAAAGTACACGCCTTCCTCGTACCATCAGCCTAGTGCGACCTGTGTCCTTTTACCACCTGCCCCCTAGGAAGTGGTGGTGGTGGTACGCCTCGTATTCAGCAATTTTCTTATGTTGGTAGCTAAGACGCAAGTGAGCCTTGTTCACTGACAGAATTCAAACTTGGAGAGGGTTCCTAGGAAGAGGTGATGGTCTGGTCCTCGAAAAGTAGTTGAAAATAGGTAGTTGAACACCTTTGCATACGTATATGAAATTGTAAATTGAATTATTTAATATGATTAAAATTGAAATGGCATTAAGTACTTTAGTAATTGATAGGTTAGATGTGTTATGTGAGTCTTAGCATATTTACAGAAGACTATGTCCATCGCGAGTATGGAGGGGGTGATTGAGGGTGTGTCACGTAAGCAGTCGGACGTCAATGGGGCGGCAGCCCGGCCCGTGTCCGGTTATAACGCGCGCGCGAGAGAGAGAGTCAATTAACTTAGCGAGTTGTCTCGTAGCAACTAAACATGTTGCTGTACAGTCATGGAGGCTTCTACTCCCGAGCAAACGTTGGCGCCAAAAGTGTAGCATGGCGCTCTCGGTCGCACAAAGACACGCAATGGATGGCGAACGGTCAGCATCAACAGGTTTGAACGTGACCAGGAAAACAACTTTCACCCCAAACGCGTGGTAGGGCGTTCTTTGTGGAACAACGTCCAAAACCGAACGGCCAACCGTTGTGTGATTCCGCTCCCAGGCAAACAATTTTGGCGGGAAACGTGCGGAGGCGACGAATACACGTGGTGAACGGACAACAGACCGTTGTGACATCAACCTCGGCAAGCTCCAGCAAAAACATGTTTACGACGTGGGAGCGATCGCTGGTCCAGCGGCTAGCGCAGGCCGGCCCCCAGCGCGCTGCCAGTTCAGGACGCAAGCATCCGTCTCAAATGACCTCCGTCGGCAATAGCCTGAGCGCTGGTAGGTGTGGCCAGGGGGTGGCGACGATTTGAACTAATTCAGTCGGAGTATGGATGTCGTAGCGACTGTACTGGGTGTTGCTGCGATCTCGAAGATGTGTACTGATTGTGTTGGAGGACAAGTAATGACTGTACCACTTGAAATAAAGACTTCAGTCCCTTTCTCACTCCAAATCAAAGGACCTGACGTAGGTTAGTGTAAGTGCACTTTATTATTTGACGCGATTTTGATAGGTTAGCAGTGCAAAAAGACAAGTGAGCGCGAAAGTTCGTAGGATTTAGACTATTTGGTATGTGTGATCGGTTATGGTGTTGGGAATTGAACTTGTCATAGATTTTTGTTATGGATGTAACGGAAATGTCTTTCTCGCTACGAAAATCGCACACCTTGAATAAATAATAATAAATGATAATAAATAATAGAAGATAGAAGTATGGTTTTTGAGACATTATCGTGTTGGAATTTCAACGTGGCGCAATTTTCTAGTGGAGGTAGAACAATAATAATAAATGATGAATGATAATTATTAATAATCAATAATAATAAAGACAATTACGATTTTTTATGCATTATCCTGTTGGAGTTCAAATTTCCAACCATTTTTCCTGGAGGGTTAGGTTAGTGGAGGTAGTACAATTGACCTACTTTCCCGCCAAAATTCAAATTTCCCACTATTTTCCTGGATGGTTAGTGGAGGTAGCCCAAGTGGCCTATTTCTCTCCAAAATATGCCAGCTTGGATGACATCATGCACTGTTGCCATGTCTACATGCCGCGCATCTTGGATGACGTCATCGCCGACACCTTGAATAAATTTGGCAACAATGCAGAGTGGCGTCGTACGAAGGTTGCTCTACTACTTTCATGTGTGTGTTTTGTAAATGAAGCTGGTGGAACGTAGCCTTCAAAAACCACATGCAGAATATCTACACATATTGGTGTTGTATATTAAAGAATATGGCAGACATTATTGGAAGAGGTTCCTTTGGTTGCAATGGCGGATACGTTATTCCAGCACCACACTAACAGTCATGTGCCACATCATTTGAACCTAACGTTTCCCGGAAGATGGATCGGTAGAAATGGTCCCGTGTTTGTCCGCCAAGGTCCCTGAACACTACCCCTTAGATTTTAGCATTTATAGATGACTGAAAGGTGAATTTCACACTAAAAGAGTAATCACGGGAAATGAACATTATAGTTTTTGTGTGTGTTTTAGCGATAGTGTAGGTAATTAATTATGCTGACGATTTATGTAGACCCAACGCATTCGAATTAGGTATCTGTACTGAAAATTCTAAATGTACCACAACAAACAGGATATGCTAGTTACGTTTTTATAATGGTTTTATTGTAATAATTTTTCAAAACAACCATAACTAATATCACATACATTTATAAGAAATTTCATCTGATGTTCATGTGGCGCGAGAATGACAGTACGTGTGACCCTAACTGATGAATGACAGTAAGCCAACATTTATACTTAGGTTACCCACTCACCCAGCCTCCCAGAAACTTACTCATTTTTCTATAGAATATCAACAAGCAAGGGGAGGTAGGCTATAACACAAAAAATGATTAAGGTAAGCGCAAAGGGCAATTCTCCAGTATGTGAATTTCGTCGAGTATTAACCGTCTATTCTTTGGTATTTGTCTGGTGCAGTTCAGTATGTGCATTTTACTTGTTGGCGAGGGAGTTGTGTGTGTGTGTGTGTGTGTGTGTGTGTGTGTGTGTGTGTGTGTGTGTGTGAACAAGAGCTGACGCTCTTCTATCCAGTTACTTGCGCAACGCCTGATGAAATATTCGAATAGTGTCGACTCAGCATCAGATGAAAGCTCTATTCGTTAATACGATACGATAGGACATTGCATTGCCTGTGTTATTCTGAAATAAGAAGCAAATTGTAATTGAGAATAACACAGGCAACTTAATATCGTACTTCCCTGTCAAAACAGGATAAGCGACTTTTAAGCAAAATGTCTAATCTGTACGCGAATATATATGTTAAGGCGACCGCTCCCGACAAACGGGAAATCCGGGTTTGATCCCCGGTCCTCTCACAAATTTTAATTGTCGTCATTTCATTCTACATATGGTGGTCGTCCATATCCGCATCTACGAATACATTTCACGTATTAAATCTATTCATTAAATCGCAAAACACTCCTGGAATCATCAGTACTAAAGTTCAGTGCAGCTGTCGTTCTGCTTTACACCCTTTTTTCAGAAAGAATTTTTTTTAGGTACACTTGTACGTTACACTTGTCGAGCAAGTCATCGACTTCACTCTGTTTTCAAATCAACAGATGCACGTATACAGGGCGGAGCGTATGGAACTCTTATTGGGAAATATCTGTAAAACTGCAAATCGGGTTAAAAAAAGATATAGTAAAACTTGTTCTTGTCTAAGGGGGAAATACTATGACACCAAACTCGTACCCCCTGCCTAACCTCCCAGGTGTGGGAGAGTTTGAGCCTTGAAACACCAATTTCTTCTTCCGGATCCTGATTCTCTGGAAAAAATAAGTATCTTTTGCATTTAATAACTTTTTATTTGCGTGGTGTTTGGTGCTGTAACCGATAAAAATTAAACTGGGTTAAAAACCATTGAAAATGACGAAGTAAACATCATATTAGGATCACAAGAGGTTAGAAAAGCAGTTTAAGTCCCTAATTCTTTACATACACTAGGCTTCCAATTTTTGTGTGTGTAAAATGTTCCATACTTCGGATATTGAAGCGACATCTTTGAACACACAGAATGAGAGAAAATGGCTCATAAAATTCACGTGAAAAAAACTGTAGTCATGCCTGCTGATAATGATGGTACCCTTTCTAGAAGCCACTGCGTAATAGTGGCGAAAAGAGTATGCGGTGGAGTCGGACGTTGAGGAGAAATTTTCTGACAATGGCAACTAGCAGCTCTTCCATCACTGTGAGCTTCGCCATTCAGGAGGAACATGTTCTGTGTATTGTGCAAACAAATACTCAGTCATGTTGAGCCAATCCGACGTAACCATCCTCACCATGATTGCCCTTTGCTTACCTAGCTGCAAACATGTTTTTTTCCGGACATGAATTCCCATTCAGAATATATTATGTACTCACCACCCTACAAGTTTTCAACGGGAATTTCGATATCAAAAGGATGTATGTTTTTTGTTTCATGAAAGTGGAGACGCAGGCCTTTGTGGCCGAGCTGTTCTACGCGCTTCAGTCCGGAACCGCGCTTGCTACGGTCGCAGGTTCGAATCCTGCCTCTGGCATGGATGTGTGTGCTGTCCTTAGGTTAGTTAGATTTAAGTAGTTTCTAATTCTACGGGACTGATGACCTCCGATGTTAAGTCCCATAGAGCTCAGAGCCATTTGAACCATTTCTATTAAACTAGAGACGACTCTTGACTTCAGCACAGGATAGTGGCCGCAGTGATAGAGGTCATGTCAAGATGAAAATACCTTCTCAGGCGTGGTTATGGATATATGGAAATATCAGCACAAACATGAAATCAAATTCTGTGAGGTAACGTCCAGTTCAGATTGAGTTCTTGGAGAGTTAAAATGGAACCATACCGCCAATGGACAGTGAGTCGTTTATGCGGATAATCTGAAGGATGGTAAAATATGTAGATATCCTTTATTTAAAGTAGACGTAGTGTAGAACTGACATAGTAAAAATTTTAGGAGAAGGATACTGAGTACCTGGAATGTGACAACATTATCCACAGCAGATCCAAGTAAGATAAGACCGGGGTAGCCGAAAACTATTCACATGAAGCCTACGCAAAGAAAATCCACTCAAATGAAATCAAAAAACATAAAAACAAGAATTTGAGTTTTACTGGAGGCAGAATGTTCAAAATATACGTGCATAATATAATTAGTTGTTTTGATAAGAGGTACAAGCACGGAAGTTTGTTACAACAGTTTTGAATCATCTATACTGACGGAAAAAAGATCACAGCGCCAAGAACGAGTTGTGCGACATAAACTGATGAGAGTGTTTCTATATCTGTGAGAAGATGTCTGTTTAAATTTCGCACCTGTCACGAAAGAACGGCGCTAGTTATGAGATTATGAGGACGCAAATGGGATTGCTTTAAATACATGCTGTATCGGCCGTGACCATTACGTATCATTGGATGTGGTGAGCTGGTGTTATCAAGAATGTCTTTAGGTCCACATAGACACCATTATCAGCACCTCACAGTGTTTGTACGAGGTCGTGTAACAGAGCTACAACAAGCTGGATATTCCTTCTGCGATGCTGCATAAAGACTTGGCACGAATGTAGCCACTGTACATGATTGCTGGCAGCGGTGGTCACGAGAATTCACAGGAGCAGTCTGAGCAGCAGTTGATACCACAGCGACACAACAAACTGTTACAAATCGGTTACTTCGAGGGAAGCTCCGAGTCAGACGCTCTGCAGCATAGTACCGGCCTTCAACCACCAGAACTTAAGATTTTAGTGGTGTCACCCGAGTGCTTCTTGCAGGGCAGGGTGGAGGTCTGTTGTGTTTTCTGATGACGGCTGGTGCCACCTCGGTGCCAGTGATGTCCGTTACAAGAAGGACAGCTGAGGACCTGCAGCCAACTAGCCTGCGAGCTATTCATGCTAGATGTACTCCTGGAACGTGGTCTAGGGTGCAATTTCGTATAACAGTTGGAGCACTCTCGTGGATATCCCACACATCATGACTGCAAATCTTTACGTCAGTCTGGTGATTCGACCTGTTGTGCTGCCATTCATGAAATCTGGTTTCGCAGGACAAAACGGATCAGGTTGTGGAAAGGGGCCAACGAAAAAAAAGGGGGTTAAAATGGCTCTGAGCACTATGGGACTTAACTACTGAGGTCATCAGTCCCCTAGACCATAGAACTACTTAAATCTAACCAACCTAAGGACATCACACAAATCCATGTCCGAGGCAGGATTCGAACCTGCGACCGTAACAGTCGCGCGGTTCCAAACTGAAGCGCTTAGACCGGCCGGCTTTTTCTTTAAAACAACAAAGATCAATTCACGGCTGAGGGCCCAAGTAACTTCTCCACAATAAGTTTGAATGATTCCTTTTAAAACGGCAGAATTTAAAGTAACGGCTGAAGGCCTTACTTAAGTAAAATTGCAATATCTTATCGACTAAAGGCCGAAATAATATTTCAGATCAGCTAAGGAAATTCTTTAAAAGCCAAGCCTTTACTAATTTCGGCTGAAGGCCGTATTAAGGAAACTCAAATTAATTCTTCGGCTGGGAGCCCAAATATTTTTTTTTACATAATAATAAAATAGAGGCAACAATTACTCAAGAATAATTAAAGACAACCTTAAATTAAACACTTACAGAACACGGCTGAAGGCCGTTTGAAGAATTGCAGATAATTAAAGAGAAACCTTACAGACAAGGATCTGCATATTAAAGGCACAGATTCTGAAACAAACGCGGATGAAGGCCTAAATACAGAGCAACATGTATTTTAAATGAAACACGGCTGAAGGAGCTCAAGGACTAATCTTACAATAGTTGTCATGACGTTCGGCTGACGGCCATATACTAAACATAAACAGACAACATTAGTACACGGCTGAGGGCCTGGCACAGTACCTGCGACCAAATAAAATGACAATCGCAAACAACAAACAGGTACTCGGAAGTATTCCAAGGGTCGGCCTGGGGGAGGTAAGTGGCACAGTTTAGATGAGAGAGGCAACCAAGAGTAACACTGAACAATGGGGTGGCAACAAGACCTAGCGACGGCTGAGGAACCAACCAACAACCTAATCAGTTCCGTTCCACTCGGCACACTCGCTGCTCTATTTGAATGGACCGACTGACTACTACAGCACGCACACTCACCTGCTCAGTGGAAATCACAGGAGCTATACACGGTTTCACGTAAACGCACTTGCAGAAGAATCAGAACAATGGTAAAAGCAATCACTGTGGAGCAACAAGGACGAATCAAGTCTACACACAGTGTGTTTCCACAAGCGGTCGGCGACCAAATACACGTCGTACGATGAGACGACCGACCGAACGACCAACCCAGGTCGTTCCCACTCATACTTAAGTGTGTCGGCAACGGTCGGGCGAGTCTTGGCTCTCCAAAGCTAACTGCAGCTCCAACCAGACTCAACTCCATGTCCATTCGGAACTCGGAGACCAGGCGACCCGGGCACACTGGCTCGGACCCATCCATGCAGAGGTGACTGTTGCCCATTGGCCACAACATCTCTGCGCAAGGAACGAACCGACCCACGTCCGGCACTATGAACAAGTGACGAGGCCCAGAAATGGTCGAAAGACCTAATACATGTCGCCCGATGAGACGACCAACCGAACGACCAACCAATCTCCTTCCGTCGTAAAGTTCATGTTGTCGCCAGCGTCGGCGAGCACTGGCTGTCCGCACCTCTCTGGCACTCCGTCACCGACTCACTGCTGCTGTGTCCCGACTGAGATCCCAAAAGGACAAGCTCGCGCACATACCGCTTTTGTAGCTCAAGATGCCGTACAGAGTGTCGACATGTTTCCTTGGGCTGCTCGATCACCAGATCCAATGGAGCGCATGTGGGATATTATCGGACATCAGCCTGCCACGGTGGTAGAGCGGTTCTAGGCGCTTCAGTCCGGAATCATGCGTTTGCTACGGTCGCAGGTTCGAATCCTGCCACGAGCATGGATGTGTCTGATGTCCTTAGGTTTAAGTAGTTCTACTTTCTAGCGGACTGATGACCTCAGATGTTAAGTCCCATAGTGCTCAGAGCCATTTGAACCATCTGACGTCAACTCCAGCGTCATCCACAGACGGTATTGATGGTTATTGAACCACCAAGTGCAACAGACAAGGAGCACCATCCCACAAACTGACACCTGTCCAATACAATTCATATAAGTTTTCATGCTTCCATTCATCATGCAGTTACGCTGCTTGTTAATGTGTCAGAATTTCACATTTGCTATACAGGGTGATTGAAAAAGAATACCACAACTTTAGGAATTTAAAACTCTGCAACGACAAAAGGCAGAGCTAAGCACTATCTGTCGGGGAATTAAGAGAGCTATAAAGTTTCATTTAGTTGTACATTTGTTCGCTTGAGGCGCTGTGCCATTTCAGCCAATAAAGTTTTTGGTCCCTTTTTCTTCGAAGGTGCTACTGTAACTGGACTACAGTATCTGGAGATGTTAGAGAATTGGCTGTTCCCTCAGCTCGAACAAGAAGCACAACAATTCATATTCCAGAAGGATGGAGCGCCACGACATTGGCACTTATCTGTCCGTAACTACCTGAACGTCAACTACGCGAGGCGATGGATCGGCCGCCAGCCAGCCCGTGACAGAGCACTTCATCACTGGCCTCCAAGAAGCCCTGATCTTAACCCCTGCGATTTTTTCTTATGGGATATTAAGGATATGGTGTTTCGGCCACCTCTCCCAGCCACCATTGATGATTTGAAACGAGAAATAACAGCAGCTATCCAAACTGTTACGCCTGGTATGCTACACAGAGTGTGGAACGAGTTGGAGTATCGGGTTGATATTGCTCGAGTGTTTGGAGGGGGCCATATTGAACATCTCTGAACTTTTTTTGAGTGAAAAAAAACCTTTTTAAATACTCTTTGTAATTATGTATAACAGAAGGTTATATTATGTTTCTTTCATTAAATACATATTTTTAAAGTTGTGGTATTCTTTTTGAATCACCCTGTAGCTTATATCGTGCTTGAATTAACTTTTGATCTTGCGATATTAATCTCTTCAATATGTTACGTAGACAGATGTATTTCCGAAAATCTTATTATTTGTTTTCTGTGGCAATTTTTTCCATAAATGTATATACATGTAGAGAAACAGTATATGTAAGTACACGATGTGAAACTAGCAGTTTAAGCGCAGGAAACAACCATCGCGTTTTATAACAACTGACATGGCTGCACCTGCTACGCAAGATGGTGGCAGCCCAATAAGCAGAGCACATATTGCCTCTCGTAAGTGGAAAGTCCAATTAGCGGGCAAGCCTCGCACGATGATGTCCCACTTCGTGCCCAACAGGGACGAAAATCTGTTTGTTGGAGAGGTGGGCGTGTCCCACCAGAGTGCGAGAGTGGGCGGCAGCGGCAGCTACTGTGGCAGCTGCAGTGGCTAGGGCAGGGGCTATTTGGCAGAAGCCCGGTCTGTGCCTGCGCCTGGCTGGGCCCGTGGAGTGAGGGGCCCTCCAGTTTTAATGCGAGTCTGAACTGGGGCCGCGCCGTCCGCCGCCTCATATGGGCGGCCGAGAACTCGGCGCTCTATTACACAGGGGTGGGCCACAATAATACGCGTGGGCAGCACTGCAGCGGCGCTGCCTGCTGCCGGCTGCTTGCTGCCCCACTTGACCAAGTTGCCGGCCGGCTGCGCAGCGGCAGCGGCGGCTCATGGGCGCCGTTCTTCTAGTTTTTTATGAGTAGCTATATCCGGGCTGTTTGCCGGCCCGCTGACCGTGCACGGTGACGCGAAGGTATCGCACACTGCTTTTCCGGTAATCTGAAGGAAAGCACCGCATGATGTAAAGGCCTCCAAGAAATGTTTGAGTTGTGTTAGTTCCTTGAATTATCTAAACTACCAAAGTGGCCGCCTCCGTCGTTCAGTGCTCAGGAAGGCTGGCTGCCATCTGGAGGAACTGGGTACGGTTTCTGGTACTTGGTTCAAATGGCTCTCAGCACTATGCGACTTAACTTCTGAGGTCATCAGTCGCCTAGAACGTATGACTAATTAAACCTAACTAACCTAAGGACATGACACACATCCATGCCCGAAGCAGGATTTGAACCTGCGACCGTAGCGGTCCCCCGTCTCCAGACTGTAGCGCCTAGAACCGCACGGCCACTCCGACCGGCTTTCTGGTACTTTCAGGGATTTTGCCTTGATGGCAGGAGTGCAAAAGTGTGGATTCAGCATCGTGATGTCGACTCACAATAAGTTATTTAACAAATTTTGTTTTTTTAACCAAACATATACGCGTATTAATGAGACATCATACAATTTTCCATTTGCATACTACCCTACATCAGAACTATACTTTGTGTCTGGTGCCATTCATGAAATATTGACAGTGCTCTTATTAGCTATGGTACTCTGCTTATGTAAGGCTTGGCTTTTTTCCATGCACAAATATTTTAAAAGGACAGCAGGTATGGCACTCTAGTACAGTACTACTGTCTTTTTTTGTTTTGTGCGGAATTGGCTTACTAACTTTAGTTACATAAAAGTTCTGTAACAGTATTAACTAAACGACTAATTGACATTAAACACATGCTGCATTTATTACTTGCCCAAGATGCTGTATATAAAAGTTAAGTTCAAAACATTGCTATGAGCACTATGGGACTTAATATCTGTGGTCATCAGTCCCCTGGAACTTAGAACTAATTGAACCTAACTAACCTAAGGACATCACAGACATCCATGCCCGAGGCAGGATTCGAACCTGCGACCGTAGCGGTCGCTCGGCTCCAGACTATAGCGCCTAGAACCGCACGGCCACTCGGGCAGGCTAACACGAAGGGCGTTCAATAAGTAAGGCAATACTTTTTTTTCTCTCTCGGACAGTTTCGGTTTCAAAAATTTAAAAAGTGCGTAATACACTCCTGGAAATGGAAAAAAAGAACACATTGACACCGGTGTGTCAGACCCACCATACTTGCTCCGGACACTGCGAGAGGGCTGCACAAGCAATGATCACACGCACGGCACAGCGGACACACCAGGAACCGCGGTGTTGGCTGTCGAATGGCGCTAGCTGCGCAGCATTTGTGCACCGCCGCCGTCAATGTCAGCCAGTTTGCCGTGGCATACGGAGCTCCATCGCAGTCTTTAACACTGGTAGCATGCCGCGACAGCGTGGACGTGAACCGTATGTGCAGTTGATGGACTTTGAGCGAGGGCGTATAGTGGGCATGCGGGAGGCCGGGTGGACGTACCGCGGAATTGCTCAACACGTGGGGCGTGAGGTCTCCACAGTACATCGATGTTGTCGCCAGTGGTCGGCGGAAGGTGCACGTGCCCGTCGACCTGGGACCGGACCGCAGCGACGCACGGATGCACGCCAAGACCGGGTCCCACGCAGTGCCGTAGGGGACCGCACCGCCACTTCCCAGCAAATTAGGGACACTGTTGCTCCTGGGGTATCGTCGAGGACCATTCGCAACCGTCTCCATGAAGCTGGGCTACGGTCCCGCACACCGTTAGGCCGTCTTCCGCTCACGCCCCAACATCGTGCAGCCCGCCTCCTGTGGTGTCGCGACAGGCGTGAATGGAGGGACGAATGGAGACGTGTCGTCTTCAGCGATGAGAGTCGCTTCTGCCTTGGTGCCAATGATGGTCGTATGCGTGTTTGGCGCCGTGCAGGTGAGCGCCACAATCAGGACTGCATACGACCGAGGCACACAGGGCCAACACCCGGCATCATGGTGTGAGGAGCGATCTCATACACTAGCCGTACACCTCTGGTGATCGTTGAGGGGACACTGAATAAAGCACGGTACATCCAAACCGTCATCGAACCCATCGTTCTACCATTACTAGACCGGCAATGGAACTTGCTGTTCCAACAGGACAATGCACGTCCACATGTATCCCGTGCCACCCAACGTGCTCTAGAAGGTGTAAGTCAACTACCCTGGCCAGCAAGATCTCCGGATCTGTCTCCCAATGAGCATGTTTGGGACTGGATGAAGCGTCGTCTGCACTTCCAGCACGAACGCTGGTCCAACTGAGGCGCCAGGTGGAAATGGCATGGCAAGCCGTTCCACATGACTACATCCAGCATCTCTACGATCGTCTCCATGGGAGAATAGCAGCCTGCATTGCTGCGAAAGGTGGATATACACTGTACTAGTGGCAACATTGTGCATGCTCTGTTGCCTGTGTCTATGTGCCTGTGGTTCTGTCAGTATGATCATGTGATGTATCTGACCCCAGGAATGTGTCATAAAGTTTGCCCTTACTGGGACAATGAATTCACGGTGTTCTTATTTCAATTTCCAGGAGTGTATATTGTGAGACATACTGCAATATATCCGCTTCAGCCCCTAAAATTTCAAGAGGTTCCGATAGGTGGTGGCGCTACCGATAGGTGGCGATGCTACACTTAGTCTTCAAAGTGGCTTCTGGAACGAAGGCGCTTTCCAATCACAGAGCTGTAATTGAATTTCTTTTAGCGGAAAGCCAGATCATCGCAGATACACATGGAGTCTTGCAGAACATCTACGGAGATCTGGCAGCCTACTAACGCACGACGAGTCGTTGGGCGAGGCGTGTGTCGTCATCAAAACATGGCCGCGCAAACCTGTCCGAAGTGCAGCTTGTTGGCCAGCCGCTTTCAGCTGTCAATGATGCAATGTTGGAACGCGCGGACAGTCTCGATCGAGGAGATCGACAGATCACAATCAAACACTTCGGTGCTCAACTAGACGTCTATATTGGTAGTGCTGACACACTCGTTCGTAAGGTGGGGTATTCAAAGGTGTGTATTCACTGCATTCCTCGCCGCCTAACAGAAGACCACAGAGGGCGGAATATCTTGAGCGTTACGCGGTTTGTCGTGATAATTTTCTATTGTACATCCCGACAGGCTTCTAACCTGAAGAAAACGGCAATCTATGGAGTGCGAGTGACGCCCTATCACCTCTCCTGCGGTGTAAAATTTCAAAGCCGCACCCTTAGCCAATCAATTCATAGTGATGGTCTTCTGGAATTCTGAAGGGGCTATTCCGTTTTATTTCGCCCCTAGTGGTGCAATGGTTATGTGTTGTGTTACCCTCAGGATACTGAAGGAAGTATTTCAGCATGCGTCGCAACAAAAATGCGAACGAACTTCTCCTTCTCTATGACAACGTACGGCCTCACACAATTCTGGCCACGCAAGATGTACTCCCAAAACTTCATTGGACTGTTCTTCCTCATCCACCGTACAGACCGGATCTCACACCTTCCGAGTTCCATGTCTCTGACCCAATGAAGGATGCACTCTGCGGAAAGCACTATGTGGATGATGGGAAGTTTATTGATGCTTCGACGTCTAATAGTAGAGTGGTACCATGAGAGCATACTGGCCCCCAGTAATTTAGTGTAAGGCGTAGCGTTGAACAGAGATTATGTTAAAAAATAGCATTTTGTAGCCAAAAGAGTGGGGAATAATATGTATTGGAATCCTCACCAATTTTTTTCAGAAAAAAATGTGTTGCATTACTTACTGAACGCCCCTCGTACTTACCTATCAGAAATGAAAAGCGTTACACCACAAACAGCGTGACTGGAGGCTGCCGATCTGATACTTTGCATTTTCTTGCTAGTGGGATACGGTGATTGAAATTTCATCTCGATAGTGTATTATTCTCAGAAAAGAAAAAAGTCATTCCCACAGATGAACAAGAGTCTGAATAGATGACGACTACTGGGTGCTTCTAACGCTATTGTACTTTTCAGGTCGATAACACAATACAGTATGCTCAGAGGAAGTTCACGTGCAGTTCACCGTCTTCTGAACTTTGAGAAGGAAGGAATCTTTAGCATGAGAGCAGGTGAACAAAATATCGACAGATGGCGCAGTCACTGTTGAAAGAGAGTAGATAGATGGACTACGAACAACAGCGCATCAAGAAAGGCATGTGCTCACCTTTCGGTTGGGCCATGCCACAAGAAGGTTGTAGAATGTTTCACTGATTCTGGCTAATAGATAGGTGACAATAGCTAAAATCAGGGCTGAGGTTACAGGAAGAGTGTCACTAAAAATCTTCAACAAGAGACTACTGGAAGCTGTGTTGAAATCTCGAACAGCCATACATTGATTAAGCTGACCCTGTACAGCAGACAACAGAGACATGTGTGGTGTAGAGCAGGCTTGGTTAGCCATGGCTCGTGAGCCATTCCCCTCTGTGGAGCGCTTCCCTCACGGCGCACATAGTGACGTCACGGTCACGCCGCATTACACAGTTCACCTTCGACCACAGTACCCTGAGAGTGTAGACTCCCGCACCTTCACACGTTGTCAGAAAACAAGTATCCATTGTTCTCGGAGATTTAAACCGGTTTATTCTCTTCAATATTGTCCTGCTGCTCAGGCTGTCATTTTGTTTGTTGCTGTGTCTGTTATTATGCTTTCGACTCTGGTTATTAATGTGACTATTTTCCAGCTAAAGTTTTCGAGGAGTTCGAAAAGAAAGAATACTGAAAAACATATTCTCAATGAGGGGTGGTGTATTAAGTACACAATTCCAATTAAAACGGAAGTATTCGAAACGTAAAAACGTTTAAGTTGAAACTAAGGTAGACTACACGTTTCCCTTCGCTCAGTGAATCAAAACACAGGTGTTACTCTCATGATGGATGATGCTCTTTATCGATAAGTTAAATAAAGAAATAGAAACATACCTGACCCATCAAGTCTTACAGAAATGTGTTTAACTAGATGTACGAGGCATGCTTACAAGTAGCAAAAGATCAGAAATTCTTCAGTAATGCCATACATTAAAGAACAGTTGCTTTGCGACGCTGTTCTAGATATGAAGCAACAGAAAATAAACAAAATAATTGGAAACTATCAGTCGGCAGTTCAGAACAAACAGATTATTGGTTTGGGAGAGGGGACCGAACTGCGAGGTCATTACATTAGGGAAGGATGGGGAAGAAAGTCCGCCGTGTCCTTTCAAAGGAACCACCACGGTATTTGCCTGAAGCGTATTAGGCACTGTCGCACTCCCGAATGCGTGTCCATTGTGCTTTCCTGTGCACAAGGTACATACTTCAGTTCCATTGATCAGAACAACAGATTTGGATACTTTTTATATCGACATTTTTATGCCGTAAAAAATCATATTTTCAAAACGCCCTGAAAATTTCACCGATGGTCAATAGTCAAAATGGCTCCGTTGGTCACCTATAAGAAACTGGAATCAATTATTTAATTTTTCATCGCCTTATATGAGAAAGGTGTTAGAACGCTGTCCGTTTTCAGAGGTGTATCGAAAATTAAATATGTGAGTTTAATATGCTGAGGATATTTATCGTTATTTCATGGCAGTTTCTGAGAGAAGTGAATGTGGAACATGGAGCTATACTTCTTCATTACGAAAATTGCGCAGGCAACTGCTATCGCGACCTTAGATAATTTTAATAATGTTAATTTCATGTCGTATCATAACGAGAAGAGTGTACAGGTTTCCATAGCCAAGCTACGTACATTATAGATGGAAGAGGAACAGAACATCGGCAGTAGTTAACGCTTCCAGAAAAATTATTTGTTTCTAAGAGGCTAGTCAAATATCCCAGAAAGCGTTACACCTCACAAAAACCTAGCGAGGTGGCGCAGTGGTTAGCATACTGGACTCGCATTCGGGAGGACGACGGTTCAATCCCGTCTCCGGCCATCCTGATTTAGGTTTTCCGTGATTTCCCTAAATCGCTTCAGGCAAATGCCGGGATGGTTCCTTTGAAAGGGCACGGCCGATTTCCTTCCCAAACCTTCCCTAAGCCGAGCTTGCGCTCCGTCTCTAATGACCTCGTTGTCGACGGGACGTTAAACATTAAGCACCACCACCTCACCAAAGGCGATGAGTGTCGTGCTCAGCGTAATAAGAAGAAATGTTCTGACTTGCGTGATAGAAGAATCAAGATTGGATTTTAGGAAGATATTCGAACATTAAGGCGACCTGGAGCCAAGGAAATGTTCTTCCACGGGAATGACCCAAACAGATACTGAAATGGGCCATGTGTACCCAGAATCAGTTAAGAATGAAATAAAAGGGCAGTCAGCACGACGTTGGTAGTCAGTATTCAGTTTCAGCACCGAGCATCCAGAGGGCAGTGACGCTCCACAGCAGCTCCTGATACACACTTCAGCTATGAGAAGACGGTGGCAGACTGTCGTGGACACACAGTAACTGCAGTCTAAGTAACATTTTACGGTATTCATTCGAATAGTGCTGAACAGAGACCATATGTATCTGCCCAAATGGTTTGCGCAGCAAACATTGCAACAAAGGCGTATTTCATTGCGGCAAGATATTCTCACTAAGTTTCAATCACCGTCTTTGATGGCGAAAATATTCTGTTGGCACGCACTTCCATACGGACAAATGAATATGGTTATAATTAAGAGTTAAATGATCTTGTTTCCCGTATACTGTTAGAGAGTGGAACGGTAGAGTAATAGCTTGAAGGGGGTTCGATGAACCCTCTGCGAGGTACTTAATTGTTAATTGCACGACAATCATGCAGATGTAGATGTAGAGCCATTTCAGTGAACAGAAGGGATAAGTCACTGCTAGCTACTTGTATCTTGAATGGCAGGCCAAGTGGCCCTCCAATTGTTCAAATGAATGTGAATTCCTAAGGGACCAAACTGCTGAGGTCATCAGGCCCTTAGCTTACGAACTACTTAAACTAACTTATGCTAAGAGTAAAACACACACACGCACACACACACACACACACACCATACACACACGCACATGCATGAGTGATGACTCAAACCTCCATTGGGAGGTTCAAAAATGTCTCTCAGCACTATGGGACTTAACTTCTGAGGCCATTAGTCCCCTAGAACTTAGAACTACTTAAACCTAACTAACCTAAGGACATCACACGCATCCATGCCCGAGGCAGGACTCGAACCTGCGACCGTAGCGGTCTCTCGGTTCCAGACTGTAGCGCCTAGAACCGCAGGCCACTCCGCGCGGCTCAGATGGCCCTTGTGTACTAGTGAATTAGTTCAAAGTGCTGATGATTGATTAGTTTGGCCAAGTGGTCAACAGTTGGCAGATTGACTGTGCAATCACTTGTCTCTGATAGAATTCATTTCTAGTAATCTGACTTTTAATACGGGGTTTGCTCCGATACACACTAACAAATGTTTCTGTTAGAACAAAAAATCGAATACAGAAAATGTAATAACTAGATGCTTCAGCAAATCCTTCCTGCCAGCTGCAAGGGAGTAACCAACCATCTACAACCTAACCCCCTCACAGCAAGGAGATTTGCTCCCTGTCATTTCCGTTATAAAGGCTGCCAAAAGTTCAAACTAAGCCCTCTCATTGCTGTTACACCCTGACTGCGCCACGCAGATGACACTGAGTCCGTAAAGGACATGACACTCTTACCTTTTTTCCAATTGGAAAAAAACTTTCGAAGATGTTTAATAAAGAGGAAAAACTGGGTATTTCGGAAGTTGAAAAGAAATAGAAAGATTCACTTTTCCATTTATTTTTTAAATTAGAGTTAGTATTGCTAATAGATTTTTCAGAACCTTAAAGTAATTTAAATTTACGTTTACGTTTGCATCTTCACCGCAATTAGCCGGTGTGGCTGTGGCTGCGGTGTGGTTGTGGGCATCGCACGATATGAGTTGGAGGGGGAAGCAATCACTGGAGGGGAATGGCTCGCGAGCCTCGTTCTGCCGGGGCTGGTGTAGAAAAAGTCAGATGCGACACTAAGCCGCAGTCTTAGCTGTTCAGCGATGAACCCAGTTCCGTTTATGTCAGTCACATTAATGTCAATGGTACATAGACGATGAAAGGTACAGAAAGTAGTGATTCTTGTGACCACTAACTCATTGAATCATCGTGGCTGGAGCTATCGCGTATGATAACAGAAACGCTTTGCTAATAGTTGAACATTATAGCGCCGAGAATGGCAAATCCTGTTAATGTACCCTTCACTACCAAGATAGAAATGACATGTCGACTCGATAATTCAGGACTCCACACTGAATGCCATACTGCAAACGCCTTGAAGAATGAACAGATCCTTGACTGGCCTTCAAACAATAAATAAATAAATAAATAAATGGTTCAAATGGCTCCGAGCACTATAGGGCCTACGTCTGAGGTCATCAGTCCCCTAGAACTTAGAACTACTTAAACCTAACTAACCTAAGGACATCACACACATCCATGCCCGAGGCAGGATTCGAACCTGCGACCGTAGCGGTCTCGCGGTTCCGGACTGAAGCGCCTAGAACCGCTCAGCCACATCGGCCGGCGACTGACCTTCCAAGTACCATAACTGCCGCCCACACAGCATGTTTAAAATGCGATAGTAAGATGTATACTTTCATACCAGCCACTTACCTTTGTGAAATGACGCAGCGTGGTGAATTTAGCCCATTCTTATGACTACAAATGTACAATACAATATATGTACAATAACAACGACCTCACAATCGTGGGTTACCTGCGTAAAGAGGCAGAGGCAAACACATGATGGCACATTACATCTCTCTTCTGTTTCGCTGGAAAACAGGTCAGTCCGTGAGATTCTACGCCAAACTCCATGTATTTAAATATCACAATCACAATCCAGTATTTTATCGTCCAATCTCATTTTCCAACACCATCTGAAGACACACTACTTTCTTGGTAGTAGGCCAACAAGAGAGTTTTTAAGGCAACACACACACACACACACACACACACACACACACACACACACACACACACACAAATTTAGATATCTCAATCACACTCAAGTGTTCTACCAGCCATCGAAACGAAACAGCCAGTCAGTATGTAGCTCCAGAGCTGTTGCCTTAGTTAGACTCAGAAGTATTCAAACGCACTGAATTGCATAAACTGGCAGTATAATGAAAAGTATCCAAACGACCTGAATTTCGTAAACTGGTGCCACGTTCAAAAATATGTGAATGACTTAAATTATTTATCACAAATATGTAAAGATGTGCTGACGTGAAGATCAGTTTTCCCTGTCTAAATTTCTCTATTACTCATCAAAAGTAGTTAACCTTCGTCTGGAATGTCTAAAGTGGCGCCATATTCAAAAGTATCGGAACAACCTGAAATGCATAAAAAGCGCTACGTTAAAAAGTATTCAAACTACCTGAATTACATGAACTGGCGCCATTTTCAGTTATCAGAAAAGCATACACTGCGTAAACTGTCAGCAAGTTCACCAGTATCAGAATGGCTTGAACTTTTTGAATACAGGGATAATCACCTAAAATTTGCACCGCAAATACAAATATTGGGAAACCAAAAGCGCTACTGATGTACGGTTTTCACGGAATGGACTGGTGGTCAGGGACTTGTGTCGTTAGTCGGTCGACACATTGTAATAATACTTATATTGTGTATTTTCGTGCTAACACGTACCTCTTAATTGTAACTGTGCCTATCGACATTAAAAGACAAAAAGTAGCATAAATTAGAATATCGGTGGTGGTTTTTTGCACGCTTTTAGTGGCAGCCGCTCACTAGATATCGTGTTTTGAAAAGTTCCCACGCAGACATTTGTACGATAGCTGTGGTGGCGCACACAGCGTACACTGCTTATGTCGGTTCTGACTCCTAACGAAACATTTGGCCATCACAGGTCACGTTCAAAATGACTACCGGTAGCGGCAGTACGCTCTTCCAGACTGGTATGCAACAACTGGTGCACATGTGCTAGCGTTACAGCGAAGATGTCCAATCAAGTAACACCTCATTGCATATCATCGCATGTAGTTTGTGTGTCCTGGTAGACAGCGCCTTTAAACTTTCCCCACAGAAAAAAAAGCTGCAGGCTTCGAATTCAGGCAATGTGCCGGTCGAGTTACAGGTCCTCTGCATCCAGTCCAACGATTTGGAAACCATTTGTGAAAACATGCTGTAGACTTCGTGCACTATGAACTAGGCAGCCATCATGTTCGTACCACAAGCTCCTCCTGATCTGTGGAGGGACGTCTGCTAGCTTCCTTGGAAGATGGTCTGTTAGAAGGCTGCGATACTCGTGCGCGTACAGTGTTCCTTCTATGAAAAACCGACGTATGAGTTGATGGTTCAGTATCCCACACCACGCGTTTACATCCCATGGACGCTGATGTTCCACATGCCGAAGCTAACGGAGATAGTCAGTGTACCAACTATAGATATTTCGGCTGTTTACCGGGCCATGATACGTAAACGTGATTTATCACTAAACAAGATACATGATACATACGGAGGATCGTGCCTTAATGCCCATGCACAGGAGTCAACATGATTGTCATGATCATTTCTTTGCAATTCTTGATGGAAAGAAATGTGATAAGTATGAAAGCTACACTCCTGGAAATAGGAATAAGAACACCGTGAATTCATTGTCCCAGGAAGGGGAAACTTTATTGACACATTCCTGGGGTTAGATACATCACATGATCACACTGACAGAACCACAGGCACATAGACACAGGCAACAGAGCATGCACAATGTTGGCACTAGTACAGTGTATATCCAACTTTCGCAGCAATGAAGGCTGCTATTCTCCCATGGAGACGATCGTAGACATGCTGGATGTAGTCCTGTGGAACGGCTTGCCATGCCATTTCCACCTGGCGCCTCAGTTGGACCAGCGTTCGTGCTGGACGTGCAGACCGCGTGAGACGACGCTTCATCCAGTCCCAAACATGCTCAATGGGGAACAGATCCGGAGATCTTGCTGGCCAGGGTAGTTGACTTACACGTTGTAGAGCACGTTGGGTGGCACGGGATACATGAGGACGTGCATTGTCCTGTTGGAACAGCAAGTTCCCTTGCCGGTCTAGGAATGGTAGAACGATGGGTTCGATGACGGTTTGGATGTACCGTGCACTATTCAGTGTCCCCTCGACGATCACCAGAGGTGTACAGCCAGTGTAGGAGATCGCTCCCCACACCATGATGCCGGGTGTTGGCCCTGTGTGCCTCGGTCGTATGCAGTCCTGATTGTGGCGCTCACCTGCACGGCGCCAAACACGCATACCACCATCATTGGCACCAAGGCAGAAGCGATTCTCATCGCTGAAGACGACACGTCTCCATTCGTCCCTCCATTCACGCCTGTCGCGACACCACTGGAGGCGGGCTGCACGATGTTGGGGCGTGAGCGGAAGACGGCCTAACGGTGTTCGGGACCGTAGCCCAGCTTCATGGAGACGGTTGCGAATGGTCCTCGCCGATACCCCAGGAGTAACAGTGTCCCTAATTTGCTGGTAAATGGCGGTGTGGTCCCCTACGGCACTGCGTAGGATCCTACGGTCTTGGCGTGCATCCGTGCGTCGCTGCGGTCCGGTCCCAGGTCGACGGGCACGTGCACCTTCCGCCGACCACTGGCGACAACATCGATGTACTGTGGAGACCTCACGCCCCACGTGTTGAGCAATTCGGCGGTACGTCCACCCGGCCTCCCGCATGCCCACTATATGCCCTCGCTCAAAGTACGTCAACTGCACATACGGTTCACGTCCACGCTGTCGCGGCATGCTACCAGTGTTAAAGACTGCGATGGAGCTCCTTATGCCACGGCAAACTGGCGACACTGACGGTGGCGGTGCACAAATGCAGCACAGCTAGCGCCATTCGACGGCCAACACCGCGGTTTCTGGTGTGTCCGCTGTGCCGTGCGTGTGATCATTGCTTGTACAGCCCTCTCGCAGTGTCCGGAGCAAGTATGGTGGGTCTGACACACCGGTGTCAATGTGTTCTTTTTTCCATTTCCAGGAGTGTATTTCGATGGAGACGCATAGGACACTTACCTGACTCACGACACATCCTCGTGCGGTTGCATGGAGCTAACATGCGGATTAACTCACACAGCAGCAATAACGTTAATGTTCCCTCTTCTATCGTCACTTGTTTCCTTCTGTTTCGTTGTCTAGGTGTTACACTACCAACTTTACGTAACTGGCTGAAGAGGTTGATAAATAATTGCCGAGATGGCTGATGTCTATTGGGATATCTTGCCACGGATTCCGTACAAGAATGAACAGCATTCGTCCTACTCTCTTTACACATCAAGAGAATATCGGCTGTTTCTGCATTGATAAATCCAATAGAACACAGATGGCCTGCTGCTTGGACTCTATTACACTGACTGATTAGGAAGTCGCAGTGCACTCAAGGATCACTCAAGTACATTGTATGCAATCGTAACAACATCGTTCATAGCAAAAAATCGCGTTGAAAGCCACAACTATGTTTTATAACCTGTTTGAAAATCCGAGCTCCTGACTACCAATCAACTGTGTGGAAATCACACATCAATAGAGCTTTCCATTTCCGTAATATTTGTAGTGCAAGCTTTCGGTGATTCACACACACACACACACACACACACACACACACACACATTTGAAATTATACATATATTTTACTAAGTCATCAGTCTTATTACTGGTCTGATGCAGTCGCCTAGAGTTCCTCTCCTCCGTCAACCTTTGCAACTCAGAGTGGCAGTCTCAAGCTACTCCTCAATTACTGTTTACCAAAAATATGTAAAGACATTGAAACTACTGATGTTACGTACAGTATTTCGGTGACTAAAATGCCTGTATTATTTATAAGAAATACCTAGACTTCAACTATCAGAGGGTCAATGAATCTCCTAAACACGCTGATTGGACTCGGCCAGTGAAATGTGCGTGAGGTAACAAATACTGTACACAGCCCGGCAGCGGTGGCACTGACACAGATCGCGGGCTCGGCGGCCATCAGGACTCAGCGAAGCAGCCGTGGGGACTATTTATACGGAATAAAACTGTATTACCCAGTAAGGTCGACGGCAGCTCACAGTGGTTCCGTTGGCCCTGACAGGCGATGATAGTGAAGTGCAGCGTTTGCCTGCATATTGAAAAGATCAGCAACGGAGTTTTCCCATACAAACAATGGCTGTTGATCAGCTAGATGGCCAGTCTTAAAATATAAACTACCACAGTTGGCAGATGTTTGGAGTTAACCTGCAGGTGGCATTGAGTCAGCAGGATTCAGATTTATTGGTGTAGGCTGGCGTGCGTCTCTCCTTGTAGCCAGCACCTGGTGATGATGTATGTCTGGCGTTGTATGTGCAAACTCATCCTGTTATATTTCGTGGAACATCAACGGTTTTGCCCTCTAAGTCACGATCAGAACGAGGTACAATATGCGACCGTTAACCAACCATGATATCATTGCCCCAGGTTTCCCATTGTGTCAGCAACTTCACAGCTCTGGCTGTGTAATAGCTTAGACTTTCAAGAATGTTTGCAGACTCTCACGAAAAATCATATAACTGTTCCCGTATGGTGATTTCGTGAATTTCTTTGGTGTGACATTCCCTGCAAAGTCGGTCATCGAAGTTTTGTTCAGGGAGAGCAGAACGATGGCGCAACAACCTGAATCGCGTAACTTGGCTCAATGTTCAAAAGTACTAAATGACCTTCTTCTTCTTCTTTCTGCAAGTTTTCTACACCATGTGACGTCTGTTGCATCCAAATTTCCATCTTCTTCTACTGCGCCAGTCCTGTTCTTGCGTGGCCCTGTCCTGCACCGCACGCCTCGCTCCACCGTTCCAATACAGCTGCGGTCTTCCTTTTCTTCTTGGTCTTGGAGACCTTCAGCGCATTATTTTAGAATGCTATCTTTGCTCTGGTATTTTTCAAAATTTTCGATACCATGTTAGCCGTTTATTTCCATCTCTCTCTAAAATAACCCTTTGTGCTTTCGTAGCACTTCATTTCTTATTTTGTCCCTTCTTGTTACTTCACAACTTCGTCTCCAAAACTCAACTTCCACCGCCTTTAATTTGTTCTCATTGACCCAGGAAATTTTCCTCAGTTCAGTATCATACAGAGCAGTTCTCTCAACTATAGCTTCAGATATACTCCTTTCCAAATTTTTTGACGCAGTTTTATTCTAAATAATGGAGTGTAAATGCATAACTGCCACTTTTCCTATTCTTTGCTTCATTTCCTCATTGCTCCCTCCGTCATCCGAAATTACCGTCTCTAACATCTGTATGATCGGCTGCTCTTTGCTATAGATAGGTAACAGTATTCCTTCCTATACCTCCGACAACCAAGTATTGATGCCACACTATTTATATTCTTCTTTAAGATTTCTGAACATGTAAAAATACCTTCTCTTTCCTCTGCGAAGATGAACTGATCGTCGGTGAAATTAAGGGAGAAAAGGATGTCATCACCTACTCCAACTGCCATGTTTTTGCACTTGCTTTTCCATTTTTCAGTGCCCCTTTAAAAAACTGTTTTGAAGAGGGTAGGAGCTAAGCATCCTTGTCTCTGTCCTTTGCTAACTTTAAGTTTCTGTAATAGTAACCTCCCATCAGTACATGACACGTATTACCCAAATGCAGTTTCCTAGTGGTTTACACACAATATTTATGAATGTTCTGGTTTTTCACTGCTTTGCATATTCTAGAAAGTTCTACATGTGATAGGCTTTCTGCAAGTCAATAACAACTATGTGTGTGTCTCTAGGTTATGTGCCATTCACTTACTAGTCCACCTGTCTATGCTACAGATATTATCGATACAAAACCTTCCTGTACGAATGCCTCTTTTTTCTTCTGATTCCTCTATTTCTCTCTAAATTGTAGTTTTAAGTATCTTACCATATCGTCTCAGTATACAACTGTGAACTGTGATGCCACGATAATTTGCCTAGTCATACTTGCTTCCCTTCCTAATATGTTTGCGGTGAACCCTTCTTTAAACACTAGAGCGATTTCCTCTCCTCTAAGGCAGAGATTAAATAGCTTTGCTATGTGTTCAAATAATGCGTTTTGCTGGGCCTTCTATAACTCCGTATATACAGTTCTGGCTCCTGGTGCTTTGCCATTTTTAAATTGTTGGACTGTATCCTGTACTTCCGCTGTTGTTATGCCCTGGATTTGTGAGCGATGTTCATTGGATAGACCTTCTTTAAACAGTTCTTCACAGTAATGCCTTGCATCTGTCTAGACTTATCAGCTGTAAGTTTAGGCTATCTCTATCGTTTAATCTAAGCTGTTTTATCACCTTCCGTGCTGCTTTGGACTTCGAACTCCCTATGCAGTTATTAATTTCCTCACATTTAAAGTCCCTCATAGCATTTTTTGCCCTAATTACTGCTTTCTTTGACTCTCCCCTCAGTCTTACAAACCTAGTTCCACCATCTGTCTTATTGCTTATAATCGTTTTTCTCCTTCACCTTTGGGGCAGTATCGTCATGGCACCAATCACTTTTAAATTTGTCAGACGTGTTCTCAAATAGCTGTCACGCTGGTATTATATGCTACTTCCACTGTTGTACTAAAAGTCTGATGTAGCTTTCCGTTCAATCTAAGTTTGTATAAGAAGGCAATTTAAGGATCTTACACTTCATACTGTGGTTGACCCAGTGTCACTCCATTCTCATTACATTTGTTTTGGCATCTTCCAGTTTTCTGAAAGAAGAACCAAAGTGCACAGCGAGTCGGCAAATGGTGACATTGTGCTCACCTATTGACTGCGCAGTCTCATCTTCATCTGCATCTACATGGGTAGCCCGCAAATTACACATAAGTGCCTAGCAGAGGATTCATCGAACTACATCACAACAATTCTTTATTTTTCCAATATCGAACAGCGCGTGGAAAAAACGAAACCTATCTATTTCCGTAGGAACTATGATTTTCCTAACCTTATTATGACGATCGATTCTCTCTATGTAGACAGGCGTCCACATAATAGTTTCACATTAGGAGGAGAAAATTGGTGGTTGAAGTTTAGTGAGAATATTCCGCCGCAACAAATAACGCATTTCTTTTAATGATGTCCATTTCAAATCCTGTATCATATCAGTGACACACCCTCCCCTATTTTGTGATAGTGAACGTCCTCGATGGACTCCGTTAATCCTATCTGGTATGGATCCCAGACCGTGCAGCTGTACTCCAAAAGAGGAGGGACAAGCGTCGTGTAGACAGTCTCATAAGTAGGGCTGCGGCATTTTCTAAGTATTCTATCAATAAAACGCTATCTTTGGTTTGCCTTCCCCACAACATTTTTAATTAATTCTTTCCAATTTTATTGTGTATAATTGTGATTCCTAGGTATTTACTCGAATTTACGGCCTTTAGCTTTGACCGATTTTTCGTGTAACCGACTTTCTACGGGTTCCTTTCAGCACTCGTGAGGATCACCCCACACTTTTAATTATTTAGGCTCAAATGCAAATTTTCGCACCATGCACATATCTTTTCTAAATCGTTTTGCAATTTGTTTTCCTCTTCTGATAACTATAGTAGACTATAAACGACAACGTCATCTGCAGACAACCCAAGACGGTTGCTCATATGGTCTCCTAAATAATTAATATAGATAAGGAACAGTAGAGGACCTATAACATTACCTTGGGGGACGCAAGAAATCACTTCCGTTTTACTCGGTGACTCTTCTTCCTTGACTACCAACTGCGATCTCCGTGATAGGAAATCCCAAATCCAGTCACATGACTATGACGATATTGCACAAGGATGGAATTTCATTGCAATTCGCTTGTGTGCTATAGTGTCAAAAGCTTTCTGGAAATACAAAAATATGGAATCAATCTGAAATCTCTTGTTAATAGCCCTCAGCACTTCATGTGTTTAAAGAATAGTTGTCCTTCACAAGAACGATGTTTTCCAATTCCGTATTGACTGTGTCAATAGAGGCTTCAAATGGTTCAAATGGCTCTGAGCACTATGGGACTTAACATCTGAGGCCATCAGTCCCCTACACCTTAGAACTACTTAAACCTAACTAACCTAAGGACATCACACACATCCATGCCCGAGGCAGGATTCGAACCTGCGGCCGTAGCGGTCGCGTGGTTCCAAACTGAAGCGCCTAGAGTCTCTCGGTCACACCGGCTGGCAATAGACACTTCTCTTCGGTATAATTCATAATGTTCGAACACAATACATGCTAAAAAATCCTTCAGCAAATCGACGTTAATGATATAGGCGTGTAATTTAATGGATTGCTCCTATTACCTTTCTTGAATATTGGTGTGACTTGTTTCACTTCCCAGTCTTTGTGTACAGATCATTCCTCGAGTGAACGGTTGTATATGATTGTTAAGTATGGAGTTATTGTATCAGCATGCACTGAAAGGAACCTAACTGGTATACAATTTGGACGGGCGACTAGCTTTTGTGAAGTGATTTAAGTTCCTACGCTACTCCGAGGATATCTACTTCTAAGGCACTAATGTTGGCAGCTGCTCTTGATTCGATTTCTGCATTATTTACTTCGTCTTCTTTGGTGAAGGAATTTCGGAAGGCTGTGTTAAGTAAGCCTGCTTTGGTAGCACTGTCGGCGAAAGTATTTCCATTGCCATCGCGCAGAGAAGGCATTGATTGTGTGTTGCCGGTAGCAAACTTTGCATGACAGGAATCTTTTTGGATTTTCTGCCAGGTTTCGTGACAGTACCATTGTGGAAAGTGTTCTAAGCATCTAGTATTAAAGTCAGTGCTATTTTTCGAGCTTCTGTAAACGATCGCCAATCTTGAAGATTTTGTGTTCATTTAATTTGTCATGCTTTTTTCATTGTATCTGCAACAATGCTCTAACCCTTTTTGTGTACTAAGGGGGATCAGCTCTGTCGTTTGTTAATGTATTTGGTATAAATCTCTCAATTGCTGTTTATACTAGTTCTTTGAATTCAAACTACATCTGGTCTACACTTAATGTTTAATTTGGAAGGAATGGAGATTATCTCTCAAAAAGGCGTCAAGTGAATTTTCATCTGCGTTTTTCAATAGCTACAGTTTTCGTTCATTTTTTGAAGATGTGAGGGCTTCAATATTCCGCCTCACTACGATAATCTTGTATTCATTAATCTCTGTATCCGTTTTCACTCTCGTTGTTAGCTCAGTATGATTTGTTGCTAAGAGTTCAAGCATATTTTCACAACCGTTTACTATTCGCGTGGGCTCATGAAATGATTGCTCGAAATAGTTTTCGGGAAATGCGCCCAGCACAATTTCGGATGATGTTTTACCAGTACATCCAGGTTTTAACATGGATTTTCGCCAACATATCTAGGGTAAATCGAAGTTACCACCAACTATTATCGTATGAGTCGGGAACGTATTTGAAATCAAACTCAAGTTTTCTTTGAATCTTTCAGCAATTATATCATCAGACTTGGGATTTCGGTAAAAGAATCTAATGGTTATTTTAATCCGGTTACCAGGAATGACCTCTGCCTATACTAACTCACATTAACTATCTACTTCAATTTCGCTAAAAGATAAGCTACTTCCAATAGCAACAAAGGCACCACCACCCACTGTGTTTAGCCTATCCTTTTGTAAAACCGTTAGGTTCTTCGCGAAAGTTTTGGCCGAACTTATCTCGGGCTTTAGCCAGATTTCAGCGCCTATAACGATTTGAGCATCAGTGCTTTATATTAGTGTTTGAAGTTCTGGTACTTCCCAGCATAGCTGCGACAATTTACAGCTGTTATAGCAACGGTTCCTGTATCTACGATGTTCCTGTGTTCGGACTGTACCCTTTGAAACTGGAATCCTTTTTTGTTTGCACATTTGTATGCTACTTTCTTTCCAAACAGCATAATCAATTATGGATTGTAGCTTCCTTGTAGGTTGCGTCCAGGTGTATTTATTGATCTCTTTGTGTTGAAAAAAGCCATTCCATATCTTAAAACTGTGCTGTGTACACATTTCATGCAGCCTCTCTCAAGTATCATTCACACTATCCATTTCCAACTAGCCTACAATATTGTTAGCATCTTGCTTACCCACTCATCCATTAAAACCTATTAAAAGATGCAACTCCTTCCTGTTGATAACGCCACCCTGCAACTTTGTCAAATTCTTAAAGAATCTGTAAGGAAATTATTGTTCTTAGTTTCAGCACCATTATTTTTGGGTGCATATGCTGCAATAATCGCTTAGTCGTATCCTTTTATCTTCATATGCATACGCATCAAATATTCATTCACACAGTCCCATTTCTGAAAGTAACGTTTCCACTTCTCACGTACCGCAACCGATATCACCTTTATCCAACATTCTTTTTTCACACCAGAGTAAATGTGAACATCATCATCATCTAAGTGAGTCGAAGTGGGAAGAGGGAATCAGTTTGTGGTACCGGACGTACCCTCCGCCACATGCCGTCAGCTGGATTGCGGAGTACTGAAGTAGAGGTAGCTGTGAAGTGTCTGCATGAGCTGAATTGTGTAAATGAGCACCCGATCAGTAATGGTCGCACGTTGGTGTCAACAGTCGTGCAAGATGGAGGCGAGGAGAGCAACAGTTGGAGGATACAAACAAATATTTTATACATCTAACATTATGCATGGTAGAATTAGAATTTGAAATGCGGAATAATATAATATCTAATTATTATATCAATTAAGTAAGAGACAATGTAAATATGTTAATTAACGTTACTTTACACATTGATTCACTCTGTTTGTTGTGGATGACAGCAATAAATCTCAAAACTGATTCAGTCATAATTAGTTTTATACAAATTATTTCTGCCTTGGCTAATTACACTCCAAAATTATGTGTGACTACGGATATTATTATCAGCAGTGTAAGAAGAGGTGGTAAAACGGGCCTTTGTGTTATTATGTCCTTACTGCCACAATTTCTTCTCTATCTACGTCAAACTAGCTGAGCACAAACTATGATACGTCTTTCAGTTCTTTATCATACAATTTTTAAGATATTATGCATAACACAAAGAAAGTAATTTGTTGTGTAGAACCTTAGACAGTCGTCGAAGAAAATATACTTGTAACACGAGTCCCATGGCATATGTTCAAAAAATCAAACAAAGACTGCAAGAAAGACACATTTACTTCGTCAGATAATGTTCAGAGACTGTACAATTCAGAAATGTTCTTGAAGGCACCCCGTATTTTGCTGCCACCCTTAGTGTTTGCTCGATAGCGTCTTTAAAGCTCTTATCATATCTTTTTGATCTTATATATTTATTTTTCGTTTTGGTCTTAAGAATTAACGCTTCATGTGGTTTTTGCAACACAAAATTAAACAGAAGTTCTGTAATTATTATAATTTGCGCATTCTGTATTGGAGGCTCATACTGCCAACACCAAAGATGTCCATCACACCAACGACGCCCTATTTGTACACAAAAATTTATGAATAATGTCCAATATTAATTCTGGAATGTAGCTCTTGATACATGTGTAATACAGAATTTAATACGGCAGCAAGAGAGTAGTAGAGAGTGGAAGGGTGTCGATCCACATAAGGGCAGCACATCATCCGGAAAAGACTGTAATTCATAAAAAGAATTATATTTCCTTTCTTTCTTGTTAACAGACGAATTTTAAGAATTCTAGCAAAATAATTACAATTAGGGTTTGATAACTGTTTAGTTCATGTATGACAGCACTTTGATAGTGTCAGGTAAATGTAAGTAAACAAGTATAAATGCAGTAACTGAAAACTGAGAAACATTCAGTTGGTTTTGAAAAGTACTTTAGATTTGAACCCTCTATCAAAATGATTTCAAATGGCACAGTAAGAAATGCAGGCCTATGTACAACACAAGAAATGTATTTTTAGCCGCGAATATGAGAAGACTCCAGTTGCACGATGTATTGACGACAACGATAATTTGTGGCGGACGAAGGCCCGAACCCGGAGTGTCCACATTACATGAGCGGTCACCTTAACCTCCTTGTCCACACTCCAGGACCGATTCAAACCAGTCACAGTGTGTCTACACCATGTGCACACAAAACTGCTGTGATTCCCACACAGGGAGATACTTCTGAACATTGTCGCGGTCTCGTCTTTGCAGGAATTACTTTATTGCAGTGCCTATGTTTTTATGATATACTTTGCAATATAATAACTAGAACACATCAGTATGATTTTAGTAAACACATGTTCGAAAGAAAAAACATATCAATAACCAACACAGGAATTGAAACCTGTTAGTAAAGCAAACCAGACGACAAATTGCAGTCGTTACGTTAATTTTTTTTTTTCTTTTTTTGAGTCATCAGTCTTTTGACTGGTTTGATGCGGCCCACCAAGACTTCATCTTCTGCGTCAACCTCTTCATCTCAGAGCAGCAAATGCAACCTCAATTATTTGCTGGATGTATTCATATCTCTGTCTTTCTCTACAGTTTTTGCCCTCTACAGTCCCTCCCTCCCCCCCTTAAGTGCCATTGAAGTTATTGGCTGATGTCTCAACAGATGTCCTATTATCCAGTCCTTTCTCCTTGTCAGTATTTTCTACATATTCCTGTACTCTTCGATTCTACGCAGAACCTCCTCATTCTTTACTCTATCAGCCCACCTAACTTTCAACATTCGTTTGTTGCACCACATCTCAAATGCTTCGATTCTCTTCTGTTCTGGTTTTCCCACAGTTCATGTTTCACTACCATACAATGGTGTACTCCAGACGTACATTCACTGATATTTCTTTCTCATATTAACACATATGTTTACTGCTAGTAGACTTCTCTTGGTCAGGAATGCCCTTTTTGCCTTTGCTACTCTGCTTTTGATGTCCTCCTTGTTGCATCCGTCATTGGCTATTTTGCTGCATCTACTTCACGAGCAGCAATCCTGATATTAAGTTTATAGCTTTTCTCATTTCTGCTGTTTCTCATTACTTTCGTCTTTCTTCAATTTACTCTCAGTCCATATTATGTACTCATTAGATTGTTAATTCCATTCAGCAGATCATGTAATTCTTCACTTTCACTCAGGGTAGCAATGTCATCAGCGACTCGTATCATTGATCTCCTTTCACATTGAATTCTAACTCCAGTCTGGATCCCTTCTTTTATTTCCGTCACTACTGCTTCAATGTACAGATTGAATAGTAGAGGCAAAAGCCTACATCACTGTCTCATACACTTTTCAATTCGAAAACGTCATTGTTGGTCGTCCAATCTTATTATTCCCTCTCGGCTTTCGTACATATTGTAGTTCCGCAGTCTTACGGTATAGCTTACCCCTATTTTTCCTCAGAATTTCGAACACCTTGCACCAGTTTACAATGTGCAATGAATTTTCCAGATCGATAAATACTACGAAATTCTTGTGATTTTTCATTAGGCGTAACATACAGGTCCTGTAAATCAAAGAAAGAACACTTAATCTCTTCAGGTAAAACAAAAATGACTAAGGTCGGTTTACAAGAAATAGCGTATAAAAGAAGTTTATAGAAACAGTAATAAAACTCAAGTATTCAAGTAAAATAACGAGCATTTAAATTAACCTTTGTTGTACTAAGATGGGCGTTGTGTCTACTTTATGCTTATCCTTTTTTTAAAATATTGTAATATGATTATGCACTTCATATTTCAAAATTATGAACCACAAATCTTTTTTGTTTTTAGTGATTTCTTATTCCTGACATCGCACTTGTTTTACATTTTTTCTGTAGAATTTAACACAAAAATTCCACTTTGTAGTGAATGTGACGTTTCACGACGTATGTCGTATTCACATTTTCAGGTTCAGTATGCTCATTACATATCTTTTTTGTGAATAAAAGTTAACAACTAAAGAAATTTCTATCTTTAATTTTTTTTCTGATGGTCATAAAGTGCCCCTCTACTTGGTGTACACATTACAGAACATGCGTTGGTATTCATAAGGTAGTGCTAAACAACACCATCAGGTTCCTCACCCTACTTACACGTCAGCATCTATTTCGAAAGCGTGTTGTTAAGGGAAGTTAACAATTACCGATTTTTTAAAATGTTTTGTCATTGTCGTTAAGTACCACCCTCTCCACTAGGAAATGCGTTCTTGTTGCTAGGGTTAATCCTGACTACAAGACTGCATCACCCATAGCAGCGAAAATATTTATAAACGAAAATAACTTGGTCCAAATCCACTAAGCAAGAATGAGTGTGTCATGAACATGATGGAACCTTTGGCAACTTAACTTAGTCATTGGTTATACACTGCCAGAATGAAAAATTAGTACACCTGGAAAGACGACACCAGTGCTAATACGATGACGGAATATGCCACCAGGGGGTAGTAGATGTACACATGGTACTGGTTGGTAAATTGGACGCGCTGCATTAGCTGTGCAACGATGCTGGTATCAGTGGTCATGTGCACATTCTCACACCGTAGACGAGGTTCTGGTCGTGCACGCAGCTCCAACGTCCTTCAGGATCGTCGTATTGTGAGGGCAGCAGTGGTGGATCGTACAGCCACCACAATAGACATCAGAGGGACCGGGAGCCCATAAGCGTCAACACGAATTGTTGCGAACCGGTTGTTAGCAGTGGACTGTGAGCACGCACATGTCTAGCCAATCTTCCACTCACTCCACAGCTCGACTGGCGCCGTCAGAGGATCACATGGAAGATGGAATGGCCCGCCTTGTTCTTCAACGAAGAAAACAGATCCCGCGGAAGTGATGGTCGTTTGAGCGTACGACGTAAATATGTTAAGAGCTGTGTCATGGAGTGAATTCGTCCAAGACACACTTTCACAATTTCAGGCCTTACGGTCTGTGCTACAATAAGCTACAACTCTCTTTCGCGTCTGGCTTTCTAGAGAAGACGCTGTCCAGTGCTCAGTACATGCAGGATATTGTTAGACCTGTTGTTCTGCCATTGTTGCAACAGCATGATGACGTGGCTTTCCAACAGCCGTGGCTTTCCAACAGAATAATGCTCGAGCACACACTGTCGATGAAATTCAACATGCTCTGCCAAACGAACGTCAACTTTCCTGGCAAGCACGACCTCCGGATTTGTCTTCAGTCGAGCACATGCGTGAGATGATAGGATGAGAGGTGACTCTTACGACTCGTCAACCAGCAACTCTTACAGAAATACGTAAACATGTCGACTGGTGTGGCATAACGCGTCCCACAACAGTACTCGCCGTCTGCACGGTCGACTACATGACAGAGTCAACAACTGCATTGCCGCTCATGGAGCCTACACCACGTGTGAACTGAATAAGTTTTCAACTACCAAAATCGCCAAAATTCATATAGATGACCCATTTCGACTATTATCTGTTGCCCTCTTCGGATCTATGTTTACATCATTACACAATCTTCTTCTCCAGTTCAGTAAGCGGTTCCGCTCGTAGTGGCCGAGCGGCTCTAGGCACTTCAGTCTGGAGCCGCGCGACTGCTACGGTCGCAGGTTCGAATCCTGCCTCAGCCATGAATGTGTGTGATGTCCTTAGGTTAGTTAGATTTAAGTAGTTCTAAGTTCTAGGGGACTGGTAACCTCAGCTGTTTAGTCTCATAGTGCTCAGAGCCATTTGAACCATTTTTTCAGTAAGCTGTACCATGTACTAATAAGAGTGTTTCAGCATGGATCGAGACACGGCACTTCAAACCGCTTGTGTTATTAACCTTTAAGAATCATCATTTCATGTACTCCACATGAACCGAAAAACTCTAAATTTTCGTAGTATCTTTTTTTTTCCTTCAGTGAATATAAAATAAAATTAACTGAACTCTAAAACACATAAAATGAAGATTACGTGAAATCACTCAAAATTTTTGTTTGGTGTAAACATTGCTGAGTCCACCACCTAAGTCCGACGGCCAACAGTAGATAAGAAACAATTTCACCCTGTCCATGAGTTCTGTGGCCATTACCGGCAGATAAGCCCCAAGGCCATCATCCACCAAATTCGAGCCACGTGCTACCGGGGTGTGTAAGTCGCAGAATGATCCACTCGCTGAAGACAATATTCAGTTATTGTAATTGTTACATTCACACCAGAACGTGCGGCTTTGTTTATTAGGTATTTAGGGACCCAAATTACTCTTATTAGCCACAATACCAGCCTTACTCCTATCACTTGTCGTTTCTCGCTAGAATTCCTGTAGCGCCAGGAAGTTTATTCCGTTTTTATTAGTACCCTTCCACAGTGACTTCTTTTCTCGCTTGAATACGCATTTCTTTTGAGTGTGGCTTTGTTTTCTCGTCTTGCCTTAACAAGGAACATACATAATAAGGAACGGCGCGTGATATGGGGCAGGTTGTTACACAATAAACCCTAGCCACCACGAAATCGTAATAAATTGGCCCACATGTCGACATTTTGTATTCTTTTACAGATATATATCAATTTGTTACCCCATAACCACTATCTCTAACGAAATTGTAATAAATGGCTCCACACGTCGCCATTTCGTATTCAGTTACAGATAGGCATCAGTTTTTCATTTGTAAATTAATTTAATCATTTATCACACACCTGAAGTTAAGAATTCATCGTCACAATCTGAAATGTTAAAATAAGGCAAAAGCAAAAATATAGGGGGGAAAGGTCGTAATTGTATTACAATGAAAGGACGTACTCTCTGATGAAGAATGTTTGAAAAAGTGAACTTTGGAACATGATAATCACAAACATTTACGAACATTAGAATAATCAATACTTGTGCAAAGAGTATAAAAAACACGTGCTATAACACAAAATATCGTGTGAGAGATGGCAGTCTGGTATTACAGCAGTTCTAGATAACCTGCACAACGTACAGGCAGTGGCGCAGTTTAAGCGCTTCACTGCACAGCAACCAACAGAAATAAAAGTAAGTGTCACGAGCAACGTTTGATTTTGTTGCTATAGGCAAAATTTTGAACCACTTGGCACGTGACGAATGCCGTTTGCAAGAAGACAATTAGACTCGTGTTCTGTGCTTCTGCTTTTCAACTGTAAAAATGTCATAAGTTGAAAAGCAAATACCACTAGATAGTCTTATGGGAACTGGACTCGGGAAAGAGGAAGAATACGATTTTGCAGGATTCAAATATTTCGTTTTTGAGAATGGGATTTTGGGGGAAACGTACACATGCAATTACTGTTAGAAGTTGAAGTACTACTCAACAAGATAAAGCAGAAGAAAATCACGAAGGAATTATTTTCAGAATCTGAGGAACGTCAAGAGAATACAGCAAAGAAATTGAAATCACCATTAAAGGAGAGTCAATAGCAGATCTCGAAGGAATTAATACCAAAATTTAAGGACATTCAAGAAAGTGAAACAGATTCAAGAAAAGAGACAAGCAGCCATATGTAATTAAATGTAAGACACGCCTATTATTTTCTCCGAAAGATCTGAGCGGACATAAGACAATGGAGCCACGTTTGGAATCAACATCTAACTCGAGCTTGTTAAATGAGATTCTTTTTTCTCTGTCAGTCTTCTGACTGGTTTGATGCGGTATGCCATGAACTCCTCTCCTGCTCCATATTCTTCATCTTCGAGTAGTATTTGCAAGCTACGTCCTCAGTTATTTGCTTCCTCCACAGTTTTTACTTGTGCAGCTCCCTCTAATGTTAAGGGAGTTATTCCACGACGTTTTATGTCCTAGGATCCTGTCGCTTCTTCTTGTCAGTGTTTTCCATATACTCCTTTCCTTGCTGTTTCCCGGAGAAACTCCTCATTCCTTACTTTATTAGTCCACTTAATTTTTAACATTCTTCTGTTGCATCCAATCGCAAATACTTCGATTCCGTTCTTTTTCGTTTTTCCTATAGTCCATGTTTCACTAACATTCAATACTGTGCTCCAAACATTCATTTTCAGAAATTTTTCCCTTCACACAAAGCCCTATGTTTGATGCTAGCAGACCTCCGTTGGCCAGGAATCCCCCTTTCGTCAGTAGTAGTCTGCTTTTTATGTCCTTGCTCCATCCGTCAAGAGTTATTATGCCACCTAAATAGCGTGTTACGGTGAACGGTTCAGTGATAGGGTTGTTTTATCAGAATCGATAACCAACACCGGGAAAGACAGTTTATGTATACAGGCCGACAACGCAAGCTGAAGACGAAGAGATAGAGAAAGTATATGAGAATATTGAAACAGTAACACACTAGATAAAGGGAGATAAAAATCTTATAGTCATAGTAGACTGGAACGGAGTTGTAGGGAAAGCAGTAAAAGAAAGGGGTACAGGAGAATATGGTCTTGGGACAAGGAAAGAGAGAAGAGAAAGACTAAATTCCCTAATAAATATCAGTTGGTAATAGAGAATACTGTGTTCAAGAACCACAAGAGGAGGAGATATATTTGGAGAAGGTCGGGTGATACGGGAAGATTTCAGTTAGATTACTTCATAGTCAGACCGATATTCCGAAATCACATACTATGTTGTAAGAGGTATCCAGGAGCAGATATAGAAACAGATCACAATGTAGTAGTGATGAAGAGTGGGTTGTAGCTTAAGAGATTAGTGAGGAAGACTTAACAACAAAAAGAAGGGTAATACAGAAGTAATAAGGGACGACGAGACACGCGTGAAGTTCTCTATGGCTATAGATAAGTAGATAGCTCAGTAGGCGGTACAATTGAAGAGGAATGGACATCTCTAAAAAGGGCAATCACAGAAGTTGGGAAGAAAAAGATAGGTGCAAAGAAGGCAACTGCAAAGAAACCACGGGTAACAGAAGAAGTACTACAGTCGATCAATGAAAGAAGGATGTACAAGAAAGATCCGGGAAATTCAGAAACACAAAAATGCAAGTCGTTTAAAAATGAAATACATAGGAAGTACAGGGAAGCTAAGACGAAATGGCTGCATGACAAATGTGAAGAAATAGAAAAAGAAGTGACTGTCGGAAGGACTGACTCAGCGTATAGGAAAGTCAAAACAGCCTTCGGTGACACTAAAAGCAAAGAGTGGTAGCATAAAGAGTGTAACGGAAATTCCACTGTTAAATACAGAGAATAGGAAAAATGGGTGGTAAGAGTACACCGCAGGTCTGTATGAGGGGAAGATTTGTCTGATGTGATAGAAGAACTAACAGTGCTCGATTTAGAAGAGGTAGGGAGTCCACTATTAGAATCAGAATTTAAGAGAGGTTTGGAGAACTTACGATCAAATAAGGCAGAAGAAATAGATAATATTGTATCAGAATTTCTAAAATCATTGGGGAAAGCGGCAACAAAACGACTCTTCACGTTGGTGTGTAGAATATATGAGTCTGACGACATAGCCGGCCGGTGTGGCCGGGCGGTTCTAGGCGCGTCAAACCGCGCGAACGCTACGGTCGCAGGTTCGAATCCTGCCTCGGGCATGGATGTATGTGATGTCCTTAGATTACTTAGTTTTAAGTGGTTCTAAGTTCTAGGGGACTGATGACCTCAGATGTTAAGTCCCATAGTGCTCAGAGCCATTTATCTGGCGACATACAACCTGAGTTTAGGAAAAATGTCATCCACGCGATTACGAAGACTGCAAAATCTGACAAGTGCGAGTATCATAGCAGAATCAGATGCAATTCTGCCGTTGCTGTTGATAATAGAAGCAAGACAAAAGAAAAATCAAAACATGTTCATTGGATCTGTCGACCTGGATAAATCGTTCGACAATATAAAACGGTGCAGGACATTCGAAGTTCTGAGAAAAATAGGGGTAAGAGATAGGGAGAGAGGACAATATACAATATGTACAAGAGCCAAGAGGGAATAATAAGAGTGAACGACTAACAACGGAGTTCTCGGATTAAATAAGGTGTTGGGCAGGGTTGTAGTCTTTCTCCCCTACTGTTCACTCTATACACCGAATAAGCAATGGTGGAAATAAAAGAAAGATTCAGGAGTGGAATTAAAAGTCAAGGTGAAAGGATACCAATGATTCGATTCGCTGATGGCATTACTAGCCTGAGTGAAAGTGATGAAGAATTACTTGATACGATTCGCTGATAACATTGCTAGCCTGAGTGAAAGTGGTGAAGAATTACGTAATATCCTAAATGGAATGAACAATCTACTGAGTCGGAATATGGATTAAGAGTAAAATGAAGAAAGGCGCAATTAATGAGAAGTATCAGAAATGAAAACAGGAAGAAACGTAACAACAGAATTGATGGTCACAAAGTTTATGAAGTAAGGATTTCTGTTACCAAGGCAGCAAAATAACCAATAACGGACAGAGCAACGAATTTTAATTCCACTCCTGAACCTTGCTTTCATATCCATCATTGCTTCTTCGTTGTACAGGTTTAACAGCAGGGTTGAAATACTACATCGCTGTCTTACAATGTTTTTAATACTAACAGTTCGTTCTTGGCCTCCACTCTTAATACCCCTCTTTGCTCTTGTACGTATTGTATAGTACCCATCTCTCCCTATAGCTTACTCCCATTTTCCTCAGAATTTTGAACATCTTGCACCATTTGGCAAGCCTTGCTTCCGTTATCAAGCGCAACATCGGAACTGCCTCTCTGGTGCCTTTATGTTTCCTAATGTCAAACTCTCAATTTTCGTCGCCATTGTTCTGTATATTTTTCTTGTCACCAACTTGGATATATGAGCTATGAAGCTGCTTGTGCAATAATTCTGGCACTTTTTGGTTAACATGATGTCTTTACGAAAGTCAGATTTTATAACGCCAAACTCACGCATTATACACACCAATCAAATAGTCATATTTTTCTCACTCCCCCAATGATTTTAGAAATTCTGATGAAGTATTATGATCCCTTCTGCCGTATTCGATTTTAATTCTTCTAAAGCTCTTTTAAATTCAGATTCTAATGCTGCATCCTCCATCCTTCTGTATCGACTCCCGTTTCTCCTTCTATCACGTCATCAGACAAGTCTTCCCCCTCATACAGACATTGAACGTACTCTTTCCACCGATCTACTCTCTCTCTCTTTACATTTGACAGTGGAATTCCAATTGCCCTGTTAATGTCAATACTCTAGTGTTTAATTTTACCGATGATTGTTTTGAGTTTTCTATGTGCTAACTGACTTCCAATAGTCGGTTCGTTTCCGATATCTTCACCTTTTTCATGCAGCTTCACCTTAGATTCTCTTCACTTCCTTTTTATTGTAATCAGAAGCAAGTTGTGTGTCTGTATTCCTGTATTTCCCTGAGCATTTTTGTACTTTCTTTCATCGATCAACTGAACAATTTCTTCTTTTACCCATTGTCTCTTCGCAGTTAACCTATTTTTACTCATGTGTTCCTATCCAGCTTCTGTGGTTGGCCTTGTAAGACATGGCCAATCCTCTTCTATTGAACTGGCTACTGAACTATTCCTTACCGCAGTATTTACAGCCTTAGGGAGCTTCAAGCTTATCTCTTCATTCCATAGTAACACCGTATCCCACTTGTTTGCGCATTCTTCGTGACTAGTCTCTTAAACCTCAGACTACTTTTGAACATTACTAAATTGTGATTTGATTCAGTATCTGATCCTGGGTACACCATACAGTCCAGTACCTGATTTCGGAATCTCTGCTTGACCATGATGTAATCCAACTGAAATTATCTCGTATGTCCCGTCCTCATCCAAGTATTTATACTCCTCTTGTGATTTCTGACAGAGGATTCGCTATCAGTGGCTGAAATTTATTGCAGAACTCGTTTAGTCTCTCTCCTCTCTTATTCCTTATACCAAGCCCATATTCTCTCGTAATTTCTTTTCTACGCCTTCCCCTACAACCGCATTCCAATCCCCCATCTCCCTTTACGTACAAATACACATATACTATTTATATCTTCTCATCTTCGGTTTGCGACATGGTCACGTACACGATAGCTATTTTAGTAGATCTTCGTTTGCTGTCGATTCCGAAGGAAACAACCACCTCACTGAAATGTTCACCGCAACTCACTCTCTGCCGTACCTTCCTGTTCATTACGAATCCTGCTCAGCTACAAAATTCTCTGTTGTTTTTATTAACCTATATTAATTTGACCAGATGGTCTTGTCTTCTTTCCATTTCGATTTACTGTACACCACTACCTCTAAATTGAAACAAAAAAACATGCTATCTTAACAGGAAGAAAAGAGATGTTCGTCCTGTGCAGATTCTTAGGCGATGTTCCTTGCAAAATACTGCTCTGAAAGCAAGCAAGACGAATTTTTAATTTGGTTTGCAAACGTCCGTACAACCGAAGATATAGTATAATGATGTGGAATGACGGGAGAAGGTGTGGAAATGTTAAAGTATGCTTAACGGCCAGTGCCAAACGTAACAGACACAGCCGAAGGGGCGCACTGGTTTGCTGAAATCGATTCAGGTGTTTAGGAGGAGATTTTCCCTGGCTTTTCCCTCCTACGCACATGTCACACGTATTTCATGTTTTTCACAAATATGTGCACACATAGCTCAGCTGTATCTCTAACGAATTTTTCTTTTCTAGACCGAGCGAGGTGGCGCAGTGGTTAGCACACTGGAGTAGCGCTCGGGAGGACGTCGATTCAAATCCGATTCCGGTCATCCTGATTTAGGCTTTCAATGATTTCGCTGATTCGCTCTAGGCAAATGCCGGTATGGTTTGTCTAACATGGCATGCCAAACTTCCTTCCCTACTCTGATGGGACCGATGACCCCTTCCCCAAACCAAACAACAAAAATGGTTCAAATGGCTCTGAGCACTATGGAACTTAACATCTATGGTCATCAGTCCCCTAGAACCTAGAACTACTTAAACCTAACAACATCACACAACACCCACTCATCACGAGGCAGAGAAAATCCCTCACCCCGCTGGGAATCGAACCCGGGAACCCGGGCGCGGGAAGTGAGAACGCTACCGCACGACCACGAGCTGCGGAGAAAACCAAACAACCACCCATCCCTTTTCACGCAGCTCAGTCTCATGAACTATGTGTCGTGTACTGATATAATTTTGCAGGTACAGTGGTACATGCGAATACTGACTGCACATACCGATGCAGTTGGTTCTAAAGAAGTACTAAGTTAAAACGTGATGCCTGACGCGGCAATTTTACTGCATCAACAGCGAGAATATAAGAAGCGATAAACGTTTTTCCTTTTATCTTTTTGAGTGGGTTGCCAGAGAGAAGGAGTTTCATGAAAGGTTGAAATTATGTTTGAAGCTTGTTTCAAGTCACGAAGTGCTCTCATTCTCCTATATTGTTAACTGCACTACTTCATCACCCTTTCATAGTTACGTGGTTCTTATCCCACAGCGAACCTTTCCAAACAGTAAGTGATGAAGTAAACGTGTCCGTAAAATAAGTCTCCAATTTTTTTCATATAGAAAACACGTTTATTGACAAAGAACTTTACATTGACGGAAACGGGTGGACTTTCAGCTCTTTTTCGGTGTAACCGCCGTTGGTATCGATGGAAAACCGCACATGCTGCAGCAGTTCGCGATGGAGATCTTCCTCGCTTCTTCCGCCAGGGGTGAGTTGCGTTCAGTGACCCGTTTGGTGAGTGCCTGGGCACCACCCCCGGCTGACATTCAGAGTCAGTTATGCGGTGTCCATGGGCCGCAGAGTAAGGACGTCAAAAACGTGTGAAAGTTGGCCAGGGTGTTCAAGAACGGACATACAGACGGTATCGGCCGAAACAGTTGCAGCCGGCCGTTGTGGCCTAGCGGTTCTAGGCGCTTCACTCCGGAACCGCGCTGCTGCTACGATCGCAGGTTCGAATCCTGCCACGGGCATGGATGTTTGTGATGTACTTAGGTTAGTTAGGTTTAAGTAGTTCTAAGTCTAGGGGACTGATGACCTCAAATGTTATGTCCCATAGTGCTCAGAGCCATTTGAACCATCTTTAAAAAAAAAAAAAAAACAATTGCAGAAGTGCAGAAAGAAATGGTTGAAGACCGGCTTATGACTGAAGCTGTGCGAACGGATCCTTAAAGTACGACTGACCAGAATTTGACAGAACATTTGCATTATCCCAAGGTGCGTCTGAGGTGCGTTCCAAAAATGCTCACCGCAGACCATAAACGCAACGTGTCGACACAGCCCGCCGATTCCTGGTGCGCTGCGTAGAACAGGGCGAGGAATTGGATTCAGCTGCCAATGGCTACGCAACCTGGGTACACTGCACGAGACCTGAAACTAAGGAAAAGTCTCGTGAGTGACAATTCGAATTTGCCACAGTTTAAAAACGAGGGTGAGGTCGAGTGTTACGAGCACAAAGTGATACCACAGTTCTGTTACAAGGGTAAACGAAATGCCACAGCGCTTGCAAATGTTGATCGATAACAGCGGTGATTACGTAAAGAAAGCAGAAAGTCCAGCCTTATCATTAATGTAGCATTCGTTGCCAATAAACGTGTTTACTACATGAAAAAAATTGGAGACCTTATTTTACGGACACGCTTCGTATGTATGAAGTTTGGTTGAAATCGGTCCAGCCGTTTAGGAAGAGAAGTGAAATATACACTACATAACCAAAAGTATCTAGACACATATTAGGTGTAATGTGCTGCCACCTACTGCCAAGTACTCCATATCAGCGACCTCAGTACCCATTAGACATCGTGAGAAGATAATGGGGCACTCTGCGGAACTCACCGACTTCGAACTTAGTCAAGTGATTGGGTGTCACTTGTGTCACACGTCTGTACGCGAGGTTTGCACACCCCTATACATCCGCACATCCACTGTTTATGATGTGATAGTGAAGTGAAAAAGTGAAGGGACACGCACAGCACAAAAGCGTAGATGCCGACATTGTGTATTGACTGACAGAGACCGCCGACAGTTGAGGAGAGGGTCCTAATGTGTAATAGGCAGATATCTCTCCAGACCATCACACAGGAACTCCAAACTAGATCAGGATCCATTGCAATTACTTTTCCAGGTAGGTGGGATGTGAGAAAACATGGATTTCACGGTCGAGTGTCTCCTCATAAGCCACACATCACGGTAAATTCCACACGTCGCCTTGATTGATGTAAGGAGCGTAAACATTGGACGACTGAAAAGTGGAAAAACGTTGTGTGGAGTGACGGATCACGGTACACAATGTAGCGATCCAATGGCAGGGCGTGGGTATGATGCATGCCCGGTGAACGTCCTCTGGCAGCGTGTGTAGTGCCAACAGTAAAATTCGGAGGCGGTGGTGTTACGGTGTGGAGGTGTTTCTCATGTAGGGCAGTGCCACCCCTTGTTGTTTTGCGTCGCACTATCACAGCACTGGCCTACATTGAGTGTTTAAGCAACTTCTAGCTTCCCACTGTTGGAGAGCAATCAACACGATCGAGCACCTGTTCATAACGTACGGCCTGTGGTGCAGTGGCAGCACGACAATAATATCCGTGTGATGGACTGGCCTGCACAGAGTCCTGACCTGAATCCTACAGAACACCTCTGGGATGTATGGAACGCTGACTTCATGCCAGGCCTCACCGACCGACATCAACACCTCTCCTCCGTGCAGCACTCCTTGAAGAATGGGCTGCCATCCTCCAAGAAACCTTCCAGCTCCTGAGGGAACGTATCCCTGCGAGAGTGAAAGCTGTCATCAAGGGTAAGGTTGGGCCAACACCATATTGGATTCCTGCATTACCTATGGAGGGCGCCACGAACTTGTGAGTCATTTTCAGCTGGGCGTCCGGATACTTTTGATCACGTAGTGTACATACATCCATTTGTATAACGTGTATGGACTTACAGACACTAGCGATAGGTCTGTTGTTCTGTTGAGACTTTAACGCTTTACTAAGCACACATACATATGGAAAAAATGATTAGTTCAACGGAGTTTACGTATGATCAGTTTTAATAGAGAAAAATACTTACTGTGTTTAGAGGACTGAAGATGGTATAATGTAACACAAATCGATTGAAAATGAAATAAAACCTATAAATACAGCTGAAGTTGTAATCCCTATTACATGCCTTCATGATATTGACGATAATGATAGAAGCTGAAATGAATTACAATAGGTGTTTTAGCCAGGACTTCAATCCATGTTTCTCCCTTTCAATGCAGTTGTGTTAGGGATTACACCACCTTTGCAGTCCAGGTAATACAGGTACACGGACTACTTTAATGCAGTGCGCTACCTAACTCAAAGCCGTCCGGGGTTGTCGCGAGGTTCTAGGCGCTACAGTCCGGAACCGCGTAACCGCTACGTTCGCAGGCTCGAATCCTGCCTCGGGCGTGGGTGTGTGTGATGTCCTTAGGTCATTTAGGTTTAAGTATTTCTATGTTCTAGGGAACTGATGACCTCAGAAGTTAATTCCCATAGTGCTCACAGCCATTTAAACCATTTGAACCTAACTCAAACATCAGTTCTCGCCTTCAGCCTACCTTCCCTCACTCCAGCCTATTAAACGGGAGACGTAGGTTCAAGTCCCAGCAGTGACACAAGTTTTAATTCGTGTCGTTTCTATGATTATCGTAGATAAAGTTGAGAGTCATGTGTGAGAAAAGATTCAGTTACATCAGATATGATATTCTTTTCGACATGTGATAGTATCTTCCAGACAAATAGAAGGAGCAGTAGATGGCAGAATCTGGAGAGGAAGATGAGTCTGTACCCAACAAATGAGTGAGGAATTGGGAGCAATTTGTACTCAGATAAAGAAGTACACGAGGGAGAGAAATTAGTGATGGGGCACCTAACACAAGACAGAATAATGATATTTTTCAGAAAGAGACATAATGTCTGATGGGATACCAGCAATCAGTGATTATACAATGTTACTTATAATCCGTCTTGATTGCAAAAATTTTATTCATATGACCGGTTTCTGTTCATCCAGAACCATCTTCAGATCTGATATTACGGTTACAGCAGTAATCCGTCCAGATCCAGGAACTTGCAGCCTGTGCTGGATTTGGACGGGTTACTCCTGTAACAGAAATTTCAGATCTGAAGATGATTCCGGATGAACCGAACCCTGTCATATGAATAAAAATTTTACAATCATGACGGATTATAAGTAACATAGAATAATGATAATGCCTCTCCCCATCCCCCCCCCCCCCTCCCACAAAAAGAGAAAAAAGGAAAAAAAAGAAAAGAAAACTTGAGAACGAACTCGTGGTCTACAGTAGGCTCCTTCCCTCTCGGAGGCACGCCTTTTTTCCTGCTGACGTCCTGCCGCGGCGGGCCGCTCGTCGCGACGTTAATTTGCTGCTAAAGAGGCGCCGCGAGGCCGCATTAGCAGCGGGCGGACGCGGCTCTGCAAACAGCGGAAGGAAGCCGTGGGGCGCCGGCTGGGGACGCCGCGCGTATATCAAGGCGGCGCCTAACGGATGGCCGGCTTCCGCCATAGCCGGCGCTCATTGGTCACGCCTGCTCCCCTCCCCCCACCCCCCCCCCCCACCCTTCTCTCACTGGCCCGCTCTGTGGTCGCAGCGCTGCTCTACGCGTTCACCTGAGCCTGGTGACTAATTGCTATTTTGCGCCATTTACATAGCGTGAGGTAACTTAGGCTACGTTGCCCGTGCCGTGGATGCGAAACCGTGCCACACGTATGTACCGGTTTTCGCGCACGATGAGACCACACTAGAAGGTCGTTCGTGGTTCACATAAGACTCATGTAACTATGGAGACGTGACTCAGTTGACCGTGGAAAATCTACTATGATCGGACACCTCATAGATAGTAGCGATGCAGGGAATTGGTTTCATATGAATAATTGTGACGAAATAATGTGTATGTAGACTGTTTAGGTTTTTATGTTGGTAACGCCATGTAGGGCTCTGTATGAAAATCACTAAATGTGTTGTGTACACTCTGCGGCTGGTTTGCATTGCTGAAATTTTTGCTATTGTAGTGTTGGGCAGCTGGATGCTAACAGCGCGTAGCGATGTGCAGTTGGAGGTGAGCCCCAGCAGTGGTGGATGTGGGGAGAGAGATTGCAGAATTTTGAGAGCGGACGATCTGGATGTGTGTCCATCAGAAACAGTAAATTTGTAACACTGTGTATCATGAACTGATATATATATATATGATGACTTTTGAATATTATTAAGGTAAATACATCGTTTGTTCTCTATTAAAATCTTTCATTTGCTAACTATACCTATCAGTAGTTAGTGCCTTCAGTAGTTAGAATCTTTTATTTATCTGGCAGTATTGGCGCTAGCAGTATTGCAGTAGTTCGAGTAACGAAGATTTTTGAGAGGTAAGTGATTCATGAAAGGTATAGTTTATTGTTAGTCAGGGCCATTCTTTTGTAGGGATTATTGAAAGTCAGATTGCGTTGCGCTAAAAATATTGTGTGTCAGTATTGCAACAACCCCGGTCCATTAACAACTTACTTTCAGATTTCTGATTCCGTAGGAGTCCGGACGTTGGTTGTGCATCCGCACTGAAACTTTTTCATCAAACGGTCATCGCCTCCGAAGAATTGTAGATATGAGTGGTGTGTGTTCTACCCGACATGTCCGAATTGGGATGTAATGGAAAGGGTCTTCAAATAGCCGAGACACACACAAAAAGACTGTTAAGGGAATCATTCTAGAGGGTTGGACCATCTGTGCTCGAGTACCAGTCTGGCGCTAATGTTCAAGTATTGCTGATGCATATTCGCTATATCCTGTGCAGCCGGCAGTCATTAATGGGTCCAATGGCTCTGAGCACTATGGGACTTAACTGCTGAGGTCATCAGTCCCCTAGAACTTAGAACTACTTCAACGTAATTATCCTAAGGACATCTCATCCATGCCCGAGGCATGATTCGAACCTGCGACCGTAGCGGTCGCGCGGTTCCAGACTGTAGCGCCGAGAACCGCTCGGCCAATCCGGCCGGCGGGAAGTCATTATTTCACAGTTATTTGCCAGATGCTCTCTCCTGTGTGGTGTCTGTTCTGCACTACGTTGGTGACAGACCCGACGACACTCATATTTCAGCGTTCTGTTTTGCCTGTTATTTTAGTTCAGAGAAGGAAATAGGCCGTACAACAGAGAGATAAACGGAAGGAGAGTCGATGGTGTCTGAGGACGGTGTTTCTAAATAGAATATCAGAGCCATATAATCTGATTGACATGGAACTTACAATTATTAAACCGACTACTTTTTTGTAGGTTATCAAGTCGTCAATTTTTCTCAGGTTATCTTTGATGGGGTTTGAGATATCTATGTACAGGCTAGATATGAAAAGTAGCAAATTTCTTTTACTATTTTTACAAACATTGCGTTTTCTTCGGGCAAGCTGCTGATCATTACGGAAACAATATCTTTGTTGGATGTCAGTACGCTGCCGTTTTCTTCGAGTCACTTGCGCTAAATATCTATTAGCCTCTACCACTTCCACTCACGTTCTGTTGATAACAATATGGTTCATGTGTGAAAGCAGCAACGACCAGATATTGGACAATAAGTTGCGTTAGGTTAGCTGCTACAGCTATGGAGCGCTGTAGATGTAGTTGTATGCAAATTATTTGATTTTAAACGGACCAAGTTGCTTGGCTTGTATTTGGTTTTGACGTTAGTGATAATCTGCGTTCTGTCTGCGATGTGTGCTATTTATTTCGGACGTATCCATGCTGCTGCATTCTTCTTGGTCGAACAAACGGGTGACGAACACTACCTATCGCACACCCCTCAAATTTAGTGGTAAATTGACGCAGTGGGTAGTACGTCAAAAACTGAACACAGATCAAGCATGTAAAGAGGAGGTAAGTGTACTGAACTGTGAAAAAAAATAGAAACAGTGAACAGTCCACGAACAAGAAGTGCAAAAAAGAGCAGCCTCTAAGAGCAACGGTGTAGTGGTTAAGAGCGGCACGGTAGCTCATAGTGGTCGGTCACAGACCTAGCGGGTTTCTATAATGAAAAGGATTCAGTGACAGGATCGACAACGAACTTCAGTCGATGTCATGTGACGTCAGCTACGACCAAATACAACGAAGGAAATGCGGAAAGGAACATTGAGCATGGTGTTGGGCTGCCAAGCGGGCGAGCCCTGTTTGAAAATAACTCGTGCGGTTTTTTGTTTCCACAACATTATGAACTGTCCCTCCGGTCATTGAAATGTTTCTTCTCTTTTCGTATTCTTCGCAGTTGTTATACTATGCATTGGTTATAGGATATGAGAAATGTGGCAGGAATACGTTACCGTCGAAAGTAAATGTGATGAATACTGAGAGCAGGCGAGATGCCACATAGACGTCTCACAGAAATGAAAACAAGAAATGAACGGGTGTGAACAATGTTACAACAGAGGAACTGAAGGGACAAAACTTCCAAAACGGACTAAACTTCAAAAGCGTTAAAGGCATATGTTTCGAGAGAGCACAGATATACTGTGCGATTGTGAAACTGTTGCGTTCATCTGTTACAACTTATGTGACGAACTAATACATTTTCATAATTTCCTTGGGGGGGGGGGGGGGGGCGGCCGCGGTGGCCGAGCGGTTCTAGGCGCTTCAGTCCGGAACCGCTCGCCTGCTACGGTCGCAGTTTCGAATCCTGCCTCGGCTATGGATGTGTGTGATGTCCTTAGGTTAGTTGGGTTCAAGTAGTTCTAAGTTGTAGGGGACTGATGACCTCAGAAGTTGAGAGCCATAGTGCTCAGAGCAGTGTTCTCCCTGTTTCCCCTATGAACATCTGATGTCAGATACAAAGAACACACGAGAGCCTGGAAATATGGGACAAACCACCCCACATTTTCAGAAAACCTAAGAGAAAATGACCGCAAACCAACCACTAGAGAAGATGACATGAAAATAATGAAAATCAACAGTAAAAAACACCTACTAACCATGCAAGAAAATTAGCACATACAGGAAACCAAAGGAAAGGGGAAATCCTGTTGTATGACCAAGTAAACATACCAAGCAATTCATTATTTGCACTAATAGATAAAATAATAGAATAATGTTCGCAAAAGTATTAATATAATAATACTGTACAATATAACAATAATAGAACCCAACATCTTTACACTCATTCATCCATGAACCCCTACACAGAATATTGAAACGAAAAGTCGCCAATTTTTTCAACCACTCGCTAACAGCTAATATACTCGCTCCCCCACAAAAAAAGACCCTCGTCGGCTATAGCCCCCCTCTCTCTCTCTCTCTCACTCATACACACACGCGGTAAAAACATCATAAATAGAAGTTAGTCTCGAACATCTACTTCGTTTGGTTGACAGCAAATAGCTAAACATACCAAAGAAGATGAAACACGTAATGGAGTCGCAACATTTACGTTGTGACTAAGAATGTGCGACGAAATAGTTGCATTGAGTGACAAAAGAACAGTGGTCCACCACAAAAAAGAGTGAGAAACATGGTGATCAGTGCGTGGAAGGCGAGAACACAAAGCTGTGATTATATAGCAGTGGTAAAAGTGGTAGTGCGACCTTCGGACCAGATGTGAGGAATCCCAGATCAGCAATATTAAGTAATTACTTTTTCTTACAAAAAAAAAAAAAATGCGAAGTGAACTGTTTAATAATCTGAAACTAAAAAACCTGTATCGTTATAGATCCCACTGATGATGCCTTAGAACCGGAGAAGGCGAAACGCGTATGGGATAAATAAAGCCACTAGTAGCCGGAAAAGGCAGTTTATTTATAAAATTAGTACTATGGCTCTGAGTACTATCGGACTTAACATCTGAGGTCATCAGTCCCCTAGCACGTAGAACTACTTAAACCTAACGAACGTAAGAACATCACACACGTCCATGCCCGAGGCAGGATTCGAACCTGCCACCGTAGCGGTCCAGACTGTAGAGAATAGAACCACTCGGCCATCCCGGCCGGCCTTACAAAATAAGTATTAATATGCTTGCTGCGGAGGATGGCCACACAAACAAACTGGCTAAGATCCATTTCGCCGTCATGCACCTGTTTCAAAACCTATTCGCAAAACCTGGCCCTGTGCTTGGGAACACCAGGTTTCAGTCCTTGCACTACTGTTTGAAACCTACAATTATGGCTAAAAAAATTTAAGGCGAAAAGTTACGGCCCATGTACCATCATGAGTCGTTTCTCGTTACTATCCATTGGGCATAAATATCACTGAAACAGGTAGGCCTTCGGCAAAGGAAATTTTAGTTAATTGCAACACACATTGGGTAAGATATCAGATCTGAGTAATAGGGCAATAAAAAGAGGTAGGCCTTAATTAATAAGAGTTTCCACTAACCCAAATTAAGGAATAGCTCTTAGTTTAATTAAAAGGGAACAAGAAGGCCGTCAATAAAAGCATCCTCAGTTATGTAAAATTACCAAATACAAAACATTCAGGCCTTCAATGATGACAGCTTCAGTTAAGTAAGATTGCAAAATACAAAACAGGCAGGCCTCTAATGATAACAGTTTCAGTTAAGTGAAGTTACCAAATAGAAAACAGCTAGGCCTTCTTTAATATATGTTCCGGCGTAATGACAAGCGCCGACACGTCGGTCTGGAACGACACAGCAGAGAAGGCTGTGAGACGACGTCAGCCAATAGCACGCTGACTAGGACGACACCACGGCAGGGGCGGATTCTACACGGAAAGAATATAAGCGCCGCGCCGCCTAGCCGCGGCCGGATTGGAAGACCAGCCGTATATAACGCTACAGCAGTGACTTACGAAATGAATTGTTTTGCTCACATCGAAATTGTATATTCCGAGGGAAATTGACTATTTGCATCTCACCATTTGCTTGCGAAACATCTTTGTGAATACTCAAAGTGAAGTATTGTCAATAACTAACTGTAATAAACTCCGTTATTATGATTTGCTTGAATTGTTGTCTAGCGATCCGAGAAACGGCTTCCTGGGCACCTTATATTAGGCTACAATAGCACCCTATATACTACTATAATAGCTTCAGTTAAATGAAATCACCAAACAGAAAACAGGTAGGCCTTCCTTAATAACAGCTTCAATTAAGTAAAACTACCTAATAGAAAATAGACAGGCCTTCTTTAATAACAGCTCCTGTCAAGTAAAATTACCAAATACAAAACAAGTAAGTCCTCAATGATAACAGCTTCAATTATGTGAAATTATAAAATAGAAAACAAGTAGGCCTTCTTCATTAACAGGTTCATTTACTACAGCTACTAAACAGAAAACAGGTAGGCCTTCGTGAATAACTCCTTCAATTAAGTAACCAAGAGTTTGAATTGCCTCCTCACAAGAGGTGTACCAGAAAGCTTGTATACAGGGAGTGCAAGACTACATCAAATAGGAAGGTCAACAAAGATTACAACGAGAGGCCCCGCTTTCCAAGGCCATTGTCCTTGGGTACAGACCGGGAAAAGAAATATTGACACATCAGGGCTAATTACATGAAAGGAAAAATAGCTAGCGAAACGGTATACCGGCGTCACTGCAATATACCACCTCTACAACGCTGGCGAAACGTCCAGAGCAAAACTAGGTTGCCAAACCCAAATACATAGCTCCAGCAAATGCAAATTTTGAGACGCATGCACCTCCTAAGCCAGTGTAATAAACAGAGTCATATCGTCTGCAATACCCGAAGGTACCTCAAAACCGGCACCATGCCGTATTACAAGAGGAAGGTACTTACCCGGTGTTTGAAGAGGTTTAGCAGTGAGATCGGCTAAGACCCAACATCTCGGTAGTGCTTGACGATGGGGTGGGGTTCTGGCCACAGCATAGAAGAAACGCCATCGTATCACACAGTTTAAGATATCCTGTTAACGAACAACCAAGGCAACTATCGCATAAAAAGCCAACAACAGCCACAATTACATGAACCAACTGGTGGTAAAATATGTCAGCTAAGAAACAGTAATGATAGCAACATATCTATCGGTATGAATAACACAATAACAGTTAAGACCTCACAACCCAAAAGTTAACTGAAGTCCACGAATCGAAGCTTAAGCTTGACTGTTCCAACGAGGGCTCAGAATCCAGCACAGCGAAACTGGCTTAAACTTACATCGGTGTGTCACGTTCCACAACTTTCTGGCCAGGCTACGCACGAAGATGGCACTCAAAGTCAGCCACGTACTCAAATCGGCCCACAAATATGCCCAGCAACCATTCGCCAGACGCCGCGCACAAGGCGTTTGGGCCGGCTGGAGTGGCCGTGTGGTTCTAGGCCCTGCAGTCTGGAACCGAGTGACCGCTATGGTCGCAAGTTCGAATCCTGCATCGGGCATGGATGTGTGTGATGCCCTTAGGTTAGTTAGGTTTAATTAGTTCTAAGTTCTAGGCGACTGATGATCTCAGAAGTTAAGTCTCATAGTGGTCAGAGTTATTTTGAACCAAGGCGTTTGGGCAAATGCTCGCCTTACTTCCAAACTCCCGTCCCCCACCAACCGCGAGCAAAAGATCTGAGTGGCCTCAGACTATAGGGGAACCACACCACACATCGAGCTAGTGGTTCCAGGAATTAAAAAGGACACGCCAGCAAACCCACCATGGCTCATTGCTACTTTCCAGGGCCTTAGCCTGGGTGATGCAGCAGTTCCTTGTACAGAGGTACACTAAATCTGTGTTTGCAGTGGAAGATGTCTACGAGGCTTGAGAGAATTTTCCAAGTGGTATGCAGTGCCATGGATAAGAGTTTCTGTGAGCTCTGGACGACGTTCTTTGCGCTACCTATAGTACAGAATTAGTCACTTATTCTAGCACCTGTAAACTGCTGTTCAAAGAAGCTACGGATAATGTAAGTGGACTCTGTACGCATTACGAATCTTAAGCAAACACTCGTTATAGAATGGAATAATTCGGTCTTGCAATTGTTGCATTCGCAGACTTCACTATTGCACTATATTTGTTTCACTGTTCTAATGACACTGGACGAAATGGAGCGTAGTGCGGCATTACCAGGGAGACGAGGAACCTTTTCCAACGGCCTGCGCGGTTCCGGTGGTCGGCACACACAAACCTCCGCGTGCGGTCGTCACATAAGTGTCACACCCCCTCTTTATTTTGCTAGCAAACTGTAGGCTCTAGGAGCGTAAACTGGAACTCGTTCAGTAGCTTAAACTGAACAACTTACTTTTTCATGTTTAAAGTCTGCCAGCCTTAGTGTATACTTTCTCTTGGTATTATACTACAGATACAGGAAAATGGGGAAGGTTAATTAAAGAAAGTGAAGTCCTTCTAGAATGACCAAATTAACGGTGCAGTTCAGAAAAATAAGGTTTGTTGGAAGAAATCCAGTAAACCGTTTAATGTTAAAAGATACGCATGATGTTGCTCAACAAGAAGAACGGTACGCCAGGAAAAGCAACAAAAACAGACCTAAAATTTTGGGGACAAGTCTTGAAGAAAGAGCTGGTTTCGTAGCTTGCTATGGAAATTTATTTCTGTGGCTTTACTCATAACGACTTGTTAAAAATGAGCTCACAATTGGCAGGGAGTAATAACATTTAACACGTTTTCTAAGACAAAATTCCTGTGGAAAAGTGGGTTAGACTGTCTCTTAAACGCTACAAACCTTAGCTCTCAGTATGAATGGCTACAAGGATATCCAACATTAGGGCGTTTAGGTTCCGCAAAGGAAACACAGTGAAATTCTGTAACTTTGTGGAAGATGTTATAATATACTCAATCTGTGATTAGACTATGTTTCCTCTTATTTAATACCTTTTCCCAAATAAGTTTAGTTATATTTTTCATAATTTTGGAAGGGATCCTATTTTGGCAACTATTTAGTCAGAGTATTATTTAAATGCATAACATTATAAAGTAAACGTTAAATGTTTTCAAAACTTTATTTTTTATTATTTCCTGTTTTTTTCTTTTTAATTCGAAACACAATGGGTTAAGATTTTGTTAATTTTAACCCATATTTGGTGGAACTAGACAACTAGATAACTATTACTATATAAATGTACCTTTTCTAACGATACTTCCTAAGCAGTGAGGAAAAAAACGATTGTACTGCTCACTCAATATTCGATATATTGCTTCATCAAGAAAGGGGAATGGCTTGATTGTATCATGCACTGGAAAACATTCAAATAGGTATACCTCATGCCAAGACAGAGCAGTGCCAGAGATTAATTATACGCCGCATATTCGACGCTTGTCAAATGTCACAATATTCTTCCAATGTATGTAAAAAGACATCAACAATGAAAAAGTGCAATGCTGACGTCATATTGCTGTTGAAACCATGATTGTGGCAGGCGGTGTGGCCGGGCGGTTCTAGGCACTTCAGTCTGGAACCGCGCGACCGCTATGGTCGCAGGTTCAAATCCTACCTCGGGCATGGATGTGTGTGATGTCCTTAGCTTATTTAGGTTTAAGTACGAGGGTCACTCCAAAAGAAATGCACACTATTTTTGTAAAAATATAGTTTTCATTCTGTATGTGTGTAGATACATCCTTCCCGCTTGTTTTGAAACTTAGTTCAACCTGTTCCCTGGGAGGCACCGTCACAGCATGTCCTCAAGATGGCTGCTACACTTCACGTTCATCAGAAGGAACGCGCTGTCATAGAATTCCTGTGCTGTGAAAACGTGACAGTGGGAAACACCCACAAGAGGTTGAAAAGGTGTATGGCGGTGCCGCTGTCGAGCGCAGTATAGTTAGTCGGTGGGCAAGCAGTTTAAGTGACGAAAGCGGGCACCGCAATATTGAGGTTTGTCCTCGCAGCAGCAGGCCTCGTACTGCACACACTCCAGACAATGTTCAGAGAGTTAACGAATTGGTGACTGCTGACAGACGCATCACAGTGAACGAATTGTCACGCTACGTTGGGATAGGGGAAGGAAGGGTTAGCAGAATACTGAAAGTGTTGGCGTTAAAAAAGGTTTGTGCCAGCTGGGTTCCCAGGATGTTGACAGTGGCTCACAAAGAAACAAGAAAAACGGTATGCAGCGAACGTTTGGAACAGTACGAGAATGGTGGAGATGAATTTCTTGGAAGAATTGTGGCAGGTGATGAAACATGGCTCCATCATTTTTCACCAGAGACGAAGAGGCCATCAACGGAGTGGCATCATGCAAACTTACCCAAGAAAAAGAAATTCAAAACCACACCTGCTGCTGGAAAAGTTATGGCTACGGTGTTTTTTGATTCCGAAGGACTCTTGCTTGTGGACATCATGCCAAGTGGAACCACCATAAATTCTGATGCATATGTGACGACACTGAAGAAACTTCAAGGTTGACTGAGTTGTGTTCGACCACATCGGCAAAAGCAGGATGTTTTGCTGTTGCACGACAATGCACGGCCACATATCAGTCAAAAAACCATGGAAGCGATCACAAAACTTGGATATACAAAACAGAAACACCCGCCTTACAGTCCTGACATGGCTCCATGTGACTATCTTCTCTTTGGGAAACTGAAAAACTCTCATCATGGAACAAGGTTTGAAGATAATGACTCCCTTGTGCACGCTGCCAAACAGTAGCTCCAACAGGTCGGTCCTGAATTTTACCGTGCGGGTATACAGGCGCTGGTTCCAAGATGGCGTAAGGCAGTTGATAAGGATGGAAATTATGTGGAGAAATAGAAATATTGTTCCTAAAGGATGTATCTTTTTTTTTTTTTTCATCAGTCTACTGACTGGTTTGATGCGGCCCGCTACGAATTCCTTTCCTGTGCTAACCTCTTCATCTCAGAGCAGCACTTGCAACCTACGTCCTCAATTATTTGCTTGACGTATTCCAATTTCTGTCTTCCTCTACAGTTTTTGCCCTCTACAGCTCCCTCTAGTATCATGGAAGTCATTACCTCATGTCTTAGCAGATGTCCTATCATCCTGTCCCTTCTCCTTATCAGTGTTTTCCACATATTCCTTTCCTCTCCGATTCTGCGTAGAACCTCCTCATTCCTTACCTTATCAGTCCACCTAATTTTCAACATTCGTCTATAGCACCACATCTCAAATGCTTCGATTCTCTTCTGTTCCGGTTTTCGCACAGTCCATGTTTCACTACCATACAATGCTGTACTCCAGACGTACATCCTCAGAAATTTCTTCCCCAAATTAAGGCCGCTATTTGATATTAGTAGACTTCTCTTGGCCAGAAATGCCTTTTTTGCCATAGCGAGTCTCCTTTTGATGTCCTCCTTGCTCCGTCCGTCATTGGTTATTTTACTGCCTAGGTAGCAGAATTCCTTAACTTCATTGACTTCGTGACCATCAATCCTGATGTTAAGTTTCTCGCTCTTCTCATTTCCACTACTTCTCATTACCTTCGTCTTTCTCCGATTTACTCTCAAACCATACTGTGTACTCACTAGACTGTTCATTCCGTTCAGCAGATCATTTAATTCTTCTTCACTTTCACTCAGGATAGCAATGTCATCAGCGAATCGTATCATTGATATCCTTTCACCTTGTATTTTAACTCCACTCCTGAACCTTTCTTTTATTTCCATCATTGCTTCTTCGATGTACAGATTGAAGAGTAGGGGCGAAAGGCTACAGCCTTGTCTTACTCCCTTCTTAATACGAGCACTTCGTTCTTGATCGTCCACTCTTATTATTCCCTCTTGGTTGTTGTACATATTGTATATGACCCGTCTCTCCCTATAGATTACCCCTACTTTTTTCAGAATCTACACACTGTAAATCTTTCAAACATGTAGAATAAAAGATGGATTTTTTTAAATATTTGTGTGCGTTTCTGTTGGAGTGACCCTCATAGTTCTCAGTTCTAGGGGACTGACCTCAGATGTTAAGTCCCATAGTCCTCAGATCATTTGAACCATTTGAACTTGCCCAACTGTTGCTGACACACATTACTTGAGTGGGGACAACCTTGGATGCTAGTTTGGTCGGTCGTCTCATCAGACGACGTGTATTTGGTCGCCGACAGCTTCCGGGTTCTCTGTGTGTGTCGACTTGTGATTCGTCCTTGTTGTTCCACAGTGACCATTTTAGTATTCTTCTAGTTGTTTGTGGAAGTGTTTACAACAACCGTGTGCAGCTTGTGTGGTTTGTCTGAGCACTTATTTTAATGCTGTCTGCATGTTAGATTGAGTCGATCGCTTGGGACGGAGCAGCGAGGAAGTCTCTGCGGCGCGAGGTCAGGCTGGGGTCGCTGGCGGCGTGCACGGGCGGTCGGATTTGTGAGGTGCTAGCTGCGAGAGTTACAAATTTCGTCGCCCACCGAACATGGACACTGAAATTGAGTGATCAATTAACTTGTTATGAAACCTCATCTACTGTGACATCTCTTCGTTCATTGCTGGTTGTTGCTTCGTAGGGCGTTCCCGTAAGCAGCAACATATGGTGCGTTGGAGTCGGCGAAATTTTGGAGCCATCTTCCTGTACGGTATTTAACTATTGAAAGGGTAGTGAAGTGCACCAACTGTATCATCCGCCTTGTAGCCATTAACGTTCAAGTGCCTGCCCTGGTTGTTAGCACAGTTTTCCGGCAGTGTGTTTTTCCTCGCCGTGTTGATGCTGTGTGGCATGGCGTGTAGTTCGACAGCTTTGATGTTGTTCATATTTTGGGTTGTTATTGTGCCTTGACTGTATTTAGACGCCACTTTTCAAGACATAGTGCTGCTGGTATCTTCGTCCTCCATGGTTTTTTCCATTGTTGTGCCAGTCGTCTGACACAAGGGAACTGATGAGGTTGTTGGTCAGACCTTCAGCTGACGCTGTGTCGGGATGCCATCCCATTATTTGGTCTTACTCTTGGCTGCCTGTCTCACCTTAACTTATGTTAGACTTACCTCTTCAGGCTGACCCTTGTAACACTTCTGAGCACCATTTTCCTGTTATTTTTAGATTGCGATTTTCTTTTAGTCTTAAGTACTGTGCAAGGCCTTCAGCCATCTATTAATTAAGGTTGTTTCTGTTTTAAAATATGGCCTTCAGCCGATCTAAATTAAAGTTTGAAGATTGATTGGTTGAAAACTTATTTAAAAAAGGAGATTTTACTCTATTGGAAATCTTTATTATCCAGGTCTTAATCCTTGAATTGTTCTATGTTTAGTATGTGGCCTTCAGCCGAACTTTTTTGTGAAATATTTTAAGATAAGGCCTTCAGCCGTCTCAAATTAAAATTTGAAAATTCGCTCGTTTAAAACCTCACCATGAATTTTAAAAAAAAATTAGCTGAAGGAATCTGATTTTTGTACAGTTTACAGTCTAATTTCTTCTCCCGATAAACTGCGTATCATTTCGTTATCAAGTTATTGTTTTTTCATCCACCAAATGGTCTTGCACGACGCGCCCATTTCCGACACTGTTCATCACGATTCATGAGCTCATAACAATCGTCACATTTCATTATTGGTACAAGATCCCGAACCGAGGACATATATTGTATGATATACAGGGTGGCCAAATACCTCACAAAATAAGAATCAAACGAGAAAACTACAAAGAACGAAACTCGTCTAGCTTGAAGGCTTAAACCAGGTGGCCCTATGGTTGGCCCGTTATATGGTGTTGCCATAGGTCGAAAGGATATCAACTGGTTTTTTAAAATAGGAACCCTCATTTTTTATTACATATTCATGTAGTACGTAAAGAAATACGACTTTTTTCGCTTTGCGATAGATTGCACTGTAATAGTCATAAACGTATAAGCACTTGGTATCACGTAACATTCCGCCAGTACAGGCGGTATTTGCTTCGTGATACATTACCCGTGTTAAAATGGACCGTTTACCAATTGCGGAAAAGGTCGATATCGTGTTGATCTACGGCTATTGTGATCAAAATGCCCAACGGGCGTGTGCTGTGTATGCTGCTCGGTATCCTGGACGACATCATCCAAGTGTCTGGACATTTCGCCGGAATAGTTACGTTATTTAAGGGAATAGGAAGTGTTCAGCCACATGTGAAACGTCAACTACGACCTGCAACAAATGATGATCCTCAAGTTGGTGTTTTAGCTGCTGACGCAGCTAATCCGCACATCAGTAGCAGACAAATTGCGCGACAATCAGGAATCTCAGTAACCTCGGTATTGAGAATGCTACATAAACATCGATTTCACCCGTACCACATTTCTATGCACCAGGAATTGCATGGCGACGACTTTGAACGTCGTGTACAGTTCTGCCACTGGCCCCAATAGAAATTACGGGATGAGGACAGATTTTTGTCACGCGTTCTATTTAGCTACGAAGCGTCATTCACCAACAGCGGTAACGTAAACCGGCATAATATGCACTACTGGGCAACGGAAAATCCACGATGGCTGCCACAAGTGGAACATCAGCGACCTTGGCGGGTTAATGTATGGTGCGGCATTATGGGAGGAAGGATAATTGGCCCCCATTCTATTGATGGGAATCTAAATGGTGCAATATATGCTGATTTCCTACGCAATGTTCTACCGATGTTACTACAAGATGTTTCACTGCATGACAGAATGGCGATGTACTTCCAACGTGATGGATGTCCGGCGCAATGCACGGGTGCGGTTGAAGCGGTATTGAATAACATATTTCATGACAGGTGGATTGATCGTCGGGGTACCATACATACCATGACCCGCGCGTTCACCGGATCTGACATCCCCGGACTTCTTTCTGTGGGAAAAGTTGAAGGATATTTGCTATTGTGATCCACCGACAACGCCTGACAACATGTGTCAGCGCATTGCCAATGCATGTGCGAACATTACCGTAGGCGAACTACTCGCTGCTGAGTGGAATGTCGTTACACGTATTGCCAAATGCATTGAGGTTGACATACATCATTTTGAGCATTTATTGCATTACTGTGGTATTTACAGGTAATCACGCTGTAACAGCATGCGTTTTCAGAAATGATTAGTTCACAAAGGTACATGAATCACATTGGAACAACCGAAATAAAGTGTTTAAACGTACCTACGTTCCGTATTTTAATTTTAAAAACCTACCTGTTACCAACTGCTCGTCTAAAATTGTGAGCCATTTGTTTGTGACTATTACGGCGCAATCTATCACAAAGCGAAAAAAGTGGTCATATTTCTTTACGTACTACACAAATAAGTAATAAAAAATGGGGGTTCCTATTTTTTAAAAAAACGCAGTTGAAATCCGTTTGACCTATGACAGCGCCATCTAGCGAGCCAACCGTAGCGCCATCTGGTTTCCCCCTTCAAGCTAGACAAGTTTCGTTCTTTGTAGTTTTTTCGTTTGACGCTTATGTGGAGAGATATTTGGCCCGGTCACGATCAATGGACCACTCTGTATACTCTCAACACTTTCATTAGCCAAGTTACATCAATAGTTCGTTTGGAGAAATGAGAGGTCGTCCAACGAAACGTGTAAACACGTCAATAGTGCTTCAAGGAAAAGCCAGCGGCCACATTTAATCGCGTCCTCTGCAGCTGCGGAGCGGTGGAGCAAGAAGAGTTAACATGTCCACTGCAGTCAGAGGGGTGGGATCAAATAATGCAGAGAAAAATATCGATTTAGGAAACTTACGTCGATGTAAAAGTGTGAAGAGACGAGCTGTGTTCCACAATTTATAAAACTGTTCACTCACAACACACTGCTACTTGAAAATGAAAAGCTGTCACTGGAAAAGTAGAAAAACTTTACTCTGCGTTCATTTGAAATGCCACTGAGTACTAATTAATAATAATGGACAGATTCAGTATGAAATAAATACTACGCATCTGGGACACACCGTACTGTAAATTTACTACCAAAAAGAAGAATCACAGGATGGGGAGCATCGTATTGAAACAGAATCAGAGGCTTGTCAACATGCTATGTGTATCAAGTTTTAACAGAGGGGATTTTTTCAAGGCAGTACAGTAAGGAAGCCGGATTTCCTCTAGCAGTAATACTGAGACTTTCATAGAGACAATCTTAGTTAATGTTTATTACGCATTACGCTGCGACAGTGAATTCAGCCTGTGCTACAACTGAGAAGGACTTGTATCCAATATTAGTCATGTCAAATAAATTAACTTCACGGTCGCATTCTTTAGTGCAGGAAGTGCAATTTTTCGGTGCCTTTTGTTTGGCCCGGTAAAAAATTGAAAGTCTGCTGTGTAACAAAACTCGATAAATCAGGAAACACATAATTAAATATTCTTTCGAGGTGATAGCTGCAGCTGAAAACAGGAAACAGTACAGCAGCTACTATGTACGAAGGATTTGTTTCAATATGTAATTCGGTAAAAGCAACATGCTACATTTATTAGAAGTGTAAGTGAGTCGCGATAACTGAAGCAGATATCTCGCCAAGTAAGCCATGACCTCGATGATAGATACCGTTCTCAAGTTATGCTACTATGTTCTAGTGTTGTTTCAAATTACCCTTTGATAATGACTAGGGTGTAAATCCATGATTAAAGATGAAGGTATTGAATAGTAACAGAATGAGATTGGGAGATACATACAAGATGAAATGGAGGAATTCTGCTATCTTGTACGCAGAATATTTCATGACGGACCAGACGAGGACGATAAGGGTATGATAAAGCAGCGTTTTTCGGCAAACGAGGTCTACTAGTTTCACGTATACGGCTTCATTTGAGAATGGCGTTTCTGACAATGTGCGCCCCCAAATAAAACACTGTAAGTAGGTGAATCCTGGAGCTGATGGAAAGTCTGAAAGAGGAGCAGTGGTTTCAGATGCCAAGGTGCAGAAGGACGCTGAAAATTGAGTCAAATGATAAGAAATGTGGAGCTTACTTTCATAATCGGCTAGGGAACGAGCTTGTAGAAAGCACTCACGAGAAGCTGACAGAACGTTTGTTAAGGCGTCTGGGAATAACTTGCATTGTATTAGAGTGAGTCTTGGAAGGCACAATAGTCAGCCAGGAGAGAGATTGGGATTTATGCAACAAATAATTCGGACGTCGAGTGAAAATGCTTATCTGAGATGAAGACCTTGGTTCGGCGCAGGGAGGTCTTGGGGCAGGGAGAAAGGGGAGGGGGGGGTGGATCCGCATAAACCAGAACCAGCCAGAAGAATAATGACCTAAATAATTTTGAAAGTGGAACTGGAACAAAGAAACAACTGTTCAGATTGAAAACAATTGATTAGCTGCTTTCGTGTTATACACATATATACATATATATTTCGTATATAGAAAAGAAAAAATGTCGGCCACCGAGATCTCGCTGTGGTCCAGGTGTTTGGAACATCCAGTACAATTCTCTGCTTAATTTGGATTACATAGTTAACACAAAAATAGTAGCACATGAAGAGGACTTTTATCCTGTTGACAAAAGCAAATATTGTCATTATCGCTGAGACGCTCTGTGATAGAGAGATAGGAAAAGTCACAGCTTCGGCCCAAAGCAACAAAATCCTTTTAATGAGCAAAAATAAGTAATGATAATAACAAGGAGAAGGCGTAAACGCAAAGCAACACTTATTATCGCTCTAAACGGTAATGTTTTGCAACGAGCTGTACGATAAAATACTTAGGTACAATTGTTGATTCTAAATCTATGTTTAATGAACATATAGAGTACATGAGTGAAAAATACGCGAATCGTATTCATTATTTATCTAAATCAGCAAAGCTCAGTTGGAGACTTGGTTCCGGAGCAAGAAAAATCATTTACAGAGGCGCTACACTACCAGTATTGGAATATGTACCTTCTGATTGGATTCACGCACTAAGAAGAAAATATAATTGTATGAAGAGTGGTAGAATCCAGCACTTGATCAACATAAAGATTGTTAACGCTTACATAACGACGTCTACTGTAGCGTTGTGCATTCTAAAAGGCAATAATTATAAAACTACAGGCAATAGCTGAAGAATACAAAATTGCAGGAATTGAACACGTGTCCCATGCCATAGTCACTCCTTTAGATTACAAACAATGGCCCCACCCAGCAAGTACAGAACTTCAGAAGAAAATTGAAAAGTCGAGGAATATTCTACAGAGATTTATACCGATGTGATTTATTCAGAGAACGGAACAGTTCAGAAGTGGTAATAACGATTAATGGCGTACCCACCTATCACTTAAAGTACACAGCAATGGACAGGTGCACTACTAATCCCACTAACCAAACAGAACCATTAGCAATCTTGTAAGACTTAGAGAAACTAGAGATCTAACAAGAAAAAAATTTTGAAATGGCAGCTGTAATACGTACAGACAGTAGAATTACGCTGGATTCAATAAAAAAATTCGTGAAATCGTAAATATTTCACAGAAGAAATCAGAAACAAAATTCTGGATTGCATCATAGCAAACGGCATATTAACTCCTAATGGATGAAAGCACATGCACGAACTCCTGGGAATGAAATGGCAGACGGCCGAGCGGTTCTAGGCGCTTCAGTCTAGAGCCACGCGGCTCCTACGGTCGGAGGTTTGAATTCTGCCTCGGACATGGATATGTGTGATGTCCTTAGGTTAGTTAGGTTTAAGTAGTTCTAAGTTCTAGGGGACTGATGACCTCAGATGTTAAGTCCCATAGTGCTCAGAGCCATTTGAACCATTGGAACTGGCAGACAAACTTGCCAAACAAGCAGATCGTTAAAACACATAAGAAAGTTACAATAAAATTGCTTCGCCTGTGCTCACAAGAAAGTTAAGATGCACTGCGAAAGAAATATGCGAAAGAGAATAGCTGAAACTACAAGTGGGGTAATCACAAAAAAATTTCCCACTGTTCAACCTCGTTTTTCCATCTAATCTTGCAGTAGTGTTAACTTATCACGAAAAATTAATGTCTTACTACCATCGGTTCAGGCTACGCCCAAACGCTGACTGTTCGTGCGGAGATGGTGATCAAACAGTACATCACCTTTTGTAGGTGAGCCACCATGAGGAAGATTATTACAGGGACGGGAGAAAGCTGGCCGGTCTATAAACCAGTTTAAGAAAAGCTCTACATGAACGAATTTCACAAATTTTACAGTTTAATAAAGTTTCCCAGTATATGGATGTTCATGTTAATAAGAGTTAAAAACATAATGTACTAACCTAAAACCTCATATCGACCATACAGGAGCTTACTGTTGTAAATATAATTATTAGTGGTCTTTTATCGTGTTCTACCTGGAAACCTTATATCAATGATACAGAAGTTTTCTATTTCAAATACTTTTCATCCATACTGTTGTAAATCTTTATAATTAGACTTCTTTTTATATCTTGTTAGCTAATCATGAAGTATTACAAATACTGTAACGGAGAAAGTTGAATAAATGAAATGAAGTGATCCGGTGAGGGAGTCTTGTTATTTTTGCAGCTTGAGGAAGCTTTTAGCTGGATCATTGAAGGGAAGTAAACAATACAGCCATAAAGTTGTTTGGTGCAGAAAACGCTTCATCACACAGGTATAGAATAAGAGAAAGTAGTCGGCCGTGTTCGTGCAGCTGGAGCGTCGAGAAACCAGGTGGTTTGCCATAAGGTCTGCATTGTGCAATACGTGGAAAAAAAGGCTTTTTACCTCTGTTAACATCTGAAGGCCAGGTGATAAAATGAGCCTTCATATCGAGAGAGAAGCCACTCAGCTCTGGCGTGCCTTGTTGGAATGTTTGTTCAAATTGTAGTAAGGCATTTTTTATTGACTCATAGTAATTACACTGAAGAGCAAAAGAAACTGGTATACCTGCTGATATCATGTAGGGCCCCCGCGAGTACGCAGAAATGCCACACCACGACATGGCATGGACTCGAACAATGTCTGAAGTAGTGCTAGAGAGAACTGACACCATGAATCCTGTCCATAAATCCGTAAGAATAGGAGGGGGTTGAAATTTCTTCTGAGCTGCACGTTGCAAGTCATCCCGTATATGCTCGATAATGTTTATATATGCGGAGTTTGGTGGCCAGTGAAGTGTTTAAACGCGGAAGAGTGTTCGTGGAGCCACTCTGTAGCAATTCTGGACATGTGGGGTGTCTCATTGTCCTGCTGCAATTCCCGAGGTCCGTCGGACTGCACAATGGACATGAATGGATGCAGGTAATCAGATAGGATGCTTACGTACGTGTCAAAGTCGTATCTACATGTATCAGGGGTCCCATATCACTCCAACTGAACACGCCCGACACCATTACAGAGCCTCACCAACTTGAACAGTCCCCTGCTGACTTGCAGGGCCCATGAATTCAGGAGGTTGTCTCTGTACCCGTACACGTTCATTCACTCGATACAATTTGAAACGAGACTCGTCCGACGAGGCAACGTATTTACAGTAATCAACAGTCCAATGTCAGTCTTCACGTTCCTAGGCGAGGCGTAAAGCTATGTGTAGTGCAATCATCAAGGATACACGAGTGCCGTCGGCTCCGAATGCCGATGATGTTTCTTTGAATGGTTCGCACGCTGGGCCAACACTGAAATCTGCAGCAATTTGAGAAAGTCTTGCCCTTCTGTCAAGGTGAACGATTCTCATCAGTCGCCTTTGGCCCTGTTCTTGCAGGATCCTTTTTCGACCGCGGCCATGTCGGAGAATTGATGTTTTACACGATTCCTGATATTCACGATACGTTCGTGAAATAATAAACTTGGATAATATACCCTGTTATTTAAAATATTAATTATACTTACCATTAAAATCCCAATTCATCGCTACCTCGGAGTTGTTGTGTCCCATCGCTCAAGCCACGACGCCGGGTGGTTACAGTTAAATTCTCCCTATTTAGCACGTTACAACACGGAAATTAAATTCCGTACTAGTATAAAACTTGGTAGCATTAATGTTAAGGACACCGGGAAGATAAACAATGCAGAATCAATTCAATCAACACACTTTTAATATGCCGCTATGGTATATCAAACCAATACATACCGGTACCAACACTGCTACAAAATAGCGCCCATCAGTGTCAAGAAGAGTCTGAAAGCCCAGGATTGCATTCTCCACAGCAGAACGAAGCATGTCCATAAGTACGATGGCTACCTCTCTTGATATGCCGCGCCTAAGATCAGCACATGTGTGAATGTTTTCCTGGTAAACCACGTCCTTCAGGCAGCCCCACAACCAGAAGTCACAGGGAACGAAATCAGGTGACTGTGCCGGCCAAATGTGTTTCGGAGACGCGAGTGAACTTCACGAGCGATGTGCGGTGGTACCCCATCTTGCATGAAAATTGTTGTGTCCAATGTGTCTCTCTCCTGTAGGGCGGATGTGACATGCTGACGAAGCATACCCCAGTAACGCTGGCTAGACACACTGCACGCCTTTAGTCCTTGAGCACCAAATTGTTAAAAAAATAATGGCCCAGGGACGAACGTAGCTATGAACCACACCAAGCAGTGACACTTTCACGATGTAAAGGATCTTAATGTACAGTGGGGAGGTAGAGATTACCAAACTCAGCAACTCTGTGTGTTTACCCCATCCGTCAGAGAAAATGAGCTTCAACTGCTCATATGATGGTCCATGGCCAGCCCTCGTCAATTTTAATAATTTCGAGAAGGTGGAGAGGTAAGTCAACACATCGTTGTGCGTCGTGTGGTGCAATCTGCCGTACGATATGGATCTTGTACGTATAATATTTGAGAATGGTTCGAAGCACCTTCCATACAGTGGACCACGGGATGTTCAACTCTCGTTACACAGCACGCCCTTTGCCTGTTGATCGGGAATTGCCCCCAGGATTGTCTGCCATAGCAACAGCGATTTCATAAACCACCTGTGGTTCAACAGGTCATCGGCCTCTTCTCGGAACGATGTCTATTTCTCTGGTTGATTCGGACTTCTTCATCATGCTCCGCACAGCAGGTGGAGAAAGAGGATTCTTCCGTAATCCTTTCAGCCAGCGATACTCTCAAAGTGCAGCTGCAGCATTACTGCTGTTTTGATAAAAGAGATTTACAAATAATATCCTGCTCATTTTGTCCAAGCTCGTGTTGACACGTCAACAAGCACACTGCGACTTCTCAGGTGTGTGAGACTATGAGTCACACTCACTGATCACCGCACCAGGTGGGCAGATCTGGAACTGGACGGTGGCGCTGTGACGCATGGAAATCATGCATCCCATACTCTAAAAAATTAATGCTACCAACTTTGGTACTCGTACGGTAATTCGTCCCGTGTTATGACGTGTTAAGTAGGGAAATTTTAATTATAACCATCCGGTATAACACCACTTTCAAACCCACTTAAATCTGGACAATCTGCCATTGTAGGAGTAGTAACCGATCAAACAACTGCGCCAGACGCTTGTCTTATATAGGCGGTGCCGACCGCAGCGCCGTTGTCATCCTTTTTACATATCTTTGTATTTGAATACTCATGCCTATAACAGTTTCTTTGACGCGTGAGAGTGTTTCGTGCAAGGGGCGAGTTCCCGTACGCGCAGATGTTCAGGGCTTTTGGTTGGCCTTCACCGGAAATCTTCTTGCAGCATACCGTATTCGTTAACCATGACAAAACCTTTTTTACAAAATTTTCGTTGGTCTGAATTCATGACTCAGAACTTGGTAGGTGAATTTCCAGTGCTGGAAGAACCAGCTAAGGTTCAGAGTGAAACCTGAGAACTCATTTCGCATAGGGTGCCACAGACGATACTTTGTCCATGCCTGGGAGGGAGAGCTGCAGTGACATATGTCTTCGACATTAGAGCTAAGTACAGGGACCGTACTCACGACATTGTTTTATTCCATCCTTTTATGCAGCCACCTAACCAAGCGAAGGCCATAATTCAGATTTACAACCATTTGTCCAACACTTGATTTAGTAGTAAAATCATTTTGCTTGATGTTTAATGGCGCTAAACCAAGCTGTTATACTGAATGCTAGGTTCATTTCGTAATTTTATGGCTGCCTTCATTAACAAATCCCTTCACGTTTAATTGTGCTACCCCTAGTAATTTTCACTTAATAAGACATTTTCCATTGTTTCTTTTAAATTCGCAAGATCTCAAGGGGAACTTTTCTTCCCTGTAGGTCACCAGAGATCGCATTGTACCATCACAGCAGTAAAGTATTCTAAAGAACTCAATCGCTACCTCACACAGGTATGTTGATCTTCATATTTCTGGTCGACCAAGTCTGACAACCGCAAAGAAGAATCACAGTAGTGTGTGCAAGACACATCATAACACTTTCACATTTGTACCTGGTATCCGATTATTCGATAACAAGCAATGGACTCCATGCAACCTTCCATATTATCGTGCACCATTGGTCGAAGATTAGCAGTAGCTGAACTAGGGAGCTATCGCCCCATTCATAGGTTGCCTTGAACACCACGACGTTCAACCCTGTATTTATAGTAGTGGCATGCCGAGGAAGCATGTACTTTGGATGAATGGCTCACACCTTCGTTCGGCGGTGGATAGCAGTTCTGATTACCAAGTCAGAAAGTATGGCGCCTTCCTGTGAAGCCCTTCCAGTTCTACAGTGTTTTTGAATGGGTTACTCATAGCGCCATAGTGTGGGGAGCCACAGGGTATTGCTTTGGGTCCCTGCTCGTAGCAACTAAAGGAACTCCGACGGCTGAACCGTACTTGATAGACATCCATCTTGTGTGAAAATATTGTGGTTCCGTTTCTCAACAGGACATCAGACGCCTCTACATGGCACGTGCTTCTAGACTTGTTTGCGAGATGCTGAGACACTTCCATGGTCAGCTAGACCCTCAGATCTCTTCCTAGTAGAACGTTCCGTAACTTGACCCCTTCGGTTATCATGTACGGCAGCCTTACAGTACAGCGATACGTCGGCGATATTTTACGCTTCGTTCTGTTGCCCTTCGTGCCTAGCGATACTATAGTTACATTTCAAACATATAATGTCCGCCAACACCTTATGAGAGCTCCTGTTGCTTGTCGTCTTACCTGTCACACCCTAACTTGTCCTTGGATCTCTCCTCTTTTGGAGTATTACGGGAATGATCCTCTAACCAGTTAAGGATTTTGACGATCAAACGCGACAATTGGACAATTTCGAACGATATCCATCAGGATGACATTTACATCCCTGTCAGTCAGTGTCAAACCGAGTAAGTGCTTCCATAAGGGCCAAAGATGGTCAAAACGGTACTGACTAGCTGCATTTGTGAAGCTCTTTCTGTTGAATAACTCATCCAATTTTCCTGAAATCTTAACCATAAGATTGTCTCTACGTGCTCAAAAGTAACCGAACGACCTGAGCTGAATTTCACCTGCTTCTCATGCAACCCGCACAACGCAGCTGTCTAGCAGGTTCTCTCGTCGCTCCTTGGTACAGTCGTTTGACTATTGAAAATCGTTCCAACAAGTCACCACTAGAGAACACCGCTCTTCATCGAAATAACTCAAGATTTAAAGTAATACCGCAATACTATAAATATCAGGGAAAACGTTATCACAGATAAGTCTGTCCTTAAGGCTTGTAAGCTCACATTTATTACAATAAATGACATTGCTGAAATGTTACCACTCATTATACGTTAGATACATAATGCACGTAGTAAGTCCGTCGTATTCAAGATTTCGTCTTCAAAGTAACATACCGTACATTTTATTTAACACAACATGACATTAAAAATATAAGTTATCCACGAGCAGCTAGTTGACAATATGTATGAACTTCAAATGATACGACGAACCGTCTCGTTCTGCATTTGGATTCAAATCCAGGTCATGCAGACTAAGCAAAGATTTCGTGAGTGACAGAAAATAGCAGTCATTCATGACTAGGCATACAGAAATTGATATACCCTGATTTTAGTCAGTATCAGTTAGCAAATATCAACTTTAAATTACATAAAGTAAACATTTTTAACGGACACGAGTTCTTACCAAGCATCTATTGTCCCTGGTAACGAACTACGAAAGATGTTAAATATGGCTTCTTCACAAGTAACTTACTTGAAATGCCGTGAGGTAAAGCTTTGTGTTGGACAGGGATTCGAACCCACAACATAATCGGATTGTTATCGAAGCACAATCAACTGTGACATATCGGATTTTCTCGGCAGTAGCAAGATGTTTTAACTGAAATGACGCGATGAAACATTAACTTTTTGCTTCCCAGGACTCCAACAAGGCACCTATCGCTGTTATATTCTACAGAAAACGAACGTTACATATGGGTTTGTTACATCAGCAGCCACATGTAAGCATGTTTGAACTAGAAATAATGATGAGGATTTCAGTGCTGACTGGGAACCAAACCCCACACATATCTTTGTTGACTACACACAGAGACGTCAGCTACCGAATTTTTTTCCCACCAGCAGCTCGGAATAACGTCCTTGAACTTACAGTGATCTCGCAAATAGTTCTGTGTCTCACTGGGAGTCAAAAACGTCAGACATCTGGCCAGGATTCGAACCCATTCACGCACAGTATGTGGAGATGTTGAGGAAGCTGCTGTTTTGAACAAACAATAAATTGTAGTCGAGCTGTATTGTCACGAAGGGATCCAATTCCGCCTTAAGGTCGGTCTGAGTTGCATTCTCAGTTCTGAACCAGTTTTATCGACGTACAGACGCTCAAATAAAAGATGGAATAAGTGTCCTGGGACCCTACATAGCGTTTGTTTCGTCGCTAGCAATAAATAACTATTGTAAGAAAGGTTACTGGTGATAGAGTTTCCACATGTACCCAGTCCTAACTTTATTGTGGTTGAACCTCACGTCTATTTGGTAAAGAAGGAATATCATGTTTAACGTGAATTTCAGATCACAATGCCACTATACCTTCTTCACTTGGCGTAGCCAGAAGAGAATAGAATCTGTGTCTCCCTATCAAAAAACATCGGCAGAAGTTGAAATCCAGCCCACAATGTAAGTACAGTAGAGCGGCGATTATCCTAAGTAATTGGGGGACATGGGTGTTCGGAACACTGGTTTGCTCGGATAATAGAACTGTACACGTTTATTTGCCAAAAAGAAGTACTGTACAGTAAATTTAGTCATAAAAACAGGCATCTCTTTTAATATTACAAAGTAACAATCCAAGGCAACATCAGTAGGAACATATAGTATGTGGCACAGTTTATTAAACAAAAATATATGCATATTACATACGCATTTTGCATGAACAATACACACAGTATACAAAATTAACGTTTAAAAAAATCCTTTATTTTGGTATGTCTAAGCAAGCCTACATGCTTACGAGCAGCTAAGTCACGTACTTTTCTCATTACAGATATCTGAAACTGGTCACTTTCATCTTGGGCTTCAATCCATCGCAAGGCAGTATCTAAACAAGTGAAAGCCTCAGAAGCTGTTGGTATACTTTCATCTTCACTTTCTGGAGCACTGATTGATGAGATGCTGGCGGCGTCATCTTTTTCAGTGACGACGTTTACAATCTCGCTGTCCTGCTTGATAAGGTGTCCTGGATCTGCATCATCGATATTCATCCATTCGTGAACGTCTTCTTCGTCACATTCGTGGCAATCTATTTCTTTTATCATACCGAGAATTTCGGATATATCATTCTGTTCGTCATCTTCAATCATACCTTGTGAATTTTCTTCTGTGTCCAAAATTTTATTCCAGGCTTTCTTCAAATTCTCTTCCCTTACACTATTCCATGCTGCGCTGATCATGTATTAAGCGTATTTCAAGTCAATATTTTTATGATTTCTTTAGAGACTTTCTTCTCCATCCTCTTCTCTTTCTAACAATAACTTACGCAACAATTCTTTCCTGTGAAGGCCGCATTAGAAAAAATGTTCCGCCAGCGGTGGCCCAGTGCGGCAACTACTGTGGGAAACTTGGCTTGGGAGTGAGGGGGGTGATGGACGGTAGGGCAGGAGAGTAACACGTCCGAGTGAGTACACAGCTCGGTTAAGCGGTCGTTCGGTTGACCGACGTTCGGATAATCAACGCTCTTCTGTACATCAGCCTACCATCAATCCAACTCACCACAAAATCCTCTTCTCCGTGACTCATTTTTCTATCATAACGCCGTTGCGCCACGCTGGATGAGAATTCTGACACACACGCTTACTGTAGTGGCTTGCATCATGTTCAGTACAGTGATTTACTTGGTTGGCCGAATCGCCATGAGCTAGCTGCGCCGGCGATAGTGTCTGAGCGGTTCTAGGCGCTACAGTCTGGAACCGCGCGACCGCTACGTTCGCAGGTTCGAATCCTGCCTCGGTCATCGATGTGTGTGATGTCCTGAGGTTAGTTAGGTTTAAGTAGTTCTAAGTTCTAGGAGACTGATGATTTCAGCAGTTAAGTCCCATAGTGCTCAGAGCCATTTGAACCATTTTTGAACTAGCTGCCTCGGATACCCAGTGCATATATTCGACTCTATTTTGTAACCACCGAAATAAAATCACGTAACTGCCACCTACACAGAACTCCAACGGGGTAGAATGCAGTAATTTAAATAGGAAGTGTTCCTTTCTACTTGACCTACTCTATTGCTCTATCTATTTGTTGAAAACGTCATGCAGTGCAAAATAAAAGCTGTAACTGTCTGTCTCTCGGAAGTCTAGATTTGGCCATATGCTCTATCTCACAGCTCCGTGGAATGCGGAAGTTCTGGTCCAAAAATCGAATTATCTGAGCACTATGGGACTTAACATCTGAGGTCATCATTCCCTCTGAACTTAGAACTACTTAAACCTACTATTGTATGGAGTTTAGCCATGTATGGAAGTGAAACATGGACGATAAATAGTTTGGACAAGAAGAGAATATAAGCTTTCGAAATGTGGTGCTACCGAATAAAGCTGAAGATTAGATGGGTAGATCACATAACTAATGAGGAAGTATTGAATAGGATTGGGGAGAAGAGAAGTTTGTGGCACAACTTGACCAGAAGAAGGGATTGGTTGGTTAGACATATTTTGAGGCATCAAGGGATCACCAATTTAGTATTTGAGGGCAGCGTGGAGGGTAAAAATCGTAGAGGAAGACCAAGAGATGACTACACTAAGCAGATTCAGAAGGATGTAGGTTGCAGTAGGTACTGGGAGATGAAGAAGCTTGCTCAGGATAGAGTAGCATGCAGAGCTGCATCAAACCAGTCTCAGGACTGAGGACCACAACAAAACATACTTTTGTGGAGCTGTGTGTGATATCGATGTCTTCCTTTGAGGTGTATGTCAAGCGAACAATTCGATACCAATTTTGCCATTTTGCAGTTTCTTCTGTGTTTGTAAGAGACTTTTATAGGGGATCTGATATCACTGTCTGTTAAAGCTATATAGGTACAGCGTACACTGCGATTAATCTTGTTTTCTTTTTTTTATCTTTTCGTTTGCATCATTCCTGAAGAATGTGTGTGCAAGTTATTTTCCAGTTACGGTGTTTTGTGCAGGTGTCTAGTACCACTGTCTTATTTTCATCTGTACAGGTCAAAGCGAATCATTCGAATGCAATTTTGTATTTACTGTGTATATCTGAGTTCGGATTATTCTAGAGAAATTCTGAAATGAAACTTCCTGGCAGATTAAAACTGTGTGCCCGACCGAGACTCGCCCGCTAGAGGCAAAGATCCCGAGTTCGAGTCTTGGCCGGGTACACAGTTTTAATCTGCCAGGAAGTTTCATATCAGCCCACACTCCGCTGCAGAGTGAAAATCTCATTCTGGAAATTCTGAAATGTTCTTACGTTTAGTAACATTTTTAGTTTGTCCGCACCAAAAACTCTCACATTCCCGTGATTATGCTTTCATTTCATTTGCTGACTGAAATACTTCACATGGTTTTTTGTTTGTTAAGAACTGCTTTATACCGTATATAACGGAATATTTTAACATAAACAATCGATTTAGGTCTAGGATTGATCATAATCGGGTCCAAAATTCGTCTCAGCTATCCGTCTGAGTTAACGGAATCGCAGTTATCAGATGTAAATTGGTCCGTCATTGATACTATCTGGACATACGTAACATTACTTCCATTTAACCTCAACAAAGTGTTTTCCCAATATTGGATATACATAGATAATATCAATGATGAAGTTTTGTACATCTGGTAACTGCTATTCCATCTAAGCAAATACATAGGAGAGATGGTTTTTGGATTTTCTGATTCTCGACCGAAATCGATCGTCTCTAATAAAATATGCCGATACAGGTGTGGGTTGCATTTTATAGTTGTTATCATTCATTAAGGTTCTACAACACCACCTCCACAAAATGTTTTATGTTTGTTTCTGATTGTAATGGTCTATACTGCGGTCGCCGTCATGAAGAATGTCATCGAGCTCTTATTAAAAGTTGTCTCTGGTTGTCGTAGTATCTCGTGTAAATTATCCACTTTTCTCCAAATTTGACGTCGTGGGTCAGAGAAGACGGATAGTATTGTAGCATTCCTTTCAAATGCTGAGATTCACAACGACAACGATCTTAGCGATATTTCTCGCTTGTCGATTACACATACACAGAGTTTGTGGTCATAACAAATTCATGCTGCTGGAACTTTTTTCCGTCTGTGAATACGAACACATTTTGGTAATTGGTGCCCACTGTGTGGTGTCATACTGGGTTGACCTTTCACCGTAACAAAGGAGCATACCTATGTTATTGGTTAAAGAAACTGAATTAGGTGCTCGGAGTACTTTGAATTCGTAAATATTTTGTGAGTTTATTAGTTATTCGGGCGTTTTCATACTTTAGACACTGCTTTATACCTTGCAATATTAAGGCATGATTATTTCGTCTTACATAGATTTAAATTAGTTAAAATTTTACTGCAGTGCTTGTTTACCTATTGATATCGACTTTCCTACAAAATTATGTGCTCTGTATTTTCTGAGATTGCTATTACTGGGCTGGCTATTTAATGTTGATCACAGGGTATGCTAACAACAATGCTATGTCACCTAAACCGACGAGGACCGTTGCCTAGCAATTACTTCCGTATTCTCTCGAGTACTAGAAGTGTCTGTGCGAATTCGTTCTGTGATTTATTCAGTAAAAGAACCTTCAGCTTTGATTCAAGTGTTGTAGCGTCGTAGTTTGTATTTCAAGAACAACTGAGGAAACATTTGAAAGTTCTTGCGGAGCTATAGAAGGTTTGAAGAAAGCTAACGCCCAGCTTCAGAGGCGAGGTTCATTGTACCCGCAAGAGGTATGAGCTATTCACATAAATGTAACCTTTTTATTTACCATGCAAAACCATCTACAGTTAGAATATCGTACAAGCATTTAAATGATTGTGACCTTCGAGGAGAAGTAGTGGCAAGTTGAAGTTTTACGACGGACCGTATTGTGATTTCGGGTCGTGTTATTTGTCTTCATTTTTATACGTGTTCAAAGGTTAGGTCCCTTCCTTGGAGAGACTAACCACTTTATTGCGTTTTTAACGACGTTCACGTACGTTACACATACTTTCACAAATTAAATACTTAGTTTCACAATAATAAGTGCGTCACCGATCTCCTTGCTTCTCAATTGTTCATACATGTCGTCTGTGATCATTACACAGTCGTGCCGCTGGAAGTTTCTTTCGTCTGCGAAGAAGAAGACGCTGTGAAAACTGATGGCAGCTTCGTAGAGCAACACTGAGTGAGCTGGCTCTCTAACAAAAGAGTTTTCTTCTCCTGTTGCTTCAGAAAATAGATTTAATATTTTGGGATGTCGTTAGCTGTTAAATCCATCTGGAGTTGATTACCTATTCAGGTGTTTTCGTTAGATACCGCTGAATATATCCCAGTCGCAAAATACCATTATTTTGTTCCAAATGCATAGATTTATTTAAAAAGTTTTAGCACTGCTCGTTCACCATACCTATAGACGTTGCTAAACAGTGTAGAGTTCTACAGTTACTGGCGTTGCTGTTTAATGTTGATCACAGGCTATGCTGACGTCAATGTTGTGTTACCTAAACTGTAGAGGATCGTTGCCTAGCAATTACTTCCGTATTCACTCGAGCACTTGAAATAACGATACGAATTCGTCGTGTGAGTTGTTTAGTTAAAGGAGGTCCAGTTTTGATTCATGTATTGTTCCGTTACACTTTGTGTTTCGAGTTGAAGTAAAGAAACATTTAACGTTCTTGAGAACTTTCAGAAGCTTTGAACGAAGCGAACGCCCAGTTTCAGAAGCGAGGTGCAATGTAAGGAAAAAAGGCAGTTCCACTCACATTCGTTACATTATTTCAATACACCGTGCAGCTACAAAGATTACGAGACAGCTTGACTTGTAGGGACGAATCTCTTCGCTGAGGTTTTGACAATTTCAGTTGCTGGAATCGTCATTTTCAAATTAATTATTTAGTTTCACAACGAGAACGGCGTCACCTACTTCTGTCACCAAACCTGTTATCTTCTACCTTATGTGAAGAAGAAGACAATTCGTCAACAAGTCCCAGCTGCCGAGGATCATAGTGAGTTGACATGGGCCCATGGCAAAAGTATTTTCCTTTCCTGTTTCTCAAGGAAATTAAATGAATATCGTGGAGCATCGTTAAATTTTAATTGCGTTGGCAGTTTACAAGCTATACTGGTGTTTTCGTCATTCAAATATTGCTGGGAAAATTTCAACGCAAAATGGTTGTTACGTCATACGTGTTTTTTGGTTCACATGCTTCTTGATTTCATGTTGAACTTAGGTTGTTGATGACTGTGCCACAAAGAAAGAAAGGTGCAGCACATTGAGTCTACACTAAGACAACGGATAGTTGTAAAAATCGTAATCTCGCCAGACACTGCGGAGAGATTTGAGATTTAAACCACCACACTGTAGCATAGATTATTAACCAGTAACTTCACATCACCAACAAGATGTTCTCTTTAGTACACAGTAATTAAATTACCGTTCCTGCCTCACGGTGCCATATTGAACGACGTGGGGTAGTAGGTAGTAACCAAATCCCGGCATTATGTCTGGCGAAATGCGAATACCTATACTTGGTGTATATCTGAAACAAGTACAGCGTTGCACTATCGTGCTAATAGTACTGACTGCCTGTCTAATAGTGATGGCTTTAAATGACTGCTACCAAACAAAATTATACGTTGCAGAATAAATGTACCACGTAATGATCACATCTTTGGCTGTTATCAGAGAGCTAGTGCTTTTTTAGTAAATCTATTAGTAATTAGTAAAAAGGAATTAAGATAATTAATTCCTGACCAGCCATAAATAGATAAACTTTTTCAAGGAAATCAGTGATATTTAATTGCTCAGAAAATTGTAGATCGTTTGTAACATTTGAACCTATTATCATTATTATTATAAAAGCTAAGTTTAGAGACATGTCCTCACGACCCCAAGTTTTTCCTTTCGATACATTTGTGAGACTTCGCAATAAGATATATTCGTGGACACGGTCTGGGCATATCTAACATGCTGCCCGTTATCGTTGCAGCAATGTTCCGACGCATCAAGACGTTTTTTTCCCGGTGTGTGGGAGGGGAGAAAGTCGAAGGTCTGCGACTGGACAAGACCTTGGTCGCTGCTCGACGTACCTTTGAGGTGAGCCACGTTGTGTTGCATTACTGATATCATAATAAGCAAAGTAATATTTTTTTAGAGCTACTTCACTGTACATAGGTTGGTCAACAGGTATTACAGACTGTCACGATTTACTGTAACTGAGTCTGCGATTGGCTATAAACATCCCATGTGACAATAATCATTATGAATAATAGATCTAAGACAGGAACCTCTACTGGACTATTGACTATGACGATTGTGTGTTGCTTTCTGTGCAAGAAAACAGTACGTTTATGGGAAGAGTAAGGTTCAATGTGCTAAAACATAAAAATTCAACAAAAAATTAAAATCTAAAATACACATAATTACAAATATTCAATTTAATACCATTTAGATACCCGGTAATAAAAATGACTGCGTTTCACTAGTTCAGTAGAATATTCTAAAGCACCAACCAAAAAACTTGCCGGAGCGACCGCTAAGGTCGCAGGTTAGAATCCTGCCTCGGGCATGAATGGTTGAGATGTCCTTTGGTTAGCTAGGTTTAAGTAGTTCTAAGTTCCCGGCGACTGATGACCTCAGATGTTAAGTCGCATAGTGCTCAGGCCATACAAAACTTGTTACGTCAGAACAATATGGAGGGCTCGTGTCAGTGTTCGTGACCGGATCTAAAATACAGCCACAGATGAACGTCACTGGCGAATAAATGGATTTCTTCATCGCTGGAGGGAAATGGAATTTGTTGGTCATTCAGCACCACACTAAAGCCTTCAATCTCGTCTCCAGAGATACACAAAACTTTTAAAATTTACTATATCTCGATTATAGTAAATTATATTGCTGTTCGCCACTTAAATTCACTTCTGCTTTCTGATCACAAGATAACGTGCACAGGCGTATAAGAATATTTACGCCAGAGCCATTACAGATTTAACTGTCTTCTCACCAGACTATGAAGACATTGGTTAGAAATGTATCCTATTCGGAGAGAGTCAGGGTAACTTCAGTTAGTGAAAGTTATATGTATAAGGTTTGACTTGGTCTCATGATTGGCCATACAACCTGAAGGACACGGATCGATCGGACATTGAACTACTCTGCATACAATAGAAACAACAACTTGGCATAGCTCCCAGAAGTACTTCAATAACCAATCGAGCAAACAAAATATTTGTACAACATATGACTTTAGTATTATTAGTTGCTCAGACATGGACTGAGTAGTGATACTAGTTGAATATTAAAACCGATCACTGTATAAATATTATCAATAAATGTAGCTAGCAAAATTCTTGATAAATATAGCGTAAAAAGCGACCATGTTAGAATCTAGCACATGTTCTGTATTACTCCACATGTTAGATATCAGAAAACTAATAAGTTCTTTTCCAACAGGAGCGTCAGTTTACGCTTGACGCGTTTTTTGAGGAAATGCTGGAGAGACGTCTGCAGTGAGAAGAGGAAAGCCACACTGCTACAGTGAGTGAAACTTCGATCAGTCAATTTTATTTTCTAAGTGTATTTCTGGTATCATGGCCACATCGTAACTTCCTTCAGAACGGTAACCTGCATTTGCGTTATTTTTCCGAATCTACAACTGTACGTTTTTAATGTCACTGAAATACTGGCACCTTAGGTACATAGACAAGCCTACAAAATGCAAAATTCTATGGCCGAACCGTAAATTTTGTCGTAGTGAGCTGTGGGTAGTTATCATGATGCTTGCAATACTGTCCTTCTATAACAGTTTTGAATTGTGAGGGCATACGCTCCCATTTTCGACAGTGTATTATTTAGTACTACTAATGGTAGGTTCTACGTAATCTTAAGAATGAACGGTATAACATGCTTGCATACCCTTTCACAGAATAGAGGGAGTTTCAGAAAATATTCTTATCTCCTCCCGCCTTAGAAAGAGTTATCAAGTTCTCAGCATAGTTTCGCCTTGATCTTTGTACGCTGGTCAATTGGTTCTGTTCTGTTATATTGCATCAAGGTTTACTTTTCTGTTATATAATTATCCCTGACGCCCTCTTAATTTCAGTTCAACGTTTTGGGAAATATTCTCATACATGGCAACTTGCCATCATAATACAATGATCAGAAGGAACTGTACTCAGGGAACATAATAAAGGCAGTCTGTCATAGCTGGCAGTTCTCATATTTAATTATTTATTTAGAATACTTAGCAATCTTGAGTTGATGAGTAGGGAAGAAAGAAACATCCCTTCAATATACCCGTATCTGGGACACAAAACAATTTATAAAATATATTCTCATTGCACTCTCTTATATATCAACCTACCATAATGTGATTTTTAATTCTGAAATTTAAATTTGTCGACAGGTCACTCCAGTGGCCACCCTGCCAACCACGGAGTCTCAACACAACACACCACGCAGCTCTTCATAGCCACCAATTCTTACGCTGCCTGCTGTGGGCGCCGTTGTCAACTCGGCGCCTGGAGAAGGGTCACTTGAGTGGCCTCTCCGCCTATCTATGGAGTCTCAACACTCCACACCAGGCAGCTCTTCATAGCCACCAAACATTATGCTGCCTCCTGGGGGCGCCGTCGTCAACTCGGCGAGTAGAGAAGACCGTCTGGCTGCTAAAATGTTCGACTGCGATACCGTGGCCAGTACCACCTGATATCAAAATTACCGATTCAATAAAACTTCGGCTTGTTGGGATAATATAATCTCGTTATTTATTCTAGTTCTAGTGAGTTGGCATTATAGTAAGACATGGGCCTCACATTTGGATAGACAGTGGTACAAGTTAATAATTCGTACAACATCTAGGATTTCAGAGGTTACTATAAGTAGATTAAGGAAACCAGAAGGATGGTTCCCCCATAATACGACTAGTACCCATTTGGATAGACAGTGGTACAAGTTAATAATTCGTACAACATCTAGGATTTCAGTGGTTACTATAAGTAGATTAAGGAAACCAGAAGGATGGTTCCCCCATAATACGACTCGTACGATTTTCTCCACAATACTAGCTCTGTTTGTTAATACCTCTTCTTCGAATAATTCCTACATCTTTTCTTTATTGAGTGAGAGATTCATTTGGGCAATTTTTTTTAAGGTATTGTGATATCGGGGCGCCAATACAAGCATTTAGAACCCACAGAAATTGCCTTTAAAAATTTGCTAAGTAAGTTCAACTACAAAATCATTTATAGTAAATGATAACACTTAAAAGAGTAATGTGACCAAAAGAAATCTGCATCGAAGGATAACAAGGTAGTGCCTGTCATCCCGACAGCTACATGTTAACTCCTTGCGCCACATGTAATATAACAAGAAACAGTGTAGAAACTAAGCCATAATCAACATTTGACAACGTCAGTATACACTACTATCGGCACTAGGTTAGTTTGTTTTCATTAGTGACCCCATACTCGTACCTGCAAAACTATATCGATGTGAAATATGTTGTTGACACATTTAGCAACTGGTCATAAATATACCTAGGAAACTTAAGTTAAAGCACTCTTAGTGTAACTAATGCTGCATTTCATTGAAATCCGTCTTGTAAACAATAACTGGTTAGCATAGTGATGCAACTACAAACAAGTAAGCGAAGCATTTGTGCTAAGAACGTATGGCTCAGCCGTAAGACCTATACATAATTCACAGAGCATGCGTGACCACTACTGCTTACAGCGCGAACGTCGCTTCTAATTACGTACCTTTTCCCCTGTGATTTCTAATACTTCACCTTTCACTCTGAGCACTTTAGTAGTGTCGGAGAAGAAAATTCTGTAGCAGGAGACTCAGTTTTACTTTTTCTTTCCATATGAGTTGGTGCACGTCTCATGAAAAATTGCCAGTATCAAATGAGGTGGGGAAATGTATATGCAACCGATTTGCGGTAGCTAGTGAATAAGTGGATGAATTTTAATCACACGATTTGCACGTTCGATATATTAAAATTGAGCCACGTACCTTTTCCCATATTCTAATTAAAATACTGATCAAAATACTTCATTCCATGATCCAAAGAAGAAAAGAAAAGAAACAAAAACATTGATCCACACGGTTCCTCCGATGACTTAATTAAAAATCAGTGACCCACTTACTGAGTGTGCTCACACACTTCGGTTGGGCAGAAATCAGAGGCACAGAAATATTTTACTACATTTTCTTATATATCATGAGTTGTGACGCTGTCCTTGGATTGCGGATACTAGCACAGTTTAGATAGGTACGACTCAAATAACAAGTAAATAAATATATAATCCAATTTGACGGCAACGTATCGCCCTTTCTTCCGAAAAAATTACTTCGAAACACGTGTTGTCTGCCTGCTGGTCTCTCATTTTCTCTGCAACATAAACAGCTTACACGCCTTCTTTTGCTCCCATAGTAAATCACGGCAAGCACTGGCAACATTCCCGCACGAAATACGTAAGTACGGCACTGGCATTATTCTAAACTTTTACTGAAACATCGGTCGACGTATATAATTCCACTGAAAAACTAGTCACCAGTAACAAGAGCACAAATTTATACCAATACAGAACGCCAAAAATTGATGTCAATACTTACGACCAAAAGTCGCCGAAATCGACGGAACGCGGTAACAAGAACAACATTTGGGACTACCGACAGTTCCGATTCCACACGTCTACTTTGACCTATGACATTATATCGGTGATGTACAGCGTACTTCATTTATTATGACAACCACAGATTTAATAACAGGCCTCTGGCATAGTTCAAGATTACTAACATAAGAAAGGCCATTATGGTCGCAAACGAACATAAGAATGATGCGAAATATTTCAATCGCTTGATGGAATGGAACTAATAGGACAACCACGGGAATTATGGAGTTCTGTGCGGGGTAAACTAAAAATGCTACAGTAAGACTAACATCACTCCAAGAGAGTCACATACTCGGAAACTAGATCTCACACATTCTTCCAAAATAAGCCCAATCAAAAAGTATAAGAAACGCACAACTAGAATAGAATATATTTCTCGACCTATGTAGTTCAAACGAAGACATTGACGCAAGCCCAGCTCCCACCCCCACCCCACCCCTTAACAACAACATGCCAAAAAAGGAAATCCTTAATGATCAGTATTGAAGTTTCGCTTGACATACATAGCGGAAACGTAGACAGTGATGTAGACAGACCCCCACCAACATAGCTAATACGGGTAACGAGTTCCACTACATCTATACAGCTCCAATGAAGACATCGGTACCGTAACGCCCCTCCCACCCACTCCCCTCAAATAAAACTAACCAACACAAATCTAAGAACCTCATTTCAAAGAAGTATCCTTTCCATAAACAAACTACAATCTCACACTAAACAAAAAAATAATAATAAAAAAGTTCTTATTAATTAGCGTTCAGTACTTCTCTGTATTCACTTGGCATCAGTATGTTTGCTTCTGAAAGTCCTGCATCGTATTCTGATATTCCTGACACGTTCTAACCATTATTTATCTAATTAAAAATGTTATGTTGTGGCTTCAACCATTTTTAACACCTATCCATGAAGATGGTAGATGACTGAAACCAGTCGAGATATATGGGTTTAAAATACAAGCAGCTGATGGTCAATCATTTTATACAGTATTTGACGGCCGTTGATGGTCGTCTTACAAAAATATTTAACCCTAGAGGCCCCAAAACACACACAACACACAAAAACAAACCGTGCTCCAAACAAATGATTTAAACACAAGTCCAAGGAAAATCTCCACACAAACACACATCTTTCACTCTAGAAAACCAAAGTGTTAATTAAAAGCAACAGTTCAGAAACCAGAAACAATTAGATAGCCAATAAATACTAAAGACTCAGTCTCATTCACTTGCACCCTTACTATAAACCGAATCACAAACCTAAACGTCCACCACAAAGACTCAGCAACAGCCTACAACATGTCACTTACAAAAGCAATCCATTTCGAATATGCCGCGCCTCCACGACATCACATTGTAAAAGAAAAAGTTTAAGAACCAGTATTTAAAATACGATCACAACTTGTTTCTCTCGTACGAACTAAGCTGTGTTCCTAGATTCGTACTTAATATCTCCATCGACTAACGAGCCAAATTAAAAAAAGAAATACTACTAGATATCTGTGGGAAACATGGTAAGAAACATCACAAACCGTTTCTCTCGCAACAATTTTAGCCCTGCCCTTCGTTTCCTGCCTAGCCTTACTCTCGGAACTCGTGACACATACGAAAAGAAGCATCCAGACATCGGGAGATTGGCGCATGGTCTGACACCACCAGTCGACTTTGATCCATAACTTCTTCTTTGGAATAAACAGCATTTTCAGTTTATACCAGTCGCTAAGGTCAAACTGCTCACATCCTTCGCATCCTAAACTCAGGACGTGACACAGAACGTCACTCGTCAAAGCAATGGAGAAAACGCGGTATCGAAAACATGGGTCCACCAACACAACGTAATTTAAAACAGAAAAATCATTTAGAGGGGAGTTGTGCGCCCTAATCTGGGCCTGGAAATGGTGGACTAATTTATTCTATCGCCCTTTAGCATCTTATCGGCTGTCCAACACAGGTAAGTCTGGTATACCCATATAGATCACTTCCAGTTATTAATATCACATGTTTTAAACTTACGTTAAAATTATTTACAATTAAATTTCTGCACACTTATGCATTTCGCAATCATTGAAATAAAACCTTTTCTTATTTGAGTGGTATTACGATTAATGTTCATTAAATAAAGTGGGAAAAATAAATTCCGAGAGGAAGATGCATTTACAAATAATTCCAAGTACACATAACTTGTTAACCGTTGTTTACTCCAGTTACTAAAGTAACAATAATTAAATCAAAGATAGTGTTCAAGCTCTGGCTCATTGGAAGTGTAAGCAGAGGCACAGTCGAACGTATACAGTAGCGGCACTCCGCCTCTTTTCTGTTGCCCACCACGACTGCAGCATGGCAAGCGGCCAGGAAGTTTTACGTTGAGTTCACCAAGATTTTGCAAAAGCGAAAGTGAATCTTAACTCTTTATGTTGGTCTCTAGTATGATTTTTACAAACAGGACTGTTTGCACCGCAATAATTTTCAGAAACAAGATGAAGAAGGCACTTTATTTGCCATTTTCTAGGTTTCTTATCAACCGTAGTAGGAGTGAATCGCTATGTCAAAGAACTGCTTATTTTAGGCTTTCTTCTAACCTAAAGATATATACTGGAGAATGTCATGTTCCTTAAGAACAGAAAAAAGTGCTAGTAAACAGCAGCAGACCTGATCTTATGCAGAAAGGCGTCGTATAGTTGATAAAAAACGTAAGTGTTCCTCGCTGCACTTCCAGTCAAATCAGTGAATATGAAACGAAGGAAACCAGTATGGAATGCAATACCTACATATTTTACGTAGCAGACCAGCTAACAGAACTGTAGACGGAGGAGAAAAACACACAGATGTGATAATAAAAGAAAAAAGAGCAATAAACTATTTCCCAACACAGAAGAAATCAATTCCGCAACTGTTGCTGCATCTGAGCCACAAATAGCAAGAATCTTCAAGACATCCGCATTTGAAACAACAGTAATTACATTTACTAAAAATATTTATGTGGTAAACAGTAGATGAATTATAAGACTGTGTGATACATTAGGTTCCATCAAAAAATTGTTATGTATCAAGGAAGGTGTCTGGCATATTACGAACAGACAAAAGATATTATTCTCATGCAAGAAATGTGTGTTTGTATGGTCTCGTTTTCAGTGGAGTAAGCTACAATTACACACATATTCCAAAGTATTTCTTTATAATTCTGTTGTAGCTTACGTCACCGAGTCAAGGAGATTCGGTCGTTTTTACATGTATCTCATGATCATTAAGATCTTATAATACTTCAATAATTATTTACCTAATTAACCAGAAAAATGATTAAAAGCGAACACTAATTTTGACGGTGCTTTGTCGCCCCTTCGGGCGCTAGAGTCGCACAAGCTGACATATGGTAACAATTTTCTCAGCAGTGAGTGTAGTGACTGTATATGTTAGACTGTGGTAGTGTGAATCGTAAACTCATTATTTTCTGTTAACTAAACTTGTTGATTCAATCACGTGGCCATGCCATCAGAATTTGCAACGCTCCCTATGAACATAATTCAAATTACAATCATGGCATAAGGTGACACTACTATCAGGCCTAATCAAAGCAAACCATCGCTCCGCACACGTATGTCATTCGTCACGCCAGTACATCACCGCTGAAACCCGACGAGCGATGTAGAAGTTTCAAGCTGACCCAATTACTATGCTGTCGTATTGCCTGCATTCTATCTTATCTACTGCAAATCATTTTACTAGTCAAGCTAAAGCGAAAATTATGTAGCTCAGCACCGCAAGGTCTTTGATTTTTGATGACTGCTGCGTATCACCGGAAGGTTCTGTCCTGAAACAACCCCTATTCTTTGCAGTCCTCGCACTTTTTCCTTGCAGATCGCTGGTGACAGATATCTCCGTTGCTTTTGATTGTTTTAAGATAGACGGAAGCACGTGATGAGAACGATGTGTCCCGGTAAAATTTATAGAGCACGCCGGACAATTTTTCTTGTCCAGTACTTATTGCTTCGATCGACAGATTGCCGAAATCTCTGTACGAATAATTTTGTTTCTATATTCAGCGTACAACACATAACTCCGAATTTTTGAGCCTTTTTTGCATCATGTAGCTGATTCTCCAAGCATTTCTAGTGTTACCAACTCACTGACAAGTAAACAATTCCAGAAGAAGTAAACCAAATCAACTTTTCTAGTTTCATATAATCGCTCAGTTTCAATATAAACTTCCTCATTCGACCAATATCCTACAACTGCGCAGAGAAGTGCGAAGTTACATATCGGAAGGAACCAAGGGATACCTCTGCTGCATGCAAATCTTTAATACTCCTAGAACAGAAATCACACACGGGAACAATTCAGTCGACAAGTACAGACGATGGTTCCTGTTCTAACAGCAGCTTATCGCTAGTCGCTGGAGCAATGAAAGGTACTATTAGACTGCAAGAAAACACACATAACTGTAGGCCTATATCACTGACGTTAGATCGTCGAAGAATTGTGGGTCGTGTTTTACGATCACGGTTTACGTCCATCTTGGGGATCATGAACCTCTTCTACAGAAATCAATATGGATTCCGCGAACATAGATGTAGAGAGATTCATCTAGCTATGATAGTCCGTGAGATCCAGAGCGCCGAATAATATGGTGGCCATGTGAACGCCGTGTCCCTCGACTAACTTGTTATCCTTAGACGCAGAGATCTTTTAGTCACATTACTCTTTTAAGTGTTATTAGTTTGAATGAATTTGCTGATGAACTTACTTAGCAAATTTTGAATGACAAGTTCTGTAGATTCTGAATGCTTGTGTTGGTGCACCAATATTACAATAACTTTTTTAAAAAAATTGTTGCTCAAATGAATTTCTTACTCAATAAAGAAAAGATGTAGGAATTATGCGGACCTAACGTCCATCGAATAACAAACGGAGCTCGTATTGTGGAGCAAATCGTACGAGTCGAAACCATAGATGTTGATGGACGAATTATTGACGTGTACCACTTTCAATCCAAATGCGAGGCCCATGTGCTACCACAATGCCACCTCACTAAAAGTAAAATAAATAACCAGGCAATATTATCGCATTAAGCCGAAGTTTTATTCAATCGGCAAGTTTGCTTTCAGGTGGTATTGGCCACGGTAACGCGGTCCAATAGTTTAGCAGCCAGACGGTCTTCTCCACGCGCCGAGTTGACGACGGCGCCCCCAGCAGGCAGCATGAGGTTTAGTGGCTATGAAGAGCTGCATGGTGTGGAGTGTTGAGCCTCCGTGGGTTGGCGGAGAGGCCACTGGTGTGACTCTTCTCCAGGCGCCGAGTTGACAAAGGCGCCCCCAGCAGGCTGCATGAGGATTGGTGGCTTTGAAGAGCTGCGTGTTGTGGTGTGTTGAGACCCCGTGGTTGGCAGGAAGGCCACTGGAGTGACCTGTCGACAAATTTAAATTTCAGAATTAAAAATGGTGGGTTGATATATAAGAGACTGCAATGACAATAAATTTTATAAATTGTTTTTGTCCCAGATATTGGTATATAGAAGGGACGTTTCTTTCTCCTCTACTCATCAACTCAAGATTGCTATGTATTCTAAATAAGAAATTAAATGTGAGAATTGCCAGCAATGACTGTTTGCCTTTATCCTGTTCTCTGGGTACAGTTCCTTCTGATCATTGTATCATGATTGCAAGTGGCCATGTATGAGAATATTTCCCAAAACGTTAACTGAAACTAATAGGGCGTCAGGGATAATTATATAACAGAAAAGTAAACATGATGCAATATATCAGAATAGAACCAAAACACCAGCGTACAAAGATCAAGGTGAAACTATGCTGAAAACTTGATAACTCATTCTAAGGCGGGATGAGATAAGAATATTTTCTGAAACTCCCTCCATACTGTGAAAGGGTAGGCAAACATATTATACCGTTCATTCCTAAGAGTACGTAGAACCTAGAAATAATAGGGTGAAATAATATACTGCCGAAAAAGACTGCGTATCGTATCATAATGCAAAACAGTTATAGAAGAACAGTATTGTAAGCATCGTGATAACCACACACAGCTCGATACAAGAGAATTTACGGTTCCGCGATAGAATTTTGCATTTTGTGGGCTTGTCTCTGTACCTAAGCTGACAGCATTTCAGTGATATTAAAAACGTACAATTGTAGAGTCGGAAAAATAACGCAAACGCAGGCAACCGTTCTGAAGGGAGTTACGATGTGGCCATGAAACCAGAAATACAGTTAGAAAATAAAATCTGCAGATCGAAGTTTCACTCACCGTAGCAGTGTGGCTTTCCTCTTCTCACTGCAGACGTCTCTGCAGTAGCTCCTCAAAAAACGCGTCAAGCGTAAACTGACGCTCCTGTTGGAAAAGAACTTATTAGTTTTCTGACATCCAACGTGTGGAATAATACAGAACATGTGCTGGATTCTAACATGGCCGCTTTTTACGAAGTGCCACATTTATCAGTAATTTTGCTGGTTACATTGATTGATAATATTTATACAGTGACCGATTTTAATATTCAAGTAGCATCGCTACTCAGTCCTTGTCTGACCAGCAAATAATACTAAAAAAATACTAATGTCCCATGATGTGCAAGTTTTATGTTTGCGCGATTGGTTATTATAGTACTTCTGGGAGTTATGCCGAGTTGTGTTTCCTGTTGTATGCAGAATATTTCAACGAGCGACCGAGCCGTGTCCTTCAGATCGTATGACATTCCCTGACAAGATGGAGTCCAGGGATCGAGTGCACATAACGGCAATGCTCGCTGCACTCCAGTCACGGTTATCGAAGCATTTTTGACAAATACAAACAACTCGGCAAAACACTCGAAGCAGGGCACTAAGTGCTACCACGTCCGTAAGAGAGTGTTGATCTGAACATGAAACGAATAGAACACGTTGAAACCTAAGGCCATTATTCCCTATACTGAACTATTTTACACTCACCGGAGCAACACGGATTTCTTCCTCTTCCTGCAGCCGTTTCTGCAGCAGCTCGACAAAGCACACGTCAAGTGTAAACTGACGTGCCTGTTGGAAAAGAGCTTATTAGTTTTATCATAAAGAGCACGTTTATAAGTCAGATATAGCGCTACTTCTTAAAATGTACGGGTGTTTCGAAGTTTAGCACTTATTAAGAATGTAAGGGCCTTTAGATAGCAATAGTGAGTATATATTGTATGGCTATATCATAGCTACCATTATTGTATGGGCAAACTGTTAAGCTGGAGGGCTACAGAGAAACTATTCGAGCTACAGTGTCGCCATGACATTTTTATTCTCTGTTATGGTGTGTTCTTTTCTTGGAAAGGAATGTAAGTGGGACTGTGACAATTTTTACTGACAGTTCCAGTTTCTCTATTCTCTGACTCCTCCGAAAACAACATTGGGCTTCGAAGTCTGAAATTCAGGAATAAATTTCCCTTGGTCATTAGGTACCGTACTAATCCCAGTTAGCATGTAATTCGTACAGTAACCAGATGGTTTCCAATGTTGTCTTCAGCCAGTCGCTTGTCTTGGGCGCATATTATGTTAAGCTCTGCTCTTCCAAGAAATTTCAGCATAATTCTCTAAAACTTAATAGCGTCTTTTCCAATCTCAAGCACCTCCGTATCAGCATCGTAGTCCAGGCACTCTCAACTAATGGCAGACACAACTTCGCGGTTGGTCAGTGTTAATTTTAATGACCGTCAGTAGAGTTGTTGCAACCACTTAATCGGCTTCCGGCTAGACTATCAACTCTATGTTATCTAATGCCAGAAGTGGGGATATAATATGCCAGTAACATGGATTGCGCAATCAGGTGCCTGTGGGATGTGGGGAAAGGAGCAAGCGTATCATGCAGCCAAGGAGGCCTGTGAGCAACCAACCCATCGAGACAACGTGTCATTCTCATGCAGGTGAGAAAGACAAACGACTCTTGGAATAGGTGTGACTGGCCAATCATCAGACGAAGTCCGTCCTTATATACATCACTTTCACACACTGAAGTTACCCTGACTCCTATCCGAATAGGCTACATTTCTAACTAATGTATTCATGGTCTGATGAGAAGATAGTTAAATCTTTAATGGCTGTGGCGTAAATATTCTTATATGCTATATTTTCGGTGCATGTTATTTTTTTGACCAGAAGGCAGAAATGAACTTAAGAGGAGGCCAGCAATTTATTTTAATTGAATTTGAGATATGGAAAACTTTAAAAATTTTGTGTATCTCTGGCGACGAGGTTGAAGGCTTTGGTGTGTTGCTGATTGACCAGCAAATTCCATTTCCCTCCAGTGATGAAGAAATCCGTCCATTCGCCAGTGACGTTAATCTGTGGCCGTATTTTAGATACAGTCACGAAAACTGACAATGATCCCTCTATATCTGCAGCCAGTGAAGCCTGTCTGTTGAGTGTGACGTGGCAGTCGGTCAGTATCGTTGGGCCTTCGCAGGCTCGATCTGGCCAAATAAGTTTCTTAGTTGGTACTTTAGGTCATTCTACTAAACTAGTAGGCCGGCCGGGGTGGCCGAGTGGTTCTAGGCGGTTCAGTCTGGAACCGTGCGACCGTTACGGACGCAGATTCGAATCCTGCCTCGGGCAAGGATGTGTGTGATGTCCTTAGGTTAGTTAGGTTTAATTAGTTATAAGTTCTAGGCGACTGGTGACCTCTGATGACCTCAGCTGTTAAGTCCCAAAGCCCATAGTGCTCAGAGCCATTTGAACCATTTACTGAACTAGTGAAACGCAATCACTTTCATTACCAGGTATCGAAATGGTATTAAATATAATTTTTGAAATTATGTATGTGTGAGTGAGTGAGTGAGTGTGTGTGTGTGTGTGTGTGTGTGTGTGTGTGTGTGTGTGAAGTAGCGCGTGATTGCGTGTGCATGCGTGTGTAAGTAAGATTTTTAGACATTTTACACATTTTAATTCTCTGTTGAAATTTACTGTTTTAGCACGTCGAACTTCACTCTTCAAATAAAAGTAATCCTTCCTTGCACGGAAACCAACACACAATCGTCACAGTCAATAGTCTAGTAGACGTTCCTGTCTTAGATGTTTACAGTGAACGCAGATTCATTTACGGTAAATCGTGACAGTCTGTAATACCTGTTGACCAACCTATGTACAGTGAAGTAGCTCTAAAACTTCAGTGCTTTGCTTATTATGGTATCAGTAATGTAACGTAATGTAGCTCACCTCTAAGGTACGTCGAGCAGGGACTAAGGTCTTGTCCAATCGCAGACCTTCGTCTTTCTCCCTTCCCACACAGCGGGAGAAAAACGTCTTGATGCGTCGGAGCATTGCTGCAACGATAACGGGCAGTACGTTAGATACGGCCATACCGTGTACACGAGTAAATCTTATATTGATGTCTCACAAGTGTATCGCAAGGAAAAACTTGAGACCGTGATGTCATGTCTTTAACTTCTGTAATAATAAGAGCTGTCAGTGTTACAAAGGATCTGTTACATCCAGATCGATTAAATATCATTGATTTACTTGAAAAATATTATCCATTTATGGCTGATGAGGAAATCATTATTTTAATTCCCTTTTACTAATTCTTAATACATGAATTAAAATAGCAGTAGTTCTTGGAAGACAGCCAAAGGTGTGTTCAATACGAGGTACATTTTTCGTGCAATAAATAATTTCGTTTCCATAGCACTTATTTAAAGCTATCACTATTAGAAAGACATACAGTACTATTCGCAAGACAGTGCATCGCTACACTGGTTTCAGATATACATCAAATTATTTATATTTCGCATTTAGACATATATTACGCCGCGATTTGGTTGCTACCATCCGTTCGTTCAATATGGCACCCTGAGGCAGGATCGGTATTTTAATTAGTATGTACTTAAGGGAACAGCTTGTTGGTGATATGAAGTTACTGGTAAATAATCTATGCCATAGTGTGTTAGTTAAAATCCCAAATCTCTGTGCAGTGTCTCAGGAGATTACGATTTTTACAAATACCCGTTGTCTGAGTCAGCGTACTCTCACCTGGCTGCGCCTGTCCTTCTTTGTGGCAGAGTCATCAACAACCTAGCTTCAACACTAAACCCAAAATCACTCTACAGCGCCATGTGAACCATTGAACAACAAAATGGCTCTGAGCACTATGCTGCGACTTAATGTCTGAGGTCATCAGTAGCCTAGAACATAGAACTAATTAAACCTAACTAACCGCGCTACCACTACGGTCTCAGGTTCGAATCCTGCCTCGGGCATGGATGTGTGTGATGTCCTTAGGTTAGTTAGGTTTAGGTAGTTCCAAGTTCTAGGGGACTCACGGCCTCAGATGTTAAGTCCCATAGTGCTCAGAGGCATTTTGAAGAAAGTTCCAGCGGCACGACTGTGCAATGATCACAGCCAACATGTACGGACAACTGAGGAGCAAGGAGGTGGGTGACACTTATCTTTATGAAACTAAGTGATTAATAAGTGAAGGTATGACAAACGTAAGTGAACTTCGTCAGAAACTCAGTAAAGTGTTTCCTCTCTGCAAGACGGCACCAAACTTTTGATCTTTCACATGTTAAACTGTACTAATTACATGTTCCTAAATCATTACACGGTCTGTCGTAAAACTTCAACTTACCCGTACTTCTCAACTTATTTCACAGTCAATTAAATGCTTGTACGATATTATAACTGCAGATGGCTTTGTATGGTAAATATGTTGTTGTTGTTGTTGTCTTCAGTCCTGAGACTGGTTTGATGCAGCTCTCCATGCTACTCTATCCTGTGCAAGCTGCTTCATCTCCCAGTACCTACTGCAACCTACAGCCTTCTGAATCTGCTTAGTGTATTCATCTCTTGGTCTCCCTCTACGATTTTTACCCTCCTCGCTGCCCTCTAATGCTAAATTTGTGATCCCTTGATGCCTCAGAACATGTCCTACCAACCGATCCCTTCTTCTAGTCAGGTTGTGCCACAAACTTCTCTTCTCCCCAATCCTATTCAATACCTCCTCATTAGTTACGTGATCTACCCATCTAATCTTCAGCATTCTTCTGTAGCACCACATTTCGAAAGCTTCTATTCTCTTCTTGTTCAAACTAGTTATCGTCCATGTTTCACTTCTATACATGGCTACACTCCAAACAAATACTTTCATAAACGACTTCCTGACACTGAAATCTATACTCGATGTTGACAAATTTCTCTTCTTGAGAAACGCTTTCCTTTCCATTGCCAGTCTACATTTTATATTCTCTCTACTTCGACCATCATCAGTTATTTTACTTCCTAAATAGCAAAACTCCTTTACTATTTTAAGTGTCTCATTTCCTACTCTAATTCCCTCAGCATCACCCGATTTAATTTGACTACATTCCATTATCCTCGTTTTGCTTTTGTTGATGTTCATCTTATATCTACCTTTCAAGACACTGTCCATTCTGTTCAACTGCTCTTCCAAGTCTTTTGCCGTCTCTGACAAAATTACAATGTCATCGGCGAACCTCAAAGTTTTTATTTCTTCTCCATGAATTTTAATACCTACTCCAAATTTTTCTTTGGTTTCCTTTACTGCTTGCTCAATATACAGATTGAATAACATCGGGGAGAGGCTACAACCCTGTCTCACTCCTTTCCCAACCACTGCTTCCCTTTCATGCCCCTCGACTCTTATGACTGCCATCTGGTTTCTGTACAAATTGTAAATAGCCTTTCGCTCCCTGTATTTTACCCCTGCCACCTTCAGAATTTGAAAGAGAGTATTCCAGTCAACATTGTCAAAAGCTTTCTCTAAGTCTACAAATGCTAGAAACGTAGGTCTGCCTTTTCTTAATCTTTCTTCTAAGATAAGAAAGATAAGATAAGATGGTAAATATATAGCTTACATTTAACTGAATGGCTCATACCTCTTGCGGGTACACTGCACCTCGCTTCTGAAGCTGGGCGTTAGCTTACTTCAAAGCTTCTAAGGCCCCTCAACAACTTTCCTTAGTTGTTCTTCAAACACGAACTTAGACGCTACAACACCTGAATCAAAGCTGAAGCTTCTTTTACTGAATAACTCACAGAACGAATTCGTATAGGCACTTCTAGTACTCGAGAGAATACGAAAATAATGGCTAGGCAACAGTCCTCGACGGATTAGGTGACATAGAATTGTTGTTACCAGAACCCTCTGATCAAAACTAAATAGAAACCCCACTAATAGCAATCCCAGCATATCTAGACCACATTATTTTATAGGAACGTCGATATCAATAGGTAAACCAGCACTACAGTCACTATATGACAGACGAAAAATCATGCGTTGCAATACTTCCAGTATCATGACCCTATTATGACTACCGACACTATGTCTATGTCTGTGTAATCGACAAGCAAGAAAGATCGCTGACATCGTTGTCGTTGTGAATCTCAACAACTGAAAGAAATGGAACATGCTACAATACTATCTGTCTGCTCTAACCCACGACGTCATATTTGGAGTAAAGTGGATCATATCCACGAGATACTACGACAACCACAGATAACAATTAATAAGAGCCCGATGACATTCTTCAATATGACGACAGCACTATCGACAATTACAGTCAAAAACAAACATAAAACACTATGTGTAGATGGTGCTGTACAGCTTTAATGAATGTTAAGAACTGCCATATGTAGCACACAACTGCAACGGCATTTTTTATTACAGACGATAATTTCGATCTAGAACCAGAAAATCATCGGATTCAAAAATCATCTCTCCTATGCGTTTGTTTAATTGAAACAGCAGTTAGCAGATGTCGGTACAATGTACATATGATAACTGTGATTCCATTTACTCTGACGGATAGCTGAGACAGTTTTTGGACACGATGATGGTCTGTTCCAGGGCCGAAATCGATCGTTTCTGTTAAAATAAACCGTTGTGTATTGTATAACACACTCCTTAACAAATGAAAAATAATGGCAACAATTTGAGTCACCATATTAAACGAAATTATCGGGACAATTGCAGGAATGGGAGAGTTGTGGATCGGGACTTATTAAAAAGGTTACTAAATAGAAGGACGTTTAAGAAATTTTCTAAAATAAACCGAACGAAAATATATAGGAAACACAAAATTGGATTAGAATAATTCGCTTAACCAATTCAGATGAATTGAAGACAGTGGTACCAGTCACCTCCACAAAACAACATAACTGGAAAATTCTTCCAGAATAATGCAAGTGAAAACAAAACAAAAAAACAAGCCTAATCGCTGCGTACGCTGAAACTATATAACTTTAACAGACAGCGATAACAGATCCTTTACAAATGTCTCTAACATAAACAAAAACAACTGCAAAAATGGCAAAACTGGAATCGAATTCTTACCTTGACCTGTGGCTCAAAGGATGACAGCGATATCACACACAGCTCCACAAAACGACATAATCGGAAAGTAGCGCATGGGAACTTTTCTGTGATAAACGTAAAAATATAAAAAAATAACACACGAATGGTATCACAGCATATACAAGACATCACCCCCCACAAACACAAACACATACACAAACACACACACACACACACACACACATGCAGCGATGACGCACATGAATTTCTCCAGAATAAAGTGAACAAAAGAAACAAAAATACATACACATGGACAGCTGGTATCGTATTTCGTGTGCTCTATGTTCCTAAACCGAGGACAGAGATACAAAACAACACCCACATAAAATGAACCTAATCGAAAAATTATATACACATATTCCTTTAGAAATAACCGAAAGGAAAGAAGTACAAAAAACAGGAATCCCACTACAAACGGAAATAAATAGCTCAAAAACCGAAAACAAATAATTCACCAACAAATACCAAAACCTCAATCCAACTGAGATAAACAAATACTACGAACCACATAAAAAAATAATCCTTGGCCTGCGTGAGCGACCGGTAAAAACAAATTGAACCTCTTGGGATTAGTGGATTTCATCAGCGCACCGTCTCAAAGAGTCACATTCGAAAAACGGCCAAATATTTGTAAATTAAAAAATTATGAATAACATTAAAACCAGGAATTCCTTTTTCTTTAGGGATAATCTCACTCTCGACAAACTTCGCACGTTGAAAAGACATCTGAATAATTATAAGAATCAAATAATAATCATAATCCCTAATCGTCTCGTTCACAAAAATTTATCATATGCTCTGAAGGACCTAGAAACCCTTACACTGGGAAATCGTCAGATATGCAGTAAGAAATAGACAAATATTTCTCAGCAAACAGAATAAAAATATTATCGTTACTGGTTTCTCCACGCCACTTTAATGAGTGTTCTCAGGTTCCACCCAAACCAATCCCTCGTATGTCGCGACGTATTTGGAATAACAGCATAGTTGACAGACATCACAGATTACACTGGTAAGTAACATAACCACAGGCTGCCTTGTACTAACAGACCGTTTACATCCAATACAACATAAAGTGGTGACGACGTATAGGATGTCATCGATCAATGCAAACTGGTGGAAAAGGGCAATGCGCTTGACACGTTTGCCACTGAGGAACTAAGAAATTAGTTTGAGAATACAAAATGAAAGTGCATGAACCACGTCAAACAGAAAGTACAGAAATCTGTCTGAAATAGCAAGCACTTAATATTTGAATCTCCATGAATAAGTGAAACAAAATGATGTTTGACTTGATATACTCCTCATAACATCAGGTTCTGTAACCACATCACACTCTACCACATGCTCCAACCAGCTAGTATTTCTCCACTAAGTACATAGACAATGAAAATTTCTACGATATTCTAACTGCTGATGATTCCGAAAAGTGAATAAATACGTGACAAATACGAGAATGTCTCATACCTCTTGTAGGTTCAATGCTCCTCGGTTCTGAAGCTGGGTGATCGCTTCGTTCAAAGCTTCAAAAACTCTCCAAGAACCATAAAATGTTTCGACAGTTGTCCTCGAAACACAAAATTCACTCTACAGCACTTGAATCAAAGCTGACGCTTCTTTCACTCAATAAGTCAGACAGTGAATTCGTAAAGGCACTTCTAGTACTCGAGAGAATACGGAAGTAATTGCTAGGCAACGGTCCTCGACGGTTTAGGTAACATAGCATTGTTGTTACCATACCCTGTGATCGACATTAAATAGCAAACCCCACTAATAGCAAATTCCTGCACGTGCAAGGCACATTATTTTATAGGAACATCGATATCAATAGGGAAACAAGCACTACAGTCAATTTTTTTTGTAATTTAAATATATGACAGGCGAAATAAACATGCCTTGCTATTGAAAGATATACAGCAGTGTCTAAAGGATGAAGACGCACGAACAACTAATAAATTCACAAAGATTGTGCCAATTAAAAATAATCCAAGATCTTAATTCAATTTCTTTAACCAATAACAGAGTTATACTCCTTTGTTACGGAGGAAGGTCAACTCAGTATGGCACAAAACAGTTGCCATCAGGTTTCAAAATGTGTTCGTTTTCAAAGACGGAAGAAAATTCCAGCAGAATGACCCTCTTATGACTACAGGTACTATGTATGCGTACTCCAAAAGCGACAAAGATGGCTGACATCGTTGACGTTGTGAATCTCAGCAGCTGAAAGAAATGGAGCATGCTACAATTCCATCTGTCTGCTCTGACTCACGAAGTCATATCTGGAGTAAAGTGGATAGTTTACACGAGATACTACGACAACCACAGATAACATTTAATAAGAGCCCAATAACATTCTTCAAGATGGCGACAGCAATATAGACCATTACAATAAAAAACAAACATAAAACATTTTGTGTAGGTGGTGCTATAGAGCTCTAATCAATGTTCAGAACTGGGATATGCTGCTGAAACGGCATATTTTATTATAGACGATCGATTTCGGTCTAGAACCCGAAAATCATCAGGTCCAGAAACCTTCTCTCCTAAGCGTTTGTTTAATTGGAGCAGCAGTTATCAGATGTACAAATCTCCATCATTGATATTATCTATATATGTGGAATATTGGGCAAAAACGTTGTCGAGGTTAAATGGACGTAAAGTTACGAATGTACAGCTAGTATCAATGACGGAACAATGGAATCTGAAACTGCGATTCTATTTACTTCAGACGGATAGCTGAGACTGTTTTTGGACATGATGATTGTCTGGTCGTAGGCTGAAATCGATCGTTTCTGTTAAAATATACCGTTGTGAATTGTATAACGCACTTCTTAACAAACAAAAAACCATCGGAACTATTTGAATCACGATAAGAAATGAAATTATCGAGACAATCGCAGAAATGTTAGAGTTGTGGATGGGGACATAACAAAAAGGTTGCTAAATGGAAGAATGTTTAAGGACTTCTCTAGAATAAACCGAACGAAAACATATAGTAAACACAAAATTGGATTCGAGTAATTCGCTTGACTAATACAGATGAAATAAAGACAGTGGTACTAGACACCTCCACAAAACAACATAACTGGAAAATGACATACACACACATATTATTCCAGAATGATGCAAACGAAAGCAAAAAAAAAACAAGCCTAATCGCTGCGTACGCTGTACCTATATAGCTTTAACAGACAGCGATAACAGATCCCCTACAAATGTCTCTAACATAAACAAAAAAAAAAAAAAAATGAAAAAAAACCGCAAAAGTCGCAGATCTGGAATCGAATTTTTCGCTTGACCTCTAGCTCAAAGGAAGACGGCTATATCACACACAGTTCCACAAAACGATATAATCGGAAACTATCGCGTTAGGAACTATTTGGTGATAAACCTAAAAATATAAAAAAATAACACACAAATAGTATCGCAGTATATACAAACAAGACCCTCCCCCAAACACACACACACACACACACACACACACACACACACACACACACACACACACACACGAATCTCATCTCATTATGCAAGGATGACGCACATGAATTTCTCCAGAATTAAGCGAACAAAAGAAAAAGACATCCACATGGGCAGTTGTTATCTGACTTCGTGTGAACTGTATTCCTAAACGGAGGACAGAGATACAAAACCACACTCACATAACATCAGCTTAATCGAAAAATTATATACACAAATTCTTTTTGAACAAACCGAAAAGAAAGAAGTAAAAAAAACTGGAATCACACTACAAACGGAAATAAACGGCTCAGAAACCGAAAACAAATAATTCACCAATAAATACCAGCACCTCGACCCAATTCGGCTAAACAAATACTACTAATCACAACAAAAATATGCAGCGCGAGAGTGAGAGATCAGTAGAAACAAATTGAGCCTCTTAGGAACAGTGAATGTCATAAGCGCAGCGTCTCAAAGAGTCACGTTCGAGAAACGGCCTAGTACCTGTAAATTAAAAAAATATCAATAACATTACCACCAGCAATGCAATCTCACTCTCACACTCGACGAAATTCCCACATTAAAAAACAGCTAAATAACTATAAGAATCGAATGATAATCATAATCCCTAATCGTCTCGCTCACAAAAATTTATCTTATGCTCTGAAGGACCTGAATACCCTTACCCTGGGGAATCGTTGCGATATGCAGAAAGAAACAGACCAATATTTGTCAGGCAACACAATAAAAATATATAGTTTACTGGTTTCTCCACGGCAGTTTAATGTCTGATCAAAGTTCCACCCAAACTAAACCCTCGTATGCCGCGAAGTATTTGGAATAACAGCATAGTTTACAGACATCACAGATTACACTGGTAAGTAACACAACCACAAGCTAACTTTTAATAACAGTCCACTTACTTGCAATTCAACATAAAGTCATGACGTCACACAGGACGTGCACGTCATGACCGATGGAAAAGGCAAAAGTGCTTCACACGTTTGCTATTGAGGGACTAATAAACTAATTTGAGAATACAAAATGAAAGTGCATGAACTACGCCAAATAGGAACTATAAAAATCTGTCTTAAGAAAGCAAGCACCGAATATTTGAATTGCAATTAAAAATTGACACAAAATAGTGTTTCACGTGAAATACTGCCAGTAACATCAGGTTTTGTAATGACATCACTCTGTACCACATGCTTCAACATTCTAGTATATCTCTACTAAGTACACTGACAATTAAAAGCTTCTACAGATGATTCTGAAAGATGAATAAGTAATTGACAGATACGGGAATAGCTCATACCTCTTGTAGATACAATGCTCCTCGGTTCTGAAGCTGGGTGTTCGCTTCTCTCAAAGCTCCTTAAGCTCCCCAAGAACTTTAAAATGTTTCGATAGTTGTTCTAGAAACACAAAATTCACTCTACAGCACTTGGGTCAAAGCTGAAGCTTCTTTCACTCAATAACTCAAACAACGAATTCGGATAGGCACTTCTAGTACTCGAGAGAATACGGAAGTAATTGCTAGGCAACGGTCCTCGACAGTTTAGGTGACACAGCATTGCTGTTAGCATACCCTATGACCAACAGAGAGGCAACAGAACACAAAATTTTATAGGAGCGATGACAGAAATGGTTAAACTAGCACTGACATGAAACTTTGAATCAGATAAATATATGTTGCAGATTTTCAGAATATAGTATCGCTTAGAAGTGACGACGCACGCTCGTGTCTTCCATCCTGCATTCATGTAATATGTTTAAATGTTTTCACACGTTCAAAAATTAATTCTCTCAGCGCAGCGAACAGTCACCATTTTTCTATGTCCGTTTGTGTAATACCACAAACACATTTTCTGGTGTCTTAACTTCCTACATCTGTCGCTGAAGCTCTCCGTCATGAAAATGGAAGCTTTGTCACTGAGACGGATCACATGAACAATAAGTACTTTTATTCCACATACACTGCCGGAAAAAAGATGAAACAACCCAGTAGCGCCACTATGAGAATGCAACTCATGTTTGTTTTAAATACACACTGAAAATTTCGTGAGCGGTAGTTACCTTTGAGATTCAACGAGGTGAGTTGATGTTAGTCAAGAGACCTTATCAGCTTGACAACCAGTAAGAAAGAGACAGTGTGTAAGTAGGCTGTTTAGGTTTTTTTTATTGGTAACGCCACCGCCACGTAGCGCTCTGTATGAAAATCACTGGCTGTGCCGTCTGCAGTCTGTGGCTGGTTGGCATTGTTGTAATACTCGCCATTGCATTGTTGGGCAGCGGCAGCTGGATGCTAACAGCGTGTAGCGTTGGGCAGTTGGAGGTGAGCCGCCAGCAGTGGTGGACGTGGGGAGAGAGATGGCGGAGTTTTGAAATTTGTAAGAATGGATGTCATGAATTGATATATATATTATGACTATTGAGGTAAATACATTGTTTGTCCTCTATTAAAATCTTTCATTTGCTAACTGTACCTACCAGTAGTTAGTGCCTTCCGTAGTTTGAATCTTTTATTTAGCTGGCAGTAGTGGTGCTCGCTGTATTGCAGTAGTTCGAGTGACCAATATAGTTGGTGAGGTAAGTGATTTGTGAAAGGTATAGGTTAATGTTAGTCAGGGCCATTCTTTTGTAGGGATTTTTCGAAGTCAGATTGCGTTGCGCTAAAAATATTGTGTGTCAGTTTAAGCACAGTCGTGTATAATTTTTCTAAGGGGATGTTTCAAGTGTAGTAGCGGTACGAAAAGCTGGTGGTTCCTTCTGCGATATTGCGGCCTGGGGTGCGATTTTGTATGACAGCACGAACACTCTTGTGGTCATCTCATGAACCTTGACTGCAATACTGGACGCCAGTCATGAACTGCATTCCGGCCTGTGTTATCCAACACGATAACGCTCTGCCACATACCGCTGTTGTAACCCAAAGTGCTCTAAAAAATGTCGACATGTTGCTTTGGCCTGCTCGATCACCAGATCTGTCTCCAGTCGAGCAGTATGGGACATCATCGGGCGACAATTCCAGCCTCATTCCGAAACCAGGGTTAACCGTCTGAGTATTGGCCGACCAATACCAATAGCAATAGCAACCGCCAGAAACTGAGAGATCTAACAAATAGACTTTTAGGAAAAATTAGTCATTTCAAATGGTGGGTCGTGTTGTGACAGTTTCCCGCTATTTTTAGTAGCTCATATGACTATCTACTACGAACAAGTGGAACCAACTTCCAATACGACCTTCCATCGGCGCCTGGAAAGGGGAGAATAATAAGATGAGAGAGATGTCGACAAGCTGTGAAGATAAGTTTGCCATCTCTTCCCGCTTATGTAACGCAGAACCACTGCCACAGGAGTCCTAAATGCTTAACAGGGATATGTGAACTACTGACGGCATCACGCAAATATCTACGTCGACTGCTGCAGCAAATGCTATGCAACTGATAACTGTAGACAATATGTACATAGATGTGAAGAGCTTTCCAACTGCAATGATACCGGGCAAATATAACGAAGTAATCCTGAAAAGCCAACGAAAAAAATATGGAATGTGTTTTCATCTGAAACACTCTGTGCAGTGATTACTAACTCCAAAGCAAATTCAATTAAGTAAGGAAAGGTGGAAGTAACTTAATGTAACGCCCGTTTCTAGTGAACATCTAAAATGTGAATAGTCGATCATTAGTCGCATTCATCCAACCTCAGTAGAATTACTGCTTCATCACGTAACGACGAATTTTGAACCTTTCAAACTAAGGAATTATTCAAAACAGTAGTTGCCTACACAGCTGATGCAAATCGTAACTTTAATTGGATAAGAACAGAAAAGCCTACGTGCCTACAACAATGGTATTTGGAAAAATGTTACGGCTTGTCAAGTCCAAATTCTCCTGCTCCCTCACCATTGCGACCCTAAGATTATCGTCCTAGCTCCAGCTTATGCTTTCAAAGTAGACGTTCTACTATCAATTGCCTGCCGTGAAGTGCTCCAGTCTCATCATCAAATACCTTCAATATTTGATTTTTAAATACTCACAAAAGATTTAACATTATTATTTTGCGACGGTCTGTTTCAATAAGTACTAAAAAGTATAAATATTATGGTTTCCAGTTTGCTCGGAGCTACAGTGAACAAGTGTCAGACTACAAATCACGACGGTCCAAGTATCAATCCGGGATTGGTCCTAAGACTTTTTTTACACGTAACTGTTCTTTTACGTTCTACGGTGATTTGTTAATGTTAGTAATGCGAGGTCGGATTATAACTCGTATTCCCTGTTAAACGGCAGGGCTACTTACAACAGACTGAATAAATGAGTTCAGAAGTCGCAGAAAGCAACGGGACCATTTCTAGAAAATTCTGTGGAGTTCGAACCACTTTTCAGGTTGATGACAACTTTATCGTTATATGTGTACATAACACATATTTCCTTTGTATCCTTGGGTAACATTATTAAATACATTTCAATGATAAACGAAATATATACTCCCACCAACCAAGCAAATGAATAATATTACACTAAATAAATATCGTAATTTTCATAAATTACCGATAAAATAGTATAACTGGGTGGTGCATTAGATAATGCCCTAGAAATATATGAAGACGTAACTCCATGTCCTGAGCTATAAACAACACTCAGCAATTTTTTCATTTGTTAAATAGTTAATTATATAACAGACAGATTAATGTTAACAAACAATAAAAATAAACTCATTACTGGTGTAAAATAGACAAATATTTGCACCAATACATTTACAATGAGATGGAAAGATGAAGAGAAAAGTGACACGTGAAGGATGTCAGTAAAAGCACGAATATTAATTTGGCAAAGATGGGCGTTTTTCACTCTATTCCGCTACATTTCAACTGATATCATTCTTATGATTTTACATTTTAAAGCCAGATAATTTATTCCTATTCCATATCATATCGTGTCCAAATAGAAATAAATTTCATTTAATCAAGAAAGTAAATAAAAAATACTGTTGTGCTTCTACAGGTACCACACTACACATGCATATACTACTGAGAGGGGGATTTTTATTCGTAAAGGACAGAACAATCACTGCAAGACTCAAAGTTTATTATCATGAAGCACCGTCATATGTTCCACTGAGATAAGCAAGTGAGCATTTAATAAAAATATGAAGGATTGTATTCATGAAATCTAACTTTGTGTCAGGTGAGTGAGCATAGTAAATGTATAATCACGAGAATAAGTCTCGGATACTACAAAAATGGGATGTGGTTAACAGCAAGAAGAACGAACACCAGCAGAATCATTAAAGTGCATGATACAAGAAACTGTGTTGCTGAGAATGTTAAAATTGTGCAGTTAGGCCCTCATGGAAGTTAACTACAATCGACTTGGTGATTCTATTGAAAGCTCATTCTTACCACTCTCAAAGAGCATGAATGCAGTAGGCAGAGTTGGTAACAGTTGAGTGTGACTTGACCGCTGCACTTGGAACTACGATGGAAACATCCATTTGGGTGCATGTGGTATCTGGCCGCAGGTATTTCCGTCTCACCCGCCTGTTCACAATTACTTATTCTTCATTCTGCTAACAATAAGTGTGAACTATTTTAACCACCTGTAACTTGCCTGTTTGTACAAGTGTAGGAAAATCGCTGGCAAATTGCAGCGGACGCTGCGACTTGCGTTCAGTAATTATTTTGTACATAAGTTAAACAAACTCGTACTCCTGAGGATGTTGTTATCATTGTTATCATTAAACTGTAATTCCAAGGTGTGGGGTGAAAGACAGAAAACTTCTCCCAGTCCACGACAGGATTCTGAAGCTCACGAATTGGTAGACTTACACGTAAGTACACACAAGAAAGAACGTGCTCTCCAGTCAGAAAATTGGTTACAAGTGTTTTAAACTAACATTCCTGCTTAGCACGTCTGCTGAGACAAACGGTTGTACTAACGATCTACCTTCTCTGAAAGCTGGAGCTGGCTTAGGTTTCAATCTTTCCTGAAAGGAATCCTCCCAGTGCCTCTAGCAAGACTGTCTTTTACGCAGGTAGTCGCCCCTCAGTCGCCCGTCGAGGGGAGTTGGGGCCAAGTGAATTCTGCATTCTTTACCTGTTTTTAAGGGCAGTTTTCAGCCCTGAACGAAATTATTACTCTCCTTGATCCTTCACGTCATCTCCGTTATTGTGAGCTACCTACGAAAAGCTCGCAATGACTGCAGAAAATGACTTCCCTATCTCTTATAAAAGGAATGTACGAGAAAACTTAAATTAGCTGTGCAGTCACTGGCAACACTAAATATCATCTGCAGTTATTAGGCAGCATTAAAAGGGTCGACTACATTGACCATGACAATACGCATATGACATTAAACGCTTTGTAACAGTTTAGGGGTAAACTGCGGTTCTCATTGTGAATAAAATGGATGCTGATGAAATGTGCTGATGATTTTGATGTTTGGTTTGTGGGGCACTCAGCTGCGCGGTTATCAACACCCTTACAAAGTCCCAGATTTTACACAGTCAAATATCTACACAATCCAAGTCAGTGCCTGTCACTAATGGTGATGGTGACGATGGAATGGTGAGGACAACAAAAACACCCAGTCCCCAGGCAGAGAAAATCCCCAATCCGGCCGGGAATCGAATCCGGGACCTGAGATCCAGAGGCAGCTACTCTGACCACCGCACCATGAGCTGCGGTCAAATTGTGCTGAGCTTCACCTGTATCACAAGTTCGTCAAGGACATTTTAACTGGTACATGGGTATCATTATTGTTATTCGTTTCACGTACTCAAAGTCTGAGGAATATCATGCCTTGGATTATAAGGGTAAAGCTGGTTCCAAAGTAAACACCAAGAAAATACGCAAGCACAATTGTCTACAAGCCTCCTCACATTCGCTTTTATGTACTGGTGTACCGGTAAATTTATTTATGGATACATGTAATAAGAAGAAGCACACCAGGCGCACAATATTACACAGAATCTGACCGTTCTGAGACTACACATAAATCAAGGCAGTGCGTTGATGGCCTCACAAACATGGATGGCTTGTTGTCATAATCCACAGATACTCAAATCCATCTACAATTAATTACTGCATTCACAGTCATCATATTGCAATAGGAAATCATTCACTCAGTTATAACCACAGCCATAGGTGGAACGACCTCTGAAGCATAGCCTCGTCGTCTGAGAGATGGTAGGCACGAGGCTGTCGTAAATTGGTCGAGCAAGCCATAAGCATCTGCGGTGCAGTGGGTTCTCAAGTCGAGTGTAGTGAGCCGCCACTCGTGGCAAGGAACCAGTCACAAAGGGGTGAGCTGCTACCTCAAGTAGCAGCAGGTCTGAGCCGAGAGATAGGTGCCTCTCTCCAGGCAGCTGAGGTGAGAACGTCTGTGTTTACTGGACACAAGTCGCTCTGCGGGGTGCAGCCTCCATGGTATGTCAGTCTGCCAAGGTGGCATCACTTTCACTGGTATCGAGTGCGCGCGCGCGTGTGTGTGTGTGTGTGTGTTTTCTGTTCGGAACATCTGCCTCATGTTTGCGTGCAGGTCGTGTTCCTCATATTACTCATAAAACCCTGAAGCACCAGTACTTGAGAACATTTGACAAATAAAATTTCATTACATACAATTATCTTGTTTAATGCGACTGCCAAATACAGCCCTTTGCCCTCATATTCAAAAATAATAAAAATGAAGTGTCCATTACTTTACAAACGTGACTGGAATCCAGAGCCTATAAAATTGAAACATCTAGCCTTAGTCTTCTGGACCTCTTAAAAAATGAAAGATATCATTTAACGAGCAAAATATAATACTGGCTCTATATTAATTAAACTTTATAACTCTTACCTATGACGTTCACTGGAACAAAGATGAAAAATTAGGGGAGCTTTCTGAGGTATCCACGGATGCTAAACGGAATTTCGTGCACGTATTTTGGGCATTCACGATATATGAATTACTAGCGCGCCATACAGCTAAGCACTGAGGTGGTGCTTTGCATTTACATACTACCTGTTTCTCATGACGGGCCTTCCTCTCTCTCTCTCTCTCTTTCTCTCTCTCTCTCTCTCTCCTGATGCTTTCTTTTGTTTATTGTCTTTGAGTAAAAGAATTCTCTTTAATCGGCATCTCGTACCAATTTTCTGAAACACACAAGGGTACATGTGCAGAACTTTGATACTATAAAAATGCATAAGGCTTTATCATGATATTCATTACAACTGCAAAACATTTCCTTATTGTAGTTACCGTACTTGTAATTGTGAGCTAAAGTTAGCTCCAGTTTTCACATTATAGTGTTCCTCGCTAAACCATTGCATCCAAGAGTGGTATTAGTATTGCTGTAAAACTCTTTTAACATCACAAAGGTAGGCTTCCACCGAATGATAGTTGCATCCCCTGTGGAACGTAGATCCAAAATAGTGAATCAAGTTCTGCGTCTTCAGTTTCTCGGTCTCACGTACCTTTACATGACGTTGCAAGTTATTACACAGCAGCTTGGTGCCTCATGCTACCGATGTATTTTACATCAACAATCCACATTGGCTCGAGGCTCAGTACATCTCACTACTGCCATGAAATATTAACTACAGCACGCAAATGGTCCGTGCAAGACAAACTCGTCCTACACCTCAACCAATACACTCATTGACTTTCAATACTGCCTCAACTGTTGAAAATCACTCACAAGTACTCAACATACATTCTACCTTCAGCATCAGCCCAGAGTCATGAAAGTGGTTAACATGCATTTTAAAAGAATCTGTCGAAATCATACTAGCAGATAATATCACTAATCGTGATAATGGATACCCACTAAGTAAAACGTGGAATCCTGTTTTATCAGACATGAATAAACAACGACATCTGAATCGGCCGGCTATGAATAATCATTTGTAACGATATATCGTTTTCAACAGCATTTAGCACCGGAGGCGATGCAACTCTTTTTTCGCCAGGGGGCAGCAGGATTGAATGAGCGCGTGCGTGTTGTATCTAGCACATGCGCTTTTGTACTTCCGATGCATATAAAGGTGCAGTCATTTTCAAGTGGAATCAGTTACCGGCGAGAGCAGCGTAGCTTTTCTCACCTGATGATGGCAGAAAGGTGGATCGCTGAAATATTGTGCTCGGATGACAGTTTGATCCGGCTGGAAACCCGACAAGAATTTGATATACTAACACGCCGGGAAACTCTACACAGATAGTAGGTCTGATTATCACGTCAGAAAAGTTGTTGCCTGCCTAGGAAGCGGTTCCAGTCTCGCAGTGTTTTGGAATGGCACAAAGGTGCACTCATAGCGCCATAGTGTGGGGAGGCACTGGGTATAGCTTCAGATCACAGGTGGTGGTAACTACGGGAACGGCTGAACGGTAAGTGATGGACATACCTCCACCATCATAATATATTCTCGCTCAAGTGAAAATATGATGGTGTCGTTTCTGCCATTTCTCAACAAGACAGCAGACGTCCCCAAATGGCACGTGCCTCTAGATTAGTTTGCAAGACGCTGAAGCCTATATCCAAGTCGGAAGAAAAATTCAATGTGTTAGCTAAATTTCATACGCAACAACATATTATGTAATATGCATCAAACGCAAAATTATAGCGACCTCTATTTTTCATTGCGCACTTTTCAGAATTTCGCGCAGTGTCTTACATTCACGTAAATATCACAATAACTGTTGAGGAAATGAAGGGCACTTATCATGAACCCCACATATAAAGCTATATGTAAAGCAAAATGAAATTTTTTACCTAATAGTTCTTGAAAAATAGTTTGAGAAAAACTGCAGGGTTTACGCCTCGACTCCATCATTGCTGACCGGCCGAAAACTGAAAACACTTCTCGGCCTCCTCTTCTGAACAATCTTATGAACTCGCTCAGCGCTTTGGACGAAAACTGATCACTGCGTATCGGCCACAGCATTCTGCGCTAGCCGTACATGCGCCTTAGCGTAAATATGTGATTGCAGCGCTCTCTTGCGGCAGTTGTCGGCTGTAGTTGGCTCGCAAGTCACATTGTTAACGAAATGAACGGGTGTAAAATATCTACATTAGCTGTATTAAAAAACACATTTTCTCCCTTGTCCATAAGTTTCTCGCTTTGTTCAGTTTACAGAATACATAAATAAAATCTTCAATGTCTGTGAACATGCTATAAAGCAAAGTACCATGTCCAGTCAATAAGGACATCAGATTATGAACGTTCCATTACAAATAGTGCTTTAAAAATTTGCAGTAGCTCTCAACGTAAGATAAAAATTATTTAATCATTCTCTCTTTTTAGTGAAACTCTAAAGGTCATCAGTACATCATCACTGTTCCTATTCAAAAGCAATACCTTAACCTAATAGACAATACAAAACTTGAAACAAGGAACTGCAAAATATCTTACTGGAACCAATGCACGCTGACTTGTAGATAAAAAAATGGCTCTGAGCACTATGGGACTTAACTGCTATGGTCATCAGTCCCCTAGAACTTAGAACTACTTAAACCTAACTATCCTAAGAACATCAGAAACACCCATGCCCGAGGCAGGAAGCGAACCTGCGACCGCAGCGGTGGCGTGGTTCCAGACTGTAGTGCCTAGAACCGCTCGGCCACTCCGGCCGGCGACTTGTAGATAAAGTCAATCGAACAAACTAACGCCTCAGAGAGAGTGGACTTATATTTATACAATATAGAATATTACAGAATATACTAAACTCATAAGAAAGTACCAAAAACTATTAGATGATCAGTTAAAACTATTTGGGTCAAGTGAGTAGGGAACCAATAAAAAATCATCTGAATCACAGTACAACTCTTCGTTTGGAGTCATTAAGCAATACCAAGAACTATTGATAAACGAACTGCTAATGCTTCTTACCAAGTACTGAAGGCTTTAATCGTAGTTATGTTACTAACTGAAGGTTTATTTATAGCAAACCGTATCAAGAACAACGTGTTTTTGTGGATCTTCAACGTTCCGTTGCCTTGAAATGGTATAGTTTCGTTATACGCTAGTTGCAATATTTCTTTGACCACCAACATGACGTTTATCGAAGTTTCACTTTAACAAAACATTCAACTAACGACGAGAGGGATGGCGTCATGTGACATAGGTGGCGATCAAATGGTTCAAATGGCTCTGAGCACTATGCAACTTAACTTCTGAGGTCATCAATCGCCTAGAACTTACAACTAATTAAACCTAACTAACCTAAGGACATCACACACATCCATGCCCTGCGACCGGAACAGTGGCGCAGTACCGGACTGAAGCGTCTAGAACCACTCGGCCACAGCCCCCGGCTTGGGGCTCGCATCGTGTATACGCCACATAACACGCAAAAATAAAGAAATGTTGTTTTCTTCCAGATATTGTGTATTTAATGGCCAGCAGTGTAGTATTGAAAACGTATGAATAGGCGTTTTCTTTTATACCTTTTTGTATACCATTATGTTCAATTAAATTTCACTGTTCCTATCCTTTTTAACCTACAGATGCACGTAGTAAACGTGTTGGAGAGCTAATATGTGACGTGATGCGCAGTGAATAACCACAGTGATGGACGATTGGAACACGACTTTGCGGATACCGGTGGATTACATTATAGAGTCCGAAAACCTCCTTTCAGCGCCGGCGGTGGCTGAATCTGACAGAATAATTAACGGCAGCACACAGCCCCAACTGCCCGCGGAGAAATTTCTGGGCCAGTTAGCAGGTAGGCCTAGCTCGTAGTTTCAGCTGCCTGTTTAGAGCCTCACTTAATCAAAGCGAATACTATGTGCATTACACGGCTGGATGTTCAGCGTTTGGAAAGAAGCGTTCCATTCTGACGAATCTTTATGATCAATCTCAGTTATTTCGGCTTAAAGTTGGTGGACCATGCAACTAACTGATGTAGCATATTATTATTACATGTTGCTTAAAATCTTCCACCTTCACATTCGATCTGTTTCGTTGCTTATTAGCTCTGTCTTTATATCAGCCTACTCCACAAATCAATTTAGGAAGACGAAAGAAGGTATTCATTACACGGTTACAGAACATGTGAAGTGTTGCACTGCAAGCTAAAAATCTGTTGTTAGACACGAAGTTGACACTTTATACTGTTACTATTGAGCTGATTAAAATACACATTCCGCTGTTGGGATGACGGCATGATAAACGTGGTCGCAGTTTTTGTGAACTGAGCACGAAAATGAGTACAGAAGGGCCTCTTGAAACGTGCAACTAGATTTCACCTCAGGACACATTTAAGATATGTTAGTAAGGTGATATGGGCACTCAGAACCATACCTATCACTAGAGTGGCATTAATAACCCAGTCACTAAAAACAAACGAAGAAAACTAAGAAAACTAGTCCTAAGTTGAGTTATCTTTGAATTATTATATTTTACTTTGATTTATGCAAGCCTTGACAGGTAGTTATGAATCCTAGCGCGCCGGCCGCGGTGGTCTCGCGGTTCTAGGCGCGCAGTCCTGAGCCGTGCGACTGCTACGGTCGCAGGTTCGAATCCTGCCTCAGGCATGGATGTGTGTGATGTCCTTAGGTTAGTTAGGTTTAAGTAGTTCTAAGTTCTAGGGGACTGATGACCACAGCAGTTGAGTCCCATAGTGCTCAGAGCCATTTGAACCATTTTTGAATTCTAGCGCACTGCAGGTTTCTTGCTAATGATACCCTTTTCCTGTGCTGGACTTGGACAAATAAGGTGGTAATGTAAGTCATGTTTCCTTTATTTAGAAGTCTTGAAGTGCTCTTACACATTGCCTGTGTTTTTGCTGTTGCCACAACCCGATGTAAATCGCCTGTAAACTTGCGTGTGTCTACAGTCGTGTTGGCATGACAAGATTTCAGACAGTTGCGGTGTTCTGGACACCGCAGCCTTGCGTGCCTGCCTAAACCAATCACTTCATACGGCTGTGTAAGGGTCCTTAGAGACGCCTCAGTGTGATTGCAGCTTTGTAGACGACTTTTGTTTTCACCTGTAGCCGTCAGAGCTAAGCAGGTGGAAGCTGGCAACAGAGTTGCTGACTGTCAGGAATTTTCTTATACCAACTTGACTACAGGAGGATGCAAATAATCTCTAATCACTACCTGTCGAATAATAGGGGTAATCAGAGTGCCACTTTGATACGGTACTCCGAAAATACGTACTATACATCTGAAGAATTGCTGTAAAAAGATTAGTAACAGCAATAATATGGACTTACAAATGTTAAGAACATTCTGTCATACCATTTTTTTTAGATTTTCTGTCTTTAAAGAGCCGTAATAAATTTTAGCAGATCCAGCACCAAGTATGTTATTCCGCCAAACCATAAATAATACAGCTGTAATTTAATTATACATGAATCAACGCTTTGTATTGGATGCTCTTATTTTTCTGGAGCTCCTCAGAAACAAAATGAACTGATATTACATGAATCTTGGAGACTTTTCAAGGTGTACAATGCATGTGGCGGGGCCACTATAGCTGTCCGGACCCTTCCCTATTATAAAGAAAGAGAGGTAAATGGAATGAATTTGATAATTTCAATCACAGATTCGGGTTGCCTGCAAAATACCAACTTCATTGGTAGTAACCCCAGACAGGGTACGTCATTAATGAAAGTGACGTAAAACAAAACTGATCATTCTATATGCGGCGTCGATAGTTACGATTGTACAACGTAGGTGCACGCTCTCGTAAGTTGGCATTACGTGAGAAGAATAACCACGCCGACCACAGCGCCCTCTGGCCAACGCCGTGGAGCTCAGTGAGTGCCGTCTTGATTTCGCCCCATTTCATCAAGAGCAGACTGCCTGGAAATATCGCTTCTATTTCTGAGTGGACTAGCTTGCTATTGAGACTTTGTATTAGTTACGATCAGTTAAAGTTTGAACAGCAACGTGTATTTGTTAGTTTTGAGATTATACAGAACAGTCATCCTAACTTCAGAGGATTAGACATGGACTACGGCATCCTAGACAAAGTTATGTATGCATTTGGTATTTACTTGTGTTAATGACTCTGTTTAAAGTGTTAAAGTTACATGCAGTACCTTTCCTGCTCCTGTTCGCTTCCTTCACTCTCGGCCTATATTACAGAAGCAGTTCACAGGAGCAGACCCAAGCACCACCTATTCAGGCGGATACAAAACTATACACTATCGGAACAAAATTAGGTCAGCTAAAAAGACGACGTCGATATTGGTTTCCTATGCCCCTGGATGATGGCAGATGTATTGATAACGGTTTCAACGTCATCCGTCAACAAAGAGTGGAATGGCATACCTACCAGAGGCCCATTTATGCCTACCCTTCAGTAGGAAATGCTCACATCCAGAAGATCAGTGTGGTGCAAACGTGTGAAGCAAGCAGACAATCATACCACAGACACAGACATCAGCTTCCTACATCCAATTGATCGAGTTTGGAAGGGGTTAAGTTGTGGCCCGCCGAGTGGTGAGGTGATACTTTTGGAGAATTGCCACAGAAGCTGGTCATTCTGCGTCAGTTCTACAACTGTGTTAGTATCAGTGGTCGCATGAACATTGTAACACCCGTAATCGAGGTTCTCGATGTCCACACATCACAGACGCCCTCCAGGATCGTCGTATCTTAAGGGCAGCAGTGGCAGCTCGTACAACTACCACAGCACAGATAAGAGGGCGTGTGAGACCAGGCGTGTCAACACGAACTGTTGCGAACCGGTTATTAGCAGACGGAATATGGACACACACCTCTAGCCCGTCGTTCACTCACACCACAGCATGGACTTTCACGGCTCGATCGGTAGCTTCAGAGGATCACTTGAAAGATGGGATGGAGCATCGTGGATTTCAGCGATGAAAGCAGATTGTACCTGCACGCAAGTGACGATCGTTTACGCGTACAATAAAGACTTGGTGAGGGGTGTCTCGTTGAGTGCATTCATCCAGGACACACTGGGCCCATCACAGGCCAGGCTGCCATAAGCTACAATAAGCTATGTTGTTGGATCCATTGTCTTGCCGTTCTTGCAGCAAGGCGTTGTGTTGTTCCAACAAGGTAATGCTCACCCACACACTCCCTATGATATTCAACGTGCTCTGGCCAGCATGATCTCCGAACTTGTCTGCAATTGAGCACGTGTCAGATATGACGGAACAAGAAGTGAGTCGTCAGCCAACAATTCTTACAGAACTACGTGACCAGGTCGAGGAGGCATGGAATAACGCATCCCAGGACAGTACGCGCAATCTGTACGGTCGACTGGTCTCCAAAGTCAGCGCATGCATTGCTGCGTGTGGAAGCTACACCACTTACTAATATGGGTGTTTCAGAATGTGTCGGTACCTGGTACATCAGAAGCACTTACGGTATTGCTCTACACTCCTGGAAATGGAAAAAAGAACACATTGACACCGGTGTGTCAGACCAACCATACTTGCTCCGGACACTGCGAGAGGGCTGTACAAGCAATGATCACACGCACGGCACAGCGGACACACCAGGAACCGCGGTGTTGGCCGTCGAATGGCGCTAGCTGCGCAGCATTTGTGCACCGCCGACGTCAGTGTCAGCCAGTTTGCCGTGGCATACGGAGCTCCATCGCAGTCTTTAACACTGGTACCATGCCGCGACAGCGTGGACGTGAACCGTATGTGCAGATGACGGACTTTGAGCGAGGGCGTATAGTGGGCATGCGGGAGGCCGGGTGGACGTCCCGCCGAATTGCTCAACACGTGGGGCGTGAGGTCTCCACAGTACATCGATGTTGTCGCCAGTGATCGACGGAAGGTGCATGTGCTCGTCGACCTGGGACCGGACCGCAGCGACGCACGGATGCACGCCAAGACCGTAGGATCCTACGCAGTGCCGTAGGGGACCGCACCGCCACTTCCCAGCAGATTAGGGACCCTGTTGCTCCTGGGGTATCGGCGAGGACCATTCGCAACCGTCTCCATGAAGCTGGGCTACGGTCCCGCACACCGTTAGGACGTCTTCCGTTCACGCCCCAACATCGTGCAGCCCGCCTCCAGTGGTGTCGCGACAGGCGTGAATGGACGGACGAATGGAGACGTGTCGTCTTCAGCGATGAGAGTCGCTTCTGCCTTGGTGCCAATGATGGTCGTATGCGTGTTTGGCGCCGTGCATGTGAGCGCCACAATCAGGACTGCATACGACCAAGGCACACAGGGCCAACACCCGGCATTATGGTGTGGGGAGCGATCTCCTACACTGGCCGTACACCTCTGGTGATCGTCGAGGGGACACTGAATAGTGCACGGTACATCCAAACCGTCATCGAACCCATCGTTCTACCATTCCTAGACCGGCAAGGGAACTTACTGTTCCAACAGGACAATGCACGTCCAGTTGTATCCCGTGCCACCCAACGTGATCTAGAAGGTGTAAGTCAACTACCCTGGCCAGCAAGATCTCCGGATCTGTCCCCCATTGAGCATGTTTGGGACTGGATGAAGCGTCGTCTCACGCGGTCTGCACGTCCAGCACGAACGCTGGTCCAACTGAGGCGCCAGGTGGAAATGGCATGGCAAGCCGTTCCACAGGACTACATCTAGCATCTCTACGATCGTCTCCATGGGAGAATAGCAGCCTGCATTGCTGCGAAAGGTGGATATACACTGTACTAGTGCCGACATTGTGCATGCTCTGTTGCCTGTGTCTATGTGCCTGTGGTTCTGTCAGTGTGATCATCTGATGTATCTGACCCCAGGAATGAATGTGTCAATAAAGTTTCCCCTTCCTGGGACAATGAATTCACGGTGTTCTTATTTCAATTTCCAGGAGTGTATAAATGTAATCATTTCAAGTACTCCATATACACTGTTGCACCAATAAATCTTGTGTGAATTGGAAACCTCTAAAAACGTGTACTAATTTTTTTCCATCAGCTTAAAAATGGCTCTGAGCACTATGGGACTGAACTTATGAGATCATCAGTCCCCTAAAACTTAGAACTACTTAAACCTAACTAACCTAAGGACATCACACTCACCCATGCTCGAGGCAGGATTCGAACCTGCGACTGTAGCGGTCGCGCAGTTCCAGATTGTAGCGCCTAGAACCGCTCGGCCACCCCGGCCGGCCCGTCAGCTTATAATGACATTAATTTTCTCCTTTCAGCGGATAGCACTGATGGCTTGACTGCATGGAAATCCATAGATTGAAGGGGCAATGTAACTTCCACATTCACCTCTTACTAATTTCGAAAATAAACAAGACGGAGAAAATCTGTAGCTCCAGGCCGTTACATTTTAATTTAAGTTGAAGCCACTCTGCCGCAGAGGCACACTGATTTCTCACTCATTTGGAGAACTGACACCCAAACGGATTTCCCAACTTGAGCACCAAGAGACCGTACCGCTCCACTAGGCGGAGGTTGCAGCAACGGATCCGCCTCCACCGTAATTCGTTTTAGCTACTGGCCCCTCTTTGTTAGTTCTGCACATACACTACGATTCGGCATCTGAGTTTAGGAACAGTATAGAGAGCCGCTTCCGTTCAGCTGGACAAATGAGAACGACAACAAATCTCACTTGAAGAAAAAGCTCTGGGTGTACATACCCTTCGAAAACGGGGACATTCAACACGTAAGTCAACCCCGAGTGGTCTGGTACTAGCTTTCCTCAGTCACGAAACATTCATTACATTGTGACTCAGAATTTCGAGACGGTTTGCACTGGTATCACTTCATGTCACTGCATTTCGAATGCTTTCATGGGCATCGTTTCGTAGTTCACTTGAGTGCATTTAATTCAGTTCGTATTCTCTGCTGTTACCTTATCTCGATTTTTACATGACAGTCATCGTTTTTAACAAATGTTCTGCTCGTATCAACGACAAGTTACACGTGGCGTTTATTAGTCTATCAGTTATGAATCCTCCGTGACCTATATTTGCTATGAAAATACGGGAAAATTTCTCAACGTCGTTTATTTTCGAGGTATGCTGACAATACTCTTTGTTCTCTCGAAAAATATATCTGTACTGTTTTAATTCGATGTGTGTTATAGAAGTGCGCCATGTATGCAGACTTTTTACGAGTTGTATGTTAGCACAATTCTCTTGGGCGTTACGAAATTTCTTGCATGTTACGATATATGTCTAAATTCACGGACTGTTTCCGCCATTTTCGGAACTGATTTTAATAGATCATACCACATACTTACTGAGACCCATGGTAGAAAGAGGGCGTAAAGTAAACAGCAAAATATTACAGTACTTTCTATGTAATGAAAGTCCGGGAGAAATAGTGACTACAGTTTTCGTTGAGAAATTTAGTACTGGTCACCAAGACCAACTAATGAAACAAGTAATGTGTTGTCGTACCGATATAAATCTGCATTAAAGTCGAAAGTTACGTAACGGTGGAAACAGCTAGGCAACCGAAAAGCATCTTACCGAAACAGACGCAGCATTTACAGATCACATTGTGATGGACAACTAACAAGTTCTTAATTCTCAAACTCCAACGATATTAACATCACAAATGAAATTTCTGGTGTATCTGTACGTGGCGAAATTCTTTCATATCCTGATTTATCCCAAAAATTTCACGCAATATTTCGTTCTTGCCTGGAAACACTACACATGGACAAACGTAAATTAAGAGTATTGGAATGTGATGGAATTAATTCAGGCATTTCTGAGGGAAGTATAATAGGAAAGGAGGCACTATAAAAAGTAGATGTGTTTGGGTCTTTCGGCAGGAACACAAGTGATGCTGACTGCAGTAGGGATTATGTAAACTGCAACATCAAGAAAGTATTACGGAAGCGGAGAAATTTGTTAACATCGAATATAAATTTAAATGTTAGGCGGTATTTTCTCGAGTCGTTTACGTAGAGTATATTTTTATCTGGAAGCTTATAATCAGTACAAGTATAATCAGTACAGTGAAGATGAGAATAAACGCATTTCAAATGTGATGCTATAAATTAATGCTGACGAATAAGTGGGAAGACCGACTAACTAATGAATAGTTACTGATCCGAAATGTAGGGTATAATGATACAGTCACTGCACAGTAGTATTTATTTTTCATATTTTCTGAATTTATGAGCTCAAGGGAAATAATTTTATGGCTATGAGTCAAGAAAGAGCATTTTCTCGCCATCTGTTGATGGCCAGAACAACTTGGCAGCCTTAAATTTCGTAGACGTACTTACCTCCCACCTATTGGCACTCAAAACAGATATCATCGTAAAACTAATATATTTCAATATTTACTTTTATATATGTCGAGCTATATCACAATTTTAATTCTTTTTATATTAAATACGTAAGGATTTTGTACACTATGTTTTTAATTTTGGCGTGAGGGATTGCCGCGGAAATTAACTTCACTGCTAATAGACGAGTAGAGTAGACCAGAGCAGAAGTGTAGAGAGTGGGCTTGATCTTTATAAAGTGTGGATGCACTCGAAACAGCAAGAAACGTTGAAGTAAAAGAGTTTTCAGATTATCTTTGTTCCTGTTTCCCGGTTTTCGGCTTAAAAGGCCATCATCACATTTTAAATGACTATCGTGAATTTAAAAGCTTCCCTGGGATCGTGTCCCGTTGGAATACGGACAAATGAAATACGGGCCAATACTTACAGCATAAAATTTTTATGCTGATGGTAACACGAAGCCGAGACGTATGTTATGAAGCGACCGATCAACGCGGAGTATGTGTGAAAAGTTACGTGAAATGAAAATATTTCTGATCTTGACGTTAGAGTTTTATTTTTTTCTATAGTAAAGAGCTTCAAGTGGTATAGCTACGACAGTCTGAAACTGGTATTAACTACAGTGACCGTGTATGTGGAATCTGTCAACCCGTGATTACTTTTTCAGTTAAAAGTGACGTAAGGGAAACGTTCTTTGATGACGATATTCATTTAAAATATGATGATGGCCTTTTAAGCCACAAACCGGGTATCTGGAAAAAATCAATCCTGTGGAACAAATGCAGTGTAGTGTTTCTTATTTATTACATGAAAAGCATTTATGGTATACGACTAAATTGCTTTTAACTTTGTTTTGACATGATTTATAAGCTTCATTTCAGCCTAAGGGGTTTATGTCAATTGAGGTTACGAAACAACAGCTAATATTTCATATACAGAGTGCAAATGAAAAAAAGGTCGGGAAAACGATAATAATGCGAGGTTACATGTTTTGTAAGTGAAATTGTGTGAAACACCTCCAGAAATCAAGATAACAGTGCTCTTATTAATTAAATCTCTTAATTAATAGTCCGGCAGGAACAGTAACAGAATCTTAAACATTTACTTTGAGCAGTGATACAATTATGGCAGAGTCCTTAGAAATCAATGTTATTTTACCGCATAATTAAATTACTTTCAGAGTACTTAGTAACTGCGGTCTCCTGCTAGACAGAAATGTCATTTTTTTCCAAACTGATGGCTAGTCGACACTGAGTCATTCCAGCGCAGTTCAGTGAAAATACGAGTAAACGGTCTTGAATCCCTCGCCCTGCTGTTACCAAACAGTCTACCGTATTCTCTGTAAGCAGCAGTAGTGGTTTCGTTACAAAACCTCTTCATTAATACCATGCCGGCGTTATCAGCATTTATGAATCAGTGCAGGATGCTTAAACACACAGTGGAGTTGGCAAACGAAACAAAGTAACGATCATACTAGTAAAATACAATTTTGTGATCTCAGACACAACTTCACAACTTGAACCTGTAAACCAAAATCACAATCTAGCAACCCGACTATCAAGATGTGAAATGAGAACTTATCTCTGTAACCTTCTGTATACCTGTAACCAACAATCTGATGTTGGTGGAGACTACTCGTGGTGGTTGCATCACGGCATTCCTCCGTTGTCATGGCTGCAGGGAAAGGCTCTACTGCAGCCCTAAATATTTCTTCTTCAATGCAGGCAGTCGTGCAAGTGAGACTTCACCCTTGTCGCTATCTTCTATAACACACAACATCTGCATCTTTTTTTTTTTTTTTAATCAGCAAAGACGTTTTCGGGAGTGCAAGTATATAATT